>NC_056626.2:127842332-128566082 GCF_002870075.4 Lactuca sativa
GTATAATCCAAAGAGCATAAAGGAATATAATTTCTACTGATAAGAGAGTAAACTTTATCCAGTAAGGTCTAATTCATTATTTTATGATCACTTAATGCTTTAGATGGTGTTGCTGGATTTATTGGTATTTTTTGCTTAATCTTAGACATTCATTAGAAACGAAGTCATACAACACAATGTATAGTTCCTTGATAATTATTTACAGATTAGTGAAAATATGATTAATAATCCTTTATATATAAATAAGATTCACATATGTCAAATAAACTACATTATTTGTCTTCAAAGATCTTTTTCTTGAAGTTGGAATATGTGAATTTTATTTATACAATAAAGATAACAACGTCACAGATAAGTTTGATTTAAAACAAGTCTAAGTCAAAATTGCTTGTATATAGAACTTAATTTTATTTATTTACTTTATATTATATTAAGAGATCTAGTCTCATAAATAGAAGTTAATCATTTCAGAATATGGGTATTATCGTTATGAAAAACAATTAAGTAAATAATCAAACATTTAAATAAAATAACCGAGACATAAATATTTAGACATGCTAAATTTAAAACATACATTGTTCCAAAAAAAATATTGTTTTATATTACAAGTAATCATGAAGTAAACCCCAAGAGTGTAGTTCCAACTTGCTTGTGCTCAGCTGGTTATTTTTCTGTAAATATATGCAAACAAGTTACAAATATTAGCTTAACATTTAAGTACCAAGTACTTGAGTGCTATATGAAAAGTATAAGTTCTATCTAGTAGATACATGAAGTACTAGTCTCTTCCAGACTTTCCTTTTCAGATAAGATAAGTAGTTTCTCTTCCAATATCGAGTTTCTCCATAAAAGAGACATGATCCATCTATGTGGACCTTCTTGGATTTCTTGGGCTTAAAGATGTTTAGTTCATAAAACATAGGCTTCTTAGATCACATTAGGTGACTAATTTTATCCTTGCATCATTCCATTGTTTAAAGAAGTTTGAAACAAATATCACTGAATTTATCAGAATATTGTTTAACTTGTTATATCATCAGATATACATGCATCTAAATTATCCAAGACTTCATGGAAGTCAGGAATAACTATTCATAGTGTGATGTTAGAAGCATATTAAGCATCACAGTGATGTCTTTACTATGTATCATTTGAAGGTCTATTGCTCAAAGCAAGTTTTTTAGGACTAGGACATTTAAGTGTATATAATTTCACATCTCTCACGATATTGTCTCTCAAGATATGAACCCATTCATTGAAGTTCTATCTATCGAATGTAATTGTTTCATTAAAGAAAATGACAATTCATGGTAATGACATCGGATTATATTTCTACAATTTTTTAACAAAATTCATTTAGTACTTTCAATATTTAATTTTTAATAATTAATACCTTTTTAGTTTCCAAAAACATTAATTATCAAAGTCTAGGATCCAAGTTGTAAATCAAACAAATGGTTAGATATCCTTTATCCCATCCATTTGAATTCAACTTGGTAGATATCGATTATCAATTATATCTTACTATATTTTTTTTTGAAACGATATCTTACTATATAATTCCTAGATTCATGGGATCGCTAATAAGAAATCTGATTAGACATGTTTGATCTTATCTATGCCTCAGAACTCTCTTGCTTTGGTATCCTTTATCACAATAGATTTCCAATCAAACCATTTAATTTGAAAATTTGTGTAATCGGCCTATAACTTGGTTATAGAAATCACAAAAACACCCCGGCCATCAAAAGAAAACACTAGGTGACATTTATCTCACTAGTGCATACAAGAGATGTGCAAGTGTTCTTCAAAAACAATTACATAGATTTGTGTTTTGAAAGTGGTATTTAATGTTTCTATAATTCTAGTTTAAAAAAAATTATTATATCATGGTGATTGCATGCATTCAATAAACCATGATATACTTTAAAAAATCTTATTTTATGAAAAAAAAAAATCACATTTTAACAATGTTCTTTTATAAAACCCAATATTATAAAATTGAAGTGATCAAATTTTAATAGCTAGTATTAAGTCAATGTTTGAGCGCTTTAGAACATTTGTAAATCTTTTAATAAAACTTCCTTTTATAAAATAAGGTTTGGAGTTTGATAAGTTTACAAATCTTTATTTTAACCTTATACAATTTTAATCCTGAAATTTTACCGGTTACTAGTTTTAACGATAAAACTTTTTTTATTTTTAAAACTATTTTTACCATCTTATGTTAAAAGGCAAATTCATTAAAACCAAACTCCTTTGTGATGTTTATTTATTTTCAAATATTATTTTGAATTTGAAAAACTAATTTATCAACCATAACATAATAATAATAACATAGCATAAAACATCACAAGCATAAACCAAGCCATAAATGTGCATAAACCAAACCATAAACTAATAATATTTTTGTGAGCCATCAAAAAAAATATTAAGTTCATTCCTAAAGGGACATAAGGGACCTTCATCTTGTGTACTCTTCATGTGCTCCCACTTGCTTCAACACTTTGTAGCAAGTTTATAAAATAATTTTATAAAGTTTAAGAAACTTTAATAAAATCAATTTTATAAACTTTTGATCTTCGAAATGGCCAGCATCTTCATTTTTGTTACATTTTTATAAAATAAACTATTTCTAAAAACTAATCTATTACTTACAAAAATTAACAAATAAAAACTATCTATTTAATTATTACATATCATATGAATAAATAAATCATTACAACCATTTTAAATAAATCAACACATTTAACAACACAAATGTCCATGGCTAGTTTATGCACATCATACGCATTTATATACTCAAAACTATATAAAACAACTCTTTGTTTTTCTAAGACACCTTTTATGACTAAAAAGATGCATGTAAACTTTTAGTCAAAAAATAACAATTATAAACGTTTTAAAGTTGTCATAGAAAATATATATGGATTTTTCTTGCAAGGAGAAAGTCATCCATGTTCTCCGAAAACAAACGCTTCATCAACTTAACAAAAAATCTAACTAATCTTGCAAAAATGGCTATCATACCAATTGTTGAGTTTTTATTCAAAAATTGTTTCAAAACACAAAAAATGCAACGGAAGACTTAAGATTTGAACAAAAATAAAACTACTTTTATTACTACCAAAGAATCATTAACAACCATAGAAGAGAAAGCATAACAACCTTTGAAGACTTTGATCCTCATGGGAGGTTGAAATTTGATGAAGATGGATTTAAGCTCTAAATTAAGAGCTCTCTAGAAGTATCCACCAAGCAAGACTAGAACCATCAAAACATGCTAGTATACACTTGTATTAGTTGTTCATACGCCTTATATACATATATATATATATATATATATATATATATATATATATATATATATATATATATATATATATATATATATATATATATATATATTATATTTTATATAAAACTACCTTTTATATAAATAAACTCTAACTAGTTTATTAAGATATAAATATAACTTATAAATAATCATACTTTATGATATATTTCATACGTTGTTATTTCTCCAATAAATATTATTTCTATAAATAATAAATTCCTAATTAGTACAATATTATTTCCATGAAATAATAATTTTCCAATTAAATACAAGTGTTGATATATTTATTAATAATCAAATTATACTAATAAATAATCAATTGATGGGAACTTGCTATAAGGTGTGACCCTATAAGATCATATATTATTAGCAATATCATTCTATAATGACTCTTGGGCATACAAGATCTTTCATATCCGTTAGGATCCTATGGGTCTCCTCCCCTTGGGTAGATCAGCTAATTCCCAAGTTCTATTACCCATAATTGAGTCCATTTCATCATTGATGGCTTCCTTCCACAAAGGAGCATCTATGAACGTCATGTATTCAGTAAAGGTCTTAGGATCATCATCCAAGTTAATGGAAAAGTTGACCTCTCTTGTCACTTTATTTTGTGTTCCTTCGTCCAAATAAGAATAGAAATCGTCTCCAAAGTGTAATGCCCGGGTTCTCAGATAAATTTATTGAATTTAAAATATTTAATTGTGGTGTATTGATCTTAAGTACGCTTGGCGTAATTAAGGTACGCAGGGCATACCTTGCGAGACTTGGACACGTGGTTCACCCCTAGGTACGTTGGACATACCTATGGTACATTGGACGTATCTATGGTACATTGGGCATAAGTAAGCCAGGGGAAAACCCTAAGTTTTAGAGTTTGGACCCTAATATTTACAAAATTCAAATAAAGATTAGGGTCCTTACTGATGTTCGTATGCCTACCATAATATACATCACCCACTTCTACTCTCACTACTTTTATTTTCCGGTCAAGTCAATTTTCAACTCTAGCCCAAAGGGTTTTTAAGATTTTAAAGCCTTGTAAGATATTTAGACTTTTCATTCATCAAGGAAATATACATTTAGCAAGAGTAATCATCAATACAAGTTATTTATGATTTATGACCACATATGTCCACAAGAAAAATCCAAAAAATGGTCGCAAAGATCAACATTAATAATCATGGGCTCCTTATGGATCTTTCTTTATTCCCAATTATACACGTAAATCGTATATTGAATCTTGAGGAGTCAAATTATAGAGGAACTTCATATTTTATGAGATGTAACATTTTATTATGTCATTTATGGCCTAAGCGTTAGTGGCAGAACATAAAATATATCTCCACTTCTCAATTCTGTTTGTTCAAATAATTATTACAGGGTAATAAAGATTCCAAAGGTGGTTTTTGAGTTTTAATTGATAGTTGTCTCCCTCCAAACAACCTTAGCCAAGAACATGGGACTGAAACTAGTAGTTAAATCCTTGTATCAAACATAAAAGTATAGCAAAAATTCGCTAACTTGGATACAAATTATAAGTTTCGACTTATAGTCAATGTGTAAAAGAGTATTGTTAAGACTTAAACAATGATCAATTCTAGTATAATGAAGGTGATCCAACCATTTCTATGTTTAAGCCTTCACCGTTCCTAACCTTTGTTATTTTCCTTCTTTCTAGTTTACAGATTATATAGAATCTATGCAATGAATTATTTGAATGTATTATGGAGCCTAATTCAATCGATAGGGAATTAAAAAGGGATAATTATGTTCGCGGACTCATAAATCATGAAGTATTAAGGACCGTTTTGTTGACTATTTCGTTTCTTATGACATAATTTTCAACAGTTTATTGTCAAGCTTACTTGTACTTTCACGTTAGTTTAGGACCTTTACTCAAACTTCATTTGTCAATAACATGAGCATTGTTATTCATATTAAGGGGATTCAAGTATTTAACTAAATGTATGAAAAGAAGACAATAATGTAATTTAATTGGATAGCAAAATAAAGCATATCGGTGTACCTATTATTAACACTAAAATGATAGGTTTTATAGACACTTTACCCAATTATCAGTTTTGATTTGGCTAGACTAGCAACCGAAAGTTATGTTATCTTAAAAGTTATACTATTCTACACAAATGTTGCAATCATCTTTGGGCATAAATACAACATTTATGCATCTTATGCTTAAAGTTCACTATGTGAGTCAATACTCATTTAGCCTTTGGGATCCTTGAATAACAACTCGAACAGTTGCTTAATGTTGTTTTTAATAAACTAAAGTATGAAATTTAAGCGACCTTTCTTTGGTCCAGCCACTTAAACCCAATATAAAAGTAACCACTTGTTATTAAAAAGTAGGTTTATCAAGCTTATAAATCAGTAACCGATTTGATAAACAAATATTAAGTTAAAGGCTATCTGGAGTATCATATACAAAAGAAAAACAATTATCTTATAATTGCAAATTAGTAGTCACCTGTATGTAATTCCATTACATAACCACATGAGAAACCACCAGCAATGGTAAATTAGAAATTATTGTATATTGTATTATTTAACTTGGCGAATTCCCGCGCGTTGCACAGTAGGATAATTATGTAGTTTAATATGGTTATATGGTTTAATGTATTGTGAATAAGCCATACATAAAACTTGTATGCGATTAAATAGAATATATATTTTTTGATTTACAGATTTTTTTATCATAATAAATAATGAAAATTTTTTACTATTACTTTAAAATATTTTATGTAATTTTTATGTACACATTAGTATCTAATGTAATTAGTTGATGATTGATTAGATATGGATTCTGATATGTGGTCGTCTATTTATATTGAACCTGATAAAAATACATATTTAACGATTTTTGTTAGTTTTACTATTGAATAGAAAATGGTGCTGTATTTTAAGTAAATATAAAAAATCTCATTCTCAATCTATTTTAAGATAGTGACATATTTTAAGTTAATATAAAAAATCATATTCTAGAACTAATGAAAAGAAAAAACGGAGCTAAAATTTTTAACTATAATAAAGTTGATTCCAATTAAAAAGTGCTCAATCAAATATAATATCATTCAATAAACATCATAAGATATTATATTATATTCAAATTACAGACATCATTTTTGTAAGAGTGATTCAAAATATATGACACTATAGTGCCTAATACAACAATGTAATAACCAAATGACCCTAACATATTTTAAATGAAATATAATTATAATATGTTATCTATGCAACTAAATTTATGCATAACATGTGGGATTCGTCTACTATATGGTACTCTTCTAATATATTATATTATAGTATAAACATTATATTTGGAAAACCACTTTGAGTTATATTGTAGTTTATAACATTAAATTTTGTGATGGACTGTATTTGACACACATTTGTGTATTTATATCGATATTATATATTTAAAACAAATCTTATATAAACATCCAACCTAAATATTCATCTTCAAGTTTTCTTTCTTCGCCACGTAAAAAACTTTTGTTATAAAGCCAAAAATGGAATAAAAGACAGTTAATTGTATGATCATGATATATTGTATTTTGATTGGGGCTTGTACAAAAAATGCATGAACATATATTATTATTTTTATCTCTTGTTTTGGGTAATTCGAATAAGATAGCTTCAAATCCAACGTATCAAACGGATTACCCATTTACTAAAGTCTAAAATCCAAAAACTCAAACATGTTTTAGTATCATACAAATGCATAAGGTTTTAGCAAATTATTATCTCATATGAATTACCATTGATTATGTGTGATTAATTATTAAGAAGGTGAAAAGGTTTGGGGGTTTCAAATGCATGAGGTTTTAGCAAATTATTGTGGGGGTTTCAAATGCATGACAATCAAGGGAAAATGCAAGCTTTATAAGTATGTAAGATTTTCCATATTGATTTCATCCACTGTTGCTTTTCAAAAGCATCAAATAATTCACTTAAATTTCTTAAACCTTGAAAGTTATACCAAAATAAGATAATATTTAAATTACATCATCAATTATAGTAATAAACTAATTGCATCATGAGTGAAATGGAATGCCAAAATCACAAATAATACTTACATCACAGTGGGATGAGACTTCAAAATTTATGATAAAACTAGTTACATAATTCGTAGGGAATTTATAATTGATTTTTTTATTTACTTTTTTTTTTAATTTATTACATATCATAAGTTGAACTAATAGTAAATAAATAAACACTAATACAACTCATATCGCAAATTTGTCCCGTCATTATACTTGATTAGAGTAAATATGACTTCGATATGTATTTCCATAAAAAATCATTGATTCGTTGATTCTAATGACAATTTATATTTGCTAAGTACAAGAAATTAATAAATACCCATGGGAAGGTGTTATAAAATTTTGTATGCCAAAATAATCTTGGATATTGATTTCCTAGATATTAAAATTAAGAGGTGCCCCTTTTTTTAGGTGTAAGATATTATCTCCACCAAAAGAAACAATTAAAAAAGAACATGATCAGTTTCTTTTTGTTCTTCATGATACAATCGACATCTCATCCTTTGGGGTTTTATATCTCAATAATCTGATAAACCTTAACAGCAAAGGAAAATCGAAAGAAACCAATCGCTTCTATACACATTATTAATTTGTAGATGTCAACAAAAGGATGAATGTTATCAAAGATAGTTTGAATATGGGTTAAAATGATGTCAATTTCATTTGAACATAGATTATCATGAATCATTCAACAAAAAATTGAAAATAAGTTTGAAACTTATGTTAAACCATGCTCTGATACCACATATTAAAAATTATGGGTTAATCACAAGATCAATTCAACATAAACTTTTTAAACCTCAAACGTAACAAGGAATATTTACTTATCCATTTGATCTTGAAGATGATGTCCATTTGATCTTGATGATGACGAATTCATGATTCTCTTTATTGCCTGTAATGGTGTCTTATTGATCAATTTGATGGATGGATAACACACATAGGATTATGGTGTTTATATAGAGAGAAATAATTTATGTTAGAGAAGATGAATCAATTGATTTGCCTCTCATAATTGTCTCTCACAATTGTGTGTTTAATTTATCAATTATACCTTATGAGTAAATTATAGAACCACACATATTTAGTCCCTTAAGTTATAGACAAATTATCATATCCATCATACTACATATACTTAAGTCTAGAGACCTGTTATGTCATTATGGAAAATGTTACGGTACATAATATAATTGTACCCAACTAATAAAAGATTACAAAATAGTCTAATGGCCACTTTAACGGGTTATTTTCCAACATGTGACACATGTTCTAGGTAAATAATCCATTTATGTTTATGAAAATTAAATAATTAAAAGTATGGGTTTTGTGGTAGCCACGACGTGGTGAAGGATGCACCCGGGCGTGGTCATGGCCAAAGAAAACATGTGGCATTTGCACACACCACGACGTGGCAGGTGCTTGGCCATGAGGCGACGGTGGTCAGTATGTAAAACCCTAATTTTCCAGGTTTTGTGCCTTATTTAAGGGATGTAAGGGATAGGGTTTTCACACCCTCAGCCTCCATCACTTCCCTTCGACCTAGAGAAAACCTTAGCCTCCATTGTTGATCTTGTGAGCTTTTTGTGGTGGTTTTTGGTCCTTTGAAGAAGGTATCTTTAGTGTGTTATTCCGGAAAGCAAATCACCTCATCATCGTGTTGTGCTATTATGGACTCTTGTAAGTCCTTAAGCCTCTACCTTTTTGTTCAAGCATGCTAGATTTAGGTTTTTATCCACTTTCCTCCATGTTTGGGGTGATTTGAGTGTATGGGTTCCATAAAGTTGGAAGTTATATGGGTCCATGAGATTCCTTTGTGGCCTCTTGTCCCGGATCTAGAGAGTTATTGTGTTATGGATTCCATGCATGAGATCTTAACCTCATTTTCATTTTTTTGACCTATCTTGAGCTCAAGACATGCATTAGACATGATGTCTATAAAGTAATGATTTTTATGAAATATTGAGAGTAAGAAAGCCTTTTGGAAAGTATGAACGAGTGGCTTGAAGGATTAAGAGCTTAACACATTAAATTGATCTGAGCAGTTTCCACAATGTGGCAACGAGCAGTATTTGCGACTGTTTAGACCTGATGCTGCCACGATGTGGCAAAAGGGTGGTCACAACATGGGGTTCAGTTGGGACTAATTGTTACTGTTGACTCACTGACAATTGTTGAGTTCTTGTCAACTTAAGGGTTTCAAAGTGTAGATTGAGGGGGTACTCATATACTGTTTTTTAGGTGTCGCATAATATCGGTCTTCACTACTTGGCAGTTGTTGTGTCTAGTTACTATCAGCGAGGTGAGTCTTCTCACTATACTATGTATGTTGCTAGACTATCTTTGTGACTTTTGCATAAAAGACCATGGGAGGACCATGGAACTTGTATGAAATACCATGAGAGGACCATGAAACTTGTATGAAAAAACACGGGTGGACCATGACACATGTATGAAAGACCATGGAAGGACCATGGCAGACGTATATAAGACTATGGGAGGACCGTAACAATAAAGACTATAAGAGGAGTGCAGCAGTAGGTGATTGTAAGATTGTCGGTGGACCACAACTTTCATATATTATGTATGTTATTTATGATATGTGATATTTTGGGGAACTCACTAAGCTTTGTGCTTATAGTTTTATATTTAAATATTTCAGGTACTTCTGGTTCCAAAGGGAAGTGCCCGGAATGATTGCATCACATCTACTGGAGATTTCGCACCTATAATTTTGTTATTACTCTGATGTTATTTTGAAATACCTTTCGTTATTCTGACTATCTTTTGGAAGTAATGAATGAATGATTTGGTTGATTTAAAAATGAAGAATTGTAACTTGTATTTTGGGACGTTACAATACATCTCACTCAAAATTTAATTATATAGCTATGTGAAGCATGAAATGTAACGATCCGAATTTTTTCAAGAAAATGTTCTGGGAATTTATCTGAGTTTTACTATAATTTTTGAAAACCAAAGTTTAAAAACATTTTATATATCAGAATACATTCGGGTTTACAACATATCTTAACCATAATTTAAAGCAACAATAATATACCAAATAAAAATCTACACCTAGTATGAGTCTTTGGTGTTACTATCTCCTCTCATACCACGACAACTACCTGAACCTACAACACACAAATAACTAAAAACAATAGACATAATGTTTGGTAAGTTATAAACCACTTTATTCTCATCTTCTCATACTCGACTACTCTATTCTCATCTTTTTATACTCTACCATGTTATCCTCATATTCTCATACTCTACCATTATATTCTCATCTTCTCTTACTCTACCATTCTATTCTCATCTTCTCATGATCTACCACTCTATTCTCATTAATACCCAAATGATTTAGTCACATAATATAACTACATCTGTTACTTTGATCCCTCGAGAATCCTTTGACAACATTTCTTTTCATAAATCTCTCGCGGATTACAAGGATCCCTTATGGATCCTCTACATATAACCTATCACAAGTTACAATGATCCCTTATGGACCCTCTATACATAATCCCTAATGGATTACAATAATCCTTTACGGATCCTCTACATGTAATCCCTCACAAATTACAAGGATCCCTTACAAATCCTCTACATATAATCTCCCGTGGATTTCTTATCAAGGTTCCCTAGAAGAAACCTCTTACTTTGTTCCATTCATGGAAACCTTTATCAATTTTCTCTATAAACACATACTTTGTTTCCTAAAGGAATTACCTTTTCTACATTCTCATAGTCTTCCACGCAAATGTTATGGCCGTCCCATAGTCTTCCATATCACTTGAAACATAAACATTCTAACATATCATTTCATTAACAAATCTTATACTATCAAGCAAGCACTTAATTCACTAAGTACTTAAAATAAGCATTCATTTAATAACTTGTAGGTATTTAACATAATACTAATAAAATCTAAAGTTACATTTTACTCATTCATATGATTATAATTCATATAATCATGCTTTAATAAAACTTATAACTCACCTTGGTAGTTAGTGAAAACTAACTACCTTTCACTCCAACTCTCCAATTGATGCACTTGATCCATATATTATTTTCCCAAGGCCTATTCAAACAACATATGAAGTTCCTTGGAACTTGTCTTAGCTTATTAAAAGCTTAATTACTATCCATATAAAAATCATCACTCATTTGATCATAATCTAACATGTTGACTTGCTATCTCAAAATCAATTATACTTCACTTATTAAGCTTCTATACCACGTAATTAATTAAACTCTAAACTCAATTCCATCATTTCATCTCTATAACTAGTTAAGGTTTGAAACCCTAACTATTTATACATAGATTTCACCATGGAAAATCGCATACAAAGCTTTCTTAGAGCTTCTAAAAATCTCAATAACATACTAATCAAACTATATGTCGATTAACTCAAGCATTCTAACCAAACTCATGTTTTTACCATTGAAGCTCAAAGTTCCATTAAATAAAATAATTGTTACCTTTAGAGGGATAGGATGTTATTCGTTTCAATTCTCCATCATAATCTTGTCTTTGCTTCAAAATCACCACATCACAACTCTCAATCAAATTTAGGAAGAAATGGTTCAAGAATGAACCCTTAAAAGATTTAAATATATTCTTTGACTACGAAACTATGTTGTGGTAACCAGGCTACCACGTTGCAGTGTGCGGCATCCCCTATTTTTCAAAACCAATTAAAACTTTTTCTTTACACTTTAAAATAATGAGTTATCTTTGTTGCGGAAAATCCCAGTTTAACAAAAAAATAAGATAAAAAATATTTTTTCATCATATTAACATACCAAAGATGTCAAAAGTATTATCTGACATAGATTACATCGTAAATACTTAAAGGTCCTGAAAAATATGAAAACTATTACAGGCTCATTTCTTATTTCACTAGGCACTCTAATTAGTTTCCAATACCCTTAGTTCCGCTACCTGTTATGCATATAAATTGAATGGGTCAGGGTTGGAAAAACTAGGTGAGATACATAGGATTTTCAAGCCTATAATATTTTATGGTATTCAATCATATTAATAATCATGCAAACCAAACATTTCCAAACAATATAGATATATAAATCCAACATAAATATGTATAATACACTTTACTCATATCTACCATTCCAACCCATTCTCACAAATCCTAGTTCATTGATTATCTGAAATAATCACCTTACCTGATGACTCGTTTGAGCAACTGTTTGACTACACAAGTAGGGGAGTCCTTGGCCAGGTGTAAGTCATTTAAAGGCAATCAATGTTTAAAGTATTTGATAAATATGGTATCCCATTTTATCTACATTTATGGGTTATAGGTCCACACTAGCAACATAACTCGCAAGACTGTCTAGAATAATATAGTGTTATCATCCTACTCTGATTGACATTCATGTTGGTTGTTCAAATCAAACACACTGTTTCTGGTTGTCAAGAAAAAAGAGGACTATTATGCTTCACTTTAATCTCACATTATTCCCCATAATGAGATTGTTCGATTAATCAACTTACTTACCTAATCATCCCTTTCTAGCCTTAGTTTATAATTAAACAAGACTAAAATAATAATAAACGAATTCCAATACAGTTCCTAATTATGCAAAACTATCATAAAGCAAGATATGGAAATAGCACAGAATATAGATATTTAATATCTATTTAAACGTTTATGTAATAAATACTTTTATTTAAGATTATGTTCTTGAAAGGTGAAAGACTTTTGGTTAAGTATACGCTCCAACTAACACTTCAATTCTTTCTTTAAAAAGACATAGATATAAATATCACTACGCTTTACTCATAATTAGGATTATAGCTTCTCAGATTTATCAATAATCCCAAAAGAATACTGACTTGTAACTGGTAAGGAACAACTAGGTAAGATCGTATCGAAGGTAGGATCTGTTTGGCATACAGAGTACACTGTTTGGAAAATACATTTTAAACACCACACAAATCTAGCCTAGACATCACTACGTAAGTAGATCGATCTATATAACGTCTGGTATTACTGATAAATCTAATTTATAACTTCATAATAACGATTACGAACATAAATATAAGTTATACTTAAAGGACGGTAACCATAACTCAACTTATAGGTTGTTTAATTAGAAAAAAACTGAAAAATATGCAGGCAGAACTTCAAAACAGAAAGCTCTACATCATCTGGCTCTCTGGCACTTTAGAGCTTCGATACTAACACCTTAAGAACTACTAAAATTGAGCCTCGAGAGTTGGGATATTTTATAAGAGTTTGGAAGATTGGGGAAAAAATTAGTGAAAATCGAAAGTATTTATAGCATTTTTCAAGGGGCATGTTTCACCCTCAACAAGTGAAAATTGGAAGACTATCCTTGTATGATACAATCGATAAGGGTACACCATGAATCTTGACAATCTCTTTAGCATAGGTTTCTGCCAACTTTTCCATAGAAACTCATGCGACTAGAAAGTGTCCCCTCTTCATCAATCGGTCTACTATAACCCAGATCATGTCGTGGCCTTTTCTTGTCTTTGGCAAATTGGTTATGAAGTCCATGGTAGTGTCATCCCACTTACCCAGGGATGTCGGTAAAGGTTCCAAGTCCTCATATGGCTTTTTATGTTGTGTTTTCACTCTCAAACAAGTCACACATTTAGCCACGTAAGTTTCCACATCGATCTTCATTGTTGGCCATCAGTATTATATAGCATGAAGGGATTTTGTTGCATAAAATAGATAGTTTTTCACAAAAACCGGCAACGGAAGATTTAAAAAATTTCTTATAAATTTCGAGTGTGACAACAAAACAAACCATCAAGGATCCTTTGAAATAGGTTAGAATGATTTTGCAACAGCCATAGGGTGGTTAGAAATAACAACCTTTGTAGCCTTTGGACCCTCTTGGATTTGGGGTGTTGAAGTAGATGGAAAGAACAAGGAGCTTGATCTTCTCTACAAGTAATCCACCAACAAGAATAAGGTACCAAAATTGCTAGATTTCTTCTTGTACAACTTTGTTCTTTAAGCCTTAATTGCTTAATCAATTAAGCACTAAAGCAAGACACAAAATGAACACCAAAAGCAAGTAATGTCTTCAAAAGAGGAAAGAGATCCAAGCTCTTATGTGTTTACGATTTTGAGAGAAAAGAGGAAGAAGCTTTTTAGACCAAAAAACTAGTAACTACTCCATGTATAAAACCCTCTATATATAACCCCATCCAAGCATGGCCTCTTGAATATAATATTCAAAAGTATGGGCTGTCAAGGAGAGGCATGGGGAACAATATGATGGAGGTTGACAAGCAACCTCCATTCTCCCACAACTTTCGGCCATTGGCCCTAAAGAGGATAAAAAATGTTCACTAGTTTTTTAACCATGGTAGAGTAAGCCTTTGATTTAATCATGGTTAATCAAAGTGTCCAAAACTTTGTACACGACTTATTATATGATACCTTATCATATAAAGACTATTTTTCTGCTTCTTACAATATTGTTTTCATAGAACAATAATTTTTCTCAAATTAAATACAAGAGTTGAATTTATTTATTAATATCAAATATATAATAAATATTCAATAAGTACCAACTTGATTAAGGTGTGACCCTATAGGATCATATGTTATTAGCAACACCACTCAATAATGATTCTTGAGCATATAGATCCAACAATCTCCGACTTGCACAAGATTCATTAAAAACTGACATAGAAAGTAGCTGATGTCTAGCAATGGGCTACTGCCCCTAATAACATACGAAGGGGTGCCATCAATCAACATCCAAATCCAAGAACTCACTAGCTACAATTAAAGTAAAAGGTAAGTGTATCAATATTCTATTTGTTGCAGACATCATGTTAGATAAGAGATATGGAAAGTGATCATCCTTATTTGTCATCCAACTTATAAGAAAGGCGCCTTAGATGTCTAACTCTCAACACATAAGAGGAACAAATCCCATCTTGACTACATACATACTCTCATATAGTTCATGCTCTACCTAACGAAGACTTTTACAACTGCACAGTTAGGAACAACGTTTAACCATGTCAAAGTGTAACAATCTCCATACTTAAGTTCTCCAATATGCATCTCAGGTCGAAAGACATAAAGATATTTACATGTGTTCAATATTCAGTTATAATATCCATCCAAGTGACTCTTGATGCGGGTAATTTCCGATAGTTGTTCTCAAACAAGTACATATGAATTTGGATGCAACACCTTGCTATTTCACCTCTTGAAATCAACCAAGCCGATTCATATTAGATTCACAGTTGCTCCCACAACAATGACTGACTATGGAAAAATTTTGAATAATTACATTATTCAAGGATTAAATAGCATGCTAATATATAACATAATAATATTCGACACAAAAGAGATGTCTTATATTCATAGGATATTACATATCATTGCTACATAGTTCTGAATATCTAGATATTAGGTAAGTAAAAATTTAAATCCAATCAATAACTAATCGTAGACCGATTCCTTTTGCATGACTTTCAATCTTGCTTTGAGGTAGAGCCTTTGTGAACGGATCTGCTAGATTATCATCTATATGAATCTTTTCAATACATACATTTCCCAATTCTAATTCCGGACAAATGAAATTGAATTTTCGTTGAATGTGTCTAGTCTTGTTGGTAACCATCGGGTCTCTTGCGATAGTGATGGCACCAGTGTTGTCAGAAAGCATCTCAATGGCATTTTTGATGCTTTGAACAACATCCAAATCACCGATGAATTTCTTCATCCAATCAACTTCTTGAGCCGCTTCACATATAGCTATGTACTCTGATTCTATTGTAGAAAGTGCAACCACTTCTTGCTTTGAAGTGTGAACACATATCTCAATTGTGATCGTGAGTTACCTCGATCGGTGTTGAAACCCGTATCAGTGTAACATCTTACAGTAAGCTCTTCTTCAACTCCTCCATAGACCAGAAACATATCTTTAGTTCTTCTTAAGTACTTAAGTATGTTCTTAACAGCCACCCAATGTTTTCCGCCAGGATTAACTTGATACCTACTAGTTATACTAATAGCATAAGCTACATATTGCCTTGTACATGTCATATCATACATAATTGAACCTACTGCTGAAGCATACTGTATGTGTTTCATTCTTTTGATCTCATCTTCAGTACTAGGGTTGTAAGCCTTAGAAAGAATGGTACCAGGCAGTATGGGAACAATTCCTCGTTTCGAGTTATCCATTGAAAAACGTTTTAAGATTTTGTCAATGTATGTACTCTTACTCAAACCAATGAGTCTTTGGGATCTATATCTATAGCTCCTAATACTGAGTATGTATGCAGCATCCCCTAGATCTTTCATTTGAAAGGACTTACTAAGGTAGGCCTTAGCCTCCTTCAATGTCGAGATATCTTTCTGATCAGTAATATGTCATCAACATATAGAATTAGAAAAACAATATGGCTCCCACTTGCTTTGATGTATACACATGGTTCATCGGGATATTTTGAGAAACCAAACTTTTTGATGTTTTCATCAAAATGATGATATTAGACCCTAAATGCTTGTTTTAATCCATAAATGGACTTCTTCAGTTTACACACCTTCTTTAGGTTAGCCGGCTTGACAAAACCTTCAAGTTGTTCCATATAAACATCTTCCTCAAGATATTCGTAAAGGAAAGAGGTTTTGACATCCATTTTCCATATCTCATAGTCATAATATGCAGTTATGGCCATGATAATCCTAATAGATTTAATCTTAGCAACTGGCGAGAAAGTATCTTCATAGTCAACACCTTGAATTTGAGTATATCCTTTCGTGACAAGTCGTTCTTTGAAAGTTTGTACATTTCCATCCATTTCGATCTTCTTCTTGAAGATCCACTTGCTTCCAACAGTCATGTTGTTAGGAGGTAAGTCAACCAAGTCCCATACTTGATTGTCATTCATGGATTGAATATTAGTTCTCATGGCTTCAAGCCATTTGTCAGACTCTGGGTCTGCATTAGCAGCCTTGTATCGATGGACTCACACTGATCCATCAATAAGACTTCCTCTTCATGAATGACAAATCCAAATCTGTCAGGTTGCTAACGAGTTCTACTGGAACGTCGTACAGTTAGTGTGGTTTCCGACATCTAAACGATAATTTCAGGTTAAAAAATGCTTTGTTGATTATCATTCTCAACTAAAAGTTGTGTCTCTCAAATTTCTTCAAGGCCAATGGGGTCCCACTTTCTTTATGCAAGATAAAGTTAGTTTCAATAAACATTGCTTTACGGGCTATGAACACCCGGTTTTCATCTTTCGGGAAGAAGTAATAACCCACGGTTTCTTTTGGGTATCCCACAAAGATACTTTTTTGAGATCT
The DNA here is from genome assembly GCF_002870075.4 of Lactuca sativa. Taxonomy (NCBI): domain Eukaryota; kingdom Viridiplantae; phylum Streptophyta; class Magnoliopsida; order Asterales; family Asteraceae; genus Lactuca; species Lactuca sativa. The sequence goes on from NC_056626.2 coordinate 127,860,077, forward strand.
AGGGTCAAGCTTGTCAGAAGTTTCTCTTTTAACATATGCTTCACAACCCTATATCTTTAAGTAAGACTTTGATGGAACCTTTCCATGCCATAACTCGTAAGGAGACTTACTAACCTTTTTAGTTGGGACCATGTTTACAATTCGAGTTGCGGTTTCAACGGAATAACCCCAAAATGAATGAGGAAGGGAAGTAAGACTCATCATCGATCGCACCATATCAAGTAGAGTACGATTTCTCCTTTCCGAGACACCATTATGCTGAGGTGTTCCCAGTGGAGTGAGTTGTGACACTATGCCACAATTCTTCAGATGTTTATTGTAACAATCGTCAAATTTTGGTCAATTCAAAGTCAAATAAAGTCAACAAGTCAAACCGGTCAACTCAACTAACCCTTGTGTACTAGGGCTTACGTTATGTATTTACTAAACAACTCGCTATTCTAATGAGAGATCATAAATCTAAAAGCACGTACATCTAGATCTCCTTAACCTAAAACTGTGGTAAGTGACGAACCAAACCGATAAAACAATGTTGCATACTCATCGGGAGTGTGTAAGATCCTTAAACAAGGCTTAACGGGGTTTACGGACCTTGCATTGCGAAGCCGGACACTCACATTTGTCACACACGAAACCGCTCTCAATCGTTTTCACTCTATCTCTTCTTATCGAGAATCTCTCCTGTGACATCCCCAAATTTCACGGCCAGAAAAGACCGATTTGTTTATGCTTTGTTTTATAAATCAGAGTGATCGTTTAAAGAAAAACGGTTGCGGAATTTGTTCCCAAAATAAAATATGATAACCATTTATCAAAACATTTCTCGAAAAGAATGTATTTTCATTAAATAATAAAACTTCGGGATGTCATGTTCGTTACAGACCAAAAGCATAAACAATATAAAATAGATCTTACAATAGTTATTTATAACTACTGATCTATAATCCCAAAATCTCTCGTCAAGTCCACCAACTTATACCCTTGTGCCATTACCTGTAATGAAAAGAAAACTGAGTGGGTCAGGCTTGGGAGCCTGGTGAGCATATAGGGTTTTCAACCCACAATAATATAATCATTATATTTAATCAGCAAACAACCAACCCAATTACCCATCCTCATTATCTTCTTAAGGTTTTACCCTAAGAACCAACTATCCTTCATTCATTTATTCGTAAGAAATTTGGCATGAATTCCATTACTGCCAAAGCTTACTTATCAAGTACTAAATCCATAGTTATCTGGTGCTAACTCCATAGTCACCAAGGTTCACTTAACAAGCGCTAACTCCATAGTCGCCAAGGTTTACTCAACAAGCGCTAACTCCATAGTCGCCAAAGTTTACTCAACGTGCGCTAACTCCATAGTCGCCAAGGTTCATCAAATAGGCACGAAGTCACATCGTCGCCAAGGTTTATACAATAGGCGCTAACTCCATAGTCACCAACAATTTCCATCTACCTATGTTCTACCCAACAATTTTGTAGATATAAATACTTACACAGTTTAAATCATTTAACACCTGTATAAAACTCCAATTTCCATGCCCATCTCAAATAGACAAATAACATATAAACACATAGCACGTATTTCATAGCAAATACTTCATATTTATGTGTTAGAAGAAAGTAACTACACACCCACACATATAAACAACAATATACTTAATACACTCAAACCATACTTGTATTATTATCGTGTTTATGAAAGGTAGTATACACTCACTTGATCAGAAGACAATCGGACAGCACTACGACTTGCAGAAGTAGTAATCCTCAGCAGATCTGGAAGATCTTCACAAAAATCGAACTTCTCGCGGGCAGAGCTTCGACTCGGGAACCGTACTTCTCGGGATCTTCGGGATCTCGGGACTTGCCTCGGGGCTCGAGAATAATACCGGGGCTTCGGGGTATTTCTGGCATGCAAAACGATGCAAAATGGGAGAGATAAGAGAGGAAATTAGCAAAATAGCCGGCTGCCCTCGCATCCTATTTATAGGAGGCTGGAGCCTCGGAGTACGCGGGGCGTACAGGCGTACGCAGGGCGTACTGGCCTCCGAAGTCGTCACTGCATGCGTCATCCGAAGTGTCGACACTCTTCGGAGTACGCGGGGCGTACGTCGGATCGGACCGGTGACTCGTCTTCGGATAATGCCGGATTAAAAGATTAAAAATAAATAAAATTTATTTAATAAACTTCGGAAATTCATATCTTCTTCATACGAACTCCGTTTTCGACGTTCTTTATATCCACGCGAAGGTGAGACTACGCTCTACAACTTTCGTTTAGACTCCGTCGGCTAATTTCGACTTTATTTTTATTATTTATTTTTAATAGGCCGCGACAGAAAAACTTTGTTATAAATTCATAACTTCTTTGTTTGACGTCCGTTCTTGCCTAACTTTTCGTCGTTTCGCTACTAACAACAAGATCTTCGATTCTCGTTTAGATTTCTAAGGATAAATATCGCTCCAACGTAAATTCACTTTTTACGTCGCGTTGTGTCGTGCCGGTTCTGTCGCGAAACTTCGACAGGTCATAACTTCTTCGTTATAACTCGGATTTTGGCGTTCTTTATATGCACGGAAACCTCGTGACATATAGTACAGCTTGGTTAAGATTAATCCTTCTAGATAATCTTCCATCAAAAAGTCATTTTTGACGCTTATTGTCTCTAAATTGACTATCCCTGATCTACGGGAGTTACATCTCCCAAATCTCTCCAAGTATGAGGAATCTCTCCCAAATATCTCTTTGTATGTGAAATCTCTCCAAGAGTGTCAAATCTCTCCCAAATCTCTCTAAGTATGTGAAATCTCTCCCAAATATCTCTTTGTATGTGAAATCTCTCCAAGAATGTCAAATCTCTCCCAAATCTCTCTAAGTATGTGAAATCTCTCCCAAATATCTCTTTGTATGTGAAATCTCTCCAAGAATGTCAAATCTCTCCCAAATCTCTCTAAGTATATGAAATCTCTCCCAAATATCTCTTTGTATGTGAAATCTCTCCAAGAATGTCAAATCTCTCCCAAATCTCTCTCAAAAGTTTCCATAACTTTTTGAAGTCATTCGGGTCATTCCGACCCTTAACCGGGTCAAAAACGGCTTAAAACGGGGCAAAAACGGACAAAATAGGCTTAAGGACCCGAAACCCCTCTTAAGGACCCGAAACCCCTCTTAGGGCCGCAAGTCCTCTTAGGGACCGAACCCTTCTGAGCCGAACCCGAAGGCTGCTGAACCGAACCCGAAGGGTCCTCTCGGGCCCGAACCTCGCACAAGACCCGAACCCGAAGCCTCGGTCCATTTCGCTCCATGATGCCTTCGGTCTAGTTCGCTTCTGACCCTTCGGACCGAGCCTGACCCTCGCTTGCTGATCTGCTCCGCTTCACTTCTCGCCCAGCCTCAGGAGGACCGAACCTTGGCCAGGACCGAGAGGTCTCGCTGGGAAGCTTCTTTTCTCTCGGTTTTCGAGTAGTTTTGCATTTTAGCTTCGTTTTTAATTGTTTTAACGCGGGATTTTCACCCAAAACTTTATTTTAACATATAAGGACCCATAATTAATGATTTATCACGTTTTTAAGGATAAAACTTTATCCAAAAAGAGTGGGTGAAGTACAAGAGGTGGAGTGTTGACTTTCCTTATTCTATGACACAAGCAACCACCATACCTACTCCATGACTAACCCACACTCCTCCCCACCATACCTTGTCACTTCCTTGTCCTTTTTACCTCACTCACAAACCATCCCCATGTTTTTGAGAGCTAGACACTCAACCTCTCTCCTCATTTCTTTCACTTGCTCTCATTTCACCAAAAATCAAACACAACTTTTCTCTCAAACTTTTTATCTCTATTTCAAGACTTTAAGGCTGATTTTCAAGCTTTATTCTTCTCTTGATCTTCGAACCGTCAAGTGATTCTTCAAGTGTTCTTGAGTTGAACACTTCTTCTCTCCATCATCCATATTCTGAAATCACTCAAGGTGAGTTCATACCCCTACATTTTCATGTTTTCTCAAGTTTTTAAGGGGGGGGGGGGGGGGGATACAAGTTAAAACACCAAGAACGTAACTAAACTTTTCTAACAGCCTTCATCAGAAAAGTTCAACTACATTCACGGACTGTTTTGGACAACTTAAACATTTTAGTTTCCAAAACCGTTTTAGGTGCAAGTATTTCCACTTATTATCTTTAAAATGACTACTTGCACATCTCCACACGATTTTTCTACAATTTATGGTGATTTTTACAAAACAACTTGTCTTTTCGAACACAAATCCGGACCAGTCTGTGAATATGAGAATTTTAATACAAGTTAAAGGCTTCCAAAAATCATGATAAAAATTATGAGTAAACTAGACACATTTTAGGAACTCTCAGAATTTACGGATCTAGTTTTCGACTTCGTATGATTTTTCTATGATTTTTCTAAAATAGTGCAGAAAGGTTAAGAGTTAGTTAACAGCTTCTAACTTTCAAAACACTTTGTAACATGTTGAGCAAAGTGTTAAATCTTTGATGAATTCATATATTACATGTATTTCTTGTAATGATATATTTATATAATAGGAAAATTACTTACTGAATTAATAAGAATCCTCCATCATAACCATTAGTACAAAACAAAGCAAGATAAACATAGCTATATTGTACTATACATTTGACTTACATAGAAAGGGTTCAAATACACCACAAATAAACATACTAAACTATAATAAGTATAGTTAGGTTGCATGTACATTTCAAACATTTTGATAAACTATAATAGGTATAGTTTATGATCATTACATTACAAAAGGTTTTCACACGAATAGGGTACATTCCAAAGTACCGGGTTTTCACATAAATGGGGTACATTCCAAAGTACCGGGTTTTTATACAAAAAGGGGTACAAATACAAAGTACCGGGTTTTTAATTACAAAAAGGGGTACAGATACAAAGTACCGGGTTTTATACAAAAAGGGGTACAGATACAAAGTACCGGGTTTTCATATAAATGGGGTACATTCCAAAGTACCGGGTTTTATACAAAAAGGGGTACAGATACAAAGTACCGGGTTTTTAACTACAAATGGGGTACATTCCAAAGTACCGGGTTCACATAAAATAGTTGTTATGATATTAAAACTATATTTCATCTAGAATTGTTAGACTTCAACTATAATCGTTGAGCATATATGCTTGAGTCATATAAGAATTTAGTCTTGATTGGCTTAGAATTGGTGGTGCCCGCCTCATCTCCTGTTCCTCGTTGGGTTGTGGACCTAGGGCAGACCCATTATATTCAACGTTTTATCTAACTTAAATCTTATATAACTTATATACGTTGGACGATTATAGGGAAAATCTACGGGTCATTCTAGGGTTCATTAACGCATCATATAGGAATATTCTGTTCACACTTAACTAAGAAAATATTGGATTTTCTGGAAATCAAACTCTATCGATTTTACAAGGAAAATGGTTTCTACTTCAAACAAAACTCTTATGAACTCATCAACTTAATTGTTGACACTTTTTCAAAACTACTTGTATTCTCAGGAAATCAGTGAAACAGGAAAACTTCAGCGCTTTGAGGATGGGACGTTAAGCCGTCAACAATTTATTTTTGTCATCATAATGTAATTGATTTTGGAACATGTAAACATATACTTTGGTGTAACTTTTTCAATTATATTTATGATGGTTGTATTTACTTTGAGCACTATTATACACGTTGTTGTGATACTGTACATGAAGTCCTCCACCCCCGGACGTTTCCTCCATCCTTGGTTTGGGGGTGTGACATTCATCAAACTCGTAGCTCAGATATTCACCAACACGATCTGATCGTACGGTTTTAATATTTTTACCAAGTTGATTATGTACTTCATTTTGGAAAACCTTGAAGACATCGAATGCTTCATATTTGTGTTTCATGAGATACACATATCCAAATCTATTGTAATCATCAGTAAATGTAATGAAGTATCTTTCACCGTTTCTAGTCATTATTCTAAAAGGTCCACATACATTAGTATGTATGAGTCCTAATAGATCCGAAGCTCTTTCACCAACACTGGTAAAAGGAGATTTGGTCATCTTGCCACAAAGACATGATTCACATACATCAAAAGACTCTGAGCATGTTGACTCTAAGATCCCATCCTTTTGGAGCTTAGCAATGTGAGTTTTACTTATGTGTCCAAGTCGACAATGCCATAAATAAGTTTTATTCGAGTCTAACTTTGTTTTCTTATTTAAGTTGAACATTGAATTATCCTTTTTGTATGAACCATTTAAATTGATCTCATATATTCCTTTTTTGGGACTAGTCTCAAAATAGAACACATTATCTTTAAACACATAAATGTTTTCGAAATCAAAGTCAAACTTATAGCGAAAACCTTGTTCATACAAGCGAGAAGTAGAGATAATATTCCTAGTTATACTAGGTACATAACAAAAATTGTTCAAAATAAGATTAAGGCCATTTGGAAGCAAAATATGATATTATCCTATGGCTTTGACAACTACTCAATTGCCATTGCCAACATGAAGTTCCAAATCGCCATCTCTTAGTTCTCTAACATTATTTAGCCCCTGCAAATCATTGTAGATGTTAGTACCACTTCCAGTATCGAATACCCAAGAATTAGTACAGAATGCATGTAATTCAATCACATATATACCTGAGGTGCCATCCTGGTTGGCCTTGATCATCTTAAATTCCTCTAGGTATTTGAGACAGTTACGCTTCCAGTGTCCCTTTTCATTGTAGTGAAATCAATCAGAGTTAGCAGCAGGCTTGGGTTTAGGAGTTGGGTTAGTAGAAGGAGGCTTCCCTTTACCCTTTCCCTTGCACTTGCCTTTCTTGGTAGCTTTGCCTTTCCACTTATCGGTATTATTACCAGTTTTCTTCTTGGAGATTTGACCCTCACGGATCATCAACACTTGATTGTTCCTAGATTTCTTGATGTTTGCCTCAGTATTTTTGAGCATGTTATGAAGCTCATTGATGCTCCTCTCCCAGTCATTCATTGTGAAGTTCATCACAAATTGGTTAAATGACTTAGGCAATGAGGCTAGGATCACATTGGTCGCTAGCTCATCCTCAAATGGGAATCCGAGGCGGGCAAGTTACTCAACATAAGCTTTCATTTTGAGTACATGTGCACTCACAGAAGATCCCTCAGCCATCTTGCAACCAATGAAAGCATTCAAGGTCTCTAACCTCTCTTGCTTAGCCTGAACTTGAAACATGACTTGCAGTTGTTCAATCATTTCAAATGCTTCATGAAACTTAAAAGTTTTCTGAAGTTCAGGAGTCATAGTTGCAAGCAAGATGCAAGTCATTTCGGTTGAATCATTAACATGTTTTTCCCGGGCATCTTTCGATGCTTTGGCAACATTAGTTGGGAGCTCTTCTAGGATAGGTTCATCAAGGACATAGTCCTTTTTCTCAAGCTTGAGGACAATTCTCAGTTGTCTGAACCAATCAAGAAAGTTGGGTCCACTTACTTTTTCTTTTTCGAGGATGGATCGGATGGGGAGTGATGAGGTGGTTACAGTTGGGGTAGTCGTTTACAAAATAATAAGATTCATTTTAATATCTTCGATATAAATTATTTTCATAATAATTACCGTTCAAATTAAATTTTGAAAAGCTAAGATTCACATCACCCAAAATAACTTGAGGAGATGACCCACTACTTAAGTGATTTTGTTGATCGGTAGGTTACGATAACCAATTACAACTCTTATGTAATGCTTAGATTTATGGGATCCAAAAACATTACATTGTTTTTAAATGGCATGTTCGTCCCACCTATGTGTCAAAACTTTTATGCTTAGGTGACCTTTATCACATAAGTAATTGATCAACTCATCCATTTAAAAAACATGTGAGTTTTATTTCACAAATGGTTAGGTGTCCTTTATCCCATAAGCAAATACAAAAACAAATTGACTATTTTTGACAACTCAAATGAATAAGGTGACCCTAAAATCCATATGAATTGCACAAAAATCCCAAGTGATTTTTAAATGAATTGCATAGATTTGAAGTTTTGTAAATAAGGGTTTTTTTATGAATGTTTTATTATTCTAGCACTTTAAAACATTTTGCATCATGAATATTTCATGAGTAAAATATTTCATGGTGCATTTAAAGTGTTCCAAAAAAACATAAAGTTGAATTTATTTCATATAAAATTTTACCAGTTAAAATTTATATTCAATTTTAGTTCAACGTTATACGGATTGGAACCGGTTTCTAACTTTGTTAATAAAACAACCTTTTATTATTGAGTTATGGAGTTTAGATTAAGTTTAAAATATTTTAAACTTTTTAATATATCTAAAAGTTTGGCTACTTTAGAGTTTTTTTTAATATTCAAAAACTCTTTTTAACAGAAAACTCAATTTTGACATCTTATGTTGAAACTTTTATATAAAACTCTAAACCTCAAGTTTGATGTTTTTTTTTCTTTGTAAAAATGTTTCAGCATGGAAAACATATTTTCATACATACAACATTTTTTAACAACAAAAATAAACATTACAAGCATGTATTTAAAATGTATATACAAAGCCATTTTCTAGTAATATTTATTAAGAGCTATCACAACAAATATTAAGTCATTTCCTAAAAGACTTATTAGGACTTCAAGGTCTTCAAAAAAAGGCCCCATGTCTTCATAAGAACTTCATGCTCCATATTGTTACATTTTTATGAAAATAAAATACAACTAGTCTAAAAACTAATTTATTACATATAAAAATGAACAAATGAAATAATACATATTTATCTATTATATCATCATATGAATTAAATAAATACCAACCACAAATGTCTTAATGGTTTGTTTATATACAACAAACATATCAACAAACAACTCTTTGTTTTTTCTAAGGCAACCTTTATATAACCAAAATGCATGAAAAAAATGGTTATATAAAAAATAAATATTTTCAACAAGTTGCCAAAGAAAACAAATATGGATATTTCTTTAACAAAAAAGAAATTCATGCTTTGTTTTCCAAAAACCAAAGATTATCATAACATAAAAATCATTCTAACATTTTCAAGATGACTCTGATACCACTGAAAGGATTTTGTTGCATAAAATAGATAGTTTTTCACAAAAACCGGCAACGGAAGCTTTAAAATTTTCTTATAAATTTCGAGTGTGACAACAAAACAAACCATAAAGGATCCTTTTAAAGAGGTAAGAATGATGTTACAACAACCATAGGGCGTTTAGAAATAACAACATTTGTAGCCTTTGGACCCTCTTGGATTTGGGGTGTTGAAGTAGATGGCAAGAACAAGGAGTTTGATCTTCTCTACAAGTAATCCACCAACAAGAATAAGGTACCAAAAATGTTAGATTTCTTCTTGTACAACTTTGTTCTTTAAGACTTAAGTGCTTAATCAGTTAAGCACTAAAGGAAGACACAAAATAAACACCAAAAGCAAGTAATGTCTTCGAAAGATGAAAGAGCTCCAAGCTCTTATGTGCTTACGGTTTTGAGAGAAAAGAAAAAGAAGTTTTTTAGACCAAAAAACTAGTAACTACTCCATGTATAAGACACTATATTTATAACCCAATCTTGGCCTCTTGAATATAATATTCAAAATTATGAGCTATAAAGGAGAGACATGGGGAACAATATGATGGAGGTTGACAAGCAACCTCCATTCTCCTACAACTTTCGGCCATAGGCCCTAAAGAGGACAAAAAAATGTTCACTAGTCTTTTTAATCATGGTAGATAAAGCCTTTGATTTAATCATGGTTAATCAAAGTGTCCAAAACTTTGTACATGACTTATTATATGATATATTATCATATAAAGACTATTTTTCTACTTCTTACAATATTGTTTTCATAGAACAATAATTTTTCTCTAACTAAATACAAAAGTTGAATTTATTTATTAATATCGAATGTATAATAAATATTTAGTAAGTACCAACTTGATTAAGGTGTAACCTTATATGATCATATGTTATTAGCAACTTCACTCAATAATGATTCTTAAGCATATAAATCCAACATAACAAACATACAAATCAAAAGTTTTAATATTGTAACTTGCCAACAAAAGCCTTTAATGTTTTTCAAATACTTCTTTATATCCGTTTTCTTTATGACTTTTTATTTGATTTATGTTTCTCTGTGTATCTGTTTTTTTACTTAAACAATTGACATTTTTATAGTAATAAAAAATCAGAAATATTTCAATTGTAAAACTTTGCTAAATATATTATTAAATTAGTTAAGATTTATTAAATTCCTCATCATATATTATTCCATATTAATTTGAATATTTAATAATCCTATAACAATTATTAAGGAAAGTTGAAGAGTTATGTAGGTTTCAGATCGATATAAAATTTTAAAAATATTTAAATATAAATAGTTTTTTAATAATTTTCAAAGTTATTTAATAGTTTGATGTAAGTATTGTATTTAACATTGTATACATATTAACAAAATAAGTATATAATAATTCACAATAAGAGATAATTATCTACATTTCAAGAGTACATGAGCTTTTTGTCATTTTTTTTCAAATTTCAATTTGACTATAAATATAAAATATAATATTTGGGTAAATAACCGTTCATACATTTATTTTAAAATTTGTAAACACCCAAATATATAAATAATAACTTTTTTGTGTAATCATAAAAATTGCATAAAGTTATAATTATCAAAACTTGTATTATATCGAGTATTATATCGATGTTAATATCATAAATTATCATTAATAACATCAAAAGTTCAAATAAAAATCCAAATCATCAACCAATTAAATAAGTTTGGTTTTGAGTTACAAAGTAGACATAAAATTTTAAGTTTAGTCTTGAAAATTGACATAAAAAACGTAATTAAGTAGAATAATATAAGCTCATAAATAATGCATTACGAAAGTAGTTTAATATACAAAGTTTGATGTTGCTTGTGGGTAAATTTTAATCTATGAAACATAATTAAAACTATTAAACTACTTTAATAATATATAACAGTCGTATAAATGAAAAGTTTTAACATTGTAACTTATCTCCAAATATGGTCGAAAAACCTTGAACCAACACAAAAACCTTTCTATTGTTTCTTTATATTCATTTTCTCTATAAATTTGTCTGTAATTTGTGTATATGTGTGTTGTAAGAAGATTATTAAGAATTAAATTTTACAACCTTTGAAATCATACCATACTAATTTGAATACTTAATAATTATATATCAAATTAATGAGGAAATATGAAGAGTTATATAGGTTTCAAATGGATTTGGTGCTTCGAAATGTGCCTCTATTATTATAGACTAGGCGGATGTTCGTCCGTTGCGCAAAAACATCTATGTAGTTGAAATTTTTACAAATATATGTTTTTTTAAATATAAAAATAATATTGTTGTTAAATTTGATATAATAATTCGTATAATAAGTTGATATGATATATTGATTATTTTGAATTATATGATAATATATACATCTATTAAAACTGCATCATCTCAATTGTTTGAATGACCTCTACCTACATGTTATTCATGAATAAAATTAAATATAATATATGGTTTAATGTTATTTATAGTTGTTGTTTTTGTTAATTAATTTTTTAAAATTTATTTGCTAAAACATTTTAATCTCTATCATTATAATTATTTAAAACATCAAACATTGTTTTATTAAAATCAACTAATTTAATGGTCTCTACTCTTGTTTTATGTGTGTATAACATTAGTTATATTTGTCAACTATTTTAATTTACTATTGTTGTGATTTATTAATTTAAAAAAAATGATGATGTTTTAATTTCATCATGATGATTATTTAAATTATCAACAATTGTTTGTAATCTAACATAATTTAACTTCTAAGTTTCTATTATTTTTAACTATTATTATTATAAATTAATTTAAAAACTATTGAATTGAATTTTAATTATTATAAAATTTAGTTTTCAGACACCTTTTAGTTAATTCGATTCATAGATTTATGTTTTTTTATATTTATTATATTTAATGTTTTACTTTTAACTATTAAAAAATATATATTTAATTTTAAAAAAAAAATTAAAAAAAAAAAAAAAAAAACCTTATTTGATATTCTACTTTAGGTTTTAAATTTTACACTAAATTTTTAAGATTATTTGATATATTAATGTAGGTTATTTATTTAACAATATATTGAAGTTAACAAATTAAGTATATCATATCGGTAAGTCCAAAAGTCTTTCATTTATGATAATGTTTACAACTAAAAACATGTTTAAGTTAATAAATTAAGTATATTATATAGAAATATGAAGAGTTGGAAGTTTCAAATGAATGTTGTGAAAGAAAAAATACTTCATATATAATATAGTATGATAGGGAAAGTAAATATACACTATAAGGTATATAAGCTTAGGTACCTAAACTCACCATACTACGTCATTTTGTATCATATGTGCATTGAAATTATCCAAAGTTCTTAACATTCAACTCCTAACTTGATTTACTTCCAAGATTTTTAGAAATTTCATCATTTCTTCTTCTTACATAATTTTTATTTGCAACTATAATATACATAGTTTGGTAGGTGTTCGGTATAAAGATGTGTAGAAGAAGATAATAGTGAAATTTCAAACATCTTAGAAGTAAATCAAGTTAGGAGTTGAAGTTTAAGAACATTGTAATGCATATATGATACAAAACGAACTTTTCCCTTATAAATAGTATATAAATTCTTGAACTTCCAAAATAAAATTATAAAGATAAATACAATACTCTGTTTTATTTAATGATAAAATAAAAAGTAGTTCGAAGAAAAAATATTTTCTTTCAACCAACAATTACAAAGATGCACAAAATATGTAAATGTTTAAAGGAAGAAGGTGGACACAATTATTTATAATGGTTGATCTCTACACTAACAATTTAATCTACTTCAATAGAGATTCCCTCTCCGCCTTTATCGGCTACCCACCCACCGATGGTTGATCCACTAATAAAATATCTTTAAGACATTTATATAGTCTTAAAAGTATTGTACAAGATTTTCCTATTTAGTACACTCAAACTCTTTGCAAGAGAAATTTGGATCAGTCTCATAAATACTCTTATACTTGCACAATAATTGTCTTGAATAAAATCACATCATTAAGTATTAATCAAAGTAATTAAGTGGAGATTGATGATTTATTTGTAAGTGCTCCTCCATGATGTGTACCTTTTCCAACTTGATCTCATTTAACTTTAATCGATTTTGTTTTTTTGTCTTTGAGATCTTCTTTGTTAATATGAATGATTTTGGAAAATTTGGAAGCTATCTTTTGCGGTTGTTTTTCCCTATCATGATGTCTACAAGATGATGATGTTAGTTATCGGTAACCAGGTTTTCTGAAATGTCAATCCAAACCTAAGCCAACACAACTTCTTCGTTGGTGGTCTATGGTCTTGATTTCTTCGTAGTAGAAGTCATTGTGGGTGGGGGTACATCTAAAGACTCGTTGGAACAAATTGTGACGGAATCTGCACTTGTGATTGTTAAAGTCGTTATAAGTTTGTTGTATCATAAATTGTTGTAGTGAAAACACTGGGTTAAATGGTGTTTGTAAGGGATCAAATTGTGGAAAATCTAGCGAACTCGTATCTTTTTCTTTGTCACAGCTTGAACCTATGTTTTTTGTAGCACTATTTCATCTGCGATCATGGGTGATGGAAACATATTTAATGGGAAAAATGTGTGAAATTGAAGGATGTAGGAGGTTGTGAAGAAGATTGGTGTGAAAAATAATAAGATGGAAGTGGTCTTTATAGACTTTTTTTAAAAATAATCTTCCAACCACCCTTTGAGTCAGCCGTTGGAGAGGCATCAACGGTCATCACTGTTGTGGTAGACATGCCAATCCGACATGGATTTGGCTGATACCAAGTGGGTGGGGATGTGTTCCCGTTGGTACCACAACGTCACCTTAGTCATGCCGACTCCACATCATCCAACCTTATAGTTTGTTAAAATAATAGAAATGGGTACAAAAATGAATAGTAGTGACCCGTAATGTTGGGAAAAAGAAAAGCTTCATTGACTAAATTATTTTGTTACATAAGTTCAGTTTTAACCCTCAAATATGTGTATTAGATTTGTGATTTGAGGTAGTAACACTTAAAGGACTTGGTGACTTGTAGTATTCGGTACTTCCCATTCATATTAATGCTCATTGTTTATTTTTATAAAGTATTCTATGGGTATATCATCGCATTTGAACGATGCTAGAGTTGGTATGAGAATCTTAGTTTTTATGTATCTATCGAAGAATATACTTATGGTGCTGATGTGCAAGAGATCGATAAACTAAGAATTGATTTCCTAAGGAAATAGTATATTAGCTCAAGCAAAATAGGAATCAAGGTTGTACCTACTACCTAGGCTTGAACCATGGTAATGTTTGATATGATGTAAGAGATTAATGGATTAAGAATTCATTTCAGCATCAATATGTTACAGCCTCTTTAATTAGTCAATACTTCATATTATCCTACTATCCACTACTACATCTCTGGTGTTTTTACCCATGTACCAATACAATAGTAAAGATATTTACCTGCTGATATGCATGGAAGCAAATTGCAACAAGGAGAGACCTTATGTAAACTTGTTTGACATTTAATCTACTCTACTATAGCAATATCATCCAAATACACAGAAATTTATCACTGCTATAATGGCATATATTTTTCAAAGTATAATGTCCTTTATAAGTAAAGAATTGGAAACAAAGCCATAATTTTTAAACTTTTCAATATACAATAACTTAATAAGATTAAAAAAAAAAAAAAAAAAAAAAAAAAAAAAAAAAAAAAAAAAAAACCGAAAGTACAATATTTTAATAGAAAAATAACTAAAATAGAATCCTATAATACTCATATTAGTAAAAAGATTGTCTAAGGTGTGCACATAAGTAATTGAAGTGGTATGAAGAAATAAGACATGTGAGAGATGATCGATCATAATTTCATAAGCATGAGAAGCATGTGCACCACCAATTTTCGGCCCTTTACAAAGATTTCATGTCCACATTAGAAGAACAAGAACAATCACAGTTATTGGATTTGGAAAGACCTTCAGAACATGTGAACATAATCATGATAAAGGATCAAAATTCTAAAGAGTACAAGTACAATATGTATTGTATCACTCATTTTACATAATTTCTGCCAATTGTAGCGTTTAATGGATGACATCATACTAGGAGAAACTCAATTTATATGATTATTATTGCAATTTATGATTTATCCCTCCTTAGGCCAATTAAGATCAAATTGCCCAATTTTTCCACATGCTAGAGCGTATACATGAATGGATTACGCAGAGTTCTATTATAACCATACATTGATTCTTTCATAGTTACGCCTAAACTACACAAAGTGTGAATCAAAACCAGCATACATTCGATTATTTCACCTAGCTTCAGATGTGAATACGAGGAATATAAGATGATAAGCTAACGGAAGAAAATTAGATTACGCAACTTGAAAGATAAACTGAACTGGAGGGTGTGAACTCACTGCTCTGCATTTTCAACATCTCCGGCGTCCGTTGTGGCGACGTTGAGGAAGCGTTGGAGGCTCCGCGTTGGCGTAAACGTGAAAAAGGCGGGTGGGGTTTGTTTTGTAGTACAACCCAACGGTTGTGTTGTAGTTAGGTAAATAAAATCCCCATAGTGTATAGTGTATACGCTATGACGAATGAAGTACAAGTTGTTTTAGCTAGGGTTACTATTCTGAAATTCTGAATTTGATTTTTTTTTTTTTTGGAACTTTTTAAGATATTGGTAATAGTTGTTTTGAACATCTTTCTAGGCAAGACAAAACTGCACAAATAGTTTCTCTGAAAATTGTATCCAAAAAAGTTTGGACTAGTATTAAAAAGTTTGGACTAGTATTAGAGGTCTAAACTTTTTTATTTTGTTGCGATTTTGGTCCAACTTCTATTGATCTTTTTTATAATGACGATTTTGCATTTACCTTTTTCTTTTTCAGTTTATTTATTTACTAAAAATATTTTTCCAATTAAAAAAAGAAAGAAAATATCCTCTCTCTCTCTCTCTAAAAAAAAACACACCAATTGAAATCGGTTTTGTAACTCAAGAACTCTAGACCAAAAGCATCAGATGCACACTTATATTTCGTTTTTGAAATCTATTTTGTATTTCATTTATGAAACTGATTTTGTATTTCCTTCGTTGGGTTTCTGGAACTTGATTTCAAAAATTAAAACACACACGCACAAACAGATATGTTCCCTTTCCTTAGTTCCTCACCAAAAAAAAAACTCATCGATGGTCTCTAATTCCAATTGACAAAGAAGGATTGAAGCAAAACGGGACTGAAATCGATTTTGGATAACAAACGATTCGAATTGAATAATTGATTTTGATCTGGTTTGACTTTCGGATAGTCAAAAATTGATATCTGATTATCGAAGGTTTGATTTAGAAGTGGATTGGATAATGAAGGAGATGAAACAACGACGGTGTTTCCCCTTGCTCATCCACGACCCAGCAGCCCCGAAATCACAACCGCTCGCTGCTTCTTCCCACCTGCGTCGCTTAGCTTTCGTCGACCCGAAGACTTCTCCCTCCGCACGATCTGCAATTGTTGATACCTCCCTCAGTCCCCTTTCTGGCCTATGACGAGCAAGGAACTAAGGATCGAACCCTCCAAAATCGAACTTGGTGTTCGATTTCTCCTCTACTTGCAATGACGCTTCCTGTTTTCTTGTTGTAAGGCGACGAACGAAGGAAGCGAATGGTGTTGGGTTTGATCGGTGAAGGCAGCGGTCCAACAGGTGGTGGCAGCGGTGATGATGTGGTGGAGCAAAGTGGTCCTCGGTGGTGTTGGGGTAATGGAGGTTGCTGCCTTCTTTTGGGTCTTAAAAAAACACGAATGGTCATTTATGAGAGAGAGAGAGAGAGAGAGAGAGAGAGAGAGAGAGAGAGTTATTTTCTTTTTTATTTTTCTTTTAATTATAAAAATATTTAAATAAATAAAAGAACTAAAAAAACAAGAAAGAAGGGTAAAATCGTCATTACAAAATATTTTAAAGTAAATTGGACCAACTCTCAACAAAATAAAAACTTTTAACCTTTAGTGCAAGTTCAAAACTTTTTGGACCAAAGTGGCAATTTTCAGCAAGCCACAGGGACCATTTTTGCAGTTTTGTCTTTAGGCAAATATATATATTTGGCAATGATCTTTTGGAAAATTTAATGAAAATTTTCGCTAATATTAAGAGGGATAATTGGATAATTATATATTCTCATGGATTGGCTATGTGGCCTCAACCCTTATTCAAGCCACTTAGCAAGCTGTTGTGCCTTAAGAATAAGGCTAACAAAAGTTCAAAACATCACAAACAACTCCAAATGCTAAACTTCCATGATTTTAAATCAGCCAAGATTCCATTCCATTTTTACGCATAACTTGCATAATCACACAAAACATTGGAACAAAACACAGCATTTTTTTTTCAGGACATGAAAACATGTACACTTTCAGTTCTCATCACCTGACAAACAGGACAATTTTGAGTAAACACCTCACACTCTTTACACAGACACAAGTGCCTACAAGGCAATAACAAAACACAAACCTCCCTCCCATTGCAAGCCCTGCAATTGAACGCCTTCATATCATCACACTTTTGGGGATTTAAATTTACATTTGTATAAGATGCTGCATCATCAACCTCACTATCACCATATCCTTCTTTCCCTTGAACAGGCTTCTGTGATTGTGTCATCATCACTTGTTGCAGATTGTTCTTGAGAGCATTCACTACTGATTCGTTGTATTTTGCTCTGTAATGCCATGATTGAGCTTCCATGCTTGCTTGCTTTATCTTCAACCCTAATTCCATGTTTTTTCTGTTCATATTCTCGATTTCCATCTCTTTTTCACTTAATTTCTTTGATACTTCTTTCTCCAATGTGTTTAGCAATGAAACTGTATGCTTCTCGTTCAGTTCTCTTATACCCTTCACCATATTTTCTTCCTGAAAACATCAACACAATTACAACTCTCTGACAATATGGACAATGTACTTTTTGGGTAAATTACATTTTTGGTCCCTGCGTAGATGGTTTTTGTAATTTTAGTCCCGAAAAATTCTCTTGCAATTTTGGTCAGCAATAGCAATATGTTTTATATTTTTTACCCATAATAATAGCAACATAATTACATTGGCAATGTACTTTATTTGTTACAAATTGCAATTAAGAAAAAATGTAAGTAGGTTGCTATTATGGGTAAAGGAATATAAGTACATTGCTATTATCGGAAAAAAAAAAAGTAAGGCATGTTGCTATGACTTATGATGAAGATATGAATTGAGGGAGAGGTGGTTTACCTGGAGTTTAAGATAATGATTAAGAAGTTGTTTTTGGCGATCCATTTCGAGCTTAATATTGCCTGTGAGAGAATGAGAAAGGGGTTGAAGAGCTTTAAAGTTTTCACTAATGGAAGTGACAGAAGAGTTGCGTTCGTCTTCTTCATAAGATAATTTCAGGCCAGTTGATACAGGGTGGTTGTGGTTGGGATTCATGAGGCCTGCATCATCTTGACAGAAGAAGTTGTTGTTTAAAGATATGTGAAGCTTTTGCTCGCGTGCCCTTTTGATCCCTCGACCTGAAGCAGTTGCAGTTGCATGATCGTTTCCAACAAAGTTTATGTTATCCAGCGTACACCCAACTGGAACTGGATTTATATTATATCAAGATTAATAATGATGGAAGATTATCGAACAGAGTAGATGAAGGTGAATTTTGAAATCGGAAAACTTACATTTTCCGAAGAGTTGAAGTTGAGGCAATGCAGTCATGTCGTACTGTGTGTGTGATCGGTGTTCTTCGGGGAAGGTAGGGTATCCGGAATGACCCCCAAACATGTTACTGTTGCTTCTAACACTGATCAATAATAGAATCGGATTCAATAAATCATGTGCGTCATAAGAGAAATTCCAGTAAAAATTAAGCGACAATTTTCAATACCAAATGACGCATCTATTTGATGAAATCATGAAAACACAAAGTTCTCCTGATTTCATCAAAACATAGAACATCAAAATCAAATTTTCGAAATAACGCAACACCCAAACAACAGATTTGGATTCGATCGGAAGACATTGATAGATAAAGGAAGAAATAGAGGCGGATCTGGAGGGAATACCTTGGAATTTGCAATGAGATTCGAAGGCGATGAGTCAAAATGATGAAGGTGAGATGGGGTTGATGATGAAGAAGGTACAAGTAGTAGTGGGTGAAGAATGGGTTGATGATGATGATGGGTAATGGTATGGTGATAAAAAGGATTCCATTTGTTGTTGTTGTTGTGGTTGTGGTGTTGTTGTTGATGTAAAAAGAGAGAACTTGTTGAAGAATTCTTCCATTGTTCTCTCTTGTGGCAGCTTTGTTTTCGTTTTCCCACCAGTAAATTTTTGTTTTTTCTTCGATACGGTTACCGACGTGCGGACTGTAGTGTTGATTTATTGACTATTCTATTTCAATTTTCGATTTTCAATCTTCATCTCCTCCCTCCCTCATCACTCTTTTCGTTGTTTTGTGGGTTTTCGGCTATTTTATTATCACACATCCCCAACAAACTTTTCTTTGACTCTTTTTTTTATTCAAAACATCATCATCATTCATCATCTTCTTCTTGCATTTCTCTCCTCTTTTTTTAGAATGTAGTTGTTATTTAATGCTTTGGCCTTTTCTTTCCTATTCCATCTTTGAAATTTGATCCGGTCTCATCCATTAACTCATATCTAACCTATTCAACCTAGGCCTTGTAAAATTATTGTATGCACGACTTTAATAACATCTTAATATAAAGTTAAATTAAAATACATATTTGTAACAAAAAAAAAACAATACAAATCTAACCCAATATATTAATGGTTTTTTATGTGTATTTTACTTGTTTGATTCCGTGAAATTCGCATTATTTGATACCATAAGAGTCTTATTTGGTGAAATTCAGATTATTTGATACCATAGGTATCTTAACCAAAACTTAAAAGATAACCTAAGTTAGTCATCAATTTCACATGTAAGAGGTGTGAAATAGGCATTAAAGCCTCATATTTAAATATTTTGTTTTTCTTGTTTTTTCATTTTCAAATGCCTAATTCTTTGAAGAAACTCTCTAAAAACAATATGACTAAAAAGAAGTACAAATGTCAGTCGTATATATTGTATAAACTTATGTAAATAACAAAAAAATAGAGAAAAAAAACATGTTCACATGCCTTGGTGCAAAATTGTATAGTTCGTAGTAACTTTTTAGTTTTTTCATATATGAAATATGGTATTTTCGTAGATGTCACATGCGACAAAAATATCATAAAGTTAGTCTTTTCGCACTTTTATTCTTCAGTATTTTGTTAAGGCATGTTAAAAGGAATTTCGGTGGAAAAATGAAGACTAAGCGAGTCGTGGCTCATGTTCGTAGAGTTTTAGACCATCTACCAAAGAATGTCAATCAATATTTTTGAGACCAAGTGTTTAGATATTTGTTCGATATATCGCTAATACTATAGGCATCTTACTTATGCATGGGTTGATGCTACACAAGTCCCGGTCGGATGAAAGCTTAAATTATCAAGGAGCAATTAAGATCTTTGATAGGAGGGTATGAGTTGTCTTTCGAACAACTCGAGTTTTGTGTAATGACTCGAATTTTTCCATCTAAATATTCTGGTGAATTATCAGAGTTTTCTATAAAATGCAAAATTCTAACTTCAAAAACACTTTACATCACATGGTATAATTGGGTTTATAATAAATCATAACCATAATTTTAAAGCAACAATGAAATACTAAAATAAAATCTATTTCTAGTCCAATTCATTGGTGCTCCTATCTCCTCTCGTATAACTGCTATTACCTGAACCTGCAATACATGAAAAATCTACAACATCAGACCCAAGTCAGGTGAGTTATATCATACTCTGTTTTCATGCAATCATATTTTGTTTCTCTTATTTATTTCTTTTCATACTCTACCATTCTTCTCTTTTCTTCTCATACTCTTTACTCTATTTTGACTACGTCTCATACTCTTACTTTATCCCATCTCATGGCTAACCATCTCTTCTCATATTTGTCACATGTTTTATCTTCATCTCTTCTCAAGCTCTTCTCATGATTTATTCATATTCTATCTTAGCCTCTTCATGTTCTCATCTCATTCCTTCTTCTCATCTAATACCTTCTCTCACTGTATCTTGACCTCTTCCCATGCTCTTACTCTATCTTTGTCATATCTCAAGCTCTTCACTTACTCTACTTACACCTCTTATCATCCCACCTCATTCTCTTCTCATACTTTGTCTTCACCTCTTCCTATACTCATCTATTTCTCTAACTGCACCTCTTTTCAGACTCTTATTATGTCCTCGTCTCATCTGTTCACCTGTTCTCATACGTTACTTTCATATTTTCTTGCATTATACCTATTTGCTATCATCCCATCTTGTGTAACGCCTGTGTTTTCGGGCTTGCCATTTTTAGCAATGTAATAGTCTAGGTTAACCTTTGTAACCCGTTTTGAAATAATAAGAGTGTATTATTTGAGTATTACGTGATTTGTGCTTAATTGCTTAATTATGTGGTTTGATTAATTAAGAATAAAAATAAGCGTCAAAATTTAAGTGTAAAATAAACTTGATATCTTTGGTTAATGTTGTAGTAGTTGAAACGAGGTTTCCAAATATATATAGAACGCCCAAATCTGACTTCGTATGAGGAAGTTATGATTTATTGAAGTTTCGACTTAGCGATGTGTAGCCTGTTTTACTCGATTTGAGATCGAGGGGTTTTTAGCCGAAGCAATCTAAACGAGGATCGAAGGTCTCGTTGTTGGTATCGAAGCGATAAAAAGTTAGGTGAGAATGGACGTCAAACGAAGAAGTTATGAATTTATAACGAAGTTTTTCTGTCCCGGCCTATTAAAAATAAATAATAAAAATAAAGTTAAAATTAGCCGAAGGAGTCTAAACGAAAGTTGTAGAGCGTAGTCTCACCTTCGCGTGGATATAAAGAATGTCGAAAACAGAGTTCGTATGAAGAAGATATGAATTTCCGAAGTTTATTAAATAATTTGTATTTAAATTTAATCTTTAATTCGGATGATTATTCGAAGGAGTCACCGATCTGATCCGAGTTACGCCCCGCGTACTCGTGTACGCCACGCATACACCGAGGAATGTCGACTCTCGCACTCAAGCACTTCGGATACGTAAGCAGTGACGATTTCGGACCTGTACGCCCCGCGTACAGGCGTACGCCCCGCGTACTCCGAGGCTCCAGCCTCCTATAAATAGAATGCGAGGGCAGCCGAGTTCTTTTGCTCTTTTCTCTCTTCTCTCTCCCGTTTTGCATCGATTTGCGTGCCAGAAATACCCCGAAGCCCCGGTATTATTCTCGAGCCCCGAAGCAAGTCCCGAGATCCCGAAGATCCCGAGAAGTGCGGTTCCCGAGCCGAAGCTCTGCCCGCGAGAAGTTCGATTTTTGTGAAGATCTTCCAGATCTGCTGAGGATTACTACTTCTGTCAGTCGTAGTGCTGTCCGATCATCTTCTGATCAAGTGAGTGTATACTACCTTTCATAAACACGATAATAATACAAGTATGGTTTGAGTGTATTAAGTATATTGTTGTTTATATGTGTGAATGTGTATTCACTTTCTTCTATCTTATAGATCTGATTATTTTTCTATGAAATACGTGTTATGTGTGTGTGTGCCTCATCTGTTATGTGGAATATGTATTGATTAAAGCATGCTATACAGGTTTTTAAACTATGTATAAAAATGTATATTTTTATCTACTAATATGTTGGGTAGAACATGGGTAGATAGTTGGTGTGTAATAAACAGCTGAGAGGCCTCGTTGTTGTTTGATTTAGTCATCTAGCGGAGTTTAGATGACGACCACGGACTTTTCTAGACAGTCTTGTGGAAACATTAGCAGGTTCGCCACTTGTAGGTGTTAATGAACTTGGGTGTTCATTTGCTGTACTCCATCCCCCTCATGGTTGCCTTATTTGACTTATATTGCTGAGGAACCCCCGAAGCATGTGTTGTCGCCCCGATGAAATATTCTTAGACTAAGTCCCTTATGTTAGTTGTTTTAGGGACATAAAGTGAGAATAACGGGAATGGGTAATTGGGTTATTGTTGGTTGGTGGAAATTAAATATAATTATTTATTGTGGGTTGAAAACCTTATATGCTCACCAGGCTCCCAAGCCTGACCCACTCAGTTTTATTTGTATTACAGGAAGTGGCGCAAGGGCATAAGATGGACGACCCATCAAGTTGTTTTGTTTACAAGTCTGTATATGTATATATTTGTTGAATGACTTGTAATGTTATCGTTTATGCTTATTGGTCTGTATCAGAACATGACACCCCAAGTTTTGATTATATAATGAAAATACATTTCTTTTATGAAATGCTTTGGTAAACATTGTTTTATCATGTTTTGTTTTTGGGAACAAATTCCGCAACTCTTTCAAATCAAAAGGATTTACTCTGAAATTATTTTAAAAGCATAAATGAAAATCGGTCTTTTCTGGTCGAGATTTTGGGGATGTCACATCTTGCTTTACCATTCTACTCTTATTTACACCCAAACGGTCTAATTACATATAATACTTCATGATAATACAATTCTACTTTTATTTACACCCAAACGGTCTAATTACATATGATACTTCATGATAATGGGAAAACATAATTCTAACTTACCGGTGTACAATCGTCTGGACTTAGCCCCCTCATGGATCCTTTAGCAACTCTTCTTTTCTTGAATCTCCCACCGATTACAATGATCCCTTACAGTCCATCTAAACATAATCCCTCCAAGATTACTTCTCAAGGTTCTCCAAAGAAACCTCTTACCTTGTTCCACTCTTGGAAATCTTTTTTAATCTTCTCTAACAACACATACTCTTCTTCCCGTAATAATCATCTATCTACATTCTCGAAGGAATCATCATCTCATTCCAAAAGGAAACATAATCTCATTCTTATGGGAATCATAATCTCATTCCCGAAGGAATCATCTTTTCTACTCTTCTCATAATCTTTCATATGAATGTTATAGTCTCCCTATAGTTTTACACATCACACATCTCATAACATTTTATCCCATTATCTCATTAAGAGAATTTTTTTTCTATCAGTATTGTACTTAATTTATTAAGTACTCAGTCTAGATCTTCATCCACTAACATATAGGTATTCAACACAATACCATTAATATCTAAACATGCATATATACTCGTTCTTCATTTATTATCTTATGAACATTTAGCACAATACCATTAGCATCTAGTTATACATTCATACTTATTTACAAGATTATATTTCATATAATTATATTCTATCTATATCTAATATCTTGTGGGTATTTAACATAACCCCATTTAAATATACTCATATATACATACTCTATCTTAATCTAGTATAATATAGGCATTTATCAAACTACCACTAACATTTAAACATGCATACATAATATCATTAACATTTAAACTTGCATACATAATCTAGTGAGAAAAAGAGAGAGGGGGAGTTACAATTCACCTTGTTAGTTAGCGAAAATTAACAACCTTGGCTCCGATCTTCTATTGATGCATCTTGGTCCATCTTCTTGACTCAAGGCCTATTTATACAACATATCAAACTCCTTATAACTTGTCTTAGCCTATTTAGATCTTAATTACTCTCTATATCAAAATGATCACTAAATTGATCATAATTATAGCATCTCATTTTCTACCTCTAAATTTATTTTACCCAATGAATTAAGAATCTTATACTACCTAATTCATTAAATTCTTAACTCTATTACATCAATTCATCTTCCTTACTAGTTAGGATTTGAAACCCTAACTTTCCATATATGGATTTCACCATGGAAATCATTTACAATGCTTGTTCAAAGCTTCTAAACACTCTCAATAACATACTAATTGAGTCATAATCCTAGTAACTCAAACAATCTAGGCAAACTAAAAATTTCACCATTGAAGTTAAAAGATTCATAAAGAGAAGAAATCATTATCTTAAGAGGGAAATGATGTTAATCCTTTCAATCCTCCATCTCTAACCTCCTATTTGCATGCTTTTGGGTTCAAAATTTCCATCCATTAGTTCTTCATCAAATTTGGGAGGTTTTTGATAGAGATTGAACCCTTAACATATGTAAATTTGTTCTCTGAACTGCATAACCACGTCGTGTAAATGTGTCTACTGCGTCGTGGTATGCATTATTGGACTGTGATCTCTTTATTACCGAGTCGCGATGACTTTTCCTTATAGCATCCTACTTTCGCCACTACATAGCGGTACCCATATACCACACCACAATGCAAAGTACATTTTTTTATACTTACAACGAGACTTTCATCCCTTTTACCGCTTCGCCCATCGCGTTGTGGCAAGGCCCTTTCTGCACCATGGTGCCTTCCCTTCAACAACTCCTTAGCTGATTCCATTCTACTTTGGGATAATTTCCTTTCAATCTTCTAACACTCATAACTCCTTCATTTTAAACATGTTTTCTATCATTTTTATATCCACCCAAAGGTGGGTTGAGTTCTAAAACTCCATTAAGTGACTTCTTATAGACTACATACGTGTCGTAATCTATTACATCACAAACTTGGCCCAAAAAGCATAAAATTCTCATTTTACCCTTTATGGCCTAAATGCATCATCTCTTGCATTTTCTTTTCTTGAGCTCACTCATCTCATCTTATAAAAGTGAATTAGAATTATCTTGACTTATTTCATGAAGTTACACCTTCTCAATTCATGAAATTCCTCTATATGACCAAATTGTCCTTTTGGTATGTTATTCACCCAAAGTCAAATCTTTCAAAATTTCAGGTTCTTGCATTTTGTCTTGTGATCAAATTCTAAAGACCATGTTCGAACCCTTGAAACAGAAATATTGATCATTTTTGTCTATGTTTTCGGCCCATGTGTTCGTCAATGATTAGGCACCTTGTTGCAACTTGTTTTTTTGGATACAAGTATATTTAACGAGGCTTACTTCCACATATTCAACGAGGATACAATGAGGACTTTTTGATTCATATTTTGTATAATTAAATTCTTAGACATGAGAAAAATACCTCGATAACACGTTAGTGGCTTCACTTGTCAAGGACTTAGATAAGTAGAACTAGTATGAAAGTTCAAATTTATTTTCTATGCAATAGGTTTGCGTGGGCAGATGTTTATGAACATACACTTACAAGCAAATGCACAATATTTTAAGGTTATAGAATATTTTGCCAAGATTAATGAATTTGCAAAACCATTAGAGTATATTGTCTTTAGATTTATGTTTCCCTTTAAAATATGTTTAAATTTATATTGTATTATTATTTTGAGTATATATCATACTAATTGCTTAACTATTTTTTAGATGACATCCCCCATTTTTCAAAACCAATTAAAATATTTCCTTTACGCTTTATAAATTGAGATGCGGAAACTCTCAGTTAAATAAAACATTTGTAAGATAACAGAAGTTATTTTATTAAAACCTTGAGGATGTCATTCGTTTATATACAAACATACGTTCCAACGTAAAATATAAAAGGTCATGAAACTATAGATTACAAACACATTTCTTTATTCCACTCAGAATTCTAACTAGACTACTACAGCCTTGGTTCCACTACTTATGATGCATAAAAATGAGTGGGTCAGGTTTGGGAAAACCTGGTGAGATGCATAGGGTTTTCAAGCCCATAATAGTTGATAATCATAATTATTATCATTCATGCAAACAACTTCATCAGATAATATATAATTTGACCTAAGACTAACTACCCATCCCAATCGATCCTAAAGCAGCGATTATCTATAGGAATCACCCAACTTGATGAATCGATTGAGCAACTATATGACTACACAGCTAGGGGTGTCCTTGGCCAATGTAAGTCATATAAGGCAACCAATGTTCAAAGATTTGATAAATATGGTATCCCATTTTATCTACATTCATGGGTTATAAGTCCTTGCTAGAAATGTAATTCACTAAACCGCCTAGAATAGTCAAGTGTTGTCATCTACTCTAGTCGATGACCCAGACATACTTACCAGTTGTCTGATCTGGACCTATCATTTTTTGTCATCCAATAAATAAGAGAAACACTATGCTCTAATCTCACACACCCTACCCTGGTCATGAGACTTAATCGATATCCAACCTAATCTCAACTAAGTAGTCTTTAAAAGTCTTATCCTTAACCTAAGGCAAGACTTATATTTAAAGGAAATTGATTTCCAATATGGTTTATAATTCAATACTATTATACTAATCAAACAAATAGCATATAACATAGATAATATAGGCAAGCATTTAATATCTCATATAAATAATACTTTATTTTAGATTATGATATTGATAGAAACTACGCACTCACCTAAAAAAAGTATCTAGTGATTGGTGAATCGGGCAGAGCTTTGCCTTACACCTTTTCCAAAAGACCTGGATGCACATAATGCTAAGTCTTATTCTATTATCCTAAGGGTTTAGATTTTTCAAAATCCCAAAGTCTACTTCAAGATCAAAATAAGGAATAACCAGGTAGGATCATATCAGATGTAGGAGTTCCAACTGCCATAGGTACTTTCACTTTAGTGTCATTCATCATCCCAAATCTTTCAAGCAGGTTGCACGTATATTTTTCCTGGTTAATAAAGATGTCTTCCCTGCTTTGACGAATATGTAAACCCAAAAAATTATTAATTTTTCCCATCCTGCTCATTTCGAACCGGCTTTTCATAAGCTCCTCAAATTCTTTAGATAATAGAGGGTCAGTCGAACCAAAAACTATATCATCAACATAAATTTGAACAAGAATTAGTTGATCCCCAACTTTCTTTCGAAATAATGTGGGATCAACTAATCCTTGTTTAAATTTAGCAATTTTCAAAAAATTGGTCAAGGTTGCCTACCAGGCACGAGGTGCTTGTTTCAACCCATAGACCGCCTTATCTAGAATATAACAGTGATCAAGATACGTATCATTAATAAAAAAAAGTGGTTGTTTGACATAGACCATTTCCTCCAGAACTCCGTTGAGGAATGCACACTTGACATCCATTTGATACACAACGAAATCTTTATCCGCTGTGTAAGCAAGAAAAATTCGAACAACCTTAATTCTTGTGACAGGGGAAAAGGTTTACTCATAATTGATACCTTCTCGTTGAGAGTGACCTTTAACGACTAATCTTCCCTTATTTCGAATCATATTACCTTCTTTATCAGTTTTAGTTTTGAAAATCCATTTTAAACCAATAAACAAAACATCCTTTGGTTTAGGAATTAACCGTCAAACTTTGTTTCGTTCAAATTTAGTCGGTTCAGATTGCAATGCAACAACCTAATCAGAGTATTCTAATGCAACCTTTACTATTTTTTGTTCAAGTTTCGAAATGAACGCGTTAAACATACAATATTCTTGATGAACATTAAGCACTTTATTTTTGGCTCGAATTTGTGCACGTGTCAATACTCCAACATGTGGATCACCAAGAACCTATTCCTTTGGATGATTTTGTGTCCATTTATCTATTGGTGAATACGCAAGATCAAAATCTAAAGTTGCATCTTCGAATACATCATCCACTTCTAAGCCTTCTCCTGCATCCGAAAGATTTTCAGTGACATCATGAAACTCATTAGTTGGATCGTTTAGATTATCAGGATTCGATCCACTTGGCTCCCCTCAACCAATCGATTGTTTGTTCTGATGCTCCCCCTCTACATCAGCATGGTCCAAAACATGCTCCCCCTCAACTTGAGTTGTAGTCCGCACATGATCCCCCTCACCATTTGAATATTGATTAACATTATGTAATGTCGAACTCAAGTGCTCTCCCTCCACTTGATCATCAATCGAAACCGATACTCGTTCGACATTCACCCTTGAAGTTGATGTAGAATATGTTTCCTCTTCTTCCTTTATAAAAGTTGAATCATCAGAATGTTTCGATGCTCCGGGAATATGATTATCATCAACATGATTTTCAGCATCAATCGCCCTATCTAGAATTCCAAAAATCAAATCATAATCAATATCATAAGAATTCATGATTTCAGAATCATCATTTGTTTCAGAAATGATGGATTTTGTACGAAAGACTGTTCGACTCTCTTGACGTAATAGTCATCAAAAGTAAGATTGAATGTTTCTTCGATCTTTCTCGTTCGTTTGTTCAACACCCTATAGGCAAAAGAGTTGTGTGAATATCCCAAGAAGATTCCTTCATCAGCTTTAACATTAGGTTTTCTTTTGTTTATTATCTCATAAGGTGTGATGTTGAAATGACGATGAATAAAAGAACAATTTTGTGTGAAACAAGCAGTTAAAATTGCTTCTGCCCAAAGATATTGAGGCAAGTTCGTATATGTAAGCATTGTTTGTGCAGCTTCGCATAGAGAATGATTCCTCCTTTCAACAACACCATTTTGTTGCGGTGTCTAAGGAGACGGAAATTTATGTGAAATTCCTAACTCGGTCAAGAATGAATCAAGAATTTGATTCTTGAATTCTGATCCATTGTCACTCTTAATCCTCCGAACCTTCTTCTTCAAACTCAAATCGATGTTTTTGATGAAATCAATCATTACTTGAGCAGTTTCAAACTTCTGTCGAAGAAAGAGAACCCATGTAAACCTTGAAAAATCATCAACAATGACTAATATGTACTTCTTCTTATTGAGAGTCTCAACAGTCTAAGGTCCACATAGGTCAATGTGAAGAAGTTCCAAATGTTCAATGATTTTGGAATTGAAAACAATTGGATAACCTTCCCAATGTTACATTCCCTGTTCAAAAGCAGCACACAACGAATCATTATCAATTTTTAAGACTAGTAAGCCTTGAACAAGATCATGTAAACCAATTTGTTAATTTTTTTGAAATTAAGATGGGATAGACGACGATGCCATAGCTAGCTAAGGTCAGAAGAAGCTTTTTGTGGTAGACACACAAAGGGAACTCCAACAATAGGTTTCATGTCGATCGTGAACATGTCTCCTTTTCTTTTCGAATTAAGAAGAATCTCATTTGTTTCTTTATTAGACATAATGATGCCATCTTCATCTGTCACACCCCGAAAACCAAAGGCGGAAATATTTCCGGGGCGGACTCCACGTTGAGTATCAAATCCAATGCACATAGTAAGCAAAGTAAACAACCATTACATTACATATAAAACTTTACATTTATTTTAAAAGTAAAGTTGTATAAGTGTGATACATAGTATATATGAACAAAAGTAAGACGTGACTTCAACGCACTCCGTCTTCGACAAAAAGGATCATCGGGTACCTGTCTAATGCGGACCTGAGAATACAAGCAATTTAAAAATCAGCATAAAGCTGGTGAGTTCACAAGCGGTTTTGTTTTCTGAAATTGTACGAGTTCCTTTCTGTTTCTGAAAAAGTTACACCCAAGAAAATGCCATATTTTCTTAAAAGTTGGTTATCGAATCCAAAATGTAATGTAAAAGATGTACACTGAAAAACATGTTTACCCTTGTGAATTGTAAAGTTTAGTTATCTGAGTTATTACATGTTTCTGGTTATGTACAAATGTTATCCCAGGAAAATCCCATATTTTCCTAAATGTGTGTGAATTGTTACCGAATCTGAAAGTAATGTACAAGTATCTACTATACTTAAAGTGTGTGTGTGGAGTCTCCTGAAAGTCTGATTACCCTTAAATGTACATTAGTTTTAACACATATATAAAACTAATAATTAAGTGTAAAGTGTTCATAATCTTGATTGCGAGTTCCATAACCATACTACAGACTAGATGTGACTCGGACCAGGGCCAATATCTTTTTATGACTTTCGTCACCCTTGAACCTTTCGGTTCGGCTGTAGCTAGCAGCCAGGTGCGGGATAGTCATTCCCGTATAGATCTATACACTCAAGTCACGCTCTCCCCTTTTCCGGAGATTCTGGTTACGGGGGTAGTCCTCCACTCTCGTATCTAAGGGAAGTGTTACAAAGGACGTGTCTCCAATCTTAAGATTAATGAATTTAATACTGAAGGTTATTAATACGGTAAAATCTATTTTTATTAGTCCTTTACTCTCGTATCTAGTAGGAGTACTATCAAGGACCTAACTAAAGTTATAACGATACCTGTCCTTCATACTCGCATCTAGGGGGTGTTTTATTAAGGACAATACAAAAGATCTATGATTTCAACTGTAAAAGTGTGATCAATCAATTGTTAAGTACAAAGTATAATACAGTATAATAAGAATTGAAATTGGTTTGAACAACAACTCTGCAAGTCAAAACAGTTTGTTAATATGTTTTCAATTCTTAAAAATGTACGAATTATGAAATCATTCAAATGAAATAATGAATTTAAGTACAAGATATTCTTGTACTTTTGCTTGTATTCCCGCCCCTGAAACCATTGAAAAGGGTAGGGGTATGAACTCACCAGACGAGAAAACGTGTTGGTTCGGATGCTAAGTGCCGGTTCGGGGCTTGATAACGCGCAAAGTTCCTATGTAATATGAAATGATATACAAATATATCTAATTAGATTTTAAATCACTAATTAGATATGATTAAATCCTCCAAGACGCGAAAACACTTCAAAATAAGTGTTTGGAGTGACCCGGATGACATTTAAGGACGCGTGGGACTTGGATAATGTGTTTACTCTTCAAGAGTAAACTCCTTATGGAATTTTCGGCCCTAAACACTATAACCACATGATTTTACGACCGTGAACTCATGGTTGAGGGTTTTATGGTGCTAAATGGCCTTATAACACATGGGAAGAGTTGGTATAATTTTATCTAAGGCATGGAAATGGATTAAATCACCAAGAACAACATTTAAAGGGAGTTTACGGCCCTAAACAAGGAGTTTACGGCCGTAAGCTCCTATACCCCCCTTAAATTGATGATTTAGTGGCCTTAGATTAATCACATGTGATTCAAACAATTTTTACAAGCGTTAGGATGAATTTTGGGCACCATTTGACCTATGCTTATGAGTTTACGGCCCTGGAACCTATTCTTGGGGGGTTATGGCTATAAACTCTCAAATGGATAGTTTTCATCATGTTAAAGGCTTCCAAATCGATTGTGGTTGGTTCTAGAATTTATTCCAAGGCTAATGGTGTGTTTAAATGGCTTTTAAACACTTGATTTTGAGTTTACTCTCCATGAATGATGAGTTTACGGCCCAAGCATGTTCTTGGGCAGGAAACTCATGTTTACTCCTCAAAAATCATGTTTAAGGTGTTCTAAGTCCGAAATGGTAAGCCATAAAGTCATATCTAAGTCCCAAAATTGGTTTAGAGGGGTTTTAAGGCACATTACTTGAGTTTACGGCCCAAGCATGCTCCAGGGCCGTAAACTCATGAAGATGGTCCTTTTTCAATGTTTAATCTCGGATTTGAAGGCCTAAGGGGTTGAACAACAAGTTAGGGAAGTTACCTCAAGGATGGAGCCTTAAATCAATGTTTTTGGACCTTGAATTTGGATTGAGGAGAGAGGTTAGAGAGAGAGAGAGTAGTGAGAGAGAGAAAAAGCTTCAAATGGGATCTTAGACCACTTTAAATATTGTTCAAGATTTGGACACGGTGGAATTTTACCCGATACCGACGTTAAACGGGGCTTTTGGTCGCACCCGATTAAGTTGTCGTAATCCGGCAGGAACGATTCTAAAAATTTTCAAATCAATAATTTGGGCCAATTTCATGAGTTCCTAAGGGGTTTGGACACTCATGCGATTAAAATAAACATATAAATTTAAATAATTTAGCCCAAAAACGAAATCGGAACGAATCGCTAAAGACGTGTTTTACAGACGAAATGGGTTTCGGCGATGGACAACTTCGGGTTGTTACATCATCAAACACAACTTCATTTCTAGTGCCCATAACAAGTTGTGAAACACTAATCATATTATGTTTTAAGCCTTCGACATATGCCACCCTATTCGTCGTGAATTGTCCATTTGTCACTTTTCCATATCCTTTTACTTTTCATTTATTGTTATTGCCAAATTTTACTACTCCTGCATTATCCAACTTTCAAAAATCTCTTAAATTCTCCTTTTGCCCAGTATCAATGTACCAATGCTCATCATATTGCTCGTCACATAGTACATGTGATCAATTAAAATAATTTAGGTCCCCAAGACCTTTTGGGTCCTTGGACATTAGCTTGAAATGCATTACGAATGGATGAACCTATAACCCAACTACGAACCTTGGACTTTAAATTGTCTGCTAAGTCAATTTCATTGGCTTTAGGCATCAAGATGTAATCATTCGATGGAAAAGGTTCATCATTGATTTTCAATCTTTCGTCTTTTGTCTGAAATCCATCATCTTTCTTCTTAGGAATTTATTTCCACTTTTTTCACAGACGGATTCGACTCCTGTAACGAAGAACTTCCACATATCGAATCATTCAAGTATGTCTCGTAAGAAGACTTGATTTTCTCTTGAGAATACTTTCCCGATTGATATGTCTTTCCTTTTTCCTTCTAACCAATGATTGATATTTTTCACCTCACTTTTCCCTTTTCAAAAATGAAGCTTTCACCTTCTGCTTCCAATCGGGGTTTGGAAAGTGGGGATATTTGGGTTTAAAAGGTTCATTTTGCTTTCCTTGAACATTCAGTTTCTCAAATTTTCATTTTTGAAAAGTCCTTTAGGTGAATTTTGAAAACGATTTTGGTATTGGTTTTGATAACCATCAAGATTTCGATGGAAAACATGCTGACTTTATTGAAAACGTCTTTGATCATGTGTTTGACCAAAATTCCTTCGTTCATTATGTTGAACAAAATTCCTTTGATGCTTGTTTTGAAAAAAGCTTCCATTTTGACATTGATTTTAAACAAAGTTTCTATTTCCTTGGTTTTGAACATTATGAGATCGAACTTGATTTTGAACATTAGTTCGACTCTTTGAAAAATTATTTTGCTTTTGAGATGGCATGTTTTGAACAAACGTCTTATTTTCAGAAAATGTCTTAACTTATTCAGATGATTTTTGCTTAAAAACCTTTTGTTTTTGTAAAGCTTTGGCATTTTTTCAAAAAGATTTGTTTTGAGCTTTTGTATTTGAAATACCTTCTTCACAAAATAATTTTTCAACATTTTCCTTGAAAACTTGTGCTTTAGTCTTTTGTGATTTCGAAACATTTTCTTTGTTTTGAGTAACAACACTTGATTTTTCTGTTTTTACTTCCCAAACTCGTTTTGGTTTCTGTCTTTGAAAAGTTGTTGAGTTTTTGTTCAAACCATTTTCAACTATGGTTCGGTTCGAATAAAAACCATATTTTGTCACGTCTTTATTGTCTTCCTCAACCAGTTTGTTCAATTCTAGATTCACCTTATCACCATTTCCAGAGGTGACAAATACTTGACTTGGAAATACAACCTCATCTGTACACTTGAACGTTGGATAGACTACTGAATTAGATTCCAGATAATGTTGTCCTTTGTCTTTCAACACCTTTGTGTACTCTTTGGATTCTTCATCGACCTATTCGACAACGACTCTAGGAATAGGTGTTTCATTTGAAACATCATCCTCGTTGCCACATAGTCTTCCACTACAACTTGATCAAGAGTATCACAAACATTGGATGTAGAAGTTTGATCACTGTTAACCTTCGCCATTGAATCATGACAGATTTCTTTTCCTTTCGCCATCGAATTGACATTGACAACAGATAATTGAGAACAATTGACACTTTCCTCAGCTTCAATTTCACTGATATTATCAGAATCATCTTCGATATCAGCAAAATTTTGTTGCGAATCAAATGTTGACTTCTCAGTCATGTTCAAAATTTTAACTTGTTCATTTTTAGTGAGAGTTTCATTAAAAATATGCATAATATTATCAACATTTAAGCATTTATAATTCTTAACTTTTCTACATGCATACAAATCATTAGGTACGTACTTAATCAAACTCAAAAAATTCTCTTTTCACAATCATACGAAGTCACATATACTTTTTCTCTCTCATAAGCTAAGAAATGGAGCAATTTTCGATGTTGTTCTTTGCAAATATCATATGAATGATGCAATTCAGTTAGCTTAGCATACAAACATTTGGCATAATTACAGTAAATGTTCCTCTGCTTAACTAATAACATATTATCAGTCCTAACATAATCTTTATCTACTATAATGCTCCTTAATTGAAGCTCTAAACTCCCTATCATACTCTTCTTAACTTTCATTTTGTTTTGAACATCGTGTAGTAATGATTTCGATTGTTTAGCCTCTCTACTCATGGAAATGAAAATATCATTAAGATAAGAAAGAGTATCATCAAAATCTGTTATAAATGCATGATAAGTACTTGAAGGAATATTAAGAGATTCAAGAAGATTACATACCTTCGACGTCATTGGAGATTTTTCAGCACTAGTTGAGACAAAGCATCTTCCCGAGATCTTCTCATCATCCGAACCATCCTTTCTGAACTAAACGTACATTTCTCTATGTGTGGGATTCCTCATCTCCTCATCATCAGACCCTAAAGACCAGATCTGATATGTCCCATCATTCTCATATCCTCCTTTAGCCATCAAGGAGATTCCTTTGGCTCAATCCTTCAACTCCTCAATCTTTCTAGTGTAGTTCGCTTCATCTTTCACTCTCTCCTTCTTCTCCTCTTTCTTTTGCAACATATAGTATTTTTCCAAGTGATTCGAACCATTGCAATAATTGCAATCATAGCCTGAAACCCCTTTGAGCTTCATTGGCTTCTTCTCAACCATATTCTTTACTTCCTTCTTTTCCTCTTTCAAATCGATCTTAACACCTTTTCCAGTTGAACTATTCCCCTTGAACTCACTGTTGTTCTTGTACTACGGATTGAACGACTTTTTGAAGCACTTTTTCACTTTGTTATTTGAATAGAAAGCTACTGCTTCATCTTCAGGATTTTTACCAGAAATTCTTCTTCTTAAAGGTCATATTGATCAACATATTTGACTTCAGAGTCCTTGACAGTCACTTTCGACATCAGAGCCAAAGGTCCTCCTAAGCTCAACTTTCCTTCTTCAGAAATTTTGTTTATCTCACTTTCATGGTTCTGAAGAACATTATACAAATCAACCAATGAATAACCATCGAAACTTTGTTGAGTTTTGATCATCAAACTAATCTTCCTCCATTCTTTTCACAATCCCATCAGAAATGTTAGATTGTAATATAGAGTCGAACAAGTAACACCATAACGAGTACACTTGAATATCAATTTGTTCAAGCGATCATAGTATAAATCGATGGTTTCATTATCTTTCTGCTCGAACTCAGCCATTTCCAACAAACATTCCTTCATAGAGCTTTTCTTTGTCTTTTCATTTCCTTGATATTTTTCTTTCAATGTGTCCCAAATCTCCTTTGATGTTTTTCAACTTCTAACGTAGTTGTAAATTGTTGGTGGAATAGCACCATGTAGTTCACGAAGGCATTTCTTATCATTAGCTTGCAATTTAAACTTGTTCAAGCATACGAGGATGATAGTTCCCACTTGTGACACACCTCCAAAGATCTTCATCTATTCCGTTGAGATAATCCTCCATTTTGTCCGCTCACTACTCATAGTATTCAGGAATGAGCATTGGAATCTTCGTAGATGATCCAAACAAGTGTGAAAAACTCGACATCGTGTTCATGTTGAATTTCGCCATTTTTGTATGGACAAAAGTGATTTTTGATTTAGAAAAGAGATATGAAAGGAGAATCAAAAAGAAATTGACTAGTAAACACTCGATCTAACAAACAGAGTGCATAATCGAAACAAAACAATAACTTGAAACAAGTTTTCTATTTCAATATCGCGGAAAACTTAGAATCGGAAAGAGCGATTCAAAAATATTAAAAAACACGAGAAAACTGAAACTGATTGAATGAATCCTGGTTTGATACCAATTGATGTGTATTAGAATTGAGTAATGAATACAAAATCAATCATTGAAATTAGAAAGAACATGTCGAGTAAATAAAATCTGATTGGCTCATTTATGTCTGTAAAGAGTACAAGTGTTTGAGAGAGTTTACAATAATGAACAACATAAAAAGATACCATCTACACTAATACTTACCATATTTATAGGGTGTTACAGTCGCACAAAAAGTACAAGGACCAAACGTTCAATATCGAATTCGACATGTGCCTCATAAATACGTATAGTGTCGAAATCATTATGATTTCGCACCCTAACAGACTTAAAGAGTTTTGACTTCTCACTAAATACATTTCAAACCCTACAATCGTTGATTACGTAAGTATATTTAATTATTAGTACATTCATTATACTTATCAATTAACTAATATTGGTATTTAATAAATTTGGGCATGTACATTTTACTATAAATATCTCATACTCTCATTGGTTGTTAAGTGAGCTACACCTCGATTGTAACACCTGGTTTTTCGTAACAGGTGTTATTTTACGAAATATAGATATTATGAGTTGCGTAAATGAGATAAAGCCTTGAGTTGCTTTATTTTTAGAAATGATATTTCGCAAAAGATAATTAAATAATGTTATAGATCCCGTTGAGAGGATTCCATGCATATAAAGATCATCAAAACGGAGTCTGTATGAGGAAGTTATGATCGTTTGAAGATTTGATGAAAGTATGCTTCTATATTGAGAAAGTCAATGAATATCAAGTCAACGGTCAAACCTTTGACCCTCACGACGTGAGGGATGTTTTCCTCATGACGTGAGCAGCATGAATCAATGAAAACACGTGGCGAAAGAGTAGGACATGTGGCAGAAATCGGTTTAAACACTTCTTAAGATGTGAGAGGTATATGCTCACGACATGATCATCCCCAAAGTATAAATATGAGTGTTTTGAGTCAATTTGAAGTATTTTGGTGTACTCATGGAGAGACGCTACTCGGGATCCATTCTCAGGAGTCTATACCGGAGATGTCATACTGGCGTACGTGTGATACAGAGTTGAGTTGTGGGATACAATGAGGTATCTTTTACCCGATAAATTGTATTTATGATATTTAATTATTATTAGATATATTAGACCCATGTAAAGGTTACGAGTATTCGTGATATGGAGTTGTTGTGAACCAATTGGTGAGATCAGTGAGAAAATCTTATGATTAATATTATGTTTGGTTGACAAGGGTTATAAACCTTATTGCCTGAGAAATACCTGATAAGAGAGATTTAGCCATGGGCTTACGGGTTACGCATATTATAATTATTAGTGAGTTTGGACAGATTTTGAGGGACTTGTTAATTAATAATAGGTGTCACCGTGTGACGAGCTGATAGATAGTGGAAGAGTAAAATTGGGAATGGAATAAGCCTGTCGCTTACCAGGTGCGTAACACTACTCTAATATCCATAGTTGTGATAATTGTGATGATTATTACATAATTGATTATTATTTAGAATATTAATTATTGATTGAGAGATTGAGGATATGTTGAGAAATAGATTATAGATGAGAGATTGGATTATATTAATAGGTTAATATTTGATCGATAAATATATTATGATTGGAAGATATAACACATTTGATATATTGGTCATTAAGCATGAGATTTAATATAAGTGAGATGTCGATTATTGATTGGATGGGTATTTGATAGATAGATTATTACTGAAGAAATGAATCCTTTGATGAAATAATTACATATGTGACAATTATGTGGAATATACATGGCTTACATTATTTGTATGATTTATGATTTATTTCATTATGTTTTAGTAGTTCTTATTCACTAATCCATGAGGCTTATGTTTTTTGTGGTGATTTGTTTTGCACATAGATTTATTATGATGCTTGGCTCGATCCTGTGTTTGCTGCCAGCACGATCCGTGTGATAACTTCTTGTATGCCAGAGTGTCATTGTACACTAAGATTATTTGTAAGACTTTTAAATGATTTTTGATAAATTCGGGTGTACCTTAGTAGAAAAATCTGGGCGTTACAAGTTGATATCAGAGCCAAGGTTTAAGTGAATTAGGTTCTTATAGTAGATTCCTAAACTTAAACCTTAAGAGTAGAGATGATATTTGATTAATATGATAAATGTGTTGGATAAATTGATTTGATTTGATGATTATGAATTAATTGCCTATTAGACATTTAGAGAACCTTGAGGTAAATAGTAATATCTATATATAATTTATTATTTCCCTATAAAATAATGTCGTGGAACACTTTGGAGGGAGTTGCGATATATGACTGCGAGATTCATAGCAAATACGAGGTGCAGCAATTCGAGATACGCGATGCAGTGATTGGAAATACGCGATGCGGCCATATCAAGAAATAGCAATATACTTTGACCCTCACGACGTGAGCATGTGTGATCACAATGTGAGCTTTTAAGTATGATGTTATAGTTGATTTATGAAGCTCGTGACGTGACGAGTGTAAGCTCATGACGTGGCGAGGTGGAGATCAAGATGTAGCGATGTGGATATCACGACACGACGTAGCCATGAAGATTTAGTAGATGATGTACTCTAAGTAGCTGCGATGCAACGAGAATTTCCCACGACAAGCTCAAACCACCTCCTCCCGAGCCACTCCAACCATCCTTAGTGTTAGGCTATCGTACAATAAAACATGGAATAAGACAACGTTGTGATTTTTCGTCATAGAATGACTTAGAGTTTTGGAGAATAAGTATGATGTAGCTATGGTTTGTTTTAAAACTAGTATGTTGCTAATTTTTTTGGTGTATTTTGTTACTCAAATATTTTTTGAGACATAAAATAAAAAACTAATGAAGACCATGGCAGTAATCCGAACGTAAACGTAGAGTGGAAATGTTTTGACATGGTTGTTATTGCATTTTTTTTTTACAATTTGAAAATTTTGCAACAAGAACATTTTTGGAACAGTAAGCTAGAAAAACAGAGATTTTTTATTCAATTGTTTTTTTAATAATTATTTATTATTATTTTTATTGATTTACAATAAGAACAAAAAAAAAAAAGTAAGGTAAGTGGGTTAGTTGGCTTTACAATCTTAGTCTAACTATGGTTCTTTTGTAAATTGTTTATTTTTCTAACTAATTAGCATAATTTGTTAATATAATTTGCCGTTAGAAAAATACATATTCAAACTAAAATTTTGTAATAAAAGTGCATACCTTGTTAAAAACTCTACATTGACCAAATGAATACTATAATTTGTTCCCAAAAAAAAAATCATTTTACCATGTTGAAACTAAAAACTAGAGACATAAACAATTCTTTTCGTTATTTACAAGAAAGATTTGAGTATCAAAAGGTGAAAAGAAGGTGGATTGAATGATAAATGGTGAGAGAGGGAGGGGTGTCAGTTGGGTTTGACCACCACCTTACTCTATGCATCTTTCCTCGTGGGTCCAACTCCAAATCCAACCCATCATCTGACCCTCACTCACCATAGCCATGGCCATGGCCCTGGCCCTGCCTCTGCCTTCGGCTTGTCTCCCGCGGTCGTGGGTGTCACGTTTACGTTTACTCGCTTTCCCACGTTAATCTAATCCTCCATTCCTCCCTGCCCAACAACCTATTTACGCCTTCCACATGTCTATGTCTAAATTTTATATTTTAGACTTTTCATATACAATTTCAAATTATAAATTCAAGGAGTTAATGTTAAAAAAATAATATATTTTTATACCTTTTAATACGAGATTCGTCGATTTGGGATTCCAATCTAAGTACCACATTGAACGGCAATCTTGGTATTTATAGCTACGGTTATAAATAAATTAACCTTTCGTGAACTGATATATTGCAGCTACGGTTGTAAATAAATCAAATGTTCCGCGAATATTTCGTGACCTGTCGATGTTCGAATGACATTTGTTAATAATATTATATTTATTAAACAAATAAACGCTAACAATTTTCCTTATTTGTTTAATTAAATAAATAAAATGAACAATGGTCTTGTTCATGCATTTAAATTCGTGAAAATTAGTTTTTATCGTTTGTTTGTTAATATTCGTTTATATTTGTTTGTTTACGTTCGTTTATTGTATGTTTGTTTTTTTACGAATGATTAAATGTTGAAATTCTACGAGTCTAAAATTTGGACCAGATATATAGATGCGACGAGGCTAAAGTGTGAAACTTTTCAAGTTTAATTTTTCGTGAAAACATTTGGATGAAGATGATATTTTGACTTTAGTTCTTGTGTTGTTTTTGGATTTTGGACATTTTACATTATAGGATTTACGTATAATTATTTTATGTATGTATGGTTACTCGTTTGAATGTTTATGTTATTTATGTTCGTTTCTTTATGTTCATATATGTTCGTTTGTGTCGTCGATGTTTATTTATGTTCATTCGTTTATGTTCTTTTAACATTTTAGGTTAGAGACAATAATAACACTCCTAGCATCTTGTCATATTATTTTTTTACTATCATGTTATTTTTCACTCGCCATGTCGTTGGCATTTTATTTTTAGCATTTCATAGGGAATGGTAACACTCCTCGCACTCAATTTTCAACTTTTTCAAATTTAAAGAATTATATGATTTAAAAAAATAATAATAATAAATTATATTTTTTAATTTATGATTTTCTTTTTCAAATTTACATTAATTATATGATTTTTTCAAATCTAAATAAATTATGTTTTTCTAATTTACGACTTTCTTTTTCAAAATTAAATTAATATATATGTTTTTTCATATTAAAATAAATTATATTTTTTTAATACACAAACATTTAATATTTCGTGGATTATATTTTTTTTAAAAGACAAACACTTAATATTAATAAAAGTGAATACAACAATTTAAAATATAAAATACAACTAAAAAAACTAAAACTAGACGTACTACTTAAAAACTTACTTAAAAACCTAAAAACCTGACTTAAAACCTACTACACGATTTATTACTAGACTTAAAATATAAATTAAAACTATATCTAAGACATAAAAATATTACAACTTATCCCAATTGTATTATTTAACAATATCATTCTTTGCATTGTTAAAAATCTAACGATCCTCCTTGGATAAGTTCTTTCCCGGGTTTAAGAAAAGTTTTAGCGCACAGTTCCTTTTTTTTTTCCTTTCCTAATTCCAAAAACCATCAAGTTTAGCGTCCAACCCTTTAATGTCGCTCATTATCTCCTCCACTTCACTCAATGAACTTTGTGCTCCTTTCAACTTTCTTTTTGTTATGTCTCGTCCCATAGGACGAGTTGGAGCTTCATATGGATCGTCGTTGTTGAGGTCAATCCCCCCAATATGTGCATCAGAAGATTGAGTGTGGGTTGAAGCAGAAGTTTTGCTTCGTTTGGACATGCTCGTGTAATCTTCAACACTTTTAGATTAAACCATTTTGGTTAGTCCTTCACAACTCCCTAAACGCCTCATTGCGAAAAGGTTTTCGACTTTCGTCTTATAAATCTTAGGAACTTTTTATAAGATATCCACCTCATTTGCATTGCTTTGGGGGTTGCGTGTCGCATTCATGTAGGTGTCATTGAACTCCATTGAGGCTTTTTGGCGGTCCTCCATTTCGAGTAAAGTTGATTAGCATTGCGGTACTCCTTTTTCATTCGGCCCAAAAACTAATCCAAACTCTATTTTTAAAGGTTGTCGAATCTTGGTCGTCACATGTCGTCCCTTTTCCTTTACTTTTTCCGACTCTTGAAACGACTCTTGAACGGGGACTTCATTGGAAGACTCAGTTAACTCATCGACTAGGCGGCATGGTTGGGATTGAAAATTTGTTTGGGGTTGAGGTTTTGAAAAAAACTAGGTTTCTTGAACCGTCTCAAACAAATCAAGATAGAAATTTGGATGAGGTATTGGTTTGGATTAAAAAATTGTTTGGGGTTGGTTTTGGTAAAATGACATGGGTTGAGAAAAGTATGGATTAAATGGAAACATTTGTGGAGCCATAGAAGGATAGTAGTAATTAGCGGATGAGTGAATTGGTTGATCAAATGAAGGTCGATAACATGGTGGTGATGGAAGGTTTGGTAATTGAGGGTTTGGAGGTGGAAGGTTTGAAGATTTCTTTTCTTGGGGTTTTGTTTTAGGTAGATGAAGACATTTTTGTTTGGTGAATTATGATTTGAAAATTTGAATTTTAGAGGAAAAAACGTTTGTTTTTTTTTTTAATTAAATGAAGTTAGGTTTGAATGGTCAAAAGTCTAGTAAGCAATCTGGTCAAACACATTTCCTCTGATCACAACAAAGCTTTTCCTTCTCTTTCCTCTCATTATGTCTGTAATGATCTTACCTTGGCGAGTCCCATAGCGAGGGCTAGAGGACGACATTCCCTGTCTTAGCGAGAAGCTTGGCGAGCATGGTAACGACTCCACTCCTCGTAACCTTAATGAACACACAAACAATCGTTTTTTAACAAATAAACAAAAACAATAAAATGTGCTTGTTTATGTGTTCGTGTTCATTTGTTAGTTTGGTTAAACTTCAATAAACAAACATGGATAAACATTGTTCGTGTTCATTTGGTTCGTTTACAACCTAATGATAACATTGTTAATGTGGCAATCGAATCCAGGTATCATTTCCAAGTCCTTGTAACAAAAATTATATGATGGGTAATAATTTACTCCGTACGTTGGGCGTACATATATGTACACTTAGTGTGCATTGGTGGGTGTGATCGTGGACTTGAACCATGTATGCGGGGCGTACGTGGCTAGAAGCAAAACCCTAATTTTAGGGCATGACCCTATTTAAGCTTACTCGTGACTCTTGGACCCTCACCCTTACTAGCCTCCACTGGTTGTTACCGTGACATCCCCAAAATCACGGCCAAAAAAGACCGGTTTCATTTATGCTTTTAAAATAATTTCAGAGTAAATCCATTGATTTAAAAGAGTTGCGGAATTTGTCCCCAAAACATTACATGATAAAATAAGATTTATCAAAGGCATTTCTTAAAGAAATGTATTTTCATTATATATCAAAACTCGGGATGTCATGTTTCGATACAGACACAAAAGCATAAACAATAAAACATAGACCTTACATAGTTATATACAGCTACTGGTCTATAAACAAAAACATCTTCACAAGTTCCCCAACTTATGCTCTCGCGCCACTACCTGTAATACAAAGAAATTGAGTGGGTCAGACTTGGGATCCTGGTGAGCATATAGGGTTTTCAACCCACAATAAATAATTATATTTAATTTCACCAACCAACAATAACCCGATTACCCATTCTCGTTATCCTCACTTTATGTCCCTATGACAACAACTATTACAAGGGAACTAATCTAGGATTTTCATCGGGACGGACACTACTGCAGAGGGGTTTCCTCGACAATGAATGTCCTAAGGCAATCATGAGGGGGTAGAATACAGCGAATGAACACCCAAGTTCACCAACACCTACAGGTTATGAGCCTGCCAGCATTCCACAGAACTGTCTAGAAAGGTCTGTGGTCGTCATCCATATTCTGCTGAATGACTAGATCACAATCACATCGAGACCTCTCATCATTTTATTTCATCACACAACAACTGTCTACCCATGTTCTACCCAACATATTAGTAGATACAAATATATATACATTTATATACAGCTTAAAACCTGTACAAATCATTCATTCAATAATTATTTCAAATAAGCAAATAATATACAAACACATAACACGTAATTTGTAGAGAATACTTCGTATCTATGTGTTAGAAGAAAAGGAATATATATTCACTTGATAAGACGATGATTGGACATCACCTCGTCTCTTAAAACAATCGTTTCCGATAAAACCAGGACGTTTTCCCAAAAACCGGACTTTACGCGGACAGAGTTTCGGCTTGAAAACTATTTTTCTTGGGATCTTCGGGGCTTCGGGACTTGCTTCAGGTGTCGGGAATGATAC
This sequence comes from Lactuca sativa, assembly GCF_002870075.4. Taxonomy (NCBI): domain Eukaryota; kingdom Viridiplantae; phylum Streptophyta; class Magnoliopsida; order Asterales; family Asteraceae; genus Lactuca; species Lactuca sativa. The sequence continues at coordinate 127,905,031 of NC_056626.2, forward strand.
CGGGGCTTTGGGGGTAATTCTTTCCAACTAGAAGAAAGTTTAGGGGATGAAAGAGAGAAATTTGGCAACCACCAACGGATGGCCTCGCATCTTATTTATAGGGTGAGGCTGGCCTTCAGTACGCTGCGCGTTCCAGCGAAGACGCAGCGCGTTCTCTGAATGTTGCATGTAGAAGTGGGGGTTGAAGTCTTATCCGATGAGGGATCTGAGTCAGCAGAGACGTGGCCGATCCGAGGCCTAGCAACGAACACGGGGCGTTCCCCTTCTGAATGATGGGCGTTCCCTCTTTGGGATGCGTGCCTCAAACTTCAGAAAATCATAACTCTCGCATATGATCTCCGTTTTTGACGTTCTTTATATCAACGCGTAGGTGAGATTATGCTCTACAACTCTCGTTTAGACTCCGTCGGCTAATTTTGACTTTATTTTTATTATATTATTTTTAGTAGGTCGGGACAGGAAAACTCCGATAGAAATTCATAACTTCTTCATTTGACGTTCGTTTCCGTCTGTCTTTTCACCGTTGGACTACTATCGACGAGATCTTCGATTCTCGTTTAGATTGTTACGGCTAGAAACCACTCGATCTCATATTCGAACTTTGGGCTGCATACTACTAAGCCAAAACTTCGAAAAATCATAACTTCCTCATACGAAGTCAGATTTCGACGTTTTTTCTGTGCACACTCACGGTTTAACGTATTCTACAATTTTTGTTTAAATCACTAAGGCTAAATACCGCTCTATCACAATTTCATTATTTACGTCGCGCAGTGTCGTGCCGGTTCTGTCGCGAAACTTCGACAGGTCATAACTTCTTCGTTATAACTCGGATTTCGGCATTCTTTATATATTCGGAAAGCTCGTCACGACCACTACCACATCCTTCATAGATACCGGGTTTATCTAACATTTCATTTTGACACTTATTTTTATCCTTAATTCATTTAAGTCACACAATTAAGCATAAAACACATAATACTCAAATAATACATCTTTATTATTTCAAGACGGGTTACAAAGGTTAACCTAGACTATTACATCGACAATAATGACTGGCCCAGAAACACAGGCGTTACAATTCTCTCCACCTTAGGATGATTCCGTCTCCAGAATCACACATCAACAAACAAATGCGGATAGTGACTCATCATGTCACTCTCCGTCTCCCAGGTGAGATTTGGCCCATTCGTATGTTTCCATCGGACAAGCACTAATTCGACCATCTTGTGTCGCAACTTCTTAGTCTTTCGGTCAACGATTGCCTCCGATTCTTCAATTAACCTCTTGTTCTCATCAATTCTAAATTCCGAAAGTGGAATCATGTCGGGAACTTCTCCCGTGAACTTCCTCAAATAACACACATGGAAAGTGTTATGAATTTCATTTAGTTCTTCGGGTAATTATAGCTTGTAAGCTTGGTTCCCAAACCTCTGAAGAACTTTAAACAATCTAATAAATCTCGGACTTAACTTTCCCCTTTTACCAAATCATATAAGTCCCTTCCACGGTGAGACTTTAAACAAAACCGAATCTCCAACTTCAAAAGTCATCGATCTTCGCTTGTTGTCAGCATAGCTCTTTTAACGATCTTGAGCTGCTAACATTCTCTCCCTAATTGTTTTCAACTTTTCAGAAGTTTGATGGACTATCTCCGGTCCCATAAACTGCTTTTCCTCCGCCTCAAACCAACAAGACGGCGTACAACATTTGTGTCCGTATATAGCTTGGTAAGGTGCCATCTTAATGCTCGAGTGGAAACTATTATTGTAGGAAAATTCTACCAAAGACAAATGTTCATCCCAGTTGCCTTAGAATTCCAGGGTACATGCTCTCAGCATATCTTCAAGCATTTGTATCGTTCGTTCGCTCTAACCATCAGTCTGTGGATGGTAAGCTGTAGTCAAAATTGTACCTAATTCCTCTTGTAGACTTCTCCAAAATCGCGAGGTGAAACGGCTGTCACGATCTGACACAATCGTTAATGGAACACCGTGAAGCCTCACAATTTCCTTCACATAAGAATTCACAAGTTTATCCATAGACCATTTCTCATTGGCTGCTATGAAATGTACACTCTTAGTGAAGCGATCAACGACCACCCAAATCATGTCGTGACCATTCTTTGTTCTGGGCAGTTTAGTTACAAAATCCATAACAATGTCTTCCCATTTACCCATAGGCACAGGTAAAGGTTCTAAACTCCCGTATGGTTTCTGATGTTGTGCCTTGACCCACACACAGGTCACACACTCTGCCACGTACTTTGCAATATCAAGCTTCATCGTCGGCCACCAGTAATAGGGTTTTAGGTCCCTATAGATTTTAGTGCTGCCATGATGAATTGAGTACATGGTTTTGTGAGCTTCTTCCATCAAAAGATCTCTTATCCCTCCTGACTTAGTCACCCAAATTCGATCTTGGAATACCTTCAGTCCATGACCGTTTGTACCAAACACCAATGTTTTGCCCAAACGTTCCTCCTTCCGGTAATTCTTTTCAGAAGCTTCCTCTTGAGCTTTCTTTATACTTTCCACAATGGTCGAGACAACTTCTATTCTCAACGCTCTTGGCCTTTTTCTCTCAAGATTGAATTTCCGACTGAGAGCATCAGCGACAACATTTGCTTAACGGGATGCTAAAGTATATCACAGTCGTAGTACTTAAGTAGTTCTAGCCAGCGTCGTTGCCTCATATTCAATTATTTCTGAGTAAAGAGATATTGGAGACTCTTATGATCAGTGAAAATTTTGCACTTCGTGCCATAAAGGTAATGCCTCCATATCTTTAGAGCGAAAACTATTGATGCCAGCTCCAAATATTGAGTAGGGTAGTTCTTTTCATGCTCATTCAGCTATCGAGATGCATATGCTATCACCTTTTATCTTTGGGTTAAAAACAACCCAACCCAACACCAGACACATCACTATAGACAGCGAAGTCTTCAACTCTATCAGGTAGAGAAAGAATCGGTGCTTCACATAACTTCTTCTTTAGCAACTCGAATGCTTCTTTGTGTTTATCACTCCAAGCAAAAGTAGCTCCTTTGTGAGTCAAAGCTGTTAATGGAGTAGCGATCGAAAAAAACCCTTGGATAAACCTTCGGTAATATCCGGCTAATCCTAAAAAGCTTCGGATCTCCGTGGGACTTTTCGGTTGCTCCCACTTCATCATAGCTTCAATATTTGCTAGATCAACCATTATCCCTTATTGGTTGACTACGTGACCCAAGAATTGGACTTCTCGAATCCAAAAATTACATTTGGAGAACTTTGCATACAAACCATGTTCATTAAATCCATGAATGCTGCTAGAGCATTGGTTAGTCCAAACGACATAACCAAAAACTCGTAGTGTCCATATCGTGTTCTAAATGCAGTCTTTTCGATATCCTGCTCCCTTACCTTCAACTGATGATATCCTGACCTTAGGTCGATCTTTGAAAAATAACTTGAACCTTGTAGTTGATTGAACATGTCATCAATCATCGGCAACGGATATCTATACTTTATTGTTGCCTTGTTAAGCTCTCTGTAATCGATGCACATTCTCATACTTCCATCTTTCTTCTTTACGAATAACACCGGTGTGACAACCCAAAGTTTATTCCGTTATATTAACCCGTTTCCGCTAACAGAATATGTTATATTATAAAAGTTCCGTTAATTTGGGGTCGTCAAATAAATAAATGTTTATTTGTTTATTTAAATTTTATGTTGTTATCGTCGTGATAAAATAAATAAAAGCTAGTAATTTACATTTCCATTTAATTGGAAAAAGTTATTTTTATTACGACCATTTAACCGGGTAAAAAGTTTAAACCTCGTTAAACATAAGTATCGGGTAGTCATATACCGGGTACAACACCCAAGACTTATATATAGGGAGTTGAACACTCCATAGAAACCTTTTACCACTCTAGACCCGCTTTCTCTCTCTACACTCTCTCTATAGCTCGTTTTCGACTCAAAACCGCAAGTTTCCGACTCCAAAACGAAAGATCTTCTACCCTAACTTGTTCTAAACATCATTTCTTGTTTCAATAGCTCAAAAATCATACAAAATGGCCATCAAAAAGGAGTTTACGGCCTAAGAACCTCCTTAGGCCGTGAACCCCTAAAATGGTGCCCAAAGTCCCATTTTTCCTTCATTTGAGCTTAGAAACTAGTTGTGGAATTAAACTAGAAGTGTTTGAACCTCAAAACAACAATTTTTAGGGTATAAAAGAGGGTTTACGGCCCAAGCACATGCTTAGGCCGTAAACACCCTCTAACCATGCAAAACATGTCCAAAAACACTTCCAAACCACCCTTAGGCTTAAGATATGGATTAGGGACTTGCTATTTCGGGTTTGGAACAATTAAAAACAAACATTTGAAGGGAAAAATAGAGTTTACGGCCCAAGCATGTGCTTAGACCGTAAACTCCCCTAAATCATGCAAAATGGGAGTGTAAGCCCCCTAAAGAGCCCTATACCCTTACTAGAATTTATTAGAATTAAACCAAAGACCTAGAAATCAAGGAATGGGGGTGTATGAGAGTTTACTACCATAAACCATAGGGTTTACGGCCGTAAACTCCCAAGGAGTGGCCTTTGGGCCGTAAACTCCAAGGGAGTATACTCTTGGACCCTTAAACACCCCTATAGCCTTGTATAATTCCTTTGAACCATTTCTAGAACCACATGAGACTTGAAATCATTCAAAACACTCCTCCCATGAGTTTAAGGCCGTAAACTCATGGGGGATGTGGCCTCCCAACCGTGAACTCACTTAGAGTGGGTTTTAGGAGAGTAAACTCCAATGTGAGGTCATACACTCCTTCCATACAACCCATTAACCTTCTAGCACTCAACCATAAGACCTTTAATCACATTAGGATGTCTAAATATTTTAATAAGGGTTTAAATCACTAATTACTTGTAAAACATATATCCTCATATGTTACTAGGGTCATAAAGGGTGTACAAGTCCTTACTTGACACCAAACGCTCACCCGACACATTCACCCGATTTACTCATTTCAGGTGAGTTCATACCCCTTAATGAACCTTTTCAACTGTTTTTACATGTTTTAGGGGGGGGGGGGGATACAAGTACAATACTACAAGTTTTATTTACAATTCATATGTGATTGATAACTTACCATTAAGAAGGAATTTTTCAATACTTTTAGTTACTTGTCAATATAAAGGTTTTAAATGCTTATCAAATGCATTTTCAAAGTTAAATTGTTCTTAAATTGTTTTCAAGCTATGTTTAAATTACTTTTTATAAAAATATATCTACATTAATATATTTATATAAGTAAGACTTGAAGGACTTAGGACCGATAGCTCGCCTTACTTCCTGTTCTTGTTTGATGTGGTCTTAGGGTATTTGTTATCCGTCCGATTGTCGTTGATTTCTTAATTATATATCATGTATATTGGTGTCAGATATAAAAGTCTTCATATTATTCAATACCTTTGATTATACAAATGCCGGGAACCATACACACTAAGTTAACTATAATAGGTATAGTTAAGCCTACTGCTCGTTACTTCTACTACTATACTCACTATAACTATTATCATTACAAGTTGATACATGTATAAGAGTACGCTCTATGAATTATACAACAGACTACTACTCTATAATACAAGAGAAAACACTAATCCAGAGTATAACACACTATCCCTCTATAAGACGCTCTACCGCGCTTACATCCTGTGACCAGGGCTTTCCGGAAGGAAGGAGACACTACATGTATAGATCTATACGGGGCAGACACTATTATATCCCGGCTGTTACCTACAGTTCGAGCCAACCAGGCTCAGGGGTGGCACTACTTCACTACACTACGTATGACCGGGAAGGTCATTGGACTCTCTATTTCTCACACTATTGGTCACATAAAGGAATGCAATCATATCCACAGTAATACACTAAGACTAAAGTCTAAGCTAACATCCCGAAGTAAGTAAGTATCTATTACTAATGGAAGTTTGCACCACTACTACTGTCAACAGGCATAACTTTCCTTATCTACATTACAGACTTGAGAATTACTACTATACTTTTACAACTAAAGGTTTTCAAGGATAAAACTTACACGCAACTTAAAGGATTTCACTTACAATGTACTTTCTGGAAAATATAGGATTTTCTAGGGTCTTCTACTACTTATAAACATAAATTGCAGCTTTTCATACTATAAGTTTTAAAACATTTTATACATCAACCACACTAAATTCTTATGAACTCGCCAGCTTTATGCTGATACTCGTTTTCAAAATAACTTGTATCCTCAGGTCAAAGATAGACAGGTACAGATGCAACATTTTGGAGAAGATGGAGCATACAAGATCCATCTCTTATTTTTGTTATAATTTTGGTGTCTATTGAAACTTTACAGAACACGCTTGTAATTAAACTCACTATGTAAATGAAATGGTTGTTGTTTTCTTGCTTTTACTATTATGCAATTGTGATGATACTGTACATGAAGTCCTCCACCACGGAACGTATTCCGCCGTTATCGGTTTTGGGGTGTGACAGATTAGTATCAGAGCTTTGTTTATAGTGAATCAAGTATATCAACCTATAAAAGGATATACGAACTATAAACACTTCGGAACTAAAACACTCTGACCAAGAATATATACTTCTAAATACTAAAAGATTTAATTAAGTATATATATACACTCACTACTACAAAAGGGTCAGTATCATACTAGAACAAAACAAAAGTATTAAGATTGTTGAACAACACAATTAAGCTTAGAGATATATAGTCGCATCTGGGGGGATGTATCCTGATCAACTACATTTATCCAGGAGTGACTAGCATGTGCCTAAGGGTGATTGTGGTGTTGCAACAAGTCTAATAACTTACCAACACTACCACAAGAACGTTAGAACAAGAAATACTATAGGAGTATTATGTATACTACTAACTACATACGTGATATCAAAAAGGGTCGTTACTAGTAGGACAATAGTTGCTAGTGGATACACCACGGTTACATGTGACTAGGGTGCTATAGACTCAGAATCTATGGCCTTTGCTTCATTTCCTGTTCTTGTTAGATTGGGGATCTGAAGTTAGGGTTGCGTATTCGAAGGACTATCTTGCTTCGGTTACATGCAATTGGTATGCACTACGCAAGTATTGGGTCGGCTAATAACGATTCATCTTATAAGTATCCTAGATTAGTACGTCTATTAACTTTCCTTCCCCCTTTCTCGCGTAGATAGCATGGCTGGCTTCCACCATCCCGACGATCCGTACTATCTAAACCAGGGCAATGGAGGATGGCACAATGAGGAGTCAGACGATGATCACCTGATCCCTTTGGACGATCATCATGCTGAAGGCTTCTCGGATAGCTCCAGCTCCGAGCCAGAAGTTAACAACCTACCCCCTGAAGCTCCAAACCCCAACCCCCGTCCGACATTTCTAGGTCCCACTCCTATGTGGGCCATACCCTTGAACCGATGGAGCGAGGAGCAGGGCCAACCTTTACCTTACAATGGAGACCGAGGTTTCTACAACATAAGCGAGGGAGGATCAGCGGACCGAGTTCTGCCCATCATGGTCCGAAGGATCGCCAGGAATGTCGAGCAGGGTCAGGCAGCCATAGGCCGAGTTGTAGAAATGGATGCCAACTCGAATCTCAACACTGTTCGCATCCGCCAACTTGAAGAAGCTATGGATAGGACAAGGAGGACCAACGAGGTTCTGCAGCAACAACTAGCTGCATCCCGAGCCGAAGTTAGGGAACTCCGAGCATGTCAAAGGGCTCATGAGCAACATCTTCAGGAAGTTATGCGTCAACTAGCTGATCTGAGGGTTCGCCCAACGAGTGCCCGTCGCCCATAGAAAATGTCTAATCATCTCACTCTTTTGTTTAAGGACTAGCCTTTCCTTTCTATGCTCAGTAGAGCACTTGTCTGTAAACATTCCTAGCTTTGGAAGTACTCTAATTAGGCCTCTAGACTGCCAACATTTTCCTTATGGTTTGATGTAAGACCTACTGTTAGGTCACTTTTCATGAACTTGTATTACATCATTAATACCAGTAATTTGGCAGTTAACTACTCTATTGTGTAACGCCCGCAAATATGGGCTAGTCAAATTAGAGGCAATAGGGGTCGAAAACGACTTTTCGACAAAAGATTATTTAGAATAAATAATCTTAACCAAGTTGTAGAGTATGTTACAAGGTTTTCGTACATATAAAGAACGCCGAAAACCGAGTTATAACAAAGAAGTTATGACCCGTTGAAGTTTCGCGACGGAACCGGCACGATACCGGGAAGCGTAAATAGTGAATTTACGATAGAGCGAGATTTAGCCTTAGCGATCTAAACTAAAGTCGTAGAATATGTTAAAATAAGAACATCGATAAAAAGAACACCCAAATCTGACTTCGTATGAGGAAGTTATGATTTTTCTAAGATTTAGCATAACCGTGCACAGCCCGAAATCTGAATTTTAGATCGGTCGATTTTTAGCCGATGGGATCTAAATGAAATTTGTAGTACTCGTAAATACCAACGCGTGGATATAAAGAACGTCGATAATAGAGCTCGTATGCAAAAGTTATGGACGAAGCTTAGTCCCTACTTTTCGAGCGCGGCGAATTCGATACAGTTTTGTAAATCCGAGATAGAATGAGAATTAGCCAACGAGGTCTAAATGAAAGTTGAAGATCCCATTAATAGGAACTCAACGGTAAAAAGACAGACAAAAACAGAGCTCGTATGCAAAAGTTACGGATGAAGCTTAGAGACTACTTTACTATAAAACTCCTATTTTACAAGGGTGAACTCCTCATATTTTCTTCACACCATAAGCCTCTATTTCTCTCTCTAACTTCTCTCTAGCCTCCCTAAACCCCTCCCAAGTCTACGGAACCTCCCTAGCACGAGAAGAAAGCCCCAGAGCGCCCGACGGCTCCGAGAAGAATAACTTTCGGCTTGGAAACGCTGCTCCAGCGAAGCCCAGTTTTTAATAAAAACTCGCTGTAAGTGAGCTACGCCTATACTATATTTAATATAGATTTTATTTAATTATAGTAACATTATTAGGACCTTAAAATAATTATTTGGGCTATTATTATGAGTTATATTGAGTGTTATTTAACGCTTATATAATAGTAATAATAGCTAGACTATTAATTAGTCATGGTTAACGTTAAAAACTAAACCCTAGTGGTATTGATACTAGGTTTTGTCGAGGAAAATTGTTTTGAGATAACAAAGTGCTGTCTGAGTTCGGAATCACCACCTAATCAGGTGAGTGCATGGTCTATTTCATCTTACACATAGATATGAAGTATTTTAATATAAATTACGTGTTATGTGTGCATATTGTTTGAATACTTGTTGTCTATGCTGGTGAAAGATTTTTATACATGTTTTAAATGATGTAAACTGTATAAAGTATTTTATATCTACAAAATACGTTGGGTAAACCATGGGTAGATGAATGATGATGGATAAAAGCTGAAATAGAGGAACATTAGTAGTACGGACCTAGTGCCCTATAGGTATACATTGGCAGCAGTGGACCTAGTACCCTATAGATGAGCACTGGCAGCTGCGCCACAACCTGTAGATGATTTACATCTACGGTAAACGTCCTAGCAGCTGCGCTCTAAGGATAGTATCGGCAGCTGCGCCTAATAGGGAGCCTTATGACCATGACAGTAGTGTTTAAAGGTCAATACCGGCAGAAGCGCCTCATAGAAAATGTCCTAATTCTGGCAGCTGAGCCTAAGTGACAATATTAGCAGCTGCGCTTGACCAATGTGTCATTGGCAACAATGGACTTCATGTTGTTTCCTTAGGATGATCCTTAGGAATGAATGAATGATAAATAACTGATTCTTAGGGTAGATCCTTAAGAATAAAGAAGATAATGGGGATGGGTAATTGGGTTGATTGTTTGATTGTTTAAACATAATAATTATATTATTGTGGGTTGAAAACCCTATGTACTCACCAGGTTTCCCAACCTGACCCACTCAGTTTATTTATATCACAGGTGTTGATATGAAGTGACATTACACTGAGAGATTTAAAGAGATGTAGATCACTAGTGTAAATAATTGTAAGTTCTGTTTATGCTTATGTTTCTGTATTAACGATGACATCCCAAACGTTTTAAAATGAAATAAATACGTTTCTTCAAAAATGTTTTAATAACGTATTTACCATGTTTTTCTGGGAACAAATTCCGCAACATTTTTATAAAATGAAGTACTCTGATTTTTATAAAGCATAAACAACATCGGTCTTTTCTGGCCGTGAAAATGGGGATGTCACAGTTGGTATCAGAGCGTTAGTTTAAGCGAACTAGGAATATGGATTTATTTCTAGACTTAAACTTAGAATGTTAAGCGATGATTGTGAGGTGTGAGCACTAGATTATTTTAGGAATTGTGCCTAAAATGCTTTTATGTGCTAAATGCTTGTGCCTGATATGTTGTTATTTGTTCGGATCTATGGTATGTTGCCGACCGGATCTGGAAACCTTATGTGTTTAGGATTCTAAGCGTTTAACTATGATATTAGAACTAGCATATAAACGTTTTGGAGTGATAAGAATGATTTAAACGTCAATCCTAAGTAAAGGTCTAGATTCACCTCATTCGGTGTATAGATCAAGATGGCAAGAACCCGTAGCGGAAACGTGAATGCAAATGGGAACCGAGATCAACCCCCAGCGATTGAGCAAATACCGGTTGTGGTAGCCGCTACTGAGCCAATAACGATGGCAGGAGTGCAAGCGATGATCCAAGCGATGTTGGATCGTCAAATGGAGGAAACCAGACGTTTTCTCCAGCAAAATCGAGAGGAAGCGACTATTCAGATCGAACAGCCCAAGTTGAACGAAGGGCAGACTGAGGAAGGAAACTACAGTGGGACTGTTGGTCAAGTCAACCCACCAATAGTTCGACAAAACAACCAAGATGACGAAGTCGAGAGGAATGGATGCAAGTACAAGGATTTTCTGACTTGCAAGCCATCGACTTTCACTGGAAAGGAGGATCCGATCGGGGTCATGGATTGGATCTCGGAGATGGAATTAGCTTTCATGACGTGCGGTTGCAAGGGAAAACAACAGACCACGTTTGCAGTGCGTCAGTTTCGAGGAGGCGCTGTACGATGGTGGAATACCTTGGGAAAGACGCTGAGCCCCAATGAGCCCCTACAACTGACATGGACAGAATTTCTGGTGCATTTCAAACGTAGGTACTGCTCAGCCCAAAATCTGCTCGAGCTAGAAAACCAATTCCTTACCTTAAAGAAAGGAAGCATGTCTATTGATGAATACACCAACAACTTCACAGAGAAGATGGAGTTCGCCTTACGTCTTGTTCCGGATGAGCTGACAAAAATTGACAAGTACGCAAAAGGACTTCCATGGGAATATGCAGCGCCAGTGCATCAGGCACCTACTTTGGAGGCAGCTATCTGGGCTGCCAAGTCGGTTGAGGAGATGATCAAGGGAAGAGCCGAAACTCAAACAGAGGCAGACCAGCAACTCAAACCCCTTACTATTTCTATCATTTCTATGATTTTCCAGTGAAATATGCCTCCACGAAAACGTCCAAACAGAGGCAGACCAGCAACTCAAACCCCTCCTCCACCACCTCCTCCTCCGCAGTTCGATCCAGTGCTATTTCAAACGGCTGTGACTGCAGCTGTGACGGCAGCCATGGCTCAAATGAAGTCTGGTGATGCGAGCGGTGGCAACTATAGATTTGGTGAAGCCCATCAAAGAGTGCAGGGATGCACTTATAAGGACTTCATGAACTGCAAACCTACCTTCTTCGATGGTACCGGAGGAATTCTAGCATTGTCTCAGTGGTTCGAAAGAACTGAAGTTGTCTTTGAAATGTGCTCATGCCCCGAGGAGAGCAAAATAAAGTTCGCTACTGCCACCCTCACTAACAGGGCCCTGACATGGTGGAACGGCGATGTCAGTGCACTCTCTTTGATAACAGCCAATGCCATGGGCTGGGACACACTGAAAGACCTCATGAGAGGGGAGTACTGCCCTAGGGGCGAAATTCAAAAACTTGAGGAGGAACTCTGGAACCTCAAGATGAAAGGGACCGACATAACAGCTTACACAGCCAGGTTCTGCGACTTGGCGGCTATGTGTCCCAACATGATCCCTTCAGAGAGTAAGAAGATTGAACAATACATCTGGGGTTTAATGCCTCCGTATCGAGGAAACGTTCTAGCCTCACGCCCTACAACCTTTGACAACGCCAAGGAATTAGCCCAAAGTTTAATCAATCATGAGGTTTCTTCCACTCCAGCAACAACAACTACAACTGCCACCGTACCACACAAATCAGCTGACAAAAAGAGAAAGCATTAGGAGAAGAAGGGCAAGAAAACTCAAACCTCCTCCAAAGATCAACAAATTGTTGCTGTCCATGTTGCCACCACTCCAGCCACTCCTGCACCAGCAAAAGCTTATATTGGGAACCTGCCCAAGTGTCCTAAGTGCCTCTTCCACCACAACGGCCCCTGCCGTGAATTGCAATGCACCAACTGCGGCCGGAAGGGCCATACTGTCCGATTTTGCAGAGCCCCACCCAAACCTATCTCGCAAGTTCCCGGTTCGGGAGTGACCCAGACTTGTTATGGCTGCGGTGAAGCGGGCCATTTCAAGAAAAACTGTCTGAAGGCTGGGAATGCGGGAGGAACCGGAAGACTACTCGCTATTGGCCACAACGAAGCAGTATCGGATCCCGCAGTAGTCACGGGTACGTTCCTTCTCAACAACTCTTATGCCTGTGTCTTATTCGATAGTGGTGCAGAAAGAAGCTTCATAAACCAAAACTTTAAACACTTACTTAAACAATCCCCGCAACCACTAAAAGAAACATTCGTTGTAGAAATGACTAACAGGAAGATCGAAAGCTCTAACGAAATCTACATAGGTTGTACCCTCACGTTAGACGACCACTCATTCCCAATCGACCTCATACCAGTCTCAATCAAGAGTTTCGATGTCATCGTTGGCATGGACTGGTTGAGTCTTTATCGCGCCGATATCCTATGCTTCGACAAATCCATTCGCCTAAATCCACCGAATCACGAAACTCTGCTGATCTATGGAGACAAACCCGGTACGAGCCTTCGTATCATCTCCAGTATTTAGGCCCAAAAATACTTGCGTAAAGAATATCGCGCCTTCCTTGCACACGTCGCTGACACAAGCCAGAAAGTGAGAGATCCAAAAGACATCCCCGTGGTATGCGATTTCCCTGACGTCTTCCCAGCGGACCTTCCAGGTCTACCTCCCAAACATCAGGTAGAGTTCAGAATCGACCTAGTCCCAGGAGATACCCCCGTAGCTAATTCGCCCTATCGTTTAGCACCTGCCGAGATGCAAGAACTATCCGGTCAACTTAACGAGCTGCTCAGCAAGGGCTTTATAAGACCAATCTTCTCACCTTGGGGAGCTCCGGTCTTGTTCGTAAAGAAGAAGGACGGATCGTTCCGAATGTGCATCGATTATAGGGAACTCAACAAACTCACGGTCAAAAATCGCTACACTCTTCCCCGTATCGACGACTTATTCGACCAACTACAAGGGGCGAGTTACTTTTCCAAGATTGATCTTAGGTCCGGGTACCACCAGTTACGGGTGCTTGAGGAGGATGTCCCGAAAATAGCCTTCCGAACTCGTTATGGACACTACGAGTTCGTGGTTATGCCCTTTGGACTGACTAACGCACCCGCAGTGTTCATGGACTTGATGAATAGGGTGTGTCGTCCATACTTAGATCAGTTCGTCATCGTCTTTATTGATGATATACTCGTCTACTCTCGGAGCGAGGAAGAACACAGGAATCATCTACGGCGAGTCCTAGAAACCCTACGATCAGAGAAGTTATATGCGAAGTTCTCTAAGTGCGAATTTTGGATCCGAAGAGTTGACTTCTTAGGACACGTGGTTAGTGAAGAAGGAATCCACGTGGATCCCTCTAAAATTAAAGCTATCGAGAACTGGTCAGCACCGAAGACGCCTACACAAATTCGTCAATTTCTAGGCCTCGCTGGCTACTACCGCATATTCATTCAAAACTTCTCTCGGATTGCGAAACCTCTCACCATGTTGACACAGAAGGGCATAACATTCGACTGGGAAGAGAAACAGGATAAGGCATTCTAGACCCTGAAGCGAGCCCTATGCACCGCACCAGTGTTATCCCTTCCCGAAGGGACAGAAGATTTTGTGGTATACTACGATGCATCAAATCAAGGGCTCGGTTGTGTCTTGATGCAACAAGGTAAGGTCATCGCCTATGCCTCAAGACAGCTAAAGCCACATGAGGTAAACTACACCACTCACGACCTTGAGTTAGGGGCGGTTGTCTTCGGTCTAAAAATCTTGAGACATTACTTGTATGGAACGAAGAGCATAGTATGCACTAATCATAAAAGCCTCCAGCACATACTGAACCAGAAAGAGCTCAACATGAGACAACGTTGATGGGTCGAACTACTCAACGATTGCGACTGCGAAATTCATTATCACCCGGGGAAGGCCAATATGGTAACCGACGCCCTAAGTAGAAAAGAGTATTTTGGTCGGAGAACCAAGTCGTTAACAATGACTATCCATTCGCATCTATCCGCACCGATTAAGGAGGCTCAGCTCGAAGCCTTAAAGCCTGAGAATGTGATGGGAGAATCCCTGCGTGGAATGGATAAGAACTTGGAGGTAAAGGGTGACGGAGCCTATTATCTTATGGATCGAATCTGGACTCCGCGCCACGGAGGTTTCAGAGACTTGGTCATGAAGGAAGCGCACAACACTCGATACTCCGTTCACCCTTGTTTAGATAAGATGTATCTGGATCTCAAAAATCTTTACTGGTGGCCTAATATGAAAGCAGAAATTGCTACCTTCGTGAGTAAGTGCCTTACTTGCGCAAAGGTTAAGGTCGAATACCAGAAGCCGTCGGGTCTTCTCCAACAACCAGAGATACTAAATGGAAATGGGAGCGGATCACTATGGATTTCATAACCAAGCTACCCAAGACAACGGGTGGGTTGGATACCTTTTGGGTCATCGTCGACAGATTGACCAATTCCGCGCACTTCCTACCCATCAAGGAAACAAACAAGATGGAGAAACTCACAAGAACATACATTAGGGAGATAGTATGACTACATGGTGTCCCTATATCCATTATCTCTGATAGAGATAGTAGGTTCACTTCGAGGTTCTGGAAATAACTACAAAAAGCATTAGGGACGAGGCTGGACCTGAGTACAGCCTACCATCCGCAGACTGACGGACAAAGTGAGAGGACGATCCAAACCTTAGAAGATATGCTGCGAGCCTGTGTGATTGGCTTTGGTAAATAGTGGGATACACACTTACCCCTTGTTGAGTTCTCCTACAACAATAGTTATCACACGAGCATTAAGGCAACTCCATTTGAAGCCCTCTACGGCCGGAAGTGCAGATCCCCTCTGTGCTGGGCTGAGGTGGGTGACACTCAGTTGGCTAAAGGACGAGTTCCTGACAGCGCTCTCACGGGACCAGAGATCATCAGAGAAACGACCGAGAAGATTGTACAAATTCACGAACGATTAAAAGCCGCCAGGGATCGACAGAAAAGCTACGCAGACAAGCGAAGAAAACCTTTGGAATTCCAGGTGGGAGATCGAGTCCTTTTGAAGGTCTCACCCTGGAAGGGCACGATACGCTTTGGAAAGCGTGGAAAGCTGAATCCAAGGTACATAGGGCCTTTTGAGATTCTCACTAGAATCGGCCCTATAGCTTACAAACTCAACCTACCCCACGAGCTAAGTAACATACATCCTACCTTCCATGTCTCAAACTTGAAGAAATGTCTGTCCGACGAGACTCTCGTCATTCCACTCGACGAGATCGAAGTCAACGAGAGCCTCAACTTTGTGGAAGAGCCTACGGAGATTATGGATCGAGAAGTAAAATGAACGAAACAAATCCACATCCCAATTGTGAAGGTCCGATGGAACGCCAAACGAGGACCGGAGTTCACATGGGAGCGCGAGGATCGAATGAAACTCAAATATCCCCATCTCTTTGCTTAGTATTACTGTAATAGCTTAACTGTTTGAATTCTAAATTTTGGGACGAAATTTCCTTAACAGGGGGGATGATGTGACAACCCAAAGTTTATTCCGTTATATTAACCCGTTTCCGCTAACGGAATATGTTATATTATAAAAGTTCCGTTAATTTGGGGTCGTCAAATAAATAAATGTTTATTTGTTTATTTAAATTTTATGTTGTTATCGTCGTGATAAAATAAATAAAAGCTAGTAATTTACATTTCCATTTAATTGGAAAAAGTTATTTTTATTACGACCATTTAACCGGGTAAAAAGTTTAAACCTCGTTAAACATAAGTATCGGGTAGTCATATACCGGGTACAACACCCAAGACTTATATATAAGGAGTTGGACACTCCATAGAAACCTTTTACCACTCTAGACCCACTTTCTCTCTCTACACTCTCTCTCTCTAGCTTGTTTTCAACTCAAAACCACAAGTTTCCGACTCCAAAACGAAAGATCTTCTACCCTAACTTGTTCTAAACATCATTTCTTATTGCAATAGCTCAAAAATCACACAAAATGGCCATCAAAAAGGAGTTTACGGCCTCAGAAACTCCTTAGGCTGTGAACCCCTAAAATGGTGCGCAAAGTCCCATTTTTCCTTCATTTGAGCTTAGAAACTAGTTATGGATTTAACCTAGAAGTGTTTGAACCTCAAAACAACAATTTTTAGGGCATAAAAGAGGGTTTACGGCCCAAGCACATGCTTAGGCCGTAAACACCCTCTAACCATGCAAAACATGTCCAAAAACACTTCCAAACCACCCTTAGGCTTAAGATATGGATTAGGGACTTGCTATTTCGGGTTTGGAACAATTAAACACAAACATTTGAAGGGAAAAATAGATTTTACGGCCCAAGCATATGATTAGACCGTAAACTCCCCTAAATCATGCAAAATGGGAGTGTAAGCCCCCTAAAGAGCCCTATACCCTTACTAGAATTTATTAGAATTAAACCAAAGGCCTAGAAATCAAGGAATGGGGGTGTATGAGAGTTTACTACCATAAACCATAGGGCTTACGGCCGTAAACTCCCAAGGAGTGGCCTTTGGGCCGTAAACTCCAAGGGAGTATACTCTTGGACCCTTAAACACCCCCATAGCTTTGTATAATTCCTTTGAACCATTTCTAGAACCACATGAGACTTGAAATCATTCAAAACACTCCTCCCATGAGTTTAAGGCCGTAAACTCATGGGGGATGTGGCCTCCCAACCGTGAACTCACTTAGAGTGGGTTTTAGGAGAGTAAACTCCAATGTGAGGTCATACACTCCTTCCATACAACCCATTAACCTTCTAGCACTCAACCATAAGACCTTTAATCACATTAGGATGTCTAAATATTTTAATAAGGGTTTAAATCACTAATTACTTGTAAAACATATATCCTCATATGTTACTAGGGTCATAAAGGGTGTACAAGTCCTTACTTGACACCAAACGCTCACCCGACACATTCACCCGATTTACTCATTTCAGGTGAGTTCATACCCCTTAATGAACCTTTTCAACTGTTTTTACATGTTTTAGGGGGGGGGGATACAAGTACAATACTACAAGTTTTATTTACAATTCATATGTGATTGATAACTTACCATTAAGAAGGAATTTTTCAATACTTTTAGTTACTTGTCAATATAAAGGTTTTAAATGCTTATCAAATGCATTTTCAAAGTTAAATTGTTCTTAAATTGTTTTCAAGCTATGTTTAAATTACTTTTTATAAAAATATATCTACATTAATATATTTATATAAGTAAGACTTGAAGGACTTAGGACCGATAGCTCGCCTTACTTCCTGTTCTTGTTTGATGTGGTCTTAGGGTATTTGTTATCCGTCCGATTGTCGTTGATTTCTTAATTATATATCATGTATATTGGTGTCAGATATAAAAGTCTTCATATTATTCAATACCTTTGATTATACAAATGTCGGGAACCATACACACTAAGTTAACTATAATAGGTATAGTTAAGCCTACTGCTCGTTACTTCTACTACTATACTCACTATAACTATTATCATTACAAGTTGATACATGTATAAGAGTACGCTCTATGAATTATACAACAGACTACTACTCTATAATACAAGAGAAAACACTAATCCAGAGTATAACACACTATCCCTCTATAAGACGCTCTACCGCGCTTACATCCTGTGACCAGGGCTTTCCGGAAGGAAGGCGACACTACATGTATAGATCTATACGGGGCAGACACTATTATATCCCGACTGTTACCTACAGTTCGAGCCAACCAGGCTCAGGGGTGGCACTACTTCACTACACTACGTATGACCGGGAAGGTCATTGGACTCTCTATTTCTCACACTATTGGTCACATAAAGGAATGCAATCATATCCACAGTAATACACTAAGACTAAAGTCTAAGCTAACATCCCGAAGTAAGTAAGTATCTATTACTAATGGAAGTTTGCACCACTACTACTGTCAACAGGCATAACTTTCCTTATCTACATTACAGACTTGAGAATTACTACTATACTTTTACAACTAAAGTTTTTCAAGGATAAAACTTACACGCAACTTAAAGGACTTCACTTACAATGTACTTTCTGGAAAATATAGGATTTTCTAGGGTTTTCTACTACTTATAAACATAAATTGCAGCTTTTCATACTATAAGTTTTAAAACATTTTATACATCAACCACACTAAATTCTTATGAACTCACCAACTTTATGCTGATACTCGTTTTCAAAATAACTTGTATCCTCAAGTCAAAGATAAACAGGTACAGGTGCAACATTTTGGAGAAGATGGAGCATACAAGATCCATCTCTTATTTTTGTTATAATTTTGGTGTCTATTGAAACTTTACAGAACACGCTTGTAATTAAACTCACTATGTAAATGAAATGGTTGTTGTTTTCTTGCTTTTACTATTATGCAATTGTGATGATATTGTACATGACGTCTTCCACCCCGGAACGTATTCCGCCGTTATCGGTTTTGGGGTGTGACAACCGAAGCTCCCCAGGGTGATGAACTAGGTCTAATGAAATCATTGTCCAACAACTCCTGAAGTTGCATCATCAGCTCCTTCATCTCCGTCGGTGTTAGTCGGTAAGGTGCTTTTGCTTTTGGCATCGTCCCTGGTAACAAGTCTATTCTGAACTCCACTTGTCTATCAGGCGGTAATCCGGGAAGATCTTCGGGAAATACTTCCGGATAATCACACACGACAGGAATGCTCTGCATCTCCTTTTTCTCCTTCTTAGCATCAATCACGAATGCCAAATATGATGTACATTCTTTAGCCAAACATTTTCTGACTTTCATTAGAGAAATGATTCTAGAATTTACTCTGTGTTTGTCCCCATACACCATAAATGACTCTTTCCCTGGCGAGTTTACTTTGACTATCTTCTTCTTGCATAATATCTCGGCATCGTTAGCACTAAGCCAATCCATTCCCAGCACGATGTCGAAACCGTTTAGTTCGATAGGCAATAATTCCTCGTGGAACTTATTCCCATTCAAGTCAATGAAAATGTTTTTCATGCGATGGCTAACAGGTATAAACTTGCCACTAGCAACTTCGACTAATAATGCATTATCTAGTCTATCGCCAGGCAAAGCTAGTTCTCTACCAAATTCATGTGAATAAGGAGTAGTTGGCTCAAGAATCAAATAAAATTTGGGCAGGCAATTTGTTTACGAGAAAGGTACCTGAAGCGACATCAACTTCTTCTTTAGCAGCCTCAAGTGTCATCTCAAAGGCTCTCGCCTTCGGCTTTGGTGGAATATTGGGTTTTGCTGCCTCCTTCTTTTTAGGACAGTCTTTCAAAATTTGCCCCTCTTCATTACACCCAAAGCACACTCTTTTGTTAGACGGAAACTCATTGGCATAATGACCGGTCTTTCCACACTTGTAGCAGGTCACATCCTCACTACATTTCCCAGAGTGCTTTTTCTTGCACCTTTCACACCATTTCGATTCACCTCCAAACTTCTTCGAATTAGACTTCGAAGATTTGTTTTTCTTGCTGGAACCTGAAGTTCTTTCAAACTTTCTCTTATCACCAACTTCAACCTTACTGGCGGTTCTTCCCTTGATCATGTCCTCAATAGACTTGGCAGCCCAAATAGCTGCCTCCATAGTAGGTGCCTAACGTACTTGCACAGCGTACTCCCATGGGAGTCTTTTTGCGTACCGGTCAACTTTTGTCAGCTCATCTGGGACGATGTGCAAAGAAAACTCCATTTTTTCTGTAAAGGCATTTGTGTAATCATCGACTGACATGCTGCCTTTTTTCAACGTCAAAAACTTGTTCTCCAACTGCAATAGATTTTGGGCCGAGCAGAGCTTGAACTACACCAAGAACTCTGCCCATGTCAGTTGTAGTGGCTCATTAGGGCTTAGGGTCTTCCTCAGAGTGTTCCACCAACGAACAGCTCCACCCCTGAACTGACGTACTACGAAAGTGGTCTGCAACTTGCCTCTGCAACCACACGTCATGAAGGCTAGCTCCATTTCCGAGATCCAATCCATAACTCTGATCGGATCCTCCTTTCCAGTGAAGGTCGATGGTTTGCAAGTCAAAAAGTCTTTGTACTTGCATCCAAGTCCATCATTCCCTCCCTCATGGTGGTTTTGTCTAACTAACCGTGGGTTGGCTTGACCAACATTCGCACTGAAGTTACCTCCTTCCGAATGCCCTTCATTCAACTCGGGCTGTTCAATCGGCATTGAAAGTTCTTCACGATTCTGCCGAAGCAAATGTCTAGTTTCATCTATTTGACGACCCAACATCGTCTGAATCATCAATTGTACAGCATCCATTGTCATTGGCTCAGGTGCTGTTGCTACAACAGGTACTCGCTCAACCACAGGTGGTTGATTCCTGTCTCCGTTCACATTTCCAACTCCACTTCTGGTTCTTACCATTTTTGATCTACACACCAAATAAGGTGAATTTAGATCCTCAATTACGATAGATAATTAAATCATAGTTATCACTCCGAAACGTTTACATGCTAGTTCTAATACCGTAATCCTACACTTAGAATCCTAAACATGTGAGGTTTCCAGATCCGGTTGGCAACAAACCATAGATTCGAACAAATAATATCATATATGGCAAACATATAACATTTAGCACATAAAAACATTTTAGGCAACTTTCCTAAAATAAACTAGTGCTCGTGTTTAAAATATGACAGACACTCATCTCACAATCCTCACTTAGCATTCTAAGTTTAAGTCTAGAAATTCTACAAATTCCTAGTTCGCTTAAACTAATGCTCTGATACCAACTGTGACATCCCCAAAATCATGGCCAGAAAATACCGGTTTCATTTATGCTTTTAAAATAATTTCAGAGTAAATCCATTGATTTAAAAGAGTTGCGGAATTTGTCCCCAAAAGATTACATGATAAAATAAGATTTATCAAAGCATTTACTAAAGAAATGTATTTTCATTAGATATCAAAACTCGGGATGTCATGTTCCGATACATACACAAAATCATAAAAATAAAACATAGACCTTACAAAGTTATATACAACTACTGGTCTATAAACAAAAACATCTTCACAAGTTCCCCAACTTATGCTCTCGCGCCACTACCTGTAATACAAAGAAACTAAGTGGGTCAGGCTTGGGAGCCTGGTGAGCGTATAGGGTTTTCAACCCACAATAAATAATTATATTTAATTTCACCAACCAATAAGAACCCGATTACCCATTCCTGTTATCCTCACTTTACGTCCCTATGACAACAACTATTACAAGGGACCTAATCTGAGATTTTCATCGGGACGGACACTACTGCAGAGGGGTTTCCTCGACAATGAATGTCCTAAGGCAACCATGAGGGGGATAGAATACAACGAATGAACACCCAAGTTCACTAACACCTACAGGTTATGAGCCTGCCAACATTCCACAGAACTGTCTAGAAAAGTCTGTGGTCGTCATCCATATTCTGCTGAATGACTAGATCACAATCACATCGAGGCCTCTCATCTTTTTATTTCATCACAAAACAACTGTCTACCCATGTTCTACCCAACATATTAGTAGATAAAAATATATACATTTATATACAGCTTAAAACCTATACAAATCATTCATTCAATAATTATTTCAAATAAGCAAATAATATACAAACACATAACACGTAATTTGTAGAGAATACTTCGTATCTATGTGTTAGAAGAAAAGGAATATACACTCACTTGATAAGACGATGATCGGACAACAACTCGTCTCTTAAAACAATATTTTCCGATAAAATCGGGATGCTTTATGTGGACAGAGTTTCGGCTTGAAAACTATTTTTCACGAGATCTTCGGGGATTCGGGACTTTCTTCAGGTGTCGGGAATGATATCGTGGCTTCGAGGGTAATTCTTGCCAACTAGAAGAAATTTTAGGGGATGAAAGAGAGAAATTTGGCAACCACCAACGGCTGGCCTCGCATCTTATTTATAGGGTGAGGCTGGCCTTCGGTACGTTGCGCGTTCCAGTGAGGAATGCAACGCCTTCCCTGAACGTTGCGCGTAGGAGCGGGGTTGAAGTCTTATCCGATGAGGGCTCCGAGTTAGCAGAGACGTGGCCAATCTGAGGCCTAGCAACGAACGCGGGGCGTTCCACTTCCAAACGCTAGGCGTTCCCTCTTTGGGATGTGTGCCTTAAACTTCAGAAAATCATAACTCTCGGATACGATCTCCATTTTCGACGTTCTTTATATCCACACGTAGGTGAGATTATGCTCTACAACTCTCGGTTAGACTCCGTCGGCTAATTTTGACTTTATTTTTATTATATTATTTTTAGTGGGCCGGGACAGGAAAACTCCGTTAGAAATTCATGACTTCTTCATTTGACGTCCGTTTTCGTCTATCTTTTCACCGTTGGACTACTATCGACGAGATCTTCGATTCTCTTTTAGATTGTTCCGGCTAGAAACCACTCGATCTCATATTCGAACTTTGGGATGCGTACTGCTAAGCCAAAACTTCAAAAAATCATAACTTCCTCATACGAAGTCATATTTTGACGTTCGTTCTATACATGCTCAGGGTTTAACGTATTCTACAATTTTCGTTTAAATCACTAAGGCTAAATATCGATCTATCGCAATTTCATTATTTATGTCGCGTAGTGTCGTGTCGGTTCTGTCGCGAAACTTCGACAGGTCATAACTTCTTCGTTATAACTCGGATTTCGGCATTCTTTATATATTCGGAAAACTCTTCATGACCACTACCACATCCTTCATAGATATCGTGCTTATCTAACATTTCATTTTGACGCTTATTTTTATCCTTAATTCATTTAAGTCACACAATTAAGCATAAAACACATAATAGTCAAACAATACATCTTTATTATTTCAAGACGAGTTACAAAGGTTAACCTAGACTATTACATTGATAATAATTACTGGCCCAGAAACACAGGCGTTACAGTTATCATCCCTTAAACCCTAGTTTGTTGAGTGTGATCTTTGAGCTTTAAAGTGACTTTGGTGGCCTTTTTGGTGTGTTTGCAAGAAGAAGTACTTGGTGTGCAATCCTTGGATGTGGTTTAGCTTCAAGATCTTGAATCTAAATCATCTTAGGAAGCTTTTGACGGTATAAAGTTCATACCTTGCCTATTATTCTCTTAGATCTACTTCTTTAGCTTGTTATTGTCCTTTTGGTACCTTTTGGTTGGTCTTGAAGATTTAAAATCATTTGAGATGCTAACTCTTGTGGATCTGGATGTTTGGTGGGTTCCTTAAGCTTAAAGGTGCAAGCTTTATGGTGTCTGTGACCCCCATGCAAGTATTAAGTCATTTATTAAGCTCTTTTGAGCTCTAAGACCTCATTAAGCCATGCATGCACGTAAAGTTGGCAACTTTACATGATAAACCTGTTGGGTTTTGTATACTACAACATCCTATGGTGTACATACAACCCTAATGCCTTGGATCTATGTTTTATCCAATTATACATGTAATGATATTTCCAAAGCATTAAGCCTATAACTAGCATGCAATAGACATAAATAATATGAAATACTAGTTAGGATACATACCTCTTATGTAGCTTGAAACCTTGTTGTATTTGGCCTTAAGAGCTTAACACCAAAAGTATGAATGCCTCAAATGGCTCACAACTCACCTAGGACAAAGGTTGCTCTTGAGAGAGAATCCCTTCTACACCAAAATCAACTCCATGAGCTCCAAGAACTACAAGTAGCGATTTTGGCTATGGAGAGATGTATTTATATGTAGGATTCCAAGGGTCATGGGTATAACCCAAATCCATACCCATGGGTTTTATGATCCATGGTTCATGTGGCCGAATTTTTTATGTATCCGTACATAAACTTGGTCCAACATGGATCATAAGCCCAATACATATAAATATAACTAATTACTATAATTAGTCCCCATAGATTTAATTAGTCTCTTTTTGATCCCTAAATTAATTCCAAATTAATTCTTGATCAATACTAATTAGAACATATGATTTCATATTAATAAATTAAAACTTATAATATATTAATAAATCATATGTAACTTTTTCTCAAGAGTCCATCCTAACAAATTGTCCTGGTGTTATGCAACCCAAATGGACCATGCTACTCTCGGGTCGAGTACATACCAATAATAGTTATGGGCTTAGACATCTAATCCAACAAAACCACCTCAAGGAGGTCATATCTGAGTTGTGGGCTAATGTCTTAATCGATTAAGAGCTAAAAAGTTAAGTTGGCCGATTAGGGGGAGTATGTTCTATGTACAAGCTTGTACATGCCGTGTATAAGCCCTTAAGCATGTACACTTAGCGTACAAGCTGAGTACGCCCCACGTACTTAACAATGGGTTGCGGATGCTTGGGCCTTCGGTATTGAGCTTCAACTTGGACCCTAGGAGTTTAGGACAATATTTTTGTAACACCCCGACTCCCAAGTATGAGTTTTAAAACATTATGTACATGTTTATGGACCTACCCGACGAGTTGGTTGCCCCAACTCGTCATGTAGAGGCGGGTTAGCCTGCGTGGATTATTGGACCTACTCGACGAGTACGAGTTGGGAGATGAAACCCTAATTTTTAGGGTTTGCATCCTATTTAAAGGACCTTAAGTCCTTACCTCCAGTCCCTTATCACCTCTTGCCGGCCAGAAGAAACCTTAATCGCTATTGACCTTGTTCTTGAGTGATTGTGAGGATTAACGAGTGCTTTTGGTGCATTTAGTGAACAAGGATTGAAGTATAAGGAGCTTGGAGCAAAGAGGAGCTTGTGGATCTGACTCTACTTCATCTTGGTATCATTTTGAAGGTAACAAGTCGTTACCTTGGCTTATCTTTAGCTATATCTCTTCATGCTTAGGTTTAGGGCCATCTTTAGTATATTTGGGAGTCATTTCGGGTATTAGCCATGATCTGAAGTTGCAACTTCAGATCTTGACTCCTCTAGGTCTCAAACTCATAAATCTATCAACTTTATCTCATATGAACCCCTCACCATGCCCTAAACCTCATTCTAGACTTGGTTTTAGTGTTCTAAGCCTTTAAGGCCTTGCATGCATGTAAAGTTTGCAACTTTACGTGGAATATGTGCCTTAGGAAGTTGGATCTACAATATGGAGCTTTGAGGTGGCTTAAAAACGTGTAGATAAGAAATGGACTGCATGAACTCGACGAGTCGCATCGCTGACTCGGCGAGTCAGATGAATATTGCTCGTATTTGATTCTGCATGAACTCGGCGAGTCGGTAAGAGGACTCGACGAGTCAGTTAGGGTTGTCCCCAACATCTGGACACGCAAGGACTTGATAAGTTGGTTGGAAACTCGGCGAGTCAATTAGGGTTTTGGTGATTTCTGAGTTCTTAAGGAACTCGACAAGTTGCTAGGTGCACTCGACAAGTTGGGTCAACAAGGACTGTTGACTTTGACCGTTGACTTTGACCAAGGGTTGACTAGTTTGACTTCTAGGGGTATTTTGGTAATTTGGGAATTATGGAAGTGAACCATTAATGGATGTAGGTGTTGGACTTGGAGCTGCATTTGGTGGAGTTTGACTTTATCACTTCGAGCTACTTGTGAGGTGAGCTCTCCTCACTATATCAACGGGTATAAGGCACCAATGCCGACCCTTTTTTAGATTTTTATCTGGGTTATTGCATGATAAGCTTATTGATTTAAATCCTGGTAGTTAGGATGGTGATATGCTTAGTGACCTGGTTAGGTCGGTATCCTGGTATATAGGATGATGCTATGTTAGTGACCGGTTAGGTCTATATCCTGGTTATAGGATGTTGTTGTGATTAGTGATCTGTTAGATCGGTTTGACTGTTATATATGCTAGCGTATGATATTTATGTGTACATGATTGTTTGATTGGGGGTTGGGTTGAGGCGGTGCTGCTTTGTGCTGAAGGCCAACATACCTAGGGTGGTCCGGATATATTGAAGGCCCTACGAGGCGGTCCAGTCAGGCCGAAGGCCCGAAGAGCGGTCCGAATAGGCTGTAGGCCCTGCGAGGCGGTCCAGATGTGCCGAAGGCTCGGAAAGCAGTCCAATCAGGCTGAAGGCTCAGTATGCATGGTATTTGCTTATTGTTGTTGATATGTTTTATGGCGTTGGTATTTTGTGGGTAACTCACTAAGCCTTCAAGCTTACATTTATCAATTATTGTTTCAAGTACTTCAGATGATCGCAGGAAGGCGAAGGCGTGATCGTACACCTCCTTATGTTTAGATGTTTTGATTCTGAGATACTCTGATGTTATCCTATTTTGAAAACAAGTTGTAATAATCATTGGTTTTGAAATATTTTTAAAAGTTTAAATTTCGCATGATTTTTATGGATGTTACAATTTTGGGCAACCAGAATATTGTTTTGGGCTAAGGGTGTTTTTGTACTTGTTTTGTGGGCCTTAAGTGTTATGAGTTGGGCCTTTGGGCTGTAGGACCCATTATTGTGTTTGGGCCAAGAATGATTAAGCCTATTAAGGGTAAGGTGAAGAAGGGGACCTTGACCTTAGGAATTGGATTGGAATTTAGGCCCATAGTCATGATTGTAACCCATTCCTAATTAGGGTAATTTGTTTATGTTCGGTGTGGGATTTCCCGGATCAGTAGCCGAACAGTTAGTATTTATTAGCAGACTGAGGTGAGTCTCTTCCCTGTATCCATGGGTCGAAGGCACCAAGGTCGACCCACTATCCGGTTACGTAGTATGCTAGTTATTATGTGATATATGTTGTGTTTGCATGATCAGGTTGAAATATACCCAGGGCGGGGCCCAATATGGCATTACGGGTTGAAATATACCCAGGGCGGGGCCCATTATGATATGTTCGGGTTGAAATATACCCCAGGGCGGGGCCCATTATGATATAATCGGGTTGAAATATACCCCAGAGCGGGGCCCATTATGATATGATCGAGTTGAAATATACCCCAGGGTAGGGTTCATACTTGTTGTTTGGGTTGGAATATACCCCAAGGCTTGGCCAAGTTGTATGTTTGGTATGTGATACTTTTAGGAAAATTCACTAAACGTTTGCTTACAGTTTGTATTATGGTTTCAGGTACGTCCGGTACTAAGGGGAAGAGTCCGGCTTGATGGTGCAACATTCACTCCCCACCATTTTCCGCATTTGGTGTTATTGTCACTATGATGATTTTATATGATGATGATTATGTAATGGATTTTGGAATCAAACTTATGATTGTAAACTTTAATTAAAAAAAAAAATTTGGGTTGTTACAATTAAATGAAATTCGGACTACATTTGACTCGTTTAAACTCTTTAATTATATTATATACTATGATCATAAAAATGATGAGAGGTATCTATGTTGCAAGTATCACTTTTCTAATCATATCTAACACTATGCATAAAAATCAAGCCAGGCTAAGCATTTAACCGGTCTTGTACACAGGTCAAATAATATAATCAGACCTTCTTCGATATGCATGGTTAAGAAAATCATTAAATCAATAACCAATATAACCATGCTTAGAATTACCTAGAATTTGGTCTTCGTAACATCTTATAGGGCCTGTGCATTTTACACATTTTTTTTAAATTATTTTTTTTTAGTGGTTTTAATTTAAAAAGAATATTTTAACAACAAGACCCTTAACCGTCCTTAACTCAAAACTTTAGACCAATCCTAATCGGCCGGGCTTTTCTTAACCTGTAAGGACCAATTCCCAGGGCTAAAATTTAATACGGGGCCTTTTTAACACAATATCTAACCAAGTTATTCATAAATAGTTTAAATGTTTTGGACAAAATGATCCAACTTGGCATCATATGTTTCGGCCCACATAGTAAATTAGCCATCCAGACTTCATAGTCTTCGTATTGTCATATATATACTAGATATTGAAAAGGAGTATATAAACGAAATCCATGATTAAATTTCTTTCTATATTATATGAAAAATATTAAGCGATGTGAGAATATAAAATTATATTTAAAATATTTATAAATATATATTTGTAAATATATGAATAACATTGTTGTTAGCTTTTATATAATAAATCTTATAATAAGTTGGTATAAATATTATTTGTTTTGAATTATATGATAAAATAAATGTTTTTTAAAATTTTATAATCTCAATTGTCTCAATGGTCTCTATGTTACTCATGAATAAAATTAAATATAAATATAGTTTAATGATATTCATAGTTGTTGTGATTAATTATTTTTAAAAAGTTTATTTGCTTAAGATTTTAATTTTATCATTTTAATTAGGGAAAACGACATAAAAGCCCTTAAGTTTTCACAAAAATATTGGTTTTACCCTTAGACTTGTTTTAGGTCCAGTAAAGTCAATTGTTTTGTTGAATTCGTTCATTTATACCATTTTAGTTTGTTTCCACATAACCTACCTGTTACCTAATGTCACATAACCTAATGTATTATTTGTATTTAGTAGGTATAAATATATATTTATTTCATATAAAAATCTATTATATATATAAATATAAAAATACATATTTATAAGGTTTATATTGTATAAAAGATATAATTATATGTATTTTAACATATTACTAAGTGTAAATATGTATTTATTCAATATTTATATGCATATGATAGTTTTTATACAAAATGAATACATATTTATATCTACTAAATAAAAATAAAAATATTCTTAAATGTATAAATAAGTTTTTAAATGTATAAATACGTTTTTGTTTGTATTTAACATATATATTTATTTGTATTGCATTGTATTTAATAAATATAAATATTTATTTATTTTATATAAAAACTGTAACATCCCAAAATCGAGACCCATTTTTTTTTGTTTAATTTCATTACTTATAAAAATAGTTTACGGAAAACATCGTTGCTATCATTTCAAAACATCAAGTCACAAATCACAAGTCTCGAAAACCATACATCAAATAGTAAAATGTCAGAGTACAATCCCAAGGTTCTCAAAATGGAAATCATATGTGTGCGATGTGCCGCTGCCATGCCGACTCCTTCACCTTAGCTGAAGAGGTACCTGAAACCAAAACTAAAAACGGTAAGCACGAAGCTTAGGGAGTTCCCCCATCATACCGCATACCATACAACTATACATACTGCCGGGCAGTTCTGTGGTGCCCGACCTACCTGTGTCAAGCCATTATGGGGTGCTGACCTACCCATGTCAAGCCATTATGGGGTGCTGACATACCCATGTCAGGCCATTCTGGGGTGCCTGCCTACCCTCCGATCTATCTCACCCAGTCACGGGGACTATTTCACCCCTACTACTATCACATAATAATATATCATAATCATGTTGTCAGACATATCTAGGGTGTCCGACCTACCCTTCGGTCCTAACGACCGAATCGGGGACAATTCCCCTTCCTACTACCACTAGCACATAGAACATATCATACTGGCACATAGAACACATTTAATAATAGCAACCAGACAATTATCACATAGACAATCATCTCTACTGTAATCAACTACTAGTGGGTCGACCTTGGCGCCTTAGACCCACTTCTATTGGAAGGTAACTCACCTCAATGTCGTGTAGTGACTGTACTGTCCTTGGTACGGAAAACGACTCTTCTCGACTCTTCGATCCCTATACGACAACTTTTCTAAGTTATCAATTCATACTCGTAATCCTTACAAGGGTCACTCAAATCCTAGTCAAAGTCAATGTCAAAACCTTGGTCAAAGTCAACATCTGTTGGACTCGACTCGCCGAGTTGGTCCACAAACTCGTCGAGTCCCCATGACCAAAAAATTTCGTAATCCCGTCCCTACTCGTCGAGTCTAGCAAGAGTTCGACGAGTTCAACTTCAACAACACATCCGACTATCTTCAACCGACTCACCGAGTTCGTCCTTGAACTCGCTGATTTCATCTTCATCCATATAAAGGTGTTCAGTCTATGACTCCCCGAGTTCATCCTTGAAATCGTCGAGTCCGTCTTCATGTGGTTGGGACATTGCCTTGAACTCGCCGAGTTCCTCCTTGAACTCGTCGAGTCCTTTGATCTTCAAGTCCATAACAAACTCCTAGTAGGCTGAGTGTTCCTTTCACTCAACCGAAGACCATTTCCAGAAGGGATTTGGGGAAAATGCGACCCGACTCGCCGAGTCACCCAAGTAACTCGCTGAGTCCCTCTT
Organism: Lactuca sativa; assembly: GCF_002870075.4. Lineage (NCBI taxonomy): Eukaryota > Viridiplantae > Streptophyta > Magnoliopsida > Asterales > Asteraceae > Lactuca > Lactuca sativa. The sequence goes on from NC_056626.2 coordinate 127,935,792, forward strand.
TGTCCAAAACTACTCAGTCGATTATAATGGGTCTTAATGCATCAAAACCATAGATCTGGCCTCCTAGGGTCCATTTTACACGTAAAGCTACAAACTTGATGTCTATGCATGGGGCCTTTGGCTCAAAAAGCCATAAAAAGGGGTTTATATGTTGCTTGAATCTCCCAAGGCCATAAAGTTGGCACCTTTATGCCATGGGAACCTTCAGTGGTTCCAGATCTGAAGTGCAACTGCAAATATACATACAAATTCGAGTATAGCCTCTCAAAAGCTTAGAAAATGTAGAAAATAGCCCCAAAACAAGATCTAGGAGATAGCTGGTCAATGTTCAAACTTTTTACCTTGAATGAATTGAGAATGAAGAAAAAACTCTGGATCTACTAGCTTCCACTTGAAATCCCAAGCTTTCTTCTTCTCTTCTAACTTCAAATGCACATAAAAGTCACCAAAAAGCTCAAGAACACTCAAAAGGGGCTTAGGGTTTTGAGTTAGGGTTTCTCTGGGTTGGGAGGGACGATGAGGGTTGTGTTGAGGAAAAATAAGACGTTTAAATAGGGTGCAAACCCTAACATTAAGGTTTCCTACAGAAAGCTCCTACTCGTCGAGTCAGTCACCCGAGTCATCGAGTATGTCACTAAACATCCGGGTCCAAATTCGAGTCTAATCGACGAGTTAGGCCTCCAACTCGCCGAGTCCCAGGGCAAAACATGAAAAATACTTGAATTAAATATGTACCATGGACCGGGTGTTACAAATCTCCACCACTTATTTTGGACTTCATCCTCGAAGTCTACTGCTAAATCTAGAAAAAGCTCAGGGTAGTGCTCCCTCATCTCGTCCTCCGGCTCCCAGGTCTATTCTGATCCCTTACGGTTCTGCCATTGCACCTTCACCAGCTCCACCCTCTTGTTCCTCAGATCCTTCGACTTCCTGTCGAGGATTTCCACTGGCCGCTCGATGCAGTTCAGGCTGTCATCCACTTGAATATCCACCAAAGGCACCACTGCCGAGTCGTCCACCAGGCACTTCCGCAACTGGGAGACGTGAAAAGTACTGTGAATCTGACTGAGTTCGGCTGGCAGGTCTAGTCTATATGCCACCTTGCCCACCCGAGCTACAACCCTAAAAGGTCCAATGTACCTGAGGCCTAACTTGCGCTGCTTCCTGAACCGAATGACACCTTTCCAAGGCGACACCTTCATAAGCACCATATCCCCGACCTGGAACTCCAGGTCCGAACGACGCCTGTCAGCATAGATTTTTTGCCAACTTTGAGTTGTCTTAAGCCTGCTCCGCACCTGCTGGATCCTCTCCATAGTCTTGAGTACCAGTTTCGGTACTCCCCATGACCCTATGGCCAACCTCACCCCAGCATATCGGGGTCCTGCACTTTTTCCCGTACAACATCTCGAAGGGGGGACGATCGTTACTTGCGTGATAGTTTTTATTATAGGAAAACTCTGCCAAAGGAAGGTAAGTATCCCAACTACCTCCGAAGTCTAGAACACACGCCCACAACATATCCTCCAGAGTCTGGATGGTTCGTTCACTCTGACCGTCCGTCTGCGGGTGAAAAGCGGTGCTAAAGTGCAAACGAGTACCCAGCTTGTCGTGAAACTTCTTTTAGAATCTGGAAGTAAACCGCACATCTCTTTCGGGAATCACCGAAACTGGCACCCCGTGTCGAGCCACTACCTTTCTGATATAGATTTTGGCCAACTTCTCGGGTGAAATGCTCTCCTGAATCGGAATGAAATAGGCGCTCTTGGTCAACCGATCCACGATGACCAAAATTGAATTCACTCCCCGCATGGTCCTGGGAAGCTTCGTGATGAAATCCATAGTGATATCTTCCCATTTCCACAGCGGAATATCCAACGGTTGGGTCTTTCCGTGAGGCCTCTGGTGCTCGGCCTTGACCTTCCTGCAGGTTAGGCATCTCTCAATGAACCAAGATACATCCCTTTTCATGCAGGGCCACCAATAATCAAGACGAAGATCCCTGTACATCTTCGTCGCCCCGGTATGGATAGAGAACCTGGATTTGTGTTCCTCCTCCATCAATACCTGGCACACACCCCCATGATATGGGACCCACACTCTATGGTGTAGAGTCAACAATCCACGGTTGTCATAATCGAAGGAGGAAACCTGTCCCACAATACGTTCACTTTTGCGATGTTCCTCCTTCATAGCCTACCGCTAGGCATCTCGAATTCGCTCCAACAGCGGGGTCACCACCATCATCCTCAAACAAATATCTCTGATCGGCGTTGCCTTGTGGCTAAGCGCATTGGCCATGACATTGGCCTTCCCCTGGTGGTAGAGGATCTCACAATCGTAATCCTTCACCACATCAAGCCATCGACGTTGTCTCATGTTCAGATTCGGTTGATCCATAAGGTACCTCAAGCTCTTATGGTCCGTGTAAATAGTACAACGGACCCCATAGAGGTAATGACGCCAAATCTTGAGGGCAAAAATAACTGCCCCCAACTCCAAGTCATGTGTCGGATAGTTCGCCTCATGAGGCTTTAGCTGCCTCGAAGCGTAGGCGATAACATGCCCCATCTGCATCAATATCACGCCCAAACCCAAGATGGACGCATCGCAATACACTAAAAAATCATCCACGCCCTTCGTCAGGGATAAGATTGGCGCCTCACACAATCTTCGTCTCAGCGTCTCGAATGCGCCCAACTGCTCTGGCCCCCAGTGAAAGACCACGACTTTCCTTGTCAACCGGGTCAAAGGCACAACTATCTTGGAGAAGTCCTGAATGAATCTCCGATAGTAACCTGCCAATACCAGGAAGCTCTAAATCTCAGATGGAGACCTCGAAACTTCCCACCTCATCACGACCTCCACTTTGTCCGGGTTGACTGAAATCCCGTTCTGGTTGACAAGGTGCCCAAGAAATTGCACCTCGCGCAACCAAAACTCACACTTGGAGAACTTGGCATACAAGCTCTCCCTCCTAAGAGTATATAATACCTCCCGTAAGTGATCTTCATGCTTCTCCCAAGTCTTGGAATAGACCAAGATGTCATCAATGAAAACTATCACAGACCGATCCAACATCGGTCTACACACGCGGTTCATGAGATCCATGAACGCAGCAGGAGCATTGGTGAGCCCGAAAGGCGTAACCACGAACTCATAGTGACCATATCACGTCAAAAAGACAGTCTTTTGCACATCTTCCTCTCTGACCATCATATGATGATAACTTGAACGCAGATCGATATTGGAGAACCAAGATGCTCCCTGAAGCTGGTCAAAGAGATCATCAATCATCGGGAGTGGGTAACGGTTTTTCACGGTTACCTTATTCAGCTCCCGGTAATCTATATACATCCGATGTGACCTGTCCTTCTTCTTCACAAATAGAATTGGGTTTCCCTAAGGTGAACTGCTCGGTCTAATGAATCCCTTGTCTAACAGCTCTTGCAGCTGTGTAGACAACTCCTGCATCTGAGGAGGAGCCAGCCGATACAGTGCCTTGGCTATCGGAGCCGCACTAGGGACTAGGCCTATCCTGAACTCTATCCGCCTCTCCAGAGGTATTCCATGAAGCTCCCCTAGAAATACATCCGCGTACTCTCGTACCACCGGCACGCCACTCACCGTCTCCTCGCTCGTTTCTCGAGTATCCAAGACATAGGCAACATACCCTGCGCACCCCTGCTGGAGGTGGCGTCTAGCCCTTGCTGCTGAACATAAATTTGGTCCACGTTGTGGCCTCTCACCCTGAATCACCAGCTCTCCCCCACTTAGGGTCCTGACCCGGACCAACTGCCGCGCACAGTCGATCACCGCCCCATTGGGGCTCAAGCAATCCATGCCTATAATAACCTTGTTCCTCCGCAACGGTATGGGAACCAATTCTACCAAGTAGCGCTCCTCGAACAGCCTTAAAACAAAATCCCTGAAAACCTCTGATGCTCGCACTAATCGGTCATCCACAATCTCGACCTCTAGAGGGCAATCTACCATGCCTGAAGACTCAGGGAACATCTTGCTAAGAGCAAGAGAGACAAATGATCGGGTAGCACCCGAATCAAACAACACCTAAACTGGGATACCGCTCACATGGAACGATCCTAAACAAAACATATAATATAATATATCAATATCACAAGCGACATATAATAAAAGTTAGAGAGAAGAAACCATACGCATCACCATATCGGGTGAGGCGCGTGCCTCCTTGGCTGTCAACTAGAAAGCTTGACTCCTCGCCATTGGAGCCTCTAACTTGACCTTCCGGCCATCCGTAACCCATGTAATCACTGGAGTTGGCGCCACCACTGGCGCTGCTGGTATTGCTGTCAACCTGGGCCAATTGGCCTTTTTATGGCCCCTCTGATTGCAATGAAAGAAAATCAGGTCTGACATCTGAATAGTGGGAGCAGGAGCAGTATAATCCCTACTAAAGTGCCCCGTATTGCTGCACTTGTAGCAGCCTGATGATCCCGCTCTAGAAGCTCCCTCATGTGGCTTACCGCATTTCCTACACCGACTCTGGCCCGGCTGGCCCTTCGACCTAGTTTCGGATCCCTTGGATTTCTTCCCCGAAACCCCAGTAACCTGCTCTGCCTCTACCTTCCTCTTCCTGAGATGCTCCAAATCAATCTCCCTCTCCCTCGCCCTGGCAATAATGGACTACATGGTCGGGCAGGCTGAGTAGCTGACATGCTCCCGAATATCATCCCTCAACATATAATGATAGCGGGTCTTTCGCATCTCCTCATCCCCGACATACTGAGGTACCAACAAGGCCCTCTCACGGAACTTGGCGATGATCTCTGCCACTGAATCCATAGTTTGTCTCATGTCAAGAAACTCCATGGCCAGTTGCTGAAGCTCCACAGTTGGCGCAAACTCATCCCTAAACCTGGTCACAAAGTCTGACCAAGTCATAGCCTCGATGGCTGGGGCTCCCAGTGAGTCACCAACTGACTCCCACCAATCCCTAGCCATATCCCTCAAACAACTCGCAAAAAAGCCGACCTTTGACCCCTCTGGGCAGAAGATCGTCAACTGGGCAGACTCGATGTCTGCGATGCATCTCCTGGCAGCAATGGGGTCTTTCGCCCCATGAAAGTCTGGCGCACCACTTCCCTTGAAGTCCTTGAAGGACATTGTGCACGAACCCGAGTGGCTGGACGCCAAGTCACTCCTGAATGTTCGAAGGCGATCCTCCATCAACTCAATAACCCCTCCATGATGGACCTGAAAATGACCGGGGTCACCTCAAGGATACCTGTGACATCCCCATTTTTCACTGCCAGAAAAGACCGATTTTGTTTATGCTTTATAAAAATCAAAGTACTTCTTTTAATAAAAATGTTGCGGAATTTGTTCCCAGTAAAGCATGATAAATATGTTATCAAAGAATTTCTGAAGAAATGTATTTTATTCATTTTAAAACATTTGGGATGTCATCGTCAATACAGAAACATAAGCATAAACAGAACTTACATTCATTATCACTAGTGATCTACATCTCCTTAATCTCTCAGTGTAATGTGACTTCATATCAACACCTGTGATATAAATAAACTGAGTGGGTCAGGTTGGGAAACCTGGTGAGTACATAGGGTTTTCAACCCACAATAATATAATTATTATGTTTAATCGTCAAAAAGTTAACCTAATAACCCATCCCCATTATCTTCTTTACTCTTAAGGGTCTACCCTAAGAATCAGCTACTCCTCGTTAATTCATTCCTAAGGAGTATCCTAAGGAATATGTATGAATTCCATCGTTGTAAATGACACATCTGTCAAGCACAACTGCTAGTTCTGTCACTTAGGCGCAACTGCCAAAATTGTGACATTCTCAATGGGGCGCATCTACTGGAATAGTCCTTTAGGCGCATCTGCCGGGGTTATGAGGTTCTCTATTAGGCGCTTCTGCCGGTAGAGTCCTTTGGGCGCATCTTCCAGGGTTTTATTGACAGTATCGTTTTCGAGAGTCCACTCGCAATACATATCAATGGGTTTTTAGAGTACACCGGTGAACACATCGTTCACAACACCTACAGGTTGCGAGCCTGCTAGTGTTCCATCGAAATGTCTAGAATAGTCCGTGGTTTTCATCCATACTCTGCTGAATGACGGGGCCATCATTTGGGAAAAAGACTTCTCACATCGTCCACCTCTCACCCTCACCTCACGGTCTATTTCACCTCTCAAATCATCATCCAACTCATATTTCTTCTATTACATCTACCCATGTCTTACCCCAACATTTTCGTAGATATAAAATGCATATACAGTTTAAATCATTTAAAATGTGTATATAATCGTTCATCCAGCATAGACAACAAGTACTCAGGTAATATGCACACATAACACGTAATTTATATAAAATACTTCATATCTATGTGTAAGATGAAAGTAACTATGCACTCACTTGAAAAGATGGTGATTCCAAACTCAAACAGCGCTTCTCTTCTTAAAAATAATTTCCTTCGACGAAACAGTGGGTTTTTATTAAAAACCGGGCTTCGCTGGAGCAGCGTTTCCGAGCCGAAAGCTTTTCTTCTCGGAGCCGTCGGGCGCTCCAGGGCTTCCTTCTCGTGCTAGGGAGGTTCCCTAGACTTGGGAGGGGTTTAGGGAGGCTAGAGAGAAGTTAGAGAGAGAAAGAAATGCTTATGGTGTGAAGAAATAATGAAGGTTTCACCCTTTATTTATAGGGATTTTATAGTAAAGTAGCCGCTAAGTTTCGTCCGTATCTTCCGCGTACGAGCTCCGTTTTCTACGTTCTTTATATCCACGTGTTGGTATTTACGAGGAATACAACTTTCATTTAGACCTCGTCGGCTAATTCTCCTTCTATCTCAGATTTACAAAAACTGTATCGTATTTATCGTGCTCGAAGAGTAGCGATTAAGCTTCGTCCATATCTTTCTCATACGAGCTCCGTTTCCGAATTTATTTATATCCACGCGTTGGTATTTACGAGTACTACAACTTTCATTTAGACCCCGTTGGCTAATTATCATTCTATCTCGGATTTATAAAACTGTATCGAATTTATCGCGCTCGAAGAGTAGCGACTAAACTTCGTCCATAACTTTCACATACGAGCTCCGTTTTTTACTGTATTTTTATCGTTTAACTCCTATTAACGATATCTTCATTTCTCGTTTAGATTATTTTTGCTGAAAATCGACCGATCTAAAATTCGAATTTTCGGGTTGTGCACTGCTATGCTAAATCTTAGAAAAATCATAACTTCCTCATACGAAGTCAGGTTTGGGCGTTCTTTTTATTAACACTCTTGGTTTAACATTTTCTATGACTTTTGTTTAGATCGTTAAGGCTAAAAGTCGCTCTATCGTAAATTCACTATTTACACTTCCCGGTGCTGTGCCGTTTCCGTCGCGAAACTTCGACGGGTCATAACTTCTTCGTTATAACTCGGATTTCGGCGCTCTTTATATGTACAGAAACCTTGTAACATATACTACATCTTGGTTAAGATTATTTATTCTAAATAATTTTTTGTCGAAAAGTTGTTTTCGACCCCTATTATCTCTAAATTGACTAGCCCGGATCTACGGGCGTTACAATACCTTTCATGATCTCCGACGCTATGAACTTGCGTAGCCCATCATCATCCTGCTTGGATCCCGCACCTGAGCCTGATCCTGATCTTGATCCACACCTTGAACTTCCTGCTCCATGTCGCGTAATCGCCATACTAAAAAAAACACATAAACGTCAGGGTCATACATACTCTCGAGAGGTCTCACGCACTCTCCAAGTTTCCTGGTTCTATCTCAACCCTCCTTGAGTCGAGTACGGATCCTCTGCTTCCAGTAGTACGGGCCCATACTACCTTCCACATCTATCTGTACTTTCCTCAAGGATTGCTTTAACTTCACCAAGTCCCTTCTACTAATACTGCTTTCGAAGCTCATCTCATCCTAGGCTTGTCCTAGGGCACTCTCCGACCTACTCTCCGCCTTCAGCTGCACAAGTATTCCCTACCATCTTCCCCTAACTAGCTTGCGGATACTATTACCTACTCGCTTACTAGTTAGTTAAAGCTAGCTGGAACCCCTATCAGCACAAAGCAAGCAACATTCGTGCATTAAGTAACCATTACAAAGCATAACCTAATCAGGCTACCATACTGCTGACTAACCAGCCCTAGCATATAGCTCAACAAACTCATACAACAGACATGTAAGGCATCCTTCCTAGATCCTTAACCCTAATCTAGCATGCAGTTCTCATAATCACATAACAGGCATACAAGGCATCCTCCTTAGATCCTTAGACCTAGTCTAGCATGCAGTTCTCATAATCATGTGATATAACATAACACAACATGTATGGGTATCTTGGGGAAAACTTACTTGAGCTCGGCCGGTCGCACGCATCACACACCTTGTTTTTTTTTACCAAAATCCTTATTTTTAAATTTTAGAAAACTATTTTTCTTGTAAAAATCCTTCAAGCCTTCGGTTTGAGTATAGACACCCACGATGGTGTGCCCGAATCCCTTAAACCAAGGCTCTGATACCAACTTGTAACATCCCAAAATCGAGACCCAAAATTTTATATATAATTACATTACTTATAAAAATAGTTTACGAAAAACATCGTTGTTATCATTTCAAAACATCAAGTCACAAATCACAAATCTCGAAAACCATACATCAAATAGTAAAATGTCAGAGTACGATCCCAAGGTTCTCAAAGCGGAAATCATATGTGTGCAATGCGCTGCTACCCTGCCGACTCCTTCCCCTAAGCTGAAGAGGTACCTGAAACCAAAACTAAAAACGGTAAGCACGAAGCTTAGTGAGTTCCCCCATCATACCGCATACCATACAACCATCTATATTGTCGGGCAGTTCTGGGGTGCCCGACCTACCCGTGTCAAGCCATTCTGGGGTCCTAAGCTACCCATGTCAAGCCATTTTGGGGTGCTGACATACCCGTGTTAGGCCATTCTGGGGTGCCTGCCTACCCTCCGGTCCATCTCACCCAGTCACGGGGACCATTTCACCCCTACTACTATCACATAACAACATATATCATAATCATGCTGTCAGACATATCTAGGGTGTCCAACCTACCCTTCGGTACTAACGACCGAATCGGGGACTAATCCCCTTCCTACTACCACTAGCACATAGAACATATCATACTGGCACATAGAACACATTTAATAATAGCAACCAGCCAATTATCACATAGACAATCATGTCTACTATAATCAACTACTAGTGGGTCGACCTTGGTGCCTTAGACCCACTTCTACTGGAAGGTAACTCACCTCAATGTCGTGTAGTGACTGCATTGTCCTCGGTACGGAAAACAACTCTTCTCGACTCTTCGATCCCTATACGACAGCTTTTATAAGTTATCAATTCATACTCATAATCCTTACAAGGGTCACTCAAATACCAGTCAATGTCAAGGTCAAAACTTTGGTCAAAGTCAACATCTGGTCCACTAAATCGCCGACTCCCCATGACCATAAAATGTTGTAATCCTGTCCCTACTCGTCGAGTTTGGAAAGAGCTCGACGAGTTTGCCTTCAACAACACATCGGACTATCTTCAACCGAATCGTCGAGTTTGTCCTTGAACTCGTCGAGTTCATCTTCATCCATATGAAGGTGTTCAGTCTATGACTCGTCGAGTTCATCCTTGAACTCGTCGAGTCCGTATTCATGTGGTTGGGACATTGCCTTGAACTCGCCGAGTTCCTCCTTGAACTCGTCAAGTCCTTCGATCTTCAAGTCCATAACAAACTCCTAGCAGCCTGAGTGTTCCTTTCACTCAACCAAAGACCATTTCCAAAAGGCATTTGGGGAAAATGCGACCCGACTCGCTGAGTCACCCAAGTGACTCACCGAGTCCCTCTTTGTCCAAAACTATTTAGTCGATTATAATGGGTCTTAATGCATCAAAACCATAGATCTAGCCTCCTAGGGTCCATTTTACACGTAAAGCTACAAACTTGATGTCCATGCATGGGGCCTTTGGCTCAAAAGCCATAAAAAGGGGTTTATATGTTGCATGGGTCTCCCAAGGCCATAAAGTTGGCACCTTTATGCCATGGGAACCTTCAGTGGTTCCAGATCTGAAGTGCTACTCCGATATACATACAAATCCGAGTATAGCCTCTCAGATGCTTAGAAAAGGTAGAAAATAGCCCCAAAACAAGATTTAGGAGATAGATGGTCAATGTTCAGGTTTTTTTTTTACCTTGAATGAACTGAGAATGAAGCAAAACCTCTGGATCTACTAGCTTCCACTTGAACTCCCAAGCTTTCTTCTTCTATTCCAACTTCAAATTCACATAAAAGTCACCAAAAATCTCAAGAACACTCAAAAGGGGCTTAGGGTTTCGAGTTAGGGTTTCTCTGGGTTGGGAGGGACGATGGGGGTTGGGTTGAGGCAGAATAAGTCATTTAAATAGGGTGCAAACCCTAACATTAGGGTTTCCTCCAGACAGCTCCTACTCGTCTAGTCGGTCCCCCGACTCGCCGAGTAGGTCACTAAACCTCCGGGGTCAAAGTCGAGTCTACTCGACGAGTTGGGCCTCCAACTCGCCGAGTCCCAGGGCAAAACATGAAAAATACTTGATTTAAATACGTACCATGGACCTCGTGGTACAAAAACTATCATATACAAAAAATGAAATAAATACATATTTATACTTAGTAAGCAAGCACTAAAAACTTTTTTTTGTTTGTTTTGGTTGATGAATCACCCAATGAATTAAAAAAAACATGTTCTTTATATGTATTTTACCATATAAATATGTATAAATACATATCATAAAAAAAACATGTTCTTCAGAAAAGTCCCAATATTTACGGAAAAGTTACACTTTAGTCCCAAGATTTCTTTTTTGAACGAAAAAGTCCTGAAAACCGACAAAAATTTGCAGTTTGACCCTTTTTGACCAATTGAAACCGGTACCAAATTAATTTGGGACTATTTCGTAAACTAATCCAAAATATTGGGACTTGTCTGTAAACAAAAAATATTAGGACTTTTCTGTAAACAAAAATATTATGATTTTTCTACAAACAGAACCCTTATTATTATTATTATTATTATTATTATTATTATTATTATTATTATTATTATTAAAAATATAAATAAGAATACTATTTTTTGAACTTGTTATTATTAATATTGTTACTAATACATATAAATGCATTAAATGAAAAAAATAATATTAATGACATTGTTTAAGGGTGGAGGTGGAGGAGATGGTGATGCTTTTAGTATTGAAATCGTGAATGTCTACTTGTATATTTTTACTTTGTATATGGTCATTTCATATTTGTTATTATTGTTTTCAATTCAGAATATTAATACTTAACAATTTGAAAGAAGTTGCATATTAATATTTTAAGCTAGTAGAGTTTTGACTTTGTATATATAAAATTGTTTAAGGTTGAAGAATTACTTTTCTAATCCAACAAATCCACTACAAACATCTGCATAGGTAACCCATATCAAAATTCAAAAGTATTAATTACAATACTTTGTTTAATAAAAAGTAATAGGAATAATTCAAAAGTATTAATCCAAAAAACATGTCCTATTACTTTTTATTAAACAAGATATTGTAATTAATATTTTTGAATTTTGATATGAGCTACCTATGTAAATGTTTGTAGTGGATCTGTTGGATTTGGAAAATAATCCTTCTACCTTAAACATTTTTATATACAAAATGAGAAATCTTTCTAGCTTACACTATTTATAAACAATTTTACAAATATGCAACTTCTTTTAAATTGTTAAGTATTATTATTCTAAATTGAAAACAATAACAACAAATGTGAAATGACCATATATAAAGTAAAAATATACAAGCAAACATTCATGATTTCAATGCTAAAAGCATCAACATCTCCTCCACCTCCACCCTTAAACAATGTCATTAATATTATTATTTTTTTCATTTAAATGCATTTATATGTATTAGTAACAATATTAATAATAACAAGTTCAAAAAAAAGTATTCTTATTTATATTTTTAATAATAATAATAATAATAATAATAATAATAATAATAATAATAATAATAATAATAATAATAATAATAATAATAAGGGTTTTTTTGTACAAAAGTCACAATATTTTTGTTTACAGAAAAGTCATAATATTTTTTGTTTACAGAAAAGTCCCAATATTTTGAATTAGTTTACGAAATAGTCCCAAATTAATTTGGTAACGGTTTCAACCGGTCAAAAAGGGTCAAACTGCAAATTTTTGCCGGTTTTCGGGACTTTTTCGTTCAAAAAAAAAATCTTGGGACTAAAGTGTAACTTTTCCGTAAATATTGAGACTTTTCTGAAGATTTTTCTAATAATAATAATAATAATAATAACCAAAATAACAATCAAAGTAAGGGTAAATCTGAATATTTTTGAAAACTTAAAGTTAAATCTGAATATTTTTGAAAACTGAAGGGTTTTACTGGTACCGGTTACCTGGAAACCGGCTAAAAGGGTATAAGTAAACAAATTAAACAAAAATCCAGCTTTACTGGACCTAAAACATGTCCAAGGGTAAAACCAATATTTTATTGAAAACTTAAGGGCTTTTACGTCATTTCCCTTTTAATTATTTATAACATCAAACATTGTTTTTGTTTTTAAAAGTAACAATATAATTTTTGTATATAATTTTACTTTTAATTATTATTGTTGTAAGTTATTAAAATAATGCATTTGTAAAATTCTTAATCATTTTAATTTGGTTTCAGAATTTTAACTTTTTTAAAATTTGTTTGATGAATATTGTTAGTTTCTTTGATTAGAATTACTTAAAACAACAACCATTGTTTTTTTTAAGATAACATTATAATTTTTTATATAATATAACTTTTAAATATTCTTATTGTAAGTTATTTTTAAGCTACTTATTTGGAAATTCTTAATGATAATAAAAAATAGTTTCATGTTTTTTTTTTGTTATTTTAGAATTATAATTTAGGTTTACCACTATAATTTATAACTTTTAACTATTTATAAAATAGTCTATTGAGTTTTTTCAAATTCAACATAAATTTTGATTTAAGTTAACCGTTTAACATTATATTGAAATTAATAATTTAACTATATTGCATAAAATCATAAATTATACAAAAGCTGTGACTTTAAAATGACAATTGTTCACATATGACAACACATTTAAACTAATAAGGTAACTATAATATGTTAAAAAGTTAAAGTCATAATTTTATAAATAGAATTAAAATATGATATTTTAATATTGTAGTTTAGTTAATTATTATTAGTATTTAGTTTTTATATTAATTTAACATTATTAACCAATATGTAATAATTATTAGAAAGAGATTTAAAAAGTCATGGAGGTTTCAAATGCATGTGGTGCAAGTAAAAATGTTTCGTTTATAAGTATACTAGGCGAATCCCTGCGCGTTGCACGAGAATATATATTTAAAATAATAACTTTTACCAAATTATAATTTAATATTTCTACTTTGAAACAAAATGTTAGTAGTAAAGCAAACATATAGTTAACATATTAGTTTTATTAAACATTATAGTTTAATTTTTAAGTCATTGTGATATATACAATTTTTTGATAATTTTATAAACCATTTCATATTGTGTAAATTAATTATATATCAAATAAATGATAATATAACGGGTAACAAAATGTAATGCCCGTAGATTAGGGCTAGTCAATTTAGAGACGATAAGCGTCAAAAACAAATTTTTATAGAAGATTATTTAGAATAAATAATCTTAACTAATTTTTAGTATATGTCACAAGGTTTCCGTGCATATAAAGAACGCCGGAATCCGAGTTATAACGAAGAAGTTATGACCTGTTGAAGTTCGCGACAGAACCGGCATGACGTTGAATGATGTAAAAAGTGAATTTACGTTAGAGCGATATTTAGTCTTAGTGATCTAAACGAAAGTTGTAGAGCTCGTTAAACCGTGAGCGTGCATAAAAAAAAACGTCCAAATCTGACTTCGTATGAGGAGGTTATCATTTTTCTAAGTTAAGGCTTAGCAGTATGCAGCCCGAAAACTCGATTCGAGATCGAGCGGTTTTTAGCTGAAACAATCTAAATGAGAATCGAAGATCTCGTCAATTGTAGTGAAACGATAAAAAGATATGCGAAAACGGACGTCGGATGAAGAATTTATGAATTTATAACGGAGTTTTCCTGTCCCGGCCTACTAAAAATAAATAATAAAAATAAAATTCAAAATTAGCCGACGGAGTCTAAATGAAATTGTAGAGTATGGTCTGACCTATGCGTGGATATAAAGAACGTCGAAAACAGAGCTCGTATGCGAAAGTTACGCAATTTAGAAGTTTGACGAGTCAAAATTACGCCGAGCGTAATTTGAGTACGCCCAGCGTACTCAGAGGGGTGCAAGTTGTCCGACCAATACTCGAGTGCCACCTAATGACGCATGCAGTGACGTCGAATTACGCCCGGCGTAATCCCAGACCCAGCAGTCTATAAATAGAACTCGAGATCAGCCATTTCCTGACGATTTTTCTTCCTTTCTCTCTAAGTTTTGCATCGTTTTGCGTGCCAATTATATCCCGAAGCCCCAGTATCATTCCCGACCCCGAAGCAAGTCCCGAAGCCCCGAAGATCTCGAGAAGTGAAATTTCCAAGCCGAAGCTCTGCCCGCGAGAAGCCCGGTTTTTGTGAAGATCTTCCAGATCTACCCAAGAATACTATTTCTACAAGTCGTAGTGTTGTCCGATCATCTTTTGATCAAGTGAGTGTATAGTCTCTTTCATAAACACGATAATAATACAAGTATTGCTTGAATTTATTAAGTATATTGTTGTTTATATGTGTGAGTGTGTAGTTACTTTTCTTCTAACACATAGATACGAAGTATTTGCTATGAAATACGTGCTATGTGTTTATACATTTTTGTTTACTTGAGATGGATGTTGAATGAATGTTTTATACGAGTTTTTAAATAGTTTTAAACCGTATATGTAATTTATATCTACAAATATGTTGGGTAGAACATGGGTAGATGAAATAGTTGGTGTGTGATGAAATAATGTGATAAGAGATAGGTGAGGAAATAATGGTGATGATAATTAGGTGATGAATTACGAGTCCAGACGATGTTGTGGCTACGTATTCATGCGATGATAGTTTAATCCTTATTATGAATTACGAGTCCAGGTGATGTTGTGGCTATGTATTCATGCGATGATAGTTTAACCCTTATTATGAATTACGAGTCCAGGCGATGTTGTGGCTACGTATTCATGCGATGATAGTCTTACCCTTATTATAATTTACGAGTCCAGGCGATGTTGTGGCTGCGTAATCATGTGATGATACCCTAACCTTTACTAGACACATATTGAGGGAGTGATCCCCGAATTAGTATTGTCTATGCGATGTAGGCGATGATCCTTAGGAAAAGTTTTTAGGAACAAACATATAAGGAAATAAGATGTAAGGAGATGAGAAGTAAATATGATATAGGAGATGACCGTAGGGATAATATCTTTAGGGAAGATTAAATAAGGATAATGGGGATGGGAATTTGGTTGATTGTTTGATTGTTTAAACATAATAATTATATTATTGTGGGTTGAAAACCCTATATGCTCACCAGGCTCCCAAGCCTGACCCACTCAGTTTTCTTTTCATTACATGTAATGGCACAAGAGTATAAGTTGGTGGATTTGACGAGAGATTTTGGATTATAGATCAGTAGTCATAAATAACTGTTGTAAGATCTATTTTATACTGTTTATGCTTTTGGTCTGTATCAGAACATGACATCCCGAGGTTTTATTATTTAAGGAAAATACATTTTCTTTAATAAATGTTTTTGATAGATTCTTATCAAATTTTATTTTGGGAACAAATTCCGCAACTCTTTTAATCAAAAGATTACTCTGATTTTATAAAACAAAGCATAAACAAATCGGTATTTTCTGGCCGTGAAATTCGGGATGTCGCACAAAACGTATGAACAAAAATATGAACTGCAACTTTTAGTAACATAAAAATAGAAAAACATCTATTATAACATTTGTATTAATATATATATATATATATATATATATATATATATATATATATATATATATATATATATATATACAACGAATAATAAAAAATATGGAAAATAAACACTATAACTTTTAATGACATAAAAACACTAAAACATCTATTATAACATTTATATTAACTCTCCATATTTAAATCACAAATCTCTTCAAATACATTAGTGTTTTTAATGAGAAAAAATTTACAACCTTATAAAAGAAAGGAAAATAATTTTTTTTATTAGTGATTACTAATTAATAATCATAAGTTAAAAACTTTTGAGTTGTAACTAATAAATATACATAAATTAGAAAACTCTTGAGTTGTAGTATGAGTTTCAAATGGATGCGGTACTTGGAAATGTATATTTATATTTATATTTATTATTATTATTATTATTATTATTATTATATTCCTGTAAATAATTGGTTTCGACACATCATTTTAATCCCTTCAATTATTAAACATAAAGATATTTAATTATAAATTTATAACATACATAGGTGCATATACATGTTAACCAAATCACATATAATATATATATTTTCGTAAATATCATATGTAATTCTTGTCATAGTAATATGGATAAATTAATTTCATATGAATAACATATCATGATAAGTCTATCATAATTACATATCAAATGTTAAAAATTATGTTATCTTTTAAATATGTTATGTAGGATAACCCAACAAAAATAAAATAGAAAATAAACATAATCAAAATAGAGAAACTACAATCAAATAAATAAGAGCATTGGGTAGTTGAATATATAAATAAAGATGTTACATAAACATACATTTAAATCAAAAGAAAAAACTAACATTCGTCAACTTTGCTAAAAAAAAAACCTATATCCATTTTAAGAATCTTCTTTCTTCATTTAACATCATTCAACCATAGAAACTTGATGACAATTCTTCACTAACCTGCAATCAAAATATTTTTCTTGAAAAAGAAGAATCAGAAAGATATTCCAAGCAAAACATTGAAGTTTGGAGAGTCACATTCAAGATTGAGTAATGTACACAAATCACATATAGAGATTAAATGAGAAACTGAATATAAAGAAAGAATAGAAAAGCTTCATTTGTTTTGGTTGAAAGAAAAAAATCATATTACAATTCTCATCGATGTGACATAACCCATTTTTTCAAATCATCATATTTGGATCGACATAACTCATTTCTACAAATCATCATATTTGGATGTGAATGCTTTAACTACATGAAAACTTTTGAATCACAATATCTTCAAATCCTTCTTACATGTAAGATTTTATATAACACAAAAGACACAAAAGATTTGTCTTTTTATACTAAACTTTTCACTAAATGCTAATTAAACACAATATAAGTTATAAAACTTTTGATTGTTAAATCATAATTAAGAAAACTTTTGAGTTGCATTAGTTAAAAAAAAGGGGGTTTCAAATGAATGTGGTTTGAGGAAGTTAAAAAAGGGAGTTTCAAATGCATAAGATTCAAGAAAAAATGTTAGCTTTATAAGTAGTATGATATACTAGGCGAATACCCACACGTTGCGTAGAATACAACAATATATTTGAAATCATTACAAATATATGTTTTTAAATATATCAATGACGTTTTTGTTAACTCTTATATAATAAATCTTATAATAAGTTGGTATAAACATTGTTTATTTTGAATTATATGATAATGTAGACATCTTTTAAAATTTTATAATCTTAACTATCTCAGTGGCCTTTACTTGCATGTTACTCTTGAATAAAATTATATATAAATATAGTTTAATGATATTTATAGTTGTTGTTATGATTAATTAATTTTAAAAAATTTATTTGCTTAAAATTTTAATTTCTATCATTTTAATTATTTAAAACATCAAATATTGTTTTTGTTTCTAAAGGTAAAAATATAATTTTTGTATATAATGTTACTTTGGCTATTGTTGTTGTAAGTTTTTTAAAATAATATATTTAGAAACTCTTAATAATTTTAATTTGGTTTCAGAAATGTAACATTTTTTAAAAATATTTGGTGAATATTGTTAGTTTACTTGATTTTAATTATTTAAAACAACAAACATTGTTTTCGTTCTTAAATATAACATTATAATCTTTTATATAATATAACTTTTAACTATTCTTATTGTAAAATATTTTTAAGCTACTTATTTGAAAATTCTTAATGATTATAAAAAATAGTTTCATGGTGTTTTGTTAATCTAGGTTTAACACTATAATTTATAATTTTTAACTATTTATAAAATAGTCTCTCGATTTTTTTTTTCAAGTTTAACTAAAATTTTGATTTAAGTTAACCGTTTAACATTATATTGAAATTAATAACTTAAATTTATTTTATAAAATCATAAATATACAAAATTTGTGACTTAAGTTAACCGTTTAACATTATATTGAATTTAGTTGCACTTACATTTGGAAAAATTGTAATTGCTCTCTTACATCCATGGAATCACTCACATAACTCTTCAATCTCTACCAAAATAATCTATCATTTTGTGTTGACATACATGCAATATGCAAGCTACAATGTTCTTATATAGGCTAAATATTTTATTTAACCCATAAATTACAAAAGATAATTTGAAGAGTTTTTGGGGTTACAAATCAACATTTAAGTTAATCATAAATTAAATTTTATAAGTTGAATTATCTTGGGAATTTCAAATACATAAAATTCAAGAAAAAATACGTGCTTATATATATATATATATATATATATATATATATATATATATATATATATATATATATATATATGCGATATTTCGTGCATCGTGTAGTTATAATTAGAATATTGATAAATATATGTTATTAAAATAAATATATACTTGTTAGTAAGTTTAAATTAATAATTTTTAAACTAGTTTATTATGAAATATTCTAAGTATTTTAAATAAATGATAAACATTATCTAAAATGAGTGTACGAAATTACTTTCGCAATAGATTTACGAGTATCAAATAATAGATCTTATATTATTCTATTTAAAATTGCGTCATCTTAATAGCCGCTATCTGTGAAATAAAAATAAACTCAATTTGGATAGATATATTTTATTTTTAATGAATTTTAAAACTATTTTTTGATATATGTTTTATATTTAATATTTTTATTTAACCTTTTTAATTTATTTTATTTAACCTTTTAATATTTTATTTGACCTTTTAATATTTTTAATTAAATTTATTTTGAGGAAAATATCATTATTATAAAAAAAATTAACTATTTTTTTTGTTAATTTGACATTTTGATTTAGATTTTCCATTTAAAGAATTAATATTGAAATTATAATAATATTGGATTTAATGTACTAATTTAAAAAGAAATTCAAAAGTTAGGGGTTGCAAATGAATGTGGTTGAAGAAAAAATGTCTCTTTTATAAGTATATATAGATATAGATATATAGATATAGACAAAGGCGAATGTCCGCGCGTTGCGCAAAATAGGAAAAAAAAATTATATGAAAAATAACTAAATCATTGTTATCAACAATTACATAATAATTTCATAAAAAATATAAAAAATGATTTTTAATATTATTATGATGTTGAACTATATCATAAGAGATAAGGTTGGAATTTGAAGTTGTTGTGCATATACAAAGTTATATGGTTAAAATATAAAAAAAAAATATAAATTTTTAAAAAATAAATAAATCATTATTGTTATCTATTAAATAATAATTACATATTAAATCAAAACGTTTATATTAAATATTATCATTATGTAGAACATATGATAATAGAGACATCTTTTGATATATCTTAAATATTATCATTTTGTACAACATATAATAATAGAGATATCTTTTTATCTTAAATAGTAAATTAAAAAAAATTGTATCATGAATCTTATTATAATTATGTAGAACATATGATAATGGCGACGTATTTTATAAGGTTAGAATATAAAATTGTATTACATACAGGGTTGTAAAACTTGGCTAACACAATCAAATATTCGACATGTTACATAAACCCGGCCTCCAATGCAAGCGAGTTTGCCTAACTCAGCCAAAAGACACTCGGATATTAATCAAATTTGATCCAAATCTAAAAAATCTAGTTCGAGTTAATTTTCGAAATTCTGAAACTTAATTGGTCTCTTGTCAACAAAGACAATCTCACAAAAAATATTCTCAACGTCCTACTAAGGTAAACGCAAGGAAGATCTCATGACTTACTCCCTTTGAAATATTTCACAATCTTTCCTATTTATAAAAGAGGAAACATTCTCTTGTTTACTCTCACCATCGATATGGAATGAAGACCTTTTAATTAAACTCATTTCTTTATTTGCCAATAATTTCATTTTGTTAAATAAAGTATTAAATAATAAAAATAAAACGTTATCCAGAAAATTTATTGTTCAATAGTTCCATTTCTTAGTAATCTCGTAAGTTGCTATCGAAAAAAGTAGGTTTTTATTGAATAACTTTTTGTTAAATCCTAAAATTATAAATTCAGTTAGGTACTTAATATAGAAAATTTATCTATATGTATTTTCATGATTCAAAAGGTCATTATAAAATAAATTCATTTATAAAATATAATCAAGTATATATTTCATGCTTTTGAATCAAAGTGATTTTTCAAACAATTATAATTTTATATTTAGGTGGATTTTTTTATATTTATATAACATTATGTAACTTATTTATAATATTATTAGAAACAATTTGAATAATCATGGGAGTTTCAAATGTATGCGGTAAAAGGAAAATGCTTCCTTTATCGGTCCAAATTGATCAAACTTGGACCGATTCAACTCAATATACCAGACTACATAATTTTTTTCTACTGAAACTCGGTTTGTATATATTTCTTGTTTTTTAATCAAATTTATTTTTCAAACAATTATAATTTTTTGTTTAGGTAACTTATTTATAATATTATTAGAAACAATTTGAAAAATCATGGGAGTTTCAAATGTATGTGGTGAAAGGAAAATGTTTCCTTCATCGGTCCAAACTGATCACACTCAAACCGATTTAACTAAATATACCAAACTACATAACAATTTTTCAACATAAACTCGGTTTGAACCTAAAAAAATCTTGTTCAAAACCATTTTCAGAATTCTAAACTTAACTGGGTAGTTGCCAATAAAGACAATCTTACCAAAGAATACCGTTAACATCCTAAAAATGTAGGTATAAGGAAGTTTTCATGGTTTGTTCCTTTTGAAACATTTCACAACGTTTCCTATTTATAGAAGAGGAAACGTTATCTTGTTTACTCTTACCATCGATGTGGGATGAAGACATTATAATAAAACAAGTTTCTTGTTTATAAAACACTATTTAACTTATTTCATAAAACACCATTTCTCTTGTTTACCCTTTCTTTACTATTCAATAGTACCATTTTTCTATAATATCGTAAATTGCTATCCAAAAAAGTTAGTTTTTATTAAATAATTTTTTGTTAAATTCTAAAATCATAGATTTAGTTATGTACTTAATATAAAAAGTTTGTTTATATGTATTTTCATGATTTAAAAGTTCATTATAAAATGAATTCATTTACAAAATATAATCGAATATATATTTCGAGCTTTTGAATCAAAGCGATTTTTCAAACAATTATAATTTATGTTTAGGTGTATGCTTTTTTATATTTATATAACATTATGTAACTTATTTACAATATCATTGGAAACAATTTGAAAAATTATGGGAGTTTCAAATGTATATGGTGAAAGGAAAATGCATCATTTATTGGTCCAAATTCATCAAACTCGGACCGATTCAACTCAATATAACAAATTATATAACTTTTTTTTTTCTAATGAAACTCGGTTTGTATATATCTCGTGCTTTTGAATCAAAGTGATATTTCAAACATTTATAATTTTAGGTTTAGGTAGATTTTTTTTTTAATATTTATATAACATTATGTAACTTATTTATAATATTATAAGAAATAATTTGAAAAATCATGGGAGTTTCAAATGTATGTGGTGAAAGGAAAATGAATCGTTTATCGGGTGAAATTCATCCAATTTCGATTCAACTCAATATACCTAATTACATAACTTTTTTCTACTGAAACACGGTTTGAACCTGAAAAAATCCGGTTCAAAACCATTTTTGAAATTCTAAAACTTAACTGGACACTTGTCAATATAGACAATCTCACCAAATAATACCCTCAAAATCCTACAAAGGTAGGCATAAAGCAGTTCTCATGGTTTGGTCCCTTTGAAACTTTTCACAACCTTTCCTATTTATAGAAGAGGAAATGTTCTCTTGTTTACTCTCACCATTGGTGTGGGATGAAAACATTGTAATAAAACATCATTCCTTGTTTATAGAACATTATTTAATTTATTTATAATATTATTGTAAAGAAATTGAAAAGTCATGGGAGTTTCAAATGAATGTGGTGAAAGGAAAAATGTTTATTTTATAAGTATATTAGGCGAATGCCTGCGCGTTGCGCAGAAGCATCTATATGCCTGAAATCTTCACAAATATATGTTTTTTTAAATATAGCAATAATGTCGTTGTTAAATTTGATATAATAATTTGTATGCTAAGTTGATATAGTATATTGATTATTTTGAATTATATGATAATATACACATATATTAAAACTGTATAATCTCAATCTTTTGAATGACCTCTACCTACGGGTTACTTATGAATAAAATTAAATATAATATATGGTTTAATATTATTTATAGTTGTTGTTATTGTTAATTCATTTTTAAAATTTATTTGTTTAACGTTTTTAATTTCTATCAGTGTAATTATTTAAAACATCACATATTTTTTTTTTATTTTAAAGGTAACAATATAATTATTTATATAGAGCTACTTTTAACTATTGTTATTGTATGTTATTTTAAGCTATTTATTTCAAAACTTTTAACGATTATAAAAATATCTTTAGGAAACATTTTAGTGAATTGATATTACAATTTAGTTTTTGCATTTAGCACTATAATTTATCAGTTTTCACAATTCACAAAATATTCTTTGAGTTTTTTTAAGTGGAACTGAAATTTATATTGAAGTTGACCCTGTAATGTTAGATTTAAATTAACAATTTAAGTATTTTGTCCATCCAGTTCAAAAGTTGTAGTTTTAAACTGATAATGGTTTACATACAACAACTTATTAAATCTAATAAATTAAGTATAATATGTTAAATGTTAAAGACGTAACTTTATAAATAGAAGTAAAAATATTATTTTAATATTGAAGTTCGGTTTATTTTTTATTACACTTTAGGTTTGATACTTATTTATCCTTATTAACCAATTTATAATCATTATTAGAAAGACACTACACTTTATTATTTTTAAATATTTACAAAATATTCTTTGAGTTGTTTAAGTTGAACTAAATTTTATATTTAAGTTGATCATGTAAGGTTCTATTTAAATTAACAATTTAAGTATTTTATACAAATTGATTAAAAGTTGTAGCTTTAAAATGATAATGGTTTACATACAACATATTAGACCTAATAAATTAAATATAATATGTTAAAAGTTAAAAAAAAACTTTATAAGTGGAAGAAAATATATTTTTTTAATATTGAAAGTTAATTTATATATGATTACACTTTAGGTTTGATATTTAATTAACCTTATTAACCAGCTTATAATAATTATTAAAAAGAAATTGAAAAGTCATGGGAGTTTCAAATGAATGTGGTTCAAGAAAAAATGCAAGCTTTATAAGTATATAATGATAATGACTAGACGAATTCTCACGCGTTGCGCAACGAAGATTAAAAATATACTGTTAAAATATTAAAAATATATATGTTTAAAATGGTTATGTTATTGACATTGACTCTCAGATAATATTTTTACACATGCACACACACACACACACACACACATATATATATATATATATATATATATATATATATATATATATATATAATCTCTATTATTTTGAACAATAATATTCATTGACATCAACCCACATTCCTCATTAATAGAATTAAATATAATTATCTATTTAGTATTATTTTTAACAATTATTATTATTGATTAAATATATTTTTACTTATGTGATCATTTTCTAATTTCAATAATGATGTTCATTTAAAATAGAATTTATTTATAGCTAAATGTAATTTATAATTTGATGTTATTATCATTTAAATTTGTTATTCATTAATTTTAAACCACTTATTATTAATAATAAGCTAAATAAGACTTTTAAGAAACACTTAATATTATTGTTAAAATGTGAAACATATACTAAATAATAAAGTGATACGATAGGCTATTTGCATTTCAAAAGAGACTTGCATGGATAATATAACATATCCATGTAATTTAATTTTATTATTTATAATTATTGCTTATTAATTTTAAAACCGCTTGTTATTATTAATAAGTGAAAGAAACTTTAAGAAAAAACTTATTATTATAATTAAAATGTTAAACATATACTAAAATATAAAGTGATATGCATTTTAAAAAATGCTTACATGGATAATATGGATATATGACATATCCATGATTTTTATTTAATTATTGTTTTGAAGCAACATGAACATACAAACATGTATACAATAGTTAATTAAATATTATATATATCACCTTCCATAACATATGATCGATAACATGAATCTAATCTAATTACATTAAAATTTCAACCACAACATACAATGATATTGTTAAAAGAATACTTAAATCAAGAAAATACCAAAGAGAATTAGTATATAACAAACTTACAAATTAAAAACTTCAACATAGTAACATGGCTCGAAAAATTGTTCAAATCCCTCAAAACAACACAAAAAACTTTAAACTTGTTTTCTTTGTGAATTTTGTATGTGATTTGTATTTGTGTGTCTACTCAAAAAGAACTCAAAAAGATTGACCTTTTTATAGCAGAGTATCCATTAATGGTTAATCATTCTTAAGAGACTTTTGAGTGATATTCATTAAAATAGGAGAGGTTTCAAATGCATGAGGTGCTTGCAAATTTTTATGGGGGTTTCAAATGCATGAGGTTCAAGGAAAAATGTTAGCTTTATAAGTATGTATGATGTATGATGTATGACTAGGCGAATGCCCGCGCGTTGCGTAGAAAGACCTATATAGCTGAAATCTTTACAAATATATGTTTTTCTAAATATAATAATAACATTGTTGTTAGATTTGATATAATAATTTGTATACTAAATTGATATAATATATTGACTATTTTGAATTATATGATAATATATACATCTATTATAACTGCATAATCTCAATCGTTTGAATGACTTCTACCTGCGAGTTAGTCATGAATAAAATTAAATATAATATATGGTTTAATGCTATTTATAATTGTTGTTATTGTTAATTAATTTTTTTAAATTTATTTGTTTAACGTTTAAATTTCTATCATTATAATTATTTAAAACATTAAACATTGTTTTTCGATTTTAAAGGAAACAATATAATCATTTATATAGAGTTATTTTTAACTATTGTTATTATAAGTTATTTTAAACTATTTATTTGAAAACTTTTAACGATTATAAAAATATCTTTAGGAAATATTTTAGTTAAGTTGATATTACAATTTAGTTTTTGCATTTAGCACTGCAATTTATCACTTTTAACTATTCACAAAATATTCATTGAGTTTTTTAAGTGGAACTGGAATTTATATTTAAGTTGACACTGTAATGTTATATTTAAATTAGCAATTTAAGCATTTTGTTCAAACTGTTCAAAAGTGGTAGCTTTAAACTGATAATGGTTTACATATAATAACATATTATTTACAAAATATTTTTTTGGGTTGTTTAAATTAAACTAAAATTTATATTTAAGTTGATCATGTAATATGATATTTAAATTAATAATTTAAATATTTTATACAAATTGTTAAAAATTTATAGCTTTAAAATGATAATGATTTACATCCAAAAATATATTAAAATTAATAAATTAAGTATAATATGTTAAAAGTTAAAAAACATAACTTTACATGTAGAAGTAAAGATATTTTTAGTTTATATATGATTACACTTTAGGTTTGATATTTATTTAACCTTATTAACCAACTTATAATCATTATTAGAAAGAAATTGAAAAACCATGGGAGTTTCAAATGAATGTAGTGAAAGGAAAAATGCTTCTTTTATGGTATAGTATGATATGATATGATATGATATGATATGATATATATATATATATATATATATATATATATATATATATATATAGATTGTAACACCCATATCAGGTATATATTATCTTTAATAGTGCGAAGCTATAAGTTTCAGTTATTGCCATGCACACAACGTGAAGATTGCCTTTTCACGTCGTGAGGATTGATCCGGACGCGTGCATCATTTAAAAGTCCATGATGTGAGCAGTATAGTGCTCACAACATGAAGGCAGATGATGACCAAAACCCTAAGTTTTCGGTATTTAAGGGAATGAGAGGGCTAGGGTTTCTCACCCTCAGCCTTTACCACTCTCTAAGCCTACAGAAACCCTAATCTTATCTCTCCTTAAAATCCTTTGTATTTTGGGTTCATTTCTATCTTGTAGGAAGAAGAAAAGAAGAAGAAGGAAGTACGCTAGTGTTGGTGTGGGCAAAGAATCAACATCATCATCATCTTTTCTTGCTTTTGGACCTTTGTGAGTATCTGTAACGTCTGGAATTTATCGGGTATGGTATTGATTTTATTCAAGTTATAATTGTTAAAATAATGGAATTTTTGGGGCAAAGCGTATGCTGGGTGTACATGGTGTACGCACGGCGTACGCCTATGAGGCGCAAATCGGGGGATTTCGATGCCTACGTTGGGCGTACCCAAGCGTACGTTGGGCGTAGGGTGACCAGATGCAAACCCTAAATTTTAGGGTTTACACCCTATTTAAACAACTTATAATCTTCAAAAACCCCTATCCTCTCATCCTCCCTTGTCCTCCCAGTGCCCAACTCAAACCTGAACCCGCTTATTTGTATTTTGGAGCTTACTTTGAGTATTTTGGTGTTGTTTTGGTGATTTTGAAGAGAAATAAGTTTGAAGAAGGAGCAAGGACTTGAAGAGAGCTTGTAGATCCAAGGGATTAACATCATTTCTGACTTATATGATGTATCAAGCTTCAAACTTGAACCTTGCATGCTTAGTTGTAGTGTTGGGTTGTTTTATGGGTTATTTTGACTCCATTGTCGAGGTTTCCTGTGTCTTGGTAGTTCCAGACCATAAGAGATGTCCTTTTGAGCTCTTGGAAGCATTTAGAGTCATAAAAAATCGGACCTTGATGGTTAAGCTACAACCATGCAAGTGTTTGATGGTCACAAGTTTGTTTAAGGACTTAAATCATGTTTTAACCCCCATATATGCATGCAAAGACATAAAGTTTGTAACTTTATGGATTAGGATGTCTTAAAGGACTTGGATCTATGTTTTGGACGTTAGGACTGAATGTATTAAGTCACAAAAGGAGTCTTAAGGAAGCTGGCCAGAACGTCGGCTGTACACCCTGGTACACTGCACGTACTGGGTCAACTTCCCGCTTCTAGTCAAGGCTAGCATACGCTGGGCGTGCATGGCAAGTACATCGTGCGTATGCATACAGAGTAACAAATATGGGTTTTTGGGCCTTAGAAGTTTGGGCCTGGATTGTTGTGCCTTATGGCCTACTGTGGAGTAGGGCCTCTGGGCCTAGAACTGAGATTTATGGTATTGGGCCATCAGAAATTATTTATTTTGGGCTAAGAGTTTGTTGGGCTTACGATAAGGCCTATTTGAGGATTTGGGCCCAATTTAGAAAATTGGGCCATTGGTTGGCCACTAGTGGATTTGGGAAGACTATTTAGATTTAGGCCTTTCATGTATGGTGTTGGGCCTTAGGCATTGGCCAAATTAGATCAGGGGTAAAATGGTCATTTTACCCTAAGAGGGATTATTAGTTTTTGATTAAGTGTTATTGTGGTGATGATAGCTCGGGGAGTCGTCGGAGCTACCATGAGAGATTTCTTACCATGAGATTCTGCATTAAGCTTTGCGAGGTGAGTTACCTTCCCAGTAGCCGTGGGTCTAAGGCACCAAGGCCGACCCACTAGTAGGAGTTTGTAGTTAGATGATTGTCTTTGTGATAATTATCTGGTATGTCACTATTTGTTATGATTTATGGGCTAGTATGCTATGGTATTATGTGATAGTGGTAGGTAGGGGTGAAATAGACCCCGTATCGGGTCAACAATACCGAAGGGTAGGTCAGGCACCCATATATGCCTGACAGAATGATTATGTCTGCTATTATGTGGTAGTGGTAGGGGTGAAATAGTCCTTGTAACCAGTTGAAAGAGACCGAAGGGGTAGGCCAGCACCCTGATATGCTAGGTGGTTATCGGTTGAAAGAGACCGAAGGGGTAGGCCAGTACCCAAATATGCTAGACAATATGTTATTGTGTGTTATGTGGTGTGATGGGGAACTCACTAAGCTTCGTGCTTACGGTTTTTAGTTTTTGGTTTCAGGTACCTCTTCTTCGAAAAGAAAGGAGACAACATGATCGCAGTGCATCACACTATCATTTTCAGCACACGAGATCTTTAGGAGTTGTACTCTGATCATTGTTTCCTTATGACATGTTTTGATATTTGAGATATTGGTTTTTATATTATGATATGGGATGACACCATTGATGTTTTCTGACTACCGTTTTTATAATTATGCAAATAAAAATGAAATTTTGGTTCCGAATTTTGGGATATTACAAGTTTGTATCAGAGCCTTGGTTTGAGGGATTTCGGCACACCTTCGGGGGTGTCTGGACTCAAATCTAGGGTTTGAGAAATTTTTACAATGATTTTTTTCTAAAATTTAAAATTAAGGGTTTTGAGAAAGAACAAGGAGTGTGATCGTTGCTCGCCATGGGGTTCCGGTCTTTATCGTTTCAGATCGTGATGTTCGGTTCACCTCCCGTTTCTGACAAAAGTTTCACGAAGAATTGGGCACACGACTGCATTTCAGTACATCTTATAATCCACAAACAGACGCCAGAGTGAGCGGTCCATACAGACCTTCGAAGATATGTTGCGTGCTTGTGTTATTGACTTTGGTGGGAGCTGGAAATCCTACCTACTTCTTGCAGAGTTCTTATACATTAACATCTTTCATTCCAGCATTGGTGCTCTGCCTTTTGAGTTGTTGTTTAGACGGGGATGCCGTACCCCAGTCTGTTGGGTGAGGTTGGCCACAGGGTGATGGGTCGGATCGAGGTGGTTCTACAGAATACCGATATGATTCAGCAGATCAGGCAGCGGTTGCAGAGTGCTCAGAGTCGGCAGAAGAGTTATGCCGACCGACGCCAATCTAAATTGGAATTTCAGGTTGATGACATGGTACTACTGAAGGTCTCACCCTGGAAGGGTGTGGTTCACTTCAGGAATAGGGGGAAGTTGGGTCCCCGATACATTGGACCCTTTCGGATTATTGCCAGAGTTGGCAAGGTGGCGTATAGACTAGATCTCTCGGATGAGCTCAGTCAGATTCACAACACTTTTCACGTCGCGCAATTGCCAAAATGCATACTACATGAGGATGTAGCGGTGCCATTGGACGATATTCAAGTTGATGAGCACCTGAATTACGTGGAGAGGCCAGTGGCCGTTCTGGAAAGGAAGGTGAAGATTCTGCGTAACAAGGAGGTACCTTTGGTAAAGGTACAATGGGAGGATCGGAGGGGATCTGAGTGGAATTGGGAGCTGGAGGCCGAGATGCGGAAGCATTATACAGAGTTGTTCACTGCAACAGACTTCGAGGACGGTGTCTAGTTCAAGTGGGGGAGAATTGTAACATTCCGACTCCCAGGTATAATTTTAAGAATTTGTGTACATCACATAAGACCTACTCGACGAGTTGGAGGCCCCAACTTGTCGTGTAGAAACTAATAAGGCCGTATGGATTATGGAACCTACTCGATGAGTTGGAGGATCCCAACTCGACGAGTTGAGGCTGTGCATGAAAACCCTAATTTTTAGTGTTTGCACCCTATTTAAAGGACCTTAAGTCCCCTCACCGGCCTCCCTCACCACCTTATTGTCCAGAGAGAAACCCTAGATATGATTTACTACTTTCTTGAGTGTGTGTGTGAGCTTTGGAGAGTAAATCTTGTGTTCTTTTGGAGGAAACTAGAAGCTTGAATAGGTTGGATTGCATAGAAGGCCTTAGATCCGGGATCTTCACTATTTTTGCAACCATTTAGAGGCAAAAAGTCTCCATTTTGATCACACCTTTTTTAGATCTCTCCATTAGAGAGTTTATGGTCATTTCTAGCTTATTCTTGAGTCATTCTTGGTTTTGAGCATGCTTTGAAGCTAGGACTTTATATTTGAGCATCTTAAGGCCTCCTTGGACTTAAAGTTGCCAACTTTATTAATTCTTGGCCCTCCTTCATGCTCTAAAACCATAATAAGCTTAATATGAGTGTTTTAATCCCTATGATGCCTTGCATGTACGTAAAGTTAACAATTTTACATGGTATCTCAGTCCTAAGGGGCTAGATCTGTAGTTTGGGGTCGTGGTTTCAACTGGAAATGGCTGAATATGTTAAGACATGAAAACTTGAGGAGTTGCTTAGCCAACTCGACAAGTTGGATAGGGTTTCCCGCTTTCTGGATACTGAGTGAACTCAGCGAATTGATGAGATAACTCGACGAGTTGGTTAAGTTTTCCTGGTTTTCTGAACACTGAAGAACTTGACGATTTGCTCTGGTAACTCGACGAGTTGTCTCGAGGTTTTCATGATCTTCTGAGATATGAAGGAACTCGACGAGTTAGTAGATGCACTCGACGAGTTTGGTCAACATGGACTATTGACCTTGACAGTTGACTTTGACTTTGACCATGGTTGACCAATTTGGACTTCTTAGGGTATTTTGGTAATTTAGGATTTTAATAGAATTAGTAATATGGTGGTTACAGGTAGTTGAGTTTGGAGCTGTGAGTTGGGACTCGATTTTATCCGTTTATCACTACTTGTGAGGTGAGTTTTCCTCATTATACTTAGAGGTCGAAGGCACCATGTCTGACCCATTGAATTGATATCCTGGTAGTTGTTGATATGTTGAGTGTGAGTTAGATATGCATGCTACTTTGATATGATAGTCTGGTAGATCTATAACACTACCTGTGATATTATCTGATTATATGTATGTGTTTTAGTTGTTACATGTCGACTTGTTGTGTGGGTAGGGTTAAGGTTGTACTACTCCATGCGGTAACCAACAAACCCTGGAGTATGCCAGATATAAGTTGATAGCCAGGAAGAGCATGCCAGACTCATACTATGGACTTATAAGCATTCTAGATGCGAGCTAAGGGCTAGGGGAGCATACCAGACTCACACTGAGGGTTGACCATTTAGATTCCAATCTTAAGACTGAAGGGGAAAGCCAATCATAAGTTGTGGGCTCGAGAGCAAGCCATACTTATGTTGTGGGCTCGGGAGCAAGCCAAATGTGAGTTGTGGGCATGTATGGCAAGCCAGACTTATACTGTGGGCTCGAGGGTAATCCAGTCTGTGAAGCTGTGGACCCATTACATGTTGTTATTATGTGTGCTATTGTTATGTATCGGTATTTTGGGGGAACTCACTATGCTTCGGGCTTACATTTTTGGATTTTGTTTCAGGTACTTCGGATGATCGTGAGAAGGCGAAGGCTTGATCGTGCACCTTCTCACATTTTATGATTTTGATTTTTGGGATTCTCTGATATTAAACTACTTTGAAAACCTTTTTGAAACAAATAATGGTTTTTGGATGCTTGAAAAAGTTTTAAATTTTTATGAATTTTATGGATGTTACAATTTGGTATCAGAGCCTTGGTTTGAGTGAAATGGAGGAACACTCGTGTGAATCCAATCTCAAACCAAGGAAAAGATTTTCAAATGGTTTCCAAGTAATAAAGGAGGATGCGATGTGTATGATCAGCCGGAGCCACTAATTAGACCCCAAAATACCGTACAGTTATTGATATTTTGATATGTTAGAACAACATGCTAGTAATAGGATAAAGATCTTCAGGAATTGCATGATAGAATTGTATGATTCTATGATGCCTGATAGCTTAGGGTTTTGTTGTTGGATTAGATGTCTAAGCCCATAACTATTATTGGTATGTACTCGACCCGAGAGTAGCATGGTCCATTTGGGTTGCATAACACCAGGACAGTTTGTTAGGATGGACTCTTGAGAAAAGGTTATATATGATTTATTAATAATTTATAAGTTCTAATATATTAATATGAAATCAAATGTTTTAATTAGTATTGATCAAGAATTAATTTGGAATTAATTTAGTGATCAAAAAAGACTAATTAAATCTATGGGGATTAATTATGGTAATTAGTTATATTTATATGTGTTGGGCTTATGATCCATGTTGGACCAAGTTTATGTATGGACACATAAAAAGTTGGGCCACATGAACCATGGATCATAAAACCCATGGGTATGGATTTGGGTTATACCCATGACGCTTGGAATCCTACATATAAATATATACTCCATAGCCTAAAAACGCCCACTTATAGTTCTTGGAGTTCTTGGAGGTGTTTTTGGTGCATGGAGATTCTCTCTTAAGAGCCACCTTTGTCCTAGGTGAGTTGTGAGCCATTTGAGGCATTCATACTTTTGGTGCTAAGCTCTTAAGGCCAAATACAACAAGGTTTCAAGCTACATAAGAGGTATGACACCCTAACTAGTATTTCATATTATTTATGTCAATTGCATGCTAGTTATAGGCTTAATGCTTTGTAAACACTATTACATGTATAACTAGAGAAAACATAGATCCAAGGCATTTAGGGTTGTATGTGCACCATAGGATGTTGTAGTATACAAAAACCCAACAGTGGTATCAGAGACATGCATTGTTTTCTAATATACTTGATGCTTTATAAGTTTTCAAAGTGAAAAAATCGAAATTTTTGCCTTCTGCCCAGTGAACTCGCCGAGTCCACTGGTGACTCGCCGAGTAGCATGTTTTTTTTCCTTGGACTCGTCGAGTTCAGTAATGGGCTCGACGAGTTGGCAATCCAGACAGCAAAATTTCGATTTTTTTGGCCTATTTTGGATTAGAATCATTGCCACAAAATGTTTTTGTCATAAAATTTGATTTTGTTGTTATGGTAATGTTGATTCTCTTTCAATTATTAGATAATTGTCAAAGTTTCAAGATTTGTATTAGTTTATATGATTAGGCTAAATTTTGAAATTTGTTTGACATGCATTATCTTAATTTATGAGTCGGTTTTGATCATAGAAAGTTGTATGATGATAGTTATTGTTGAAAGTTTGAGTTTTGTAACTTGTCCTCAAGTTATATAAAAGGTCTCATTCAAGAATTTTTAGAACTCAAAAAGTTCCATAGGTTATGAAAATGAAGAGTCTTATTTTTCTTAAATGATTTTAAAGTCTTCTATAACTTGTCCTCAAGTTATGGAACTTGAAGAGTTTTTCATTAAACCACTTTAAACTTATAAGTTATGGAAACCAAATTTTTTTGAATTGTTCAAAACTTGCCCTCAAGTTTTTGAATTTGTAAAGTTACCCCCCCCCCCCATGTATACTTTAATTCCAACCCCTAGAATTTTTAAAGTTTAAAATTCAACCCTTATACTATTAAAATATTATAGGTTTAATATATATATATATATATATATATATATATATATATATACACACACACACACACACATATGTATAAGAGTAAGTCAGTCTTATCGTTAGTAGGCCTCATTCACGAAGCCGGTCTATAAGGGGGGGGGGGGTATAAGGTTACTGCCTATAAATTGGCAGTTCAATGGGTGTCCACTCTCACCCACCGTTTCCTTGACAGGTGGAGGGTCGTTAGCCGAACGGGTAGGACAGGACATTAATTCTCCTTTCATTAAAAGTATAATGATAAATATAAAGTAACTAAGCTTTATTAAATTCTCAATCTTAGTTACTTTAGGAAAATGTGAATTTGGTGCTAACCCATGAAATTGCACTTTGCACTTTGTTAAGTCGTTAATGGAGCGTATGTGGTTAACCGGCACACTAATCTGAGACTAACAATGTGTAGCAAAGGACAACTTGATGTTAATCATAGATCAATGGAGCGTGTGTGGTTAACCGACACATTGATTAGGTGGTTGTAACATTAAGTGTACCAAGCTAATTTGCAAGGTTATTCACTTCTTGTTTGTGATCCTCGACATCCCAGTCACAAACTTGAAGGGCACAATTGAGATTTAAACATGCCATTGAATAGTTCAATGAATCTTAAAAGATCTAGGAGTTTCAATTCATTTAAAACCTAATGTTAAATTTCGTTTTTCATGGTGGAAATTGGTAAATCGTCATTTACCTACCTTCAAATATTTTGTAGCTTGGATTACGGCATCCCTCTTCCAAGTTGTAAAATATTGTGTTGGGTCTTATCCTTTAATGGGTTTTGTATACTACAACATCCTATGGAGCCCATACAACCCTAGAATCTTTGGATCTATGTTTTCACTAATTATACATGCAAATGGTTTCCAAAGCTTTAAGCCCACAAATAGCATACAAAGGATATAAACTATATAAAATACTAGTTAGAAGTTTACCTCTTTGTGTAGCTTGTAGAACTTGATGAATTTTGCCTTAAAGAGATTAGCCCCAATAGTGTGGAAGCCTCAAATGAAGTCACAACACATCATGGAAAAAGGTGGAACTTGAGAGAGAATTCCATGCACCCAAAACACCCATGAACTCCAAGAACAAGCATGTAGGCGTTTTTTAGGTTAAGAGCATGTATTTATATGTTGGATTTCAAGGGTCAAGGGTATAACCCAAATCCATACCCATGGGTGTTATGATCCATGGTTCATATGGCCCAACTCTTTATGTATCCATACATAAACTTGGTCCAACATGGATCATAAGCCCAACACATATAAATATAACTAATTACCATAATTAGTCCTCATAGATTTAATTAGTCTCTTTTGATCACTAAATTAATTCCAAATTAATTCTTGATTAATACTAATTAGAACATATGATTTCCTATTAATATATTAAAAATTATAATATATATTAATAAATCATATATAACCTTCTCTCAAGAGTCCATCCTAACAAAATGTCCTGCTGTTATGCAACCCAAATGGACCATGCTACTCTCGGGTCGAGTACATACCAATAATAGTTATGGGCTTAGACATCTAATCCAACAACCTTAATATTTCATATTGGGTGTTATATTAAGGACTTAAATCAACTAAACTTGAATTTCTCCCTCATAGATGTCTAGTTATGACAACTATGGTCTTCCTTATCCCCTTTGGATAAATCTTTCCTAATGAAGATGATATCTTAAGTGGCGATCAAGGTGAAAGATTAATCCCTTTGTTGTGCATTAATGGGACTGGAAATCATACTTTACTTCCTCCACCTCCTCCAATTATTCTCCTTAACCCACAAGTTCTTGAAAAGTTCAAGGTCCCTCAATCCCTATTGGCAAGCAATGTCTATATGTGCTCACATCTTGGAGATTAAGTTACATATTGACAAGTTGGGAGAGTTGGGTGTCGAAGTCTCGAGGAAGATGGTTGTTGACTTGGGTTCTTTAGTCACTCCCTGATGACAGATCACGACATGACCCTTATTGACCTTACTTATTTGCTTGTTGTTGCTGAATCAACGATGATTTGGAGCACTGGTAAAGAAAATTTGATTGGAAGATCTACTTCCCAAACTTCCATTGACATTGAAAATGGTAACATTAGAAGTCCAAAAAAGCTTTATCATCCCAATGGAAAGGGATCGGCCATGGTCAAGTCATTTGACCCAATGGTAAAGAGAAAGGCTAAGTCTGAGATAGTCCCGTGTAGCATTACCAAAGAGTCCATATGTTGTATTTCCAAAAGAAGGAGCATTGGTTGCGAAGCTTCCCTATTTACTTGAAAGTTCACTAGGATGGTAAAAGTCAAAGAATTTGGAATCATGCAACTTGTATTGTGTGATGAATGAGAATTTTCCATCTTTGGGAAATTAAGACTAATTCCTTGTTCACATGTATGTGTGAGTCAAGTGAAGGACTAGGAGATCGGGTACACTTGGTTGTGCGCTGATCAGGTCCACCACAAAGAGCAATAAGGCTAGTCGTCATGATTTACTAAAGTTTAGTAAATATTGTTGTTCTTACAAGTTTAAGTATAATTCTAAAACATTGGAAAAGTATCAATGTATGACAGGACGAACGAGAAGAATCAAATTAGGTAGAAAGATAAAAGTTTCTCCAATCTGATAAGATGGGAGAGTACTTGCAGTATCATGTTTTATGATTATCTTATTGATTAAGAAACCATATCACAGTTGATCCTCTAAGGACATATGAGTGCATTTGTTTGAATAAGAAGAGGAATCGTGAATTGTTGAAATGGTTAAATCAAAAGATAAATCATACTTCGTTCCAAAAACAAGTCTTAGAGTCATACTCCAAGATCGAGCCTTGAGTGACATAATGTTAAAAAGGTTTGAAACACTTATCAAATGTAGAGTAAAATGTTTTCTACTCTTGTACATTTGAAATTGGTGAGTTGTGATGTTTTGGATAAAACAAAGACCAACTAAGGCCAATTGTGTGAAGTGTTTGTCTTGATAAGAATCCGCGCTAACTCTTGAATATTTGATTTGTCAAGTAATGGTTCTTGACAAGAGAATCTTATATGTCAAGAGGTCAGTGGGAGTCTTAAAGATCTTGAAAAGTTTCAAGAACTGATCAAGGGTATTGTTTATCACTAGCACACGACTTGAGGTTTATAACCTATCGTGTTGACATATTCTTATTTTTGTGCCCATTCCAATTAAAGTTGACTATGCATTTGAGTTCCATGAGTTCTCAGTTGTTTGCATAACTACTTCGAAGCAATGGAAGACCCTTGTGATGCCAGGTGGCAAGAAGTTAAGATTGAACAAGTTCAGTCCATATGAGTTTGGATTTGTCACTAACCTCCTCTTGTGGTTATGTTTTTGACAAATTCACATGGATAGGAACACATACACCATAAAATCTAAGTGTCATAAGGTTTGTCTCCGATTCATGAAAATGATGGTGAGGAAACGCTTTCACTATGTAGATTTTAAATAGTTAGCAAATGTGATATTTTCATTTCTCAAATTCGTTTATGATTACGACATCCCTTTTCATAGTAAAAATTGTGAGAAATGGCAAAAGGTCTAAACATTATGTTTACGACATCCCTCTTCATAATTGTTTAGACACACATGTGAGCTATATAAGGAAAGGTGTATGATTTTGGGAAGCTTAGATAAATTATTATCAAAGCATCTCATATCATAAATCTAAACTTTGGTAAGAAAGTTAATAAAGTCTTGATTTCTAGAAGTCCAACTGATTTCTGGGTACATGTCAAAGCTAATGGGAGCATAAGTGTTATGCTAATAATGATATAATTATCATGTTATTGGGAGCATGATTATTATGTTAAGTATTGCAAGTTAGCAATGTTAATTATAGAAAACAAAAAGTTTCAATTTGCGAAGTTGCAGGTTTGAAAAGTTGTTTTGCTATAATTAAGGGAGAGGAAATTATACTTCATTCCAATTCTAAAAGCTTTGATTGAGATTTTAATCAAATTTAGTCAAGTATATATATGAGTGTTATGTTGGAATGGTTCAACATAAGGAAATTCTATATATGCAAATGTTAATTGCGCTCTCAAAATTCCATTATGATTACGGCATCCCTCTTCATAGTCTGAATTTTGAGAACATGGAAAATAGAAAAATTATAGCAAAAGACTGGTCGAGTATCATGTCTTTATGCGAGACATCATGAATCGTGTCCCATATGCTTCAAGTATAGGATCGATTACATGTGCTATAATATTCATCTGTTCTAAATTTTACAAATGCCTAGGGCATTAAGAGGGAAAAGGACTAGAACTGGATATGACTAAAATGATTAAGCAATTGTCGAGGACAATCTGAGGTTTACCAAATATTGGTTGCTCATGGACAGTTGGAAGTATAGTATAAATTTTTGAAGAACCATATTGACATATTCTAAAAAGAGGCAACTCTTGTTCAGAAGCGATAGTCAAAATGGGAATATGGAAATGTTTCCATAGGTGGAAGTTGTTCTTTAAATCTG
Organism: Lactuca sativa; assembly: GCF_002870075.4. NCBI lineage: Eukaryota > Viridiplantae > Streptophyta > Magnoliopsida > Asterales > Asteraceae > Lactuca > Lactuca sativa. The sequence goes on from NC_056626.2 coordinate 127,974,022, forward strand.
TGTAAGATTAGAAAACATAATGCAATAAGGATGTTCAAAGGAATGTACTTTGAATGTGAGACTTCGTTTCCATGGAATTGCTCTCCATTGGAATACCTTGTAATGTTTGTTGCCAAGTCTTTGTGACTTTTGTGCATAGTCATTACAAGAGGATCATTGAATATAAGTTTAGAATCTAACAGATTATAGTTAATGACAAGAATTTGGTATTCTTACATTTATCATAAGGATTTGGAATTATGAAATGAGCATCATTGAAATTTTTTCAATTGATCTATTTCACAAAGAAAGGACCATAGGTAAACATAGTGTGCATGCTTGGAGCATGACATAACTATTGTTTTAATTCAAGTATAAAGTTGATTATTCGAAACATTATACAATGAATAATGAGTAATCAATATGGCACTCAAAAACTTTTAGGGCCATATAGGATTAGTATTATTCTTGTGTTTCACTTTGCATGTTTTGACTTCCCGAATAACTAGGTTATTCAAACCGTCCACAGTCGATCATACCTTGGAAGTAGGTATTGAGGCAAGACTGTCATGAATGGGTATGTAGTTTGTCTAGGTGTTTTAGACATAGCTGCAGAATTCATGAGTGCTCCTGAAATAAGATTCGAGTATTGGATTAAACCCACGTTCATTTGATTCACTTCATGGATTTTATCACGAGTGATCATGAGATGATAATATCTTATATTCTTCAAACGGAGAGATATGAGTTGCAGTCTACAAGTCGGTTGCACATTGATAATGTGAAAACGCACCAGTAACTTGGTGTTATAAAACACATTATTGTGTGTGATTTGATGAGTAGATAGAGAAAGCATATGAGTCGACGTTTATCCATTCCTTTTACCCTTGGAGGGATAAAAGCGATATCTATGGGCCCCTCGATGATTTAGTGATGACAACCCTAAGTGCTCGGTCGGGCCTGAACTGATTTGATTTGTTTAATTAGTCGGTCGTCATAAATCAGAAATCAGGAAACAATATATGGACAGAGAGAATGATTATAATCCATGTCTCAGTCCATATGATATCTAGAATGGAGGAATATATGATCCTTTATCTAATGGACACATCATTGACTAGGTCAGAGTTCGACAACAGCTTTTAAGAGCTACGATTGCTAGTCGGGATTTTGGAGTCGTATTTGCAATAACAGTTTTAGACTTATCCAAGTGGGATACTGTTGAATTAGATGTCTAATCCCATAACTATTATTGGTATGTACTCGACCCGAGAGTAGCATGATCCATTTGGGTTGCATAACAACATGACAATTTGTTAGAATAGACTCTTGAGAAAAGGTTATATATGATTTATTAATATATTACAAGTTATAATATATTAATATGAAATCAGATGTTTTAATTAGTATTGATAAAGAATTAATTTGGAATTAATTTAGTGATCAAAAGAGACTAATTAAATCTATGGGGACTAATTATGGTAATTAGTTATATTTATATGTGTTGGGCTTATGATCCATGTTGGACCAAGTTTATGTATGGACACATAAAAAGTTGGGCCACATGAACCATGGATCATAAAACCCATGGGTATGGATTTGGGTTATACCCATGACGCTTGGAATCCTACATATAAAGAGTTGGGCCACATGAACCATGGATCATAAAGAGTTGGGCCACATGAACCATGGATCATAAACACATGGGTATGGTTTTGGGTTATACCCATGACCCTTGGAATCTTACATATAAATATATAGTTCATAGCCTGAAAACGCACACTTGTAGTTCTTGGAGTTCTTGGAGGTGTTTTGGTGCATGGAGATTCTCTCTCAAGAGCCACCTTTGTCCTAGTTGAGTTATGAGCCATTTGAGGCATTCATACTTTTGGTGCTAAGCTCTTAAGGCCAAATACAACAAGGTTTCAAGCTACATAAGAGGTATGTCATCCTAACTAGTATTTCATATTATTTATGTCAATTGCATGATAGTTATAGGCTTAATGCTTTGGAAACACTATTACATGTATAATTAGAGAAAACATAGATCCAAGGCATTTAGGGTTGTATCTGCACCATAGGATGTTGTAGTATACAAAAACCCAACATTTCCTTATATGAAATTGACATCATTACTGTAGTTGCTCAGTGTATGCATCATAGTTGTACATAACTAAGATCTTATAGCCTGAGAATGTTCGGTTTTGGCCTTATTTCCTATTCTTGTTTGATGAAGGGCTTAGGGTAGGATCAAATATTCGAATGTCTATAGGGTCCAACGTTATGTATGGCTAGCATACACAAATGTTGCAGGGTTGGTGAAGTTTCATGGATGAGTTGTGCGGGGTCATTTGACCAGTTGTGAGATGTTTAGCCTTCCTCTCGGAGCAAGGATTGAGTGTTCGCCTATGCTTATGTATATTGTTAGGGCGTTGTAATGATCCTTGAGACACATATGGGTAGGTATGGAAGGTAGTATGGGACCGTACTGCTGAAAGCATAGGACCCATACACGTAACAAGGAAGTCACAACCCCTGGGATTTAGTTTGGAGTTGGTTCCCCGTTAATATATGGAGCATCTGATTTCTTTCTGGTGTATTTTCATAATGGTGACTATGAGGCGATTTGAGACCAGATCCGAATCAGGATCAGGAGCTGGTAACCAGGGCGGGCCAGCAGTAGTTACATGGACCACTGGTCAGATGATACCGGAGGAGTTGGATGCTAGGATTCTGGAGATCCTACACAATGAGGTTTTTGCACTATTCCGGGGCACAGTTGTCGGAGATGTTTGGGTCTATCAAGACTGCCATGGTGGAGTACATCGATGAGCGCTATGCATCCATAGCTGAGACGGCTGCCACTGTAGCCTCCGCAATGGGGTAGGTCGGACATTTCAATACCAGGACTTCGATAACATGAATCCCCCGACTTTTGATGGGATTCAAGACCTGATCATAGCCATGAGGTGGCTATCTAACATTGAGGGATGATTTTTCACATGCTCATGTCCTACTGACCAGAAGGTCAAGTGTGCTCTGAACCTGCTGAGGTCCGGAGCGAAGGACTGGTGGACATTGATGACGGGGTCGTATTCTGATAAGCAGAGAGTTGCGGTTACATGGAATCAGTCCAGGGAGATGTTCCACACTCGCTACATTTCGCGAGTTGAGCGAGAGCGGCTGGCACAGGAGTTTTTGGATTTGAGACAGGGATTGGAGTCAGTGACGGAGGTCACCTGTATGTTTACTGATAAGGAGATGTTTTTCCCGGAGTGTGCTTCCGAGCAGGCTCAGATGACACGTTATCTGAGCATGCTCAACACCGACATCAGATAGTTTGTTTCTACCCAACGTTGTAACACATTACTGGAGCTACGGGAGGCCGCTAGGTGGCATAAGCTTGAGATTGAGATGCAGTTGAGAGAGTAGAGGCAGCCCCCGACGCAGTCGCAACCGGCGCCGAAGCGGTCCAAGACTGCTGATTCCAGATGTGGAGGTCAGCACGACCGCACTTATAGGAATTGCAGGAAGGCTCATTCTGGGATTTATCGATCTGGTAGAAGGTGCAACAAATGTGGCAATGAGGGGCATTATGTGAGGGACTGCCGTCATCCCGTCCCAGTTTCGAGTATGAGGATTTGTTACCATTGTGATCAGGTTGGCCACGTGAAGGCCAACTGTCTGTTGCTCGCCGCCAAGCCGGTGCAGGCTCCCGCGCCAATTACACTGAGGATCACTGATGGGAGCCAGGGTAGAGTAGAGCCCCCGAGGGCTCGGGGACATGCGTTCCAGCTCACGTCCGAGGAGGCCAAGATAGCACCAGATGTGGTGACCGATATATTTCTATCCTTTATCTTATTGATTATGTTTATTTTATGCTCATATGTGTTGTACCTATGTTAGGTACGTTCATAGTGCACTCCTTGCTTGCTCTGGTATTGTTTGACTTAGGGGCGAGTCGGTCATTTGTCTCCCGGTCATTTAGTAAGGAGTTTCGTTTTCTTTTAGGAGAGCTAGAGTGTCCGTTACGAGTCTCCATCGCCAACGAACACGAGATTTCTGCATCTTCAGTCTATCGCGGTTGCGAACTAGAGATCTTCGGGGTTTCCTTTCCGATTGACTTGACTCCAATTCCCATGGACAAAGTTTGTGTGATAGTGTGCATGGACTAGCCGAGTCGCTTCGGTGCCATGATCGACTGCGAGGGTCAGCGTGTGGTATTTCGAACCCTAAGTGGGGGGGGGGAGTTGGTTATCTATGGTGAGTGCACAAGGTTGGGTTCAGGGTTTTGCTCATCCGCCAGGGCTCGACAGTACATTCAGTACGGGTGTGCAGGTTATTTGGCGTATGTGGTGGATATGCGGGTTGTGGTTCAGGTCTCATTTTTAGAGGTTCCAGTCGTCAGGGAGTTCGCTGATGTGTTTCCGGAAGAGTTACCCGGAGTGCCTCCGGAGAGGCAGGTCGAGTTTAGGATCGACCTTGTGCCAGGTGCGGCCCCTATCGCCAAGGAGCCGTACCGATTAGCACCACCTTAGAGCTGTCATCTCAGCTACAGGAGCTGTTAGGCAAGCAGTTCATCCGTCCGAGCAGTTCTCTATGGGGAGTGTCGATTCTCTTCGTAAGGAAGAAGGATGGTTCACACCCGATGTGCATTGATTACCAAGAGTTGAACACGTTGACGGTGAAGAACCGTTATCCACTTTCGCGGATTGATGATCTCTTTGATCAGCTACAGGTAGCATCTTGGTTCTGCAAGATAGACTTGAGGTCTGGGTACCATCAGGTCAAGGTACCATCAGGCCAGGGTGAGGCAGGAGGACGTGGAGAAGACTGCGTTCCGGACTCGTTACGGACATTACCAGTTCGTGGTGATGTCGTTTGGGCTCACCAACATGCCGACAATATTCATGGATCTGATGAATCAGGTATGTAGGCTGATGCTTGATCGCTCAGTCGTCGTGTTTATAAATGATATCTTGTATATTCCAAGACCAGAGAGCAGCATGAGGAGCATCTCTGCAAGCTATTGGGAGCCTTGAGGTGAGAACAGATGTATACCAAGTTCTCGAAATGCGAGTTTTGGTTGCGAGAGGTTCAGTTCCTTGGACATCTCGTTAACCAGGAGGGGATTTTGGTCGATCCGGCCAAGATCGAGACGGTTATGCAGTGGGAGGTTCCGAAATCTCCCTCGGATATTAGGAGTTTCTTGGGATTGGTTGGGTATTACCGGAGATTCATACAAGATTTCTCCATGATTGCAGTACCCCTCACTCGTCTGATGAGGAACGGGGTGGATTTCCGGTGGGACCCTGAACAACAGACTGCATTTGAGACTCTGCGACAGCGACTCTGCGAAGTGCCGGTTTTGACACTTCCTGAGGTAGTTGAGGATTTCGTGGTGTTCTGTGATGCATTAATCATCAGATTGGGAGCAGTTGTCATGCAGAGAGGATGAGTGATAGCCTATGCTTCGAACAAAACATCTGGTGATGCAATGCTAGTAAAGTGGATGCTCAAGTTTGTCCGGTATGAGGTCTTTCTTTGATTCACTTATACAAACATAATAGTACGTTTTATATTTCTAAAATATATATTTTTACTTCTAAAGACGTAATATATATATATATATATATATATATATAACTTTTAAAAAATCATAAAAATGCGTACTTATATTTCTAAAAAAATGTATTTATGCCTCTAAAAATATATTTTTACTTCTAAAAACAAAAAAATATATTTATACTTATGAAAACTTAAAAAACGTTTTTAAGAATGTTAGTTTCTCACCATTTTATAAAAAAATAAATATATATTTTTGTGTTTTAAACCGTATAATTTGAATAAAAACTTATATAAAAAATTATTTTAAAAAAGCATAAATATAATGTTTCAATAAATATTATTGTAGTATATAAGTAAAATATGTATTTATGCTTGAATTATTGAACAAGTATAAATGTAAACAAAATATAATTTAATTGCTTTTTTACAAATCTTAATTCGTAGTAATCTAAGGGTATTAGTAGAGGAAAAGTAAAAAGAAAGAAAAAAAAAGGATTAGGAATGATTGATAAATTATATACGAATACTTCCCGAAAGTGTGGATAAGCCAATAACTTTTTCATTCAACATGATAAAAATACATAAAGAATATCAATGGTGCATTAACATGAAAGAATTAATCTAAACTATACACAGAATATAATGTTATTATTTTTTTCATTAATTCACAAGTAAATACAATGTTATTATTTTTTTCATTAATTCACAAGTAAATACTATCTCATATGTCTTGAAAAATAATTTCATATATTTATTTGAATCAACAATTATAATTTTATATAAATAAAAAAAATATAAATCTTTTAATTAGTAATTTATTTAAAATAAATAATTAATAATAATAATGACTTTTTACTATAAAAATATAATTATTTTTGAATCCGTGTTTTCTGTAGATTATAACTAGTATTGTAATATTCAAGTATAGTCTTTGACCGCACAAATCATATCTTTGACTGTGAAATATTTTTAGAAGACTTGGGATACCATACACTCCTACTAATTCATAATAAACTTTTACATCCATGACTAATTCAGCTATCAATTTTATTTATTATCCAAGTTTTTTTAGTTTTATGCTCTATGAAATAGTATATATTTATTTATATTATTAATTAGTTAAATCTTTTACTATTTTACGTTAAACACTTGCTTAGCTAGCTCGTCTGGTACACTGCACAAAACATATGAACTGATTGCCAACCGATTTGTCCTTTTTACAATGTAAACTTGATTGACCTATTAACCATTTATTCCATGTACATGTGTAGTGTTTCCATTTACACTACTTTTTGGGAATTCATCATCTTCGTTTTTTAGTTTTGCTCAAGCTTTACTCCTCTTATATAACACAAACAACCCTCTTGCTAACAAAAGTTTGGCTATAGAATGTTTACTCTAACTGGGTAATTAACAAACTTTGGCCTCTTTAAAAATGTGAATGCTAGCTCTTATCATTTAGTCATCCTATTTGCAGAGCTTTACTGTATTCGTATTCCTCTGATCGCAATGCTTTCAATCCGGTTACCTGCATTCATGTCACCATTTACGAAGCTCAAAGGTACCTACCTACACCATTGATCAAATGCAAATTAGTTGACATGATTTATATATGGATATGTGTTTTGGTTTCTTTAGTTTTTTCTAATATGAATCATGAAGTACTATAATTGCAATTTAAAATCTTCGGTACTTGGTTATTTAGTAATATTATGTATCAAAAAACTGTAATTGCAGTTGATCATTCATGAATTTTGAGTGAATTAGTTTTATTCATGAGTGAAAACGAGAAATCAACAAGTGAACCACCACTAGGAAGGAAGTCCTCACGCTTTTACGACTTGTGTAGTTATCTTCATGCTTTATGTGCTTTCTAAATTGCATGCAAATAAGATGATTAACTGAATTCATGTGTCCCCACACACCATGTTGCTGGAACATGACACGTGTTTTTAAAATTTGTTTTCACTGAGATTAATATCTATAAGTTTCTCTATGTTTGGGGAAATAAATAAAGATATGTATCTTATACAATAAGATTATAGTATGTTTTTTATTGTGTGTATGTGACTGTAAGGATGTTTTTTACTCCGTATTTGTTTTGGATTTTTACCTGATAAGATATGATATACAGTTTGAAACTTTTTTTTGTAACACATGCTGCATTTTTAGTAAAGGTGTCAAATTACACAGTCAGTTTCGTATTTTTGTCTAATACAACACAATAGTGTGTTTTTGTTTGATAACACAAACATGACTCAATAAAAACACAATAACACAACAAAAAATAACAATAAAATAATCATTGGTATAATGTCGTATGTAAATTCTTGTAAAAAATAATTTAAACACGAGTAGCACGATAAAAGAAAATTAACATAGAAGGCTACTGAATATACACGAATTTTGAACACGAACACAACTCGGCACGACGTCGTTTTTCTCATACACAACACGAACATGAAATCGAAATTTAATTCTGTCACAATTTCATTTCATGTCGTGTCGACTTTTGTCACCCTTAAGTTTTAGTCTATTATATGTTTTATATGTTTGGACTACTTATTGAAAAACTACCTCTTAGTTAGCTAGTTGATAAAAAATTATGTTTGATAAAAACTAGCTGATAAGCTAGTTAGAATATATAAAATGACATAAAAAAGTATTTAGAAAATATGTTTTTTATAGTTAATTAAGGTTACATTTGAAAAAAATCATAAAAAGCTAGTTTAAGTAGTTTTACAGAAAACTAACTTGGAACCTACTCTTAGCTTGCTAAACATGACAATATAAAAAAGCTCGGAAACATATACATACGCTTTAATATATATATATATATATATATATATATATATATATATATATATATATATATATATATATATATATATATAAGTTATGAATAGATACGGTTATACAATATATGCCATCCATTTTGTATTCAATTTTTTTTTTATTTTGTTAGGTTTAATGCATTAACAACTTGTATCATGTGTATTAAAAGTTTATCTTTTAACATATGATACATTGGGATTAAAAACTACAAATTGATGTATAACTGATAATTTATATTATAATCTGTCTATAATTATTCTTTTTTAAAAACTATGGTCAGTTATGAAAACTCAACTTCAGGAAATGAAATCTTAACACATATGATTAATGTTTTAAAAACCGGTTTGACGAGGTTGGTTCAACCGATCGGACTGAGAACCGGGGAAATGAACGGTTCAACTATCACTGGTTTTACGTCGATTTCTGAACCGGATTGAACCGAACGGTTTTTAGAAAAACTTGGTTGTTTCGGTCAAAATAAACCAGTTGAACCGAATAAAAACAAATGAAAAAACTATTTATATTATTAACTTTGGTGATTTTTTTTTCAAATCTATTTAGTTTTTCTCTAAATAAAAACACATGATAAATGTTATAAAGTTTTTTTGATGTGTTTGTATTCATCTAAAACTATATTTTGTTTCGGTATTATACTTTATTTTATTTTTGACGTATATGGATTGATATAAAACACTAAAATGTATGGGTTATGTGTTACTTTATTGTATTTGGATTCATCTACAATTTATTTTTATGTGTCTTTAATGTTTGAACTTGTAAACATCAAATTTATGATTTATATATGTATCTATGTGTAAAAAAATAGGAAAAAAACATGATAAATATAGAAACCGACTGACCTGACGGTCGAAACGGTTAAACCGGTTGAACCGAAAATCAATCACCATACCGGTTCAACTAAAAACCGATTTTTAATACATTACATATCATATAACTATTTACGCATACAAATTATATGTTTGGTGTGCTCAAGTGGTTTCTATGGCAATTTACCACAACCTATTTTACAGATAAACATCTATAGTCATGACTCCATGTTTTAAATAATAATGTTGTTAACCGTATGATGGATCCAAAAAAATCATATAAAAAATATATTGATAATTTAATTATTTGTTGTAAATGTAAAGTATCTACAACATTAGAACTTATTTGTTAAATTTTTGTCACAATACCAAAGACAACTTTTTTCATCGACTTATTAATGAGACCAACAATTTTATTTATATAATTTTATTGCTTTTTATATACTTTTGCAATGATTTTATATAACATAAAGTAATAAAATATTTTTGATAGATGAAAATTCACAAGTTAATCGTTAGGGCCATATAATGATTTTTCATATTTTTGATATACGTGTATTAGACAATATAAGTCATTCCTATCGTTTGCGACATTTTAATAAATTTTATTATGTGAAAATTATCTATATGATATAATAAAAAAAAACTAACATGTGAGTGTGTGACTATGAGTTCCAGATTCCAGTTACTTATAATAAAAATAATGAAAACAAATTGGAAAATGGGGAATAAAAGAATATGAAATAAACAAAAGCTAAATTTAGTCTATGGAAGGAAAAAGAAGTTATAATCCTCTCAAGTAAAAGCATCTACTTTTTATAGTAAAATCTAAACATTAACAATTTTAAAACTTTAAAACTTTAAATTGCTTCTTTAAGATTATTATTGTTAAAAATCACACGATAAAAAAATCTGTATATCTTTTTAAAGTAAAAAAACCATCCATATTTAATATTTTAAGATCAGCGTATTTATTTCCAGGTTTTAGAATTACTATTTTGGAAAAAAGAGAGTAGATAGGGGAATACTTTGCGTGTTTATTGGTATGGGAATATTTCTCCCAAAGAAAACTTATGGACCCTCCTAATATGAACGTACTTTATGAAATATTCACATAATTCCATATTTGAGCATGATTTTCCTACTGATTTTTTTTAAACATATAAGCTTCCTAAAATGCCATTCTGGGCAAGTTTACGATTTTCATCTTTAGTAATCTAAGGTTATTTTAGTAAAGCTGAATATTGCCAATTTCTTAAAATATATATATTAGTAGAAATTACAAAAACAAAGCATATAATTAAAGTATAAACCGTTAAAATCTCGAATCATCATAAAGTAATTTAAATAGGAAGTTAAAGTTGTTAATTTATGTCTTATGCAAATGATGAACCATGATATAATCTTACATGTAAATGATTAAAATAGATTATGTTTGTGATCAATCAAATAATCACATGACTTTTGTCTTTAAGTTTGCCATCAATATCTCTTCCACGTAGATTTATAAAAAGTTTCTATATATAAGGAATCATACAAGCTTTTGTCTTTCTTGTAGTCACTTCATTTTCACTTTGCTAGCTTTTATTATTACAATTTTGTACAAAATCATATTTTATGCATCATTTCCTTTTCCTCAACATGATATATATCGTTGTAATAAATTTACACATTAAAAAATATTACATATTGAAAATACTTGATATTTTTGAAAGTTAAGATAATTTAAGGGTCCACTACTCTCTCCTTGTATGAGCATGGAAAGTTATAACTTCTTTCACAAGATTCTAAGTTAATATTATTCCCTAAAACATAGAAATAGTTTAGGCTTATTGACTTTCGGATACATTCATGTTTTTTTAGCTTCAAAAAATATTTGAAACATACAATAAACCCAAGTATTAATATTATATATAACTCAAACACTAAAAGTTTTATATCATTAAAAAAATAGTTAGATTTTACAAAATCAAGATATGGGGTACAACGCATAAGCAAAAATGCAAAATCCAACACAAAATCCATATTCAAAAGCACTTTAATAATGGCCCCACCACAGTCTCTCTTCAATTTCATGGAAAAACTCAGGTGACAAATACTCCTCCATGAAAAAAGAATAAAATAATTGCATGGGAGAAGAATATTTTATATTTATATTAGAATTTCGACATAATAAGACTACACATAAAACAGAGCTCTCTCTTCCCCAAAATCTTCCCATATAAAACACATAGAAAACAGAAGCTTATACTCCAAGCACAACATCACCACCCTCCCTTTTTCTTATTATTTATTATTATTTTTAATTTTTTTTAAAATTTGATATAAATACATAATTAATATATCCAAACCAAAGAAGCAAAGCATCTCTTCTTCTTCTTCTTGGACACCTCCTTGCTTTCTCCTGTAAGTATCCTCATCTTTCCTTTGCTTGCAATTAACAACTTCACATCTTTTCATCTTCTTTCAATATTTCTCTCATATTTAATCCATATCTTTTTGTGCAAATTCAATCCTAAAGTTTAGAATCTTATGTTATACTTCATTTCAGCCATTAATGTTGCAGAAAATGCATCAGTTTTTGTCTTTCTTGGACTTCCTTCATTCCTATATATCGCCTCCTTTCATGAACTTCATCTTCCTTAAAGTTTTCAAATACCCAAAACTTTAATCACATGAAATTCCACAAAAAATCGACACCCATCTCCCTTTCTTTTTCGGGGATTTAAGTTTAATCGCTTTTAGTAAAAATCATTCTTGTCGCATTGTTTGTAATTGGAAACAAAAAGAGTGTACAAGTGATCGAAAACCATAATGGATTTTTTGACAGGAGGATCAAAGAACACGTGGCAACCAGTGATGGGAGCTGATACAACAACCTCAAATTACTGGTTAAATTGGAGAGTTTTTCTATGTGTCGTATGGGTTTTAACAGCAATGTGTTTGTCTTCATATCTTATAACAAAATATGAAGGTCCCTTGAATGGAAAATCAAGAAATAGAAATGAAGATGAAGATGAAGAAGATAATGATGATGATGATTATGGAGGGGTGTTGTATGATGATGAAGTTTGGAAGCCATGTTTGAAAGGAATCCATCCAGCTTGGTTGATGACTTTCAGAATATTTGCTTTTTTTGTGCTCTTGATTCTTATTATCTTAAATGCCATTGTTGATGGAGGCAGCATATTTTACTACTACACACAGTAAGTTTTCTTGATTTTTCCACTTTATTTTCAAGAATCTTGTTGGGTATTATTAAATTCTTCTTACATCCATTCAAACTTTCAAGTTCTCCTTTATAACATGCTTTGAATTACCCTCATTTTACCAATTTACCCATTTCACATTAAGTATTGATTTTGCAAATAAAAAAAAAATGTTACCAATTTACCCAAGGGTGTAATTATTTTGACTATTAGTTTACGCTCCTATTAATTTACCAATTTACCCATGTCGCATTTACAAGAGTATTGATTTTGCTCCAAAAATACGAAGGGTATTATATTACATTTGACTAGTGGTTTATGGCTTTATGCATTGTTTAACAAGTATGGATAAAATTGACCAACTTACACATGTTACATTTACTAAATTACTGAATTTGCCACAAGAGAATTTATTTTAAATTTACCCATGTCACATTACAAAATTAGTAATTTTGCTTCAAAATAATTTATAACCAAAGGGTATTATGGACAGTATATGCACCAACCTTAGGGGCCTGACTTTGATTAGTAGGACATAATTATCAACTCTTTTTAAATCCTATGGTGTTTGTTTGTGTCCTGATTTTTTTTTTAAGATCTGATAACTTTTCGAAAGTAAAATATCAGAATGGCTTTATTCTGATTCTTCAATTTTATACATTTTATTTATAATATATGTTTTTAACATATTGATTCTAATATTTTCACTTTGATTCTTTTTGGGTGGTAATTACAGGTGGACTTTTACATTGATAACAATATATTTTGGGGTATGTTTCATCAACATCATCCGATTCTTCTTACACACTCTTTCTCTTTCTCTTTCTTTATTAAAGCTGTTTTATTTTATCTTTTTCTATTTTTTTAATTCAATTTATCACATTATGCTCTTAATGTTTCTAAATGAACAGATTGGATCCATGTTGTCAATTTACGGATGCTATCAATACCACAACAAAGTCGGTGGTGACAGAAGTGAGGAATTAGACGAAGAGCAAGCTGTAAGAGATGAAATTACCAATTTACCCCAATCTAGGAAAATCATAGGCGCTAAAAATCGAAGACAGCCTCGCCAAGTCGCCGGCTTTTGGGGGTATACTTTTCAGATCATGTTTCAGGTAAAAAAAAAAGGATTAAAATCCCAAGAATACGAATAAAACTACAAAAACTTTACACAAAAAATGAAAAATCCATGACAATATTTCATTTTTTTTTTCAGATGCAAGCAGGTGCAGTTGTGCTTACTGACTGCGTTTTCTGGTTTATCATAGTCCCATTTCTTGCCATTAAAGATTATAATTTAAATTTTGTAAGTGTGACTTTTTTTTTTTTGAATTGAAAAAATATATATTTGGTTTATGTTTTTAAAATATGGCGGAGTTTTATATGGTGCAGTTCATTATTAATATGCACTCCATCAATGCGGTGTTTTTGCTTGGTGACACTGCATTGAATAGCTTGGTAAGTATTTTTATTTGTATTTTCTGGTTCTTGATATTAAATTAGAATTTAGATTTTTTTTTTGTATTATGAGACTAAAAAGTTGTTATTTTTCAGAGATTTCCTTGGTTTCGAATTGCATACTTTATCCTCTGGACCTGTGTTTTTGTTGTTTTCCAGTGGATTGTTCATGCGTGCATAGCACTTTGGTAAACTATTCCTCTTTCTATTTCTCTAAATTTTCATTTATTTATGTTTTATAGAATCTACTTTTTTATCGACATTACAATTTGAAAAATCTATCCAGTTATAGCCATGAAAAATATTTTGTATATTGATGAAATTGTTAAATATTTGTAGATTTTTCAAAAAAACGATGTTGTACTAGGAAAAAAAAAATAGGATACTATAATAAACTAATCAATGAAATTACTTCATTTAACCTTTTTAAAGTGGAATCACTAACCAATGACATGATTTTAATCTTAAACAGGTGGCCTTATCCTTTTCTTGATCTCGCATCTTCATTTGCTCCATTATGGTATGTTCTTTTACAAGAACAAATAGTGAAGGTGTTGTGTGTGTTTTTTTTTATCAAAAAACGGCTTTTCTAAATAACTCTTTTTGCTAAATATATTGATGCAGGTATTTATTAGTAGCATTGTTGCAGATACCATGTTATGGAATTTTTGTTCTTGTGATAAAACTGAAGCATTTTCTCCTGTCCAAATACTTCCCTGATTCTAATCAATACACTCTATGATGATGATGACGACGATGATGATAAACATGGAGATTTTCTAGTGAGACTGATAAAAATGTTAGAATGTTAATAGCATTCGTAGAGAAATTGGCATATAATTGTTTGCTGTAATTATACGTTATATATACAAGCTTGGAGCATTAAAATTGTTTTTTTTTGTGCGTTGTTATACCAAATAGTACATTGTGCTTTATAATACGTACATTGGATGAGTGATAGTTTGATATAGGTGAAAGTGGCATACATGAGCACATGGAAAAAGGGTCATAAGTGATAAGAGTCTCTTTTTGATGGGTTTTATTGTGAAAGAATGGGGTGTTCTAGGACCCTGGTCAAAAAGATAGAAAATGAAGGTAGAATTGGGAGCTTTACACGCTTTTATGAACCATATGTTTTTGGGCCAAGAATCTATTCAAGATTGTTGAAATCTTAAAGAATCCAACCATTGTAGAGCTTTTGGGAAATTGAAATTCAAGTTGATCATCATTGCTTCATAAGTGGAATTGATAAAAGTCTGTGTCATCACAAACTGTTTTCAACTAAATTGGGCATAAACTAGTGGATAAGTGATTGACCATTGATCTATTTCCAATCAAAGGAAGGAAAAAAAATGAGAGAGATATGTTAGAAAGATAAAAGGGCGTTTGGAAACTATTACCGAGTGAGATTCACGATTTTCAACCAAAAAATAAGCAAATTGTGAGGAAGATACTTGGTGTTTTCTGCTGAAGAAATTATGGATCTAATCTAATTAGGGAAAATGATTTTTTAACTGTTGTATTTGTTTTTATTTGGTCTCTTTTCTTTTTTTGTATTCAATATACCATCAAACTTGTTGTTTGTGTTCACCATAACCATTTTGACCGGCTTTTGACATGTGATAGTCGGTCAAAGGATTATGGTGAACACAAGCAACAATTCGATGGCATATTAAGTACAAAAAAAGGAAACTGACCAAATGAGATCAAACTCAACAGTTGGTTACCCTCCTGAGTCATTTTCCCCGAAAAGTTAAATGAAATTAAAGTTGCAAAATTATCAAAGACTGCAACCTTCTTTGGCCATAATGTATATGAAGAGAGTTTCGGAGGGGTAACTTCGTTAAAACATGTTCTATGATATGCTTACTGTGGTTAGTTGTCAACATCTCTCTGCAAAAGGATATGACTATGTATTAGAGGTATATTTATCAATATAAACGATCACCTCAAGGTATATTATGGTGATATTTTTGCAAAAGCTACATGGTATTATACATATTGATGTTGTATCTTATCTCATGAATTCGATCTTAAAGCTAAGTAAACTCAAAAATCATCGCACTTGTGATTCCACTCGTTTGTAGACTTGTCTAGAATCCATGTAAATCATTTGATTGGAAATGTAAATGTAAACATGAAATGCACCTGCTTAGTCAAGATTCCCCTAATAAATATTCAAGTGCATTACAAAGTTGTATATGTATGAATAATGTTCTTTCGTGGGTTATGTTTTAAAGAGAAGCAAGAATGAATCTAATAAAGTCATTAATATCAGCATGAGATGGCGCGAGATTTGTTGTAAATGAGTAAACGTAAAATAAATCAGGAGGGTAACCAACTGTTGCGTTTGTTCTCTCTTAAAAAAATGTTGCGTTTGTTCTCATTTGGTCCCTTTTCTTTTTTTTGTACTCAATATATCATCGAACTTGTTGTTTGTGTTCACCATAATCCTTTGACCGGTTATCACAGGTCAAAAGTCAGTCAAAAGGGTTATAGTGAATACAAACAACAAGTTCGATGGTATATTGAATACAAAAAAAAGACTAAATGAGAACAAACGCGATATTTAGTTACCCTTAAGAGTCATTTTCTCATCTAATTATACAAAACTAGGCGAATGCCCGCGCGTTGCGCAGTGGGATAATTATGTAGTTTAGTATGGTTATATATGGTTTAATGTATTGTGAATTAAACCATACATAAAACTTGTATGCGATTAAATAGCATGTATATTTTTTTATTTACAGATTTTTTTATCATAATCAATAATGAATTTTTTTTACTATTAGTTTAAAATTTAAAATGTAATTTTTTACTAAGAACCTAACAGAACTTTTCAAAATTGAAAACGGATCAGTCGACCTGGTCTACGAATCTATTTATCTAATGTAATTAGTTGATGATTGATTAGATATGGATTCTCATTTGTGGTCGTCTATTTATGTTAAACCTCATACAAATACATATTTAACGACTTTTGTTAGTTTTACTATTGAATAGAAAATGATGCCGTATTTTAAGTAAATATAAAAAATCTCATTCTCAATCTATTTTAAGATAGTGACAAAAAATCATATTCTATAACTAATGAAAAGAAAAAACGGAGCCAAAATTTTTAACTATAATAAAGTTGATTCCAATTAAAAAGTGCTCAATCGAAGATAATATCATTCAATAAACATCATAAGATATTACGTTATATTCAAATTACATACATCATTTTTGTAAGAGTCATTCAAAATATATGAGACTATAATGCCTAATACAACAATGTAATAACCAAATGACCCTAACATATTTTAAATGAAATATAATTATAATATATTATCTTTTTTTTTGAACCGACAATTCTAATCTACTCCTAAGCTAACAACACCTATTTCACTTATGTCCACAACGGGACTTGAACCCTCGACCTCTAAGAGGGAGGGCATCACCTGGTACCGCTGGGCTACAAGCCCTTTGGTTATATTATCTATGCAACTAAATTTTTGCACAACATGTGGGATTCGTCTACTATATGGTATTCTTCTAATATATTATATTATAGTATAAACATTATATTTGGAAAACCACTTTGAGTCATATTGTAGTTTATAACATTAAATTTGTGATCGGGTGTATTTGACACACATTTGTGTATTTATATCTATATTATATATTTAAAACAAATATTATATAAACATCCAACCTAAATATTCATCTTCAAGTTTTCTTTCTTCACCACGTAAACAAACTTTTGTTATAAAGCCAAAAATGAAATAAAAGACACTTAATTATATGATCATGATATATTGTATTTTGATTGGGGCTTGTACAAAACATGCATGAGTATATATTATTAATTTATCTCTTGTTTTGGGTAATTGGAATAAGATAGCTTCAAATTCAACATATCAAACGGATTACCCATTACTAAAGTCTAAAACCCAAAAACTCAAACATGTTCTAATACCATACAAATGCATGAGGTTTTAGCAAATTATTATCTCATATGAATTACCATTGATTATGTGTGATTAATTATTAAGAAGGTGAAAAGGTTTGGGAGTTTCAAATGCATGAGGTTTTAGCAAATTATTGTGGGGGGTTTCAAATGCATGACAATCAAGGGAAAATGCAAGTTTTATAAGCATGTAAGATGGTAGATCATATATGAACCTAGAAACTATGGATTGAATCTAATTATACAAAATTAATTATAAAACAAATTAGAAACACAAACGACGACACAGACCATCATTGTGTTGTGTAATGTGTTAGGGTGGTGGGGACTTCCTTTTTTTCTACTTTCTTTTCTAATCATTCCCAAAACCCAGTACACAAGGCCCATTCTTCTACCACTCTCAACCCTCTCATTATATATATACTAGGCGAATGTCCGCGCGTTGCGCAGAAACACCTATATAATTGAAATCTTTACAAATATATGTTTTCTTAAAATAACAATAACGTTGTTGTTAAGTTTTATATAATAATTCGTATATGAAATTGATATAATATATTGATTATTTTGAATTATATTATATTATATACATCTATTAAAACTACATAGTATCAATCGTTTGAATGACTTCTACTCGCGAGTTACTAATAAATGAAAATAAAAAATAATATATGGTTTAATATTATTTGTTATTGTTAATTATTTTTTAAAATTTATTTGTTTAACATTTTAATTTCTATCATGGTAATTATTTAAAACAACAAAAAATGTTTTTTATTTTTTAAGGTAACAATATAATCGTTTATATAAAGTTAGTTTTAACTATTGTTATTGTAAGTTATTTTAAGCTACTTATTTGAAAATTTAATTGATTATAAAAATATCCTTAGGAAATATTTTAGTTAAATTAAGATTACAATTTAGTTTTTGCATTTAGCACTACAATTTATCACTTTCAACTATTCACAAAATATTATTTTGATTTTTTAAGTGAAACTGAAATTTATATTTAAGTTGATCATGTAATGTTATATTTAAGTTAACAATTTAAGTATTTTATCCAAACTGTTCAAAAGTTGTAGCTTTAAACTGATAATTGTTTACATATAACAACATATTAAATCTAATAAATTAAGTATAATGTGTTAAAAATTAAAGACATAACTTTATAAGTATAAGTAAAGATATTATTTTAATATTAAAATTTATTTTATTTATGATTATGCTTTAAGTTTGATATTTTTTTAACTTTATTAACCAACTTATAATCATTATTAGAAAGACACTACAATTTGTCAATTTTAACTATTTACAAAATATTATTTGCGATGTTTAAGTCGAACTAAAATTTATTTTTAAGTTGACCATGTAATGTTATATTTAAATTAACAATTTAAGTATTTTATCAAAACTGTTCAAAAATTGTAGATTTAAAATGATAATGGTTTACATACAACAACATTTTACAATTAATAAATAAAATATAATATGTTAAATATTAAAGACATAACTTTATAAATAAAAGTAAAGATATTATTTTAATATTGAAATTTAGTTTATATATGATTACACTTTAGGTTTGATATTTATTTAACATTATTAACCAACTTATAATCATTATTAGAAAGAAATTGAAAAGTCATGGGAGTTTCAAATGAATATGGTGTCTTAGTAGTTTTAAATCCATGAGGTTCAAGGAAAAATGTTAACTTTATAAGATACTAGGCGAATCCTCGCGCGTTGCGCGAAAGTAAAATTATATATTTAAAATAATAACTTTTATCAAATTATTATTTAATATTTCTACTTTGAAACAAAATGTTAGTAATAAAGAAAACATATAGTTAACATATTGGTTTTTCTAAACATTATAATTTAACTTTTAAGTCATTGTGATATATATAATTATTTGATAATTTTATAAACCGTTTAAAATTGTGTAAATTATATATCAAATGAATGATAATATAACAGGTAACAAAACATATGAACAAAAATATGAACTGCAACTTTTATTAACATAAAAATAAAAAAACATCTATTATAACATTTGTATTAAAAAAAGATATATACAACGAATAATAAAAAAATATGAAAAATAAACACTATAACTTTTAATAACATAAAAACACTAAAACATATATTATAACATTTATATTAACTCTTCATATTGGTGATTACTAATTAATAATCATAAGTTAAAAACTCTTGAGTTTTAACTAATAAATATACATAAATTAGAAAACTCTTGAGTTGTAGTGTGAGTTTCAAATGAATGCGGTACTTGGAAATGTATATTTATTATTATTAATATTATTGTTATTATTAGTATTATTTTTATTATTATTATTATTATTATTATTATTATTATTATTATTATTATTATTATATTCTTCTAAATAATTGGTTTTGATGCATCTTTTTAATCCATTCAATTATTAAACATAAAGATATTTAATTATAAATTTATAATATACATAGGTGCATATACATGTTAAACAAATCACATAATATATATATATATAATATATATATATATATATATATATATATATATATATATATATATATATATATAGAGAGAGAGAGAGAGAGAGAGAGGGAGAGAGAGAGAGAGAGAGCTAGGTTCAATTGTTTAAAGTATTTATTGTGTTATTGTATGCATAAATGTGGTCCAATCAAAAATTAAAATATAAATAAATAATTAAATAAATAAATAAGGGTAATTAGGTAATTTTATAAACAACTTCCCCAAATATTTTCCTATAATTATGCTAGTTGATTTTAACCTAATTTATCCCCTTTTATAAACAACTTCCCCCAAATTCATCGATGAAGATGAGAAGGAAAGCATGAAGCGGCTGCAAGGTCCAATGGATGTCGATCGATTGCAGGCTAAGGAAACGTCTCCGCGGTCGACGAGACTGAAGCAACGAAGTGAAGCCTGTCATCATTACCAACGCCGAGGGTCAGAGGATGACGCCATCGATTGTGGCGTACACAAAGAACGGAGATAGGTCTGCTTGGTTATCGGATGCTATTTGCTTCAAGAAGACATCAGAGCTACTGGAGGATCCAAGAACGCTTTCACCAAGAGCAAATGGCATTTCACCAAGACTGCCGGCGTCTATGGTGTCGATAAATGCTCAGCGGTTTTGACAAATTGAAAGAGTGCTCATAATTTCTCACATTACTAACAGTGTGTCATAGAAATTTGACTCTTCAATTTCAAAACTCGTGTTTAGAGAACTTCGCTAAAGTTCCTCTGTAGGAAATGTTTCCATGGGTTTTCTTCTTACTACGAGGGTAGATAAGTAAGTCATTACATGGAGAAATGACGAATTGATCCTAGTAAGAAAGACGTAACCCTATTCATGTAGCTCATGAAAACTATGGGCGTATTGGTCCTATCCGAAGGGTATCACTACGGACTCGAAGTGTCCGCATCGAGTTCAGGAGATAGCCTTCCGGACATCTTTCTCTAACACTCGAACTGGTGATATTTGGATCTCAAATCCATTCCTGGAGGTAATTATTTCCTTGCGTTTGCTCAACAATTTCATCTATGCGAGGCAGAGATAACGATTTCTATGAAAATCTTGACGGAGTCCTCGATATCCGAGGCACATATGATGCGATCCATCGATCTCTGGAAGAATATGACCGTGGTTCTCTAGGGTGAGAAACCTAGTCTTCTAATTCTATTTCTGTGTAGTTTGCTAAGTTGTCCGGACTGTTCTTGTATCTCAGTAGGTGTTTAAACTATAGGGCGTTCTGTTTACGGGAGTCGTACTGGGTTCTAAGTTTGTTCACATGACGATGTGATTTCTCATAGGCTTAAGCAGTTCTCCGTCCTGAAGTTCATATTAGAATTCATACATGGTTTCACAATCACAATTTCGGGTATACGAGTCGCATATAATTAAGGTTGAAAAGGTAGTCGAATAACTGATTCTTCTTTAAGCTCACATCCCATCGGGGAAAAAGAAGTTAAAGTGGAATCATCAATTCTAAACCTGTAGAAGCTTGATTATATATCACTCTTATGTATACCATTCTAAGTGATAGATCAATCGTATGAATCCTTGGATTGAACTTGACGTACTGCACGAGTGGTACTTCGGGGATTTCTTCGGAAAGAAAATAACTAAGTGGTACTCCTGGCATGAGTACTACTGTGTTCTGATATGACGGCTTCGCTGCAAAAGTGATCTAGAAGAAAGAGATGTACGTATGAAGCTGTTTTTGTGAGGATCAAATTTAATCGAGTCGTATGATAATGTCGGAATCATACTGAAACTTAAAGACATTAGATTCAAATGTAAGACGATTACAGACAAAACACAACTGTGCAACCATTAACAGAGTTACAGTACTTTAGATTTACCACAAGACTATTGCTGCGAATAAGATATACTACAAAAGACAAGTATACGTAGCACGAGAATTCCTATACAGACAGGATCTCGCAAAAGGTAAGTCTCTAGTTGCACTAGTTCTAGATAGTTTATAATTCTGTTACAACGAAACCCCTAAATTACATTCAACGTGGTTCCGGAGTAGGCTCTCCTGCAGCTGTGATCCTGAGAATTTTCCCATCTGCGCCGGAGTTCTTTGTTATCGAGCAATCTTTCTTGAAGTGCCCTACCTCATCGCATCGGTGGCATGATTGGCTAGTACTAGCTTTGGTGACGGGATTTCGACTGGTTACTTCCGGATGACGACATGATTCTGTAACACGAAAGATAAGGGTTTTGTGAGCGGTTCTGGTTGACGCTGATGTACTTAGATTGTTCTTGAAAAGAGTAAGAGTATGATCTCGAAAGTTTGACCTACATCCCTATGATGCAGTCCTAGTAAAGAATGAAAGTATGTTCGCGAAGGTTTGACCTACATCCCTATGATGTAGTCCTAGTACGGAATGGAAGTATGTTCGTAGAATGGTCTCAAAACGTTTGTCGTTCGAGCTGAGGTATCGTGGGTTGGTGAATAACAAGATCCAACCACTGAAAGAGACTTGGAAATGTCCCCGGAGCTAGATTACTATAGTCCAAATGACTTGACTAAAGCATGTTTCAGATAGACTCCAAATGAAAGTATGATAAGAGTACTTGAATGAAGAATGACACAAAAGTTATCCGGCTGTCAATATCTTTGATATTCACGATGTAAAGGTTCAGGAAAATGACCTTGTAAAGGTCTTACATCATATCCACAGAAGATAGTTTCCTGACAGCATAAAGACCTAACTAAAGTACTTACGGTACAAGATAATTTCATAGAAAATGCCACATCAGGCATAGACAGAAAAAATACAATTCCTCTTTATAAGGAAATAAGGTAAAGCGTCTACTACTGGCAACGGTCATTCCTCTGGTGAACTCTTAGTTCAGCCAATTGACGTTCCATGTCAAGTAGGTGTCTTTCGCACACCATCTGGCGTACTCGGAGCTCTATGACTTCGGCTCGTGATTCAGCCGGTGCTTGCAGCAGGGTTTCATGGTTTCTCTCTGATCTCTTGCGAGCATCTTCTAGACGAATGGTGCGGAGGGTATGCATTCTCGCATCAGCGACAACTTCGATAATCGGAAGTAGGGCTGTCCTGCCTTGATTCTCATTTCGGCCTCTCTGCGGGCCAAGATTGGCAAGACTATATCTGCTAAGCCCTCATTGCTCAAGTCGTAAAAGCTTCGGTCGCCATCAAATAGCATAGACCGATCTTGTCCTTGGCTCCATGTTTCCAAGCATTCCACTCACTCAGGGTCAGGCCATGAAAGGCCGGACGAGGGTTAGGAATTGGAAAGGAAGCTGCTTGGGGTAGGTTCTCAACCTTTGTTTCGGAGTTAGCATTGTACGAAAGGTCTTCATCCTGGTGATCATTCAAGGGGATAGGATGATCATTCTCTGGTTCTTCTCCAAACCAACCAGCTATGACCTCATTCGGAAGATACTGGTTGCCGAGGGGATGGAGTCCAGCTATGTTTTCTATGCGAGAATTTAGGGTATGAGAATAATTATTAGACAAACTATCTAGATAATTATTTAGAAACTTTCATTAGTTACATCGCTATTTGTGAAGTGCATACCAGCTATGTGTAATCTAAACAGGATAGACCTTCGAATAAGTGACCTTAGCTCCAAATTCACACAGAATAGGGGTAAGGCAAAATTTCCACAAATTCTAAGTCTATAACATCCTAATTACACGTGGCTTTAGTGTATCCACTTAGCAACTATCAACTTATTAATGAAGATCCCGTTTTAATTCTCAAGTATAAGTACTTATAGTAACAACAAATACCCCTATAGTATTTTAATTTTAATGTTATGTTCTATTGTTCTCATTGTGGTAGGGTTGGTAAGATTTTAGCATTGTTGCAACCACACAATTAAACTTAGGCACATGCTAGTCAACCCTCGGATAATATAGGCGATCAGGCTATATCTTCCCAGTTTTGACCATATGTCTCTAAGCCCACTTGTGTTGTCCAACAATCGTAATTCTTTTGTACTGTCCTAGTGACACTGATTTTAGTATGAATGCAGCACGTATACTTACTTAAATATTTTACTATTTAAAGTATAAACTCTTGGTCAGAGTATTTTTAATCCCTTATGTATTTATAGTTAGTATATCTTTTATGGGTTGATATACTCAATTCACTATAAACAATGCTCTGATACCAATCTGTCACACCCCAAAACCAAGAACGGCGGAAACGTTCTGGGGCGGAGGACGTCATGTATAATATCAACAACAATGTAAAGTAGTAAACAAGCAACAACATCATACATTGCATTAATAAAATAATTATTATACAATTGTGTTCTGTCAAATTTTGATAAACACTAAAGCATAAATCAAAATGAAAGATAAGTCTTGAATAAGCTCCATCTTCCTTTCTCCTTGCATCGGTACCTGTTTATGATGACCTGAGGATACAAGTAATTTTGAAAGCGAGTATCAGCTTTGAAGCTGGTGAGATCATAAGTATTTAGTGTCTTAATTTGTAAGTAAGTATTTGTATGTAAGAATTTGTAAGTGTATATGAACTGTAAGTGTTTGAAAAACCCTAGAATCCCGATGATTCCTACTAGTATAGGAAGGTGTTTTCTACCAAGACCTAACTGTTCTGAAGGTAGTCTTCTACCAAGACCTAACTGTTCTCAATGTTCGTTTCTCGTAAGAGTGTAATTTTCCCAAGTGTAACTATTATTAACAAAATATAGTTTTTACATTTATAGTTTAAGTGAAAAGATCACTAAATATATGTACAAGGAAAAATTAATGTAGTACTAAAACGTAGCCCTATAAGAACTACTGTTGTACTAATTACCTTAAACCGGATTTATATTAAGGCATTATGTGATAAATTGCACCATACTATCGACGGATAACAACGACATACGAATGGTCGTAATAACGGAATGACGTTTGGCACCCTCAGACCTGCAGGTCCCACTGTAGCTAGCAGCGAGGTGTAGGATTGTCAATCCAGTATTGATCTATACGCAAACTCACGCTCTCCCTACAAGAGACTCTGGCTACAACTCGAGTCATGACAATTAAGTCATGCTCCGATTTAAATCACAATAATTATCATATTCTCGTATATGTGCTGAAATGAACTGTTCTAACTGGAATGTACGTGCTCTCTACCTAGCAAGTATAGTAATGTACTGTAATATTCTACGTGTACTAGCTGTAATGTGTGTTCTCTCTATCTAGCAAGTATAGTATGTACTACAATGTTTTAGAAGGTATTGACTCATGAATGAAATGACTCATTTGTATGATATCGTGTTCTAGTAATAGTTCTAGTATCTTCCTAAACTACCCATATGGTAGTTTACTAGCAGTCTAACTGGTACGTATGGACATGGATGTATACCCTTGCTACCCAAGGGCATGGGATGAACTGGAAGGACCTTTTATGACTATATATGTACATATGATATATAACTAATATTTAAACGACCTTCGGACGAGTACCCGATATCCCACCAGACCACATCTCAAGCGTGAAAAGGAAATAGGGTGGATAGCCTTCCTAAGTCTTTTAAACATTTCTTATATAACTATACATATAGAGGCATGCAATTTATAATAACATAAATATTATTTTAAGAAAAGATCGACTTGATGTCAATCTACAAAACAATTTGAAGGCATAAGTATGATAAAACAGTTTTAAGTATAAGGAAACATTTGTTTGAAACACAGTTGTAAATAAGTTTGAAAGGTAATGTTCAGAGTAAGATGTACAGTGTAATAAGTAGTTTAAGACATATAAATTTTTTATAAAAATCATTTGAAGGAAACCATTTGGTAAAACGGCTAATGAGTAGCCAAATCCTTTGAATGCTGTATATTAATCACATGTGATTGATATAATAACTAGCGTAATTCTACTTATTAATCGCATGTGATTGATATAATAACTAGCATGATTCTACTTGTATCCCCCCCCCCCATAAAACATTTAAAATAGTTTAAAACATTAGTTAAGGGGTATGAACTCACCTGTAGTAAGTGACTGGAATTGAACGGACTGTTATCGTACAGAAGGATCGAACAAGTGCTTTGTGTCAAGTGAAGACTTAGACACACACAAAGGTCCTAAATACATATGAAAACATATGTATATAAATAATTAGTGATTAAAACACTAATTATACAAGTAATAACATTTAAGCGCGAGGAAAACACTTTTGGTCAAGTGCTAGGAGGCTAATGGGTTGCAACAAAGGAGTGCAAAGCCCCTAATGGAAGTTCATGGTCAAATGACCATATGTTTTGGAGTTTACGGCCTAGGGGAGTAAACTCCTGGCCGTAAACTCTCTTTAGGGTCCCTAATTGAAGCTTAGAAGTACTACAACTCTAAAGGGGAATTGTTTCAAGGCTATACAAGTGATTGGGCACCATATTGACTCCTTTGGGGAGTTTACGGCCCAAAGACCACATTCCCTTGGAGTTTACGGCCGTAAACTCCCTTGGGAGGGTTTTTATGGTGTTTTCAAGTCTCAAACATTTCTAGGAATTAGACTAGGCTTTGGTACTTGGCTTTAGGAGGGTTTATGGCACATTTGGCACCATTTTATGGAGTTTACGGCCCTAGAACCTTTTGGGTCGTAAACTCCCTCACTCATGGGGTTCTAAATGTTTTGACTAGTCCATAACTTATTTAGGTACATGCCCAAATTGTTTCTTGGCTCAAGGAAGGTGTTAGGGTGTCCTTTGACCCCTTTATAGGAGTTTACGGCCCAAGAACCACTCTTGGCTGTAAACTCTTCAATACTTGTGCTTTTCTTATGTTTTCTAGGTTCTAAACACATTAGGGTATTAGTCTAAAATAGTGTCCAAGCCTTAGGTGCCTTAAAAGCACCATTTGAGCAACTTACATGGGAGTTTACGGCCTAAGCTATTCTTGGGCCGTGAACTCCTAACTTGGGTGTTTCTTGGTTGATTTCTTGTCTCAAATGTACATACATATTATCCTTAACTAGTTGCCTAACAAGGAAATGGGTCTAGGTGGCCTTTAAGCTTGATTTTGGAGTTTACTCCCCAAGAACGTTCTTGGGCGGTAAACTCCCGGATCTCATGTATTTGACATACAATCTATGTTAATAAGCATAAAACAAGCATTAAAACACAACTAGAGAAGTGTACTCACGATTTGGGATGAAAACCCGAAGATCCGTGAGAGGGAATTTGGCTTTTCTCTAATTGGAATTCAACTAATGAACCAATTTGGTTCAGAATTCTATTTATAGTCCTGAGATTTTTGGCAAAAAAATATTTCTATTCTCGGAATGGATTCTAATGTCCTAGAGTATTGGATTTACAGTGTTGCACAAAACCCTAGTGCAACCACTCTCCTAATATCTCCTTAGATGTACAATCCTGAAAACTGCCAAGCTTACACTCGAAATTTGAGTTTTCACTGTAACTGCTCTACTTTTATTGGCTTGGTGTGGTTTGTTCAGAATGGAAATTTTGGGTTGTCACATCATCCCCCTGTTGAAGGGAATTTCGTCCCGAAATTAGAATTTAGGCAAGGAAGTATGCACGAATGATCGAGTCGTGAGGAAGAAACTTCCTACTTGATTGGTTCTAGCGCACCTAAGTGAAATCGGGTTCTTTGTTGGAATCCCGATGAACCTTCACTATCAGGCGATGGCGCTGCTTCGTCCGCTTGACATCTCGGTCGAGGGTCACTACGGTTCTAAAACGAAGGCGAGGATCTCGACGAGTGGACTTACAAGAGTCCTAACGGAAAGATATGGTTCCACGATCGAGACGCGAAGAGTAGGATGTATGTTACTGAGTTCGCGGAGTAGGTCTAGTTTGTGCGAGGCACATGACCGATTCTTATAAGAATCTTGGAGGTCCTAACTATATTGTATTTAGCTTTCCACGCTTTACGAAGCGTATTAAGCCATTCCCAAAGTGAGTTATCCTAAAGAACTTGGTCACTCACTTGGAATTTCAAAGGTTCCTTTTCTTGCGTAACTTCCCAGTCAAAGGCCAACCCTTGCTGGGTCAAAGTCGTACGGGTTTCTGTAGCTTGCGAGGAGTTCTGAATGAACTAAGACGATAGGTCGGTAAGACCTAGAATTTGGCGAAAGACTGTCGGCGTCTCTGGTGTCGATAAATGCTCAGCGGTTTTGACAAATTGAAAGAGTGCTCATAATTTCTCACATTACTAACAGTGTGTCATAGAAATTTGACTCTTCAATTTCAAAACTCGTGTTTAGAGAACTTCGCTAAAGTGCCTCTGTAGGAAATGTTTCCATGGGTTTTCTTCTTACTACGAGGGTAGATAAGTAAGTCATTACATGGAGAAATGACGAATTGATCCTAGTAAGAAAGACGTAACCCTATTCATGTAGCTCATGAAAACTATGGACGTATTGGTCCTATCCGAAGGGTATCACTACGGACTCGAAGTGTCCGCATCGAGTTCAGGAGATAGCCTTCCGGACATCTTTCTCTAACACTCGAACTGGTGATATTCGGATCTCAGATCCATTCCTGGAGGTAATTCTTTCCTTGCGTTTGCTCAACCATTTCATCTATGCGAGGCAGAGATAACGATTTCTATGAAAATCTTGACGGAGTCCTCGATATCCGAGGCACATATGATGCGATCCATCGATCTCTGGAAGAATATGACCGTGGTTCTCTAGGGTGAGAAACCTAGTCTTCTAATTCTATTTCTGTGTAGTTTGCTAAGTTGTCCGGACTGTTCTTGTATCTCAGTAGGTGTTTAAACTATAGGGCGTTCTGTTTACGGGAGTCGTACTGGGTTCTAAGTTTGTTCACATGACGATGTGATTTCTCATAGGCTTAAGCAGTTCTCCGTCCAGAAGTTCATATTAGAATTCATACATGGTTTCACAATCACAATTTCGGGTATACGAGTCGCATATAATTAAGGTTGAAAAGGTAGTCGAATAACTGATTCTTCTTTAAGCTCACATCCCATCGGGGAAAAAGAAGTTAAAGAGGAATCATCAATTCTAAACCTGTAGAAGCTTGATTATATATCACTCTTATGTATACCATTCTAAGTGATAGATCAATCGTATGAATCTTTGGATTGAACTTGACGTACTGCACGAGTGGTACTTCGGGGATTTCTTCGGAAAGAAAATAACTAAGTGGTACTCCTGGCATGAGTACTACTGTGTTCTGATATGACGGCTTCGCTGCAAAAGTGATCTAGAAGAAAGAGATGTACGTATGAAGCTGTTTTTGTGAGGATCAAATTTAATCGAGTCGTATGATAATGTCGGAATCATACTGAAACTTAAAGACATTAGATTCAAATGTAAGACGATTACAGACAAAACACAACTGTGCAACCATTAACAGAGTTACAGTACTTTAGATTTACCACAAGACTATTGCTGCGAATAAGATATACTACAAAAGACAAGTATACGTAGCACGAGAATTCCTATACAGACAGGATCTCGCAAAAGGTAAGTCTCTAGTTGCACTAGTTCTAGATAGTTTATAATTCTGTTACAACGAAACCCCTAAATTACATTCAACGTGGTTCCGGAGTAGGCTCTCCTGCAGCTGTGATCCTGAGAATTTTCCCATCTGCGCCGGAGTTCTTTGTTATCGGGCAATCTTTCTTGAAGTGCCCTACCTCACCGCATTGGTGGCATGACTGGCTAGTACTAGCTTTGGTGATGGGATTTCGGTGTTTAACCAAGGTTATGTGGACACGAGTGCCTTCCTCGTTACTCCACTTTGAAAATTTCTTCTTAAATCTTTCGGCGCTATAACTAATCTTGTGTGCAGGGTTAGTCCCGATGAAAGGGACTTGAGTGATGGGTCGCGCCGATGCTCCACAGTTACGAGCATGGTGCCATATGTTTAGGCAATTGCAACATTGCCTCTCATGGCAAGCCCCATGATGATGGAAACTACACTTATCACACTTCGGGAGTTTTTCCTCGTATGGCCTGCTCGGTACGGGAACGGCAGGGGTTTCCACTTGCTGCTGTTGTATAGCCAGCTTTTGGGATCTCTTGCGTTCCTTCCGGGCTTGACGTTTTCGTTTCTTGTACTCTGCTTTTCGGCTTTGCGAGCCTGTGACTGTTACTGTTTGGTGACTTCCTGGATGGATATCGCGATTGGAAACTTCATTCCCATCAGTAGTCTTGACTGTGCTGATAGCGCTACGGTGCGCAAGGACTGCGGTTACGGCAGCCACCACGGCAGCTGTAACTGTTGTTTGAAAGGTAGCGGCGTCCATAGGAAAAGCGGAGGTTTCCCTGTTCGACTGGTTACTTCCGGATGACGACATGATTCTGTAAAACGAAAGATAAGGGTTTTGTGAGCGGTTCTGGTTGACGCTGATGTACTTAGATTGTTCTTGAAAAGAGTAAGAGTATGATCTCGAAAGTTTGACCTACATCCCTATGATGCAGTCCTAGTAAAGAATGAAAGTATGTTCGCGAAGGTTTGACCTACATCCCTATGATGTAGTCCTAGTACGGAATGGAAGTATGTTCGTAGAATGGTCTCAAAACGTTTGTCGTTCGAGCTGAGGTATCGTGGGTTGGTGAATAACAAGATCCAACCACTGAAAGAGACTTGGAAATGTCCCCGGAGCTAAATTACTATAGTCCAAATGACTTGACTAAAGCATGTTTCAGATAGACTCCAAATGAAAGTATGATAAGAGTACTTGAATGAAGAATGACACAAAAGTTATCCGGCTGTCAATATCTTTGATATTCACGATGTAAAGGTTCAGGAAAATGACCTTGTAAAGGTCTTACATCATATCCACAGAAGATAGTTTCCTGACAGCATAAAGACCTAACTAAAGTACTTACGGTACAAGATAATTTCATAGAAAATGCCACATCAGGCATAGACAGAAAAAATACGATTCCTCTTTATAAGGAAATAAGGTAAAGCGTCTACTACTGGCAACGGTCATTCCTCTGGTGAACTCTTAGTTCAGCCAATTGACGTTCCATGTCAAGTAGGTGTCTTTCGCACACCATCTGGCGTACTCGGAGCTCTATGACTTCGGCTCGTGATTCAGTCGGTGCTTGCAGCAGGGTTTCATGGTTTCTCTCTGATCTCTTGCAAGCATCTTCTAGACGAATGGTGCGAAGGGTATGCATTCTCGCATCAGCGACAACTTCGATAATCGGAAGTAGGGCTGTCCTGCGTTGATTCTCATTTCGGCCTCTCTGCGGGCCAAGATTGGCAAGACTATATCTGCTAAGCCCTCATTGCTCAAGTCGTAAAAGCTTCGGTCGCCATCAAATAGCATAGACCGATCTTGTCCTTGGCTCCATGTTTCCAAGCATTCCACTCACTCAGGGTCGGGCCATGAAAGGCCGGACGAGGGTTAGGAATTGGAAAGGAAGCTGCTTGGGGTAGGTTCTCAACCTTTGTTTCGGAGTTAGCATTGTACGAAAGGTCTTCATCCTGGTGATCATTCAAGGGGATAGGATGATCATTCTCTGGTTCTTCTCCAAACCAACCAGCTATGACCTCATTCGGAAGATACTGGTTGCAGAGGGGATGGAGTCCATCTATGTTTTCTATGCGAGAATTTAGGGTAAGAGAATAATTATTAGACGAACTATCTAGATAATTATTTAGAAACTTTCATTAGTTACATCGCTATTTGTAAAGTGCATACCAGCTATGTGTAATCTAAACAGGATAGACCTTCGAATAAGTGACCTTAGCTCCAAATTCACACAGAATAGGGGTAAGGCAAAATTTCCACAAATTCTAAGTCTATAACATCCTAATTACACGTGGCTTTAGTGTATCCACTTAGCAACTATCAACTTATTAATGAAGATCCCGTTTTAATTCTCAAGTATAAGTACTTATAGTAACAACAAATACCCCTATAGTATTTTAATTTTAATGTTATGTTCTATTGTTCTCATTGTGGTAGGGTTGGTAAGATTTTAGCATTGTTGCAACCACACAATTAAACTTAGGCACATGCTAGTCAACCCTCGGATAATATAGGCGATCAGGCTATATCTTCCCAGTTTTGACCATATGTCTCTAAGCCCACTTGTGTTGTCCAACAATCGTAATTCTTTTGTACTGTCCTAGTGACACTGATTTTAGTATGAATGCAACACATATACTTACTTAAATATTTTACTATTTAAAGTATAAACTCTTGGTCAGAGTATTTTTAATCCCTTATGTATTTATAGTTAGTATATCTTTTATGGGTTGATATACTCAATTCAATATAAACAATGCTCTGATACCAATCTGTCACACCCCAAAACCAAGAACGGCGGAAACGTTCTGGGGCGGAGGACGTCATGTATAATATCAACAACAATGTAAAGTAGTAAACAAGCAACAACATCATCCATTGCATTAATAAAATAATTATTATACAATTGTGTTCTGTCAAATTTTGATAAACACTAAAGCATAAATCAAAATGAAAGATAAGTCTTGAACAAGCTCCATCTTCCTTTCTCCTTGCATCGGTACTTGTTTATGATGACCTGAGGATACAAGTAATTTTGAAAGCGAGTATCAGCTTTGAAGCTGGTGAGATCATAAGTATTTAGTGTCTTAATTTGTAAGTAAGTATTTGTATGTAAGAATTTGTAAGTGTATATGAACTGTAAGTGTTTGAAAAACCCTAGAATCCCGATGATTCCTACTAGTATAGGAAGGTGTCTTCTACCAAGACCTAACTGTTCTAAAGGTAGTCTTCTACCAAGACCTAACTGTTCTCAATGTTCGTTTCTCGTAAGAGTGTAATTTTCCCAAGTGTAACTATTATTAACAAAATATAGTTTTTACATTTATAGTTTAAGTGAAAAGATCACTAAATATATGTACAAGGAAAAATTAATGTAGTACTAAAACGTAGCCCTATAAGAACTATTGTTGTACTAATTACCTTAAACCGGATTTATATTAAGGCATTATGTGATAAATTGCACCATACTATCGACGGATAACAACGACATACGAATGGTCGTAATAACGGAATGACGTTTGGCACCCTCAGACCTGCAGGTCCCACTGTAGCTAGCAGCGAGGTGTAGGATTGTCAATCCAGTATAGATCTATACGCAAACTCACGCTCTCCCTACAAGAGACTCTGGCTACAACTCGAGTCATGACAATTAAGTCATGCTCCGATTTAAATCACAATAATTATCATATTCTCGTATATGTGCTGAAATGAACTGTTCTAACTGGAATGTACGTGCTCTCTACCTAGCAAGTATAGTAATGTACTGTAATATTCTACGTGTACTAGCTGTAATGTGTGTTCTCTCTATCTAGCAAGTATAGTATGTACTACAATGTTCTAGAAGATATTGACTCATGAATGAACTGACTCATTTGTATGATATCATGTTCTAGTAATAGTTCTAGTATCTTCCTAAACTACCCATATGGTAGTTTACTAGCAGTCTAACTGGTACGTATGGACATGGATGTATACCCTTGCTACCCAAGGGCATGGGATGAACTGGAAGGACCTTTTATGACTATATATGTACATATGATATATAACTAATATTTAAACGACCTTCGGACGAGTACCCGATATCCCACCAGACCACATCTCAAGCGTGAAAAGGAAATAGGGTGGATAGCCTTCCTAAGTCTTTTAAACATTTCTTATATAACTATACATATAGAGGCATGCAATTTATAATAACATAAATATTATTTTAAGAAAAGATCGAATTGATGTCAATCTACAAAACAATTTGAAGGCATAAGTATGATAAAACAGTTTTAAGTATAAGGAAACATTTGTTTGAAACACAGTTGTAAATAAGTTTGAAAGGTAATGTTCAGAGTAAGATGTACAGTGTAATAAGTAGTTTAAGACATATAAAATTTTTATAAAAATCATTTGAAGGAAACCATTTGGTAAAACGGCTAATGAGTAGCCAAATCCTTTGAATGTTGTATATTAATCACATGTGATTGATATAATAACTAGCGTAATTCTACTTATTAATCGCATGTGATTGATATAATAACTAGCATGATTCTACTTGTATCCCCCCCCCCATAAAACATTTAAAATAGTTTAAAACATTAGTTAAGGGGTATGAACTCACCTGCAGTAAGTGACTGGAATTGAACGGACTGTTATCGTACAGAAGGATCGAACAAGTGCTTTGTGTCAAGTGAAGACTTAGACACACACAAAGGTCCTAAATACATATGAAAACATATGTATATAAATAATTAGTGATTAAAACACTAATTATACAAGTAATAACATTTAAGCGCGAGGAAAACACTTTTGGTCAAGTGCTAGGAGGCTAATGGGTTGCAACAAAGGAGTGCAAAGCCCCTAATGGAAGTTCATGGTCAAATGACCATATGTTTTGGAGTTTACGGCCCAGGGGAGTAAACTCCTGGCCGTAAACTCTCTTTAGGGTCCCTAATTGAAGCTTAGAAGTACTACAACTCTAAAGGGGAATTGTTTCAAGGCTATACAAGTGATTGGGCACCATATTGACTCCTTTGGGGAGTTTACGGCCCAAAGACCACATTCCCTTGGAGTTTACGGCCGTAAACTCCCTTGGGAGGGTTTTTATGGTGTTTTCAAGTCTCAAACATTTCTAGGAATTAGACTAGGCTTTGGTACTTGGCTTTAGGAGGGTTTATGGCACATTTGGCACCATTTTATGGAGTTTACGGCCCTAGAACCTTTTGGGCCGTAAACTCCCTCACTCATGGGGTTCTAAATGTTTTGACTAGTCCATAACTTATTTAGGTACATGCTCAAATTGTTTCTTGGCTCAAGGAAGGTGTTAGGGTGTCCTTTGACCCCTTTATAGGAGTTTACGGCCCAAGAACCACTCTTGGCTGTAAACTCTTCAATACTTGTGCTTTTCTTATGTTTTCTAGGTTCTAAACACATTAGGGTATTAGTCTAAAATAGTGTCCAAGCCTTAGGTGCCTTAAAAGCACCATTTGAGCAACTTACATGGGAGTTTA
Source organism: Lactuca sativa (assembly GCF_002870075.4). NCBI lineage: Eukaryota > Viridiplantae > Streptophyta > Magnoliopsida > Asterales > Asteraceae > Lactuca > Lactuca sativa. The sequence goes on from NC_056626.2 coordinate 128,009,359, forward strand.
CGGCCTAAGCTATTCTTGGGCCGTGAACTCCTAACTTGGGTGTTTCTTGGTTGATTTCTTGTCTCAAATGTACATACATATTATCCTTAACTAGTTGCCTAACAAGGAAATGGGTCTAGGTGGCCTTTAAGCTTGATTTTGGAGTTTACTCCCCAAGAACGTTCTTGGGCGGTAAACTCCCGGATCTCATGTATTTGACATACAATCTATGTTAATAAGCATAAAACAAGCATTAAAACACAACTAGAGAAGTGTACTCACGATTTGGGATGAAAACCCGAAGATCCGTGAGAGGGAATTTGGCTTTTCTCTAATTGGAATTCAACTAATGAACCAATTTGGTTCAAAATTCTATTTATAGTCCTGAGATTTTTGGCAAAAAAATATTTCTATTCTCGGAATGGATTCTAATGTCCTAGAGTATTGGATTTACAGTGTTGCACAAAACCCTAGTGCAACCACTCTCCTAATATCTCCTTAGATGTACAATCCTGAAAACTGCCAAGCTTACACTCGAAATTTGAGTTTTCACTGTAACTGCTCTACTTCTATTGGCTTGGTGTGGTTTGTTCAGAATGGAAATTTTGGGTTGTCACATCATCCCCCTGTTGAAGGGAATTTCGTCCCGAAATTAGAATTTAGGCAAGGAAGTATGCACGAATGATCGAGTCGTGAGGAAGAAACTTCCTACTTGATTGGTTCTAGCGCACCTAAGTGAAATCGGGTTCTTTGTTGGAATCCCGATGAACCTTCACTATCGGGCGATGGCGCTGCTTCGTCCGCTTGACATCTCGGTCGAGGGTCACTACGGTTCTAAAACGAAGGCGAGGATCTCGACGAGTGGACTTACAAGAGTCCTAACGGAAAGATATGGTTCCACGATCGAGACGCGAAGAGTAGGATGTATGTTACTGAGTTCGCGGAGTAGGTCTAGTTTGTGCGAGGCACATGACCGATTCTTATAAGAATCTCGGAGGTCCTAACTATATTGTATTTAGCTTTCCACGCTTTACGAAGCGTATTAAGCCATTCCCAAAGTGAGTTATCCTAAAGAACTTGGTCACTCACTTGGAATTTCAAAGGTTCCTTTTCTTGCGTAACTTCCCAGTCAAAGGCCAACCCTTGCTGGGTCAAAGTCGTACGGGTTTCTGTAGCTTGCGAGGAGTTCTGAATGAACTAAGACGATAGGTCGGTAAGACCTAGAATTTGGCGAAAGACTGTCGGCGTCTCTGGTGTCGATAAATGCTCAGCGGTTTTGACAAATTGAAAGAGTGCTCATAATTTCTCACATTACTAACAGTGTGTCATAGAAATTTGACTCTTCAATTTCAAAAATCGTGTTTAGAGAACTTCGCTAAAGTTCCTCTGTAGGAAATGTTTCCATGGGTTTTCTTCTTACTACGAGGGTAGATAAGTAAGTCATTACATGGAGAAATGACGAATTGATCCTAGTAAGAAAGACGTAACCCTATTCATGTAGCTCATGAAAACTATGGGCGTATTGGTCCTATCCGAAGGGTATCACTACGGACTCGAAGTGTCCGCATCGAGTTCAGGAGATAGCCTTCCGGACATCTTTCTCTAACACTCGAACTGGTGATATTCGGATCTCAGATCCATTCCTAGAGGTAATTCTTTCCTTGCGTTTGCTCAACCATTTCATCTATGCGAGGCAGAGATAACGATTTCTATGAAAATCTTGACGGAGTCCTCGATATCCGAGGCACATATGATGCGATCCATCGATCTCTGGAAGAATATGACCGTGGTTCTCTAGGGTGAGAAACCTAGTCTTCTAATTCTATTTCTGTGTAGTTTGCTAAGTTGTCCGGACTGTTCTTGTATCTCAGTAGGTGTTTAAACTATAGGGCGTTCTGTTTACGGGAGTCGTACTGGGTTCTAAGTTTGTTCACATGACGATGTGATTTCTCATAGGCTTAAGCAGTTCTCCGTCCTGAAGTTCATATTAGAATTCATACATGGTTTCACAATCACAATTTCGGGTATACGAGTCGCATATAATTAAGGTTGAAAAGGTAGTCGAATAACTGATTCTTCTTTAAGCTCACATCCCATCGGGGAAAAAGAAGTTAAAGTGGAATCATCAATTCTAAACCTGTAGAAGCTTGATTATATATCACTCTTATGTATACCATTCTAAGTGATAGATCAATCGTATGAATCTTTGGATTGAACTTGACGTACTGCACGAGTGGTACTTCGGGGATTTCTTCGGAAAGAAAATAAATAAGTGGTACTCCTGGCATGAGTACTACTGTGTTCTGATATGACGGCTTCGCTGCAAAAGTGATCTAGAAGAAAGAGATGTACGTATGAAACTGTTTTTGTGAGGATCAAATTTAATCGAGTCGTATGATAATGTCGGAATCATACTGAAACTTAAAGACATTAGATTCAAATGTAAGACGATTACAGACAAAACACAACTGTGCAACCATTAACAGAGTTACAGTACTTTAGATTTACCACAAGACTATTGCTGCGAATAAGATATACTACAAAAGACAAGTATACGTAGCACGAGAATTCCTATACAGACAGGATCTCGCAAAAGGTAAGTCTCTAGTTGCACTAGTTCTAGATAGTTTATAATTCTGTTACAACGAAACCCCTAAATTACATTCAACGTGGTTCCGGAGTAGGCTCTCCTGCAGCTGTGATCCTGAGAATTTTCCCATCTGCGCCGGATTTCTTTGTTATCAGGCAATCTTTCTTGAAGTGCCCTACCTCACTGCATCGGTGGCATGACTGGCTAGTACTAGCTTTGGTGACGGGATTTCGGTGTTTAGCCAAGGTTATGTGGACACAAGTGCCTTCCTCGTTACTCCACTTTGAAAACTTCTTCTTAAATCTTTTGGCGCTATAACTAATCTTGTGTGCAGGGTTAGTCCCGATGAAAGGGACTTGAGTGATGGGTCGCGCCGGTGCTCCACAGTTACGAGCATGGTGCCCTATGTTTAGGCAATTGCAACATTGCCTCTCATGGCAAGCCCCATGATGATGGAAACTACACTTATCACACTTCGGGAGTTTTTCCTCGTATGGCCTGCTCGGTACGGGAACGGCAGGGGTTTCCACTTGCTGCTGTTGTATAGCCAGCTTTTGGGATCTCTTGCGTTCCTTCCGGGCTTGACGTTTTCGTTTCTTGTTCTCTGCTTTTCGGCTTTGCGAGCCTGTGACTGTTACTGTTTGGTAACTTCCTGGATGGATATCGCGATTGGAAACTTCATTCCCATCAGTAGTATTGACTGTGCTGATAGCGCTACGGTGCGCAAGGACTGCGGTTACGGCAGCCACCACGGCAGCTGTAACTGTTATTTGAAAGGTAGCGGCGTCCATAGGAAAAGCGGAGGTTTCCCTGTTCGACTGGTTACTTCCGGATGACGACATGATTCTGTAACACGAAAGATAAGGGTTTTGTGAGCGAATCTGGTTGACGTTGATGTACTTAGATTGTTCTTGAAAAGAGTAAGAGTATGATCTCAAAAGTTTGACCTACATCCCTATGATGCAGTCCTAGTAAAGAATGAAAGTATGTTCGCGAAGGTTTGACCTACATCCCTATGATGTAGTCCTAGTACGGAATGGAAGTATGTTCGTAGAATGGTCTCAAAACGTTTGTCGTTCGAGCTGAGGTATTGTGGGTTGGTGAATAACAAGATCCAACCACTGAAAGAGACTTGGAAATGTCCCCGGAGCTAAATTACTATAGTCCAAATGACTTGACTAAAGCATGTTTCAGATAGACTCCAAATGAAAGTATGATAAGAGTACTTGAATGAAGAATGACACAAAAGTTATCCGGCTGTCAATATCTTTGATATTCACGATGTAAAGGTTCAGGAAAATGACCTTGTAAAGGTCTTACATCATATCCACAGAAGATAGTTTCCTGACAGCATAAAGACCTAACTAAAGTACTTACGGTACAAGATAATTTCATAGAAAATGCCACATCAGGCATAGACAGAAAAATACGATTCCTCTTTATAAGGAAATAAGGTAAAGCGTCTACTACTGGCAACGGTCATTCCTCTGGTGAACTCTTAGTTCAGCCAATTGACGTTCCATGTCAAGTAGGTGTCTTTCGCACACCATCTGGCGTACTCGGAGCTCTATGACTTCGGCTCGTGATTCAGCCGGTGCTTGCAGCAGGGTTTCATGGTTTCTCTCTGATCTCTTGCGAGCATCTTCTAGACGAATGGTGCGGAGGGTATGCATTCTCGCATCAGCGACAACTTCGATAATCGGAAGTAGGGCTGTCCTGCCTTGATTCTCATTTCGGCCTCTCTGCGGGCCAAGATTGGCAAGACTATATCTGCTAAGCCCTCATTGCTCAAGTCGTAAAAGCTTCGGTCGCCATCAAATAGCATAGACCGATCTTGTCCTTGGCTCCATGTTTCCAAGCATTCCACTCACTCAGGGTCAGGCCATGAAAGGCCGGACGAGGGTTAGGAATTGGAAAGGAAGCTGCTTGGGGTAGGTTCTCAACCTTTGTTTCGGAGTTAGCATTGTACGAAAGGTCTTCATCCTGGTGATCATTCAAGGGGATAGGATGATCATTCTCTGGTTCTTCTCCAAACCAACCAGTTATGACCTCATTCGGAAGATACTGGTTGCCGAGGGGATGGAGTCCAGCTATGTTTTCTATGCGAGAATTTAGGGTATGAGAATAATTATTAGACAAACTATCTAGATAATTATTTAGAAACTTTCATTAGTTACATCGCTATTTGTGAAGTGCATACCAGCTATGTGTAATCTAAACAGGATAGACCTTCGAATAAGTGACCTTAGCTCCAAATTCACACAGAATAGGGGTAAGGCAAAATTTCCACAAATTCTAAGTCTATAACATCCTAATTACACGTGGCTTTAGTGTATCCACTTAGCAACTATCAACTTATTAATGAAGATCCCGTTTTAATTCTCAAGTATAAGTACTTATAGTAACAACAAATACCCCTATAGTATTTTAATTTTAATGTTATGTTCTATTGTTCTCATTGTGGTAGGGTTGGTAAGATTTTAGCATTGTTGCAACCACACAATTAAACTTAGGCACATGCTAGTCAACCCTCGGATAATATAGGCGATCAGGCTATATCTTCCCAGTTTTGACCATATGTCTCTAAGCCCACTTGTGTTGTCCAACAATCGTAATTCTTTTGTACTGTCCTAGTGACACTGATTTTAGTATGAATGTAGCACGTATACTTACTTAAATATTTTACTATTTAAAGTATAAACTCTTGGTCAGAGTATTTTTAATCCCTTATGTATTTATAGTTAGTATATCTTTTATGGGTTGATATACTCAATTCACTATAAACAATGCTCTGATACCAATCTGTCACACCCCAAAACCAAGAATGGCGGAAACGTTCTGGGGCGGAGGACGTCATGTATAATATCAACAACAATGTAAAGTAGTAAACAAGCAACAACATCATACATTGCATTAATAAAATAATTATTATACAATTGTGTTCTGTCAAATTTTGATAAACACTAAAGCATAAATCAAAATGAAAGATAAGTCTTGAATAAGCTCCATCTTCCTTTCTCCTTGCATCGGTACCTGTTTATGATGACCTGAGGATACAAGTAATTTTGAAAGCGAGTATCAGCTTTGAAGCTGGTGAGATCATAAGTATTTAGTGTCTTAATTTGTAAGTAAGTATTTGTATGTAAGAATTTGTAAGTGTATATGAACTGTAAGTGTTTGAAAAACCCTAGAATCCCGATGATTCCTACTAGTATAGGAAGGTGTCTTCTACCAAGACCTAACTGTTCTGAAGGTAGTCTTCTACCAAGACCTAACTGTTCTCAATGTTCGTTTCTCGTAAGAGTGTAATTTTCCCAAGTGTAACTATTATTAACAAAATATAGTTTTTACATTTATAGTTTAAGTGAAAAGATCACTAAATATATGTACAAGGAAAAATTAATGTAGTACTAAAACGTAGCCCTATAAGAACTACTGTTGTACTAATTACCTTAAACCGGATTTATATTAAGGCATTATGTGATAAATTGCACCATACTATCGACGGATAACAACGACATACGAATGGTCGTAATAACGGAATGACGTTTGGCACCCTCAGACCTGCAGGTCCCACTGTAGCTAGCAGCGAGGTGTAGGATTGTCAATCCAGTATAGATCTATACGCAAACTCACGCTCTCCCTACAAGAGACTCTGGCTACAACTCGAGTCATGACAATTAAGTCATGCTCCGATTTAAATCACAATAATTATCATATTCTCGTATATGTGCTGAAATGAACTGTTCTAACTGGAATGTACGTGCTCTCTACCTAGCAAGTATAGTAATGTACTGTAATATTCTACGTGTACTAGCTGTAATGTGTGTTCTCTCTATCTAGCAAGTATAGTATGTACTACAATGTTCTAGAAGATATTGACTCATGAATGAACTGACTCATTTGTATGATATCATGTTCTAGTAATAGTTCTAGTATCTTCCTAAACTACCCATATGGTAGTTTACTAGCAGTCTAACTGGTACGTATGGACATGGATGTATACCCTTGCTACCCAAGGGCATGGGATGAACTGGAAGGACCTTTTATGACTATATATGTACATATGATATATAACTAATATTTAAACGACCTTCGGACGAGTACCCGATATCCCACCAGACCACATCTCAAGCGTGAAAAGGAAATAGGGTGGATAGCCTTCCTAAGTCTTTTAAACATTTCTTATATAACTATACATATAGAGGCATGCAATTTATAATAACATAAATATTATTTTAAGAAAAGATCGAATTGATGTCAATCTACAAAACAATTTGAAGGCATAAGTATGATAAAACAGTTTTAAGTATAAGGAAACATTTGTTTGAAACACAGTTGTAAATAAGTTTGAAAGGTAATGTTCAGAGTAAGATGTACAGTGTAATAAGTAGTTTAAGACATATAAAATTTTTATAAAAATCATTTGAAGGAAACCATTTGGTAAAACGGCTAATGAGTAGCCAAATCCTTTGAATGTTGTATATTAATCACATGTGATTGATATAATAACTAGCGTAATTCTACTTATTAATCGCATGTGATTGATATAATAACTAGCATGATTCTACTTGTATCCCCCCCCCCCCATAAAACATTTAAAATAGTTTAAAACATTAGTTAAGGGGTATGAACTCACCTGCAGTAAGTGACTGGAATTGAACGGACTGTTATCGTACAGAAGGATCGAACAAGTGCTTTGTGTCAAGTGAAGACTTAGACACACACAAAGGTCCTAAATACATATGAAAACATATGTATATAAATAATTAGTGATTAAAACACTAATTATACAAGTAATAACATTTAAGCGCGAGGAAAACACTTTTGGTCAAGTGCTAGGAGGCTAATGGGTTGCAACAAAGGAGTGCAAAGCCCCTAATGGAAGTTCATGGTCAAATGACCATATGTTTTGGAGTTTACGGCCCAGGGGAGTAAACTCCTGGCCGTAAACTCTCTTTAGGGTCCCTAATTGAAGCTTAGAAGTACTACAACTCTAAAGGGGAATTGTTTCAAGGCTATACAAGTGATTGGGCACCATATTGACTCCTTTGGGGAGTTTACGGCCCAAAGACCACATTCCCTTGGAGTTTACGACCGTAAACTCCCTTGGGAGGGTTTTTATGGTGTTTTCAAGTCTCAAACATTTCTAGGAATTAGACTAGGCTTTGGTACTTGGCTTTAGGAGGGTTTATGGCACATTTGGCACCATTTTATGGAGTTTACGGCCCTAGAACCTTTTGGGCCGTAAACTCCCTCACTCATGGGGTTCTAAATGTTTTGACTAGTCCATAACTTATTTAGGTACATGCCCAAATTGTTTCTTGGCTCAAGGAAGGTGTTAGGGTGTCCTTTGACCCCTTTATAGGAGTTTACGGCCCAAGAACCACTCTTGGCCGTAAACTCTTCAATACTTGTGCTTTTCTTATGTTTTCTAGGTTCTAAACACATTAGGGTATTAGTCTAAAATAGTGTCCAAGCCTTAGGTGCCTTAAAAGCACCATTTGAGCAACTTACATGGGAGTTTACGGCCTAAGCTATTCTTGGGCCGTGAACTCCTAACTTGGGTGTTTCTTGGTTGATTTCTTGTCTCAAATGTACATACATATTATCCTTAACTAGTTGCCTAACAAGGAAATGGGACTAGGTGGCCTTTAAGCTTGATTTTGGAGTTTACTCCCCAAGAACGTTCTTGGGCGGTAAACTCCCGGATCTCATGTATTTGATATACAATCTATGTTAATAAGCATAAAACAAGCATTAAAACACAACTAGAGAAGTGTACTCACGATTTGGGATGAAAACCCGAAGATCCGTGAGAGGGAATTTGGCTTTTCTCTAATTGGAATTCAACTAATGAACCAATTTGGTTCAAAATTCTATTTATAGTCCTGAGATTTTTGGCAAAAAAATATTTCTATTCTCGGAATGGATTCTAATGTCCTAGAGTATTGGATTTACAGTGTTGCACAAAACCCTAGTGCAACCACTCTCCTAATATCTCCTTAGATGTACAATCCTGAAAACTGCCAAGCTTACACTCGAAATTTGAGTTTTCACTGTAACTGCTCTACTTCTATTGGCTTGGTGTGGTTTGTTCAGAATGGAAATTTTGGGTTGTCACATCATCCCCCTGTTGAAGGGAATTTCGTCCCGAAATTAGAATTTAGGCAAGGAAGTATGCACGAATGATCGAGTCGTGAGGAAGAAACTTCCTACTTGATTGGTTCTAGCGCACCTAAGTGAAATCGGGTTCTTTGTTGGAATCCCGATGAACCTTCACTATCGGGCGATGGCGCTGCTTCGTCCGCTTGACATCTCGGTCGAGGGTCACTACGGTTCTAAAACGAAGGCGAGGATCTCGACGAGTGGACTTACAAGAGTCCTAACGGAAAGATATGGTTCCACGATCGAGACGCGAAGAGTAGGATGTATGTTACTGAGTTCGCGGAGCAGGTCTAGTTTGTGCGAGGCACATGACCGATTCTTATAAGAATCTCGGAGGTCCTAACTATATTGTATTTAGCTTTCCACGCTTTACGAAGCGTATTAAGCCATTCCCAAAGTGAGGGTATGCATGCTCACGAGAGATCAAAATTCTATTTATAGTCCGGAGATTTTTGGCAGAAAAATATTTCTATTCTCGGAATGGATTCTAATGTCCTAGAGTATTGGATTTACAGTGTTGCACAAAACCCTAGTGCAACCACTCTCCTAATATCTCCTTAGATGTACAATCCTGAAAACTGCCAAGCTTACACTCGAAATTTGAGTTTTCACTGTAACTGCTCTACTTCTATTGGCTTGGTGTGGTTTGTTCATAATGGAAATTTCGGGTTGTCACATGTGTATGATAACTCAACAAAAAAATAATATAAAATAAACATAATCAAAATAGAAAAACTACAATCAAATAAATAAGAGCATTGGGTGGTTGAATATATAAATAAAGATGTTACATAAACATAAATTTAAATCAAAAGAAAAAACTAACATTCGTCAACTTGCTCAAACAAAAAAACCTATATCCATTTTATGAATCTTCTTTCTTCATTTAACATCATTCAACCATAGAAACTTGATGACAGTTCTTCACTAACCTGCATTCAAAATATTTTTCTTGAAAAAGAAGAATCAGAAAGATATTCCAAGCAAAACATTGATCTTTGGAGAGTCACATTCAATATTGAGTAATACACACAAATCACATATAAAGATTAAATTAGAAACTGAATATAAAGAAATAATATAATAGCTTCATTTGTTTTGGTTGAAAGAAAAAATCATATTACAATTACCATCTCATTTCTTCAGATCACCATATTTGGATCGTGAATGCTTCAACTATATGAAAACTTTTGAATCACAATATCTTCAAATCCTTCTTACATGTAAGATTTTATATAACACAAAAGACACAAAAGATTGGCCTTTTTATAGTAAGCTTTTCACTAAATGCTAATTAACCATAATATAATTTATAAAACTTTTGAGTGTTAAATCATAATTAAGAAAACTTTTGAGTTGCATTAGTTAAAAAATGAGGTTTCAAATGAATGTGGTTTGAGAAAGTTAAAAAATGGGGTTTCAAATGCATGAGATTCAAGAAAAAATGCTAGATTTATAAGTATGTAATATATATATATATATATATATATATATATATATATATATATATATATATATATATATATATATATATATTAAAACATTTAGTTAATAAAAATCAATTTGGTTATGAATAGTGTAACACCAGCGAAATTAGGGTCAAAATTTAACTTTTATAAAAAAATAATTGGGATATAACAAGTGGTATATATCATAACGAGGTTTCCAACAATATAAAGAACACTAAAATCCGAGTTATGACGAAGAAGTTATGACCAATCGAAGATCCGCGGCAATATCGGTAAAACACTGTTAAGCATAAAACGAGAAATTTCAATAAAATACTTTTCAACGTTAGGTATCTAAAGGAAATTTGTAGATATCCCAAATCTATAAACATACATAAAAAGAATGCCTAAATCTGATTTCATATGAGGAAGTTATGATTTTTCGAACTTTCGGACATAGCAGTAGATAGCTAAAAACTCGAAATCGAGATCGAGCGACTTTTTGCCAACATGACCTAAACGAGAATCGAAGATCTCATCGATGGTATTTCAAAGGTAAAAAGTTTGACGAAAACGGACATCGGATGAAGAAGTTATGAATTTTTAACGGACTTTTCCAGGCCCGGCCTGTTAAAAAAAATATAATAAAAATAAAGTCAAAATTAGCCGACGGAGTATAAACGAGAGTTGTAGATCCTTTTCACACATATGCGTGTATATAAAGAACGTCGAAATCGGAGCTCGTACGCGAAAGTTACGGATTTTACAAGTTCGGGACACAAAACCCGAGGCTGACTCAGCCTCACGACGTGAGGGGACCATGCTCACGACGTGAGCTCGTGACTAATGGGTTCCAGAGTGTCAGCCACGTCAAATCGTCGAAGAGGATCATGCTGACTAAGCCTCACGACGTGAGAAACCAAAACTCACGACGTGAGACCCCAAATCAACCCCTATAAATAGAAGCTTAAGGGTGCCAGGTTTTGGTACTCATCTCTTTCCAGCTAAGTGTCGTTACTCTGCGTGTTTACCTCGAGAAGCCTTCCCGAAGCCCCGGTCTTTTCATACTCGAGTTCCGAAGGAAGTTCTACACTCCCGAGATCCCCGAGAATCCCGAGATTTCAACTCTCTCTAGTCGAAGTTCTGCTCTATTCTTCTCTCGACTACTTCAAAACAACCACTTCAATCAAGTGAGTTCATACCCCTACAAACACACTTTAAATACGTTTTTAACTGATTTTAAATACTTTTAAGGGTGGGGAATACAAGTAAACACACGGCTAAAATCGGGTGAAACATCGATCCTTTGCTATACTGTTCATACTGTTGTTTTAACTATCATATGAAGTTGTTATCATGCAAAACAACTCACAACACAACTTTAACCTCTTGGGATACAATACGTTTTATAAATAGAAATATGTTTTATTTATACATTTGCATACTACATCATATCAAGAGTAACCATTTTCAACTATAACATGATGCTTTTACAAGAAAACTCAACTCATCATCACGCGTTTGTAACACGGTAGAAAAGGAAATCATTTCATACAAACGATTTTTCATCATATTACTTGTGAACTTGTTGTTAGCCATCATGTGAGTTCATACCCCCTTTTATACGCCTTCAAATACTTTATAATGTACTTTTAATACATTTCGGGGGAGAATACAAGTAAACACCCAGTTAATCCCGGGTGAAAACTCTTGTTATACCTTGCATGCACTAGATTTATACAAAATGCATAGTATCCAGGGTAGCCATCCTTGCTAAACCATTTTATGCATTCTGAGAACTTGTGATTTATGCTTTCTCAAACATTGTGAAAGAGGATAAACATTCCATACAAAACTATCACTTTAATACAGACTTAGTTGAGAATCCGTGAGACGATTACATCTTCAATGCTACCTTTTTGTTAAAAAGGTACTACCTAAAGTCCTGTCTATTATAACCAGAGTCTCCCGTTTGGAGAGCGTGTCAAATGTGTATAGATCTATACGGGAAGTCATGATCCCGCGCCCTGACTGTTAGCTACAATCCTTTGGGTGACAGTTTGTCATAAACGTTTCGACGCCTGAAGACCGTCGCCACAGGCATATTATGTTTAGTATGGTTATAAAACTCACCGGATAGACAATTATTATGGTATTCTGATTTTATGAATGAGTAGCTATTAAAACTATCCTTCATCCAACAAGTGCGATCTTTTTTGTCACACCCCCGAACCAGACGGCGGAAACGTCCGGGGGCTGTCGTGACTCCATTGAATACCATAACATTGAATATATATGAAACATAACAACATTCGTCACCATTCATCAACATAGTACAACCAGTAGTGTTTACATATCATACATTGTTTAAACATTACATTCCTCAAAAATTAATTTGTTCAATTCATACAAAAATAAACTGCATCCGTCACTGAATATGATTTCTCTTGATTCACTGGTTCCCTGAGAATACAAGTATTTTGAAAATCGTCAACATATGAAATGTTGGTGAGTTCATAAGTAGTGTTTGAAATCGAATGTTTGTAGTGTTTGAAAAACCACCAGAAAATCCGATATTTTCTGAAAAGAAAAGCTTTTGAAAACATTTGTGAAGATCCATAGGTATGCTTGTTTGTTTCTATACTTGTAAAAAAAATGTTCATTGAAAATGTATGCATTTCAAATCTGTAAGTATTGAAAACCCTAGGAAAACCCGATGTTCTCCTAGTTCCTTGAATTACGTGATATTACATTGAAACCATTGCATAGCGTATAGTGTCAGTCCCAGGCGACGTTGGAAGGTTCTCGAGCAGGATTATTTACTACAAACCCGCGTTACACAAACGCCCAGTTTATAGTTATACTAACGACTCCGAAGGCGTCGTCAATACTAATCGCGTTATCCAATCGCCCTGACTAGGTGTAGTCCCACATCCGAAGAGAAAGAGGTCACGAAGACCCCAGTAACTCCATTAGCCGGTTGGGGATAAAATGTACGAGGGGTCCCCGACCCGCCTCGCATGAAATGTAGACTTTACTAGCAATACCAAAGGACCCTTGGGGACCAGTAGTATACAAGCCATTGAAAGTCCATTTACGTTGTGTCGGATCGGTAAAACCCAACACTCCGTAAAAAAAATGTCTTCGGGCCTTAAGATCAGGTCATTGGGCTAGCTAGGCTCAACGAACAAGATTTTACACTTGTGGGGCCCAAAGATGGTGCGTAGACGTCTGTGCACACTCGCATGTATATGTATTACCAAACGTTACTTGTATGAATCGTAGTGTCGTAGTGTTAGTAGTTGTAGATTTCTATTGGCTCGAGACCGAGCCAATTCGTTTAACAACGACTTTTGGTATTGTAATGTATTGTATTTCGTCGATAGTCGCGGTGCCATTATTCTATCAAATTGTGTATATTGAACTAGCCTTGAAATATTCCTGTTTTCAGCCCCTCATTATTTGTAAAATTTACATTTTCAACCCTTTTTATTAAATACTTCCCGGTTTGGTCCTTAAACTATTTTTCTTGACATTTTAACACCAAAAATTATTGAAATTAATATTTTTCAGCATATTTTTCATAGAAAACAGTTTAAGTCCCTGAAAATGCAATTTTCTTGGTTTTAATCCCTTCTTTTCGCAACTTTGACAATTTTGGCCCAAATTGGAAAATTTTTGCAACTTTGGTCCTTTTTAAATTTAAAAAGCATTTTAAACCTTTGAAAAGGATTTGGAACACTTATAGTCCACTGTTTCACAGAAAGTTACAGTTTTGGCCCTCCAAAACAGAAAAATTCGCATAATGGGCCTTATTGGGCCGAAATTTTCATTTTTAGCCCATTAAGCTTGGAATTTATGTTTTTAATCCCCTAAATGAGTATATTTCCAGAAATTTATTTATGGAAACTGTTTTGGCACACTTCATCCATCAGAATCTGTGAAATGTCAATTTGGGCCCTTGTTTTTGCATTTTTCACATTTTAGGCCCAAAATTTGTGTTTTTAGCTTAAAGAAAATTGTTGCTAACCACTTAGCTATTTTTCTTGTATCACTTTATATGTAGAGATGTATTTGAAGCTAAAATCATAAAACATAAGTTATATCTCGGTTTTGAGGGGTTTAATGGCTAGATCCAACATTAAAACACATATAAGCATACATCTAAGCATGGAAATCATACAAGGCATACAAATACATATAGATCTACACTTTCACTTGTATTCCCCCCCCCCCCCACAAAACTCATAAAAACAGAAAATAGGGGTATGAATCTCACCTTGGGGTGTTGGCTCGGTTTTGCAAGGAAAAATGGAAGGAAAATGAAGTGATTTTTGGCCTAAGCTCCCTTTGATGAAGATCTCGAGTTTGAGATGGTTCTAGGGTGCAAGATCATGATTTTTGCATGGATTAGGAGGAGATTTTTGATAACAAAAGAATTTAAACCATAGATCTATGCATGATCTTACCTTAGATGAAGAATTTTGTGGAAGAACCTTCTTGAATGCTTCCAAATTTTCAAGATTTTGGATGGAGGGGGGAGAGATGTTCTTGAGTGATCTAGAGAGTGTTTGAGAGATTTTTGGTGTGTGTAGGTGTGTATGGCCGAGAGTGAGAGAGAGGAAGAGAAAGAAGTGATTTTTGAAGTGATGCTTGCATGGAGGCATGAGATGTTGCTTGGATATCCTATGGGTAAAGATGAGGTGGCATGCATTAAGTCAACACTTCCATTTCTCTTTGGGTTTGGGCCTTTGGGCCGAGATTTTTAAAAAGGGAAAAGAAAAATTTGGGCTTTTTCCCTTAAGCCCAAAATTAGAGTTAGTTAGAGTGTGTTTTATACTTAAGAGAATGTAGTATGATTTTTATATTTTTATTGGACTAGTTTAGGTTATCCATGGCCCAAAGCTTCCAATTCATTTCATTATAGGCCCAACATGACCTAAAATGTTAAAATAAATAAGAGTGGGTCCAATTAGAGCCCAATTAGGGTTCTAAGCCCATGATAGTCCAATTGGAAGCTTATTGGTCCACTTGGATCCAATAAGGAAGTTCTAGTCCAAAATAGACTTAACAAGAACTTCTAAGGTTTTCCAATTGTTTGATGACTACTTGTAGTCCTAGCATGTTGTATTTGATTGAAGTTTTTGATTCACATTAACTTGAATGTATAGATTACATGGCTCAAAATTTACAGTTGTGACATCATCCCCCCGTTAGAGGGAATTTCGTCCCGAAATTCTGTTTGAAAGCTAGATTTGAGAATGCTAGAATAGGTGAGGGTACTTGTGCTTCATTTGATCTTCGCGTTCCCACGTGAATTCTGGCCCACGCTTTGCGTTCCACCGTACCTTCACGATCGGGATGCGACTCTGCTTAGTACGCTTCACCTCCCTGTCCATGATTTCGATTGGCTCTTCGACGAACAGGAGATTCTCATTGATTTCGATTTCGTCAAGAGGAATGACAAGGGTTTCATCTGATAGGCACTTTTTCAGATTAGAAACATGAAACACGGGGTGTACACCGTTTAGCTCCGCGGGTAGTTGTAGTCTGTAGGCTACCGGACCTATTCGGGCGACGATTTCGAAAGGTCCAATGTACCGTGGGTTTAGCTTTCCTCGTTTTCCGAAACGTATAACCCCTTTCCAGGGTGAGACCTTCAACAATACTCGATCACCGACCTGGAACTCTAAGGGCTTTCGCCGTTTATCAGCGTAGCTCTTTTGCCGGTCACGCGATGCCTGTAATCGAGCTTTGATCTGGACAATCTTTTCTGTGGTCTCGCGAATGATTTCCGGTCCTGTCATTGCCCTATCCGACGTATGTGTTCTTGCTAGCTGGGTGTCACCTACTTCAGCCCAACATAACGGTGATCTACATTTACGCCCGTACAGTGCTTCGAAAGGGGCCACCTTAATGCTCGAATGATAACTATTGTTATATGAAAACTCGATCAACGGTAGGTGGGTATCCCAAGACTTTCCGAAGTCTATCACACATGCACGAAGCATGTCTTCAGGCGTCTGAATGGTTCGTTCGCTTTGACCGTCCGTTTGTGGGTGATACGCGGTGCTCATATCAAGATGAGTTCCCATGGCCTTGTGGAGCGACTGCCAAAAGCGTGACGTGAACCTACTGTCCCTATCCGAGATGATAGATTTTGGCACTCCATGAAGTCTTACAATCTCTCGTAGGTACAAACGCGTCAGCCTCTCCATCTTGTAGGACTCTTTGATGGGCAGGAAATGGGCAGATTTCGTCAGTCGGTCGATTATTACCCATATGGCGTCCAATCCGTCCGACGTCTTGGGCAGCTTGGTCACGAAGTCCATAGAAATCCCCTCCCATTTCCACTCAGGGATTTCCGGTTGCTGTAACAATCCGGAAGGTTTCTGGTATTCCACTTTTACTTTGGCACACGTAAGGCACTTACTAACATAAGTTGCGATTTCCGCCTTCATGTTAGGCCACCAATAGTGCTGCTTAATGTCCAAATACATCTTGTCCGAACCAGGATGAATGGAGTATCGTGTCTTGTGGGCTTCCTTCATAACGATCTCCCTGAATCCTCCGATTTTTGGAACCCAAATACGGTTCATGAAGTAGTATACCCCATTCTCTTTGACTTCCAGGTTCTTCTCCATTCCGCGTAATGCCTCGCTAGTTCTATTTTCCGCTTTCATAGCCTCTGCCTGGGCTGATGCAATTTGAGTGGTCAGATGAGACTGAATGGTTATCGAGTGCGTTTTCGTACGGCGATTTGTGTATTCCTTCCGACTTAATGCGTCAGCTACCACGTTGGCCTTGCCTGGATGGTACTTGATCTCGCATTCGTAGTCGTTTAACAATTCCACCCATCTTCGTTGTCTCATGTTCAGCTCCTTCTGATTCAAGATGTGCTGGAGGCTCTTGTGGTCCGTAAAGATGGTGCACTTTGTACCGTACAGGTAGTGCCTCCAAATTTTTAGAGCAAAGACCACGGCTCCCAGTTCTAGGTCATGGGTTGTGTAGTTTACTTCGTGCGTCTTTAGTTGACGGGACGCATATGCTATCACTCTTCCACGTTGCATGAGAACGCAACCTAAACCTTGATTTGACGCGTCACAGTAAACTACAAAATCTTCCGTTCCTTCAGGTAGAGATAGTACAGGAGCGCTGCAAAGAGCTTGCTTCAAGGTTCGAAACGCAATCTCTTGTCGGTCTGTCCACTTGAATGGCACACTCTTTTGCGTAAGCAAGGTAAGTGGCTTGGCGATTTTAGAGAAGTTTTGGATGAATCTCCTATAGTAGCCTCCTAGGCCTAAGAACTGACGAATTTCTGTGGGCGTAGTCGGAGTTGCCCATCCTTCCACAGCTTTGACCTTAGAGGGATCCACATGAATTCCATCTTGGCTAACTACGTGGCCTAAGAAATTCACACTCCAAAGCCAGAACTCGCACTTGGAGAGTTTGGCGTAAAGCTTTTCCGTGCGCAGAGTCTCTAAAATTTGTCGGAGATGACGGCCATGCTCCTCTTTGCTTCGAGAATAGACGAGGATGTCATCGATAAACACAATGACGAAGTTGTCCAGGAACGGTCGACAGATTCGATTCATTAGGTCCATAAATGCGGCAGGTGCATTTGTTAGACCGAAGGGCATTACGACGAATTCATAATGTCCATAGCGGGTTCGAAAAGCGGTTTTTGGAATATCCTCTTCTCGGACTTTGAGTTGGTGGTATCCGGACCGTAAGTCTATTTTAGAAAAGTAGCTAGCTCCTTGGAGCTGGTCGAATAGATCATCGATTCGCGGGAGTGGGTAGCGGTTTTTAACAGTGAGTTTATTCAACTCTCTGTAATTGATGCACATTCTGAAAGATCCGTCCTTCTTCTTGACAAAGAGCACCGGAGCTCCCCATGGCGAGTAGCTAGGTCGGATAAATCCCTTGTCTAGAAGCTCACTGAGTTGGCTGGACAATTCCTGCATTTCAGCAGGTGCCAATCGATATGGTGATTTAGCGAGAGGAGTTGCTCCTGGGACGAGGTCGATTCGGAACTCAACCTGTCTCTCTGGGGGTACTCCTGGAAGATCTTCGGGAAACACGTCCGGAAATTCACACGCTACCGGAATGTCTTGGATGTTAGTTTCTTCTTTAGTCTTGTCCACTATGTGAGCCAAGACGCTAAGTTGTTCTTTCGCAGGTGTTTTTGTGCCTTGATGCACGAGATAAGACGAAGATTCGTGCTAGGTTTGTCTCCGTAAATTACTAGGGTTTCGTGATTCGGGAGACGAAGGCGAACGGCCTTCTCGTGGCACATAATCTCAGCATGGTGGGGGCTTAACCACTCCATGCCGATAATCACATCGAAACTCCTAATTGACACTGGCATCATATCTATTCGTAAGACGTGTTGGTTAAGGGTTAGGGTACATCCAGCGTAGATTTCCCTAGTGGATTCGGTCTTCCCATTGGCCATTTCCACCGTATAGGTTTCATTTAGCTTTTGGGGTTGTTGTTTTAATAAATGTTTAAACTTCTCGCTTACGAAACTTCGCTCCGCTCCGGTATCAAATAAGATGCATGCATAAGTGTGGTTTAGGAGGAACGTACCGGTCACAACTGCGGGGTCCTGAACTGCATCACTCTGACCCATAGTCAGCATTCTTCCTGCTCCTCTGTTTCCTGAGTTGTTGTTGTTGTTAGGGCAGTCTCGACGGAAATGTCCCGTCCTTCCACACCCGAAACAGGTGTGGCTAGGCCCTGCATTGTTGCTGCCGGCATTGGTGTTGTTGGTATTGCGGTGGTTGTTGTTGTTGTTCTGGTTGTTTCCCTGACTCTGGTTCTGAGAAGGATAAGTCCTGCAGAACCTTGCAGTGTGTCCCCTTCGGTTGCAACTGGTGCAATGGAACTCCCTACATTCTCCTTGGTGATGGAAACCGCACTTGTTGCATTTGGGATGATTGCCGGAATAGGGTCTTGAAGTATTTGAAGCAGCTGAGGCTGGAGCATGTGATGTGACTGGTACTGGCGCAGTGACAGCGTGAACTGCCACCGTTTGCTGCTTTTTAGAGGTCTCGGGACCCTGGCGCCCCTTCCTCTTGTTGTTCCATCCTTTCTTACCATCACTCTCCTTCTTCTTCTCAGTCTCTACCGGTTCCTCGCCCTTTTTGTGGTTATGATCATATAGCCTCTTTGCCAATCTCTTCGCACTGTCAAAAGTTTCAGGGTTCGCAGCTATCACATTCCCTTGAATGGGGGATGTCAGTCCCCAAATGAATCGTTCAATCTTCTTCCCCTCTGATGTGATCATACCCGGGCACAACAGAGATAGTTCGCTGAATCTCGATATGTAAGCATCGATGTTCCCATTCTGCACCGTGAGATTCCATAGTTCCTGCTCCATCTTCTGTATTTCGCCTCGGGGGCAGTACTCAGCCGTCAACATCTCTTTCATCTCTGCCCAGGGAATAGAGTTGGCGACAGGGAGTGTCATAACTTCCACATGACCATTCCACCAAGTGAGTGCTTGGTCCACAAAAGTGCAGGCCGCGAACTTCACTTTCATCTGCTCGGGGCACTCGCATATCTCGAATACCGACTCTACCTTCTCGATCCATCGCTTTAGGGCGATCACTCCTCCGGTACCGTTGAAAGTTCGGGGTTTAGCGTTCGCAAAATCCTTGTAGGTGCACGTTTTAGTGAGTCCTTGGTTCGTCCCGTTGTTCGAACTTCCGGATCCTTGCCCGTTACCTCCTCCGTTGTTCCCTCGGTGAAGTTGTGCCATAGCCGCTGTGACTGCAGCAGACACGGCTGCCTGGAAAGCAGTGGAGTCAACTTCCGGCGGGGTTGGTTCGGGATTTCCGCGAGTAGCTGGGCGAGGCATCTTTCTGTCATGAAACGCAAAGATGTTGAGTGTACGTGGTTTCTGTGAGGTGGCGACTCTACTAACTAGGTGTATGGTGCGAACCTAAACATTACTATCATCAAGCATGCAATCATAATGTCTCAACACATAGCAACTGAGAATAATTTAGCAAAACACACAAAAGTTTATTAATATTATCCGCATTTCGTACAAGAAAATTTGCTCATAGGAGCATACATAAGTAACGCTAATCCGACAGCATAACGGCTCCATGAGTAGTGTAGTCACTTAAACATAGAGCCGGAGTACATAACATAGTTACTAATATCCTACTACGATAGGTCTATCCCTAACCGCGATGAGCTGCGTCAGGAGGTGGTGCCGAAGTCATATGCCGAAATGTTGTGCCAGTAGCTGCGCCATCTCTGCCATGTCTCCTATAACCTCATCCCTCTCATGCTCTGCTTGCACTGCCCGAGCCTCCATAGCATACAGCTGTTGTCGCAGTGCAGTGATCTCAGCTTCGAGGGAACGGTTCTCTCTTGGGGGGTTCACTGGTGGGGCAGGGTGATCTGGTTGTGCCTCGTCCTCGCATGGCGGGATGGGGTCCTGGTCCCCGACCCGGCCGTCTTCGTCGTCATCGTCGAGCTCTCCAAATTTGTAGTCAGTGTCTACGTATTCGTCGGGTCCGACATCGTGTGCTTCGCCTGGATTCCCTCCTGGCTCATCCACAAGCATCCCGTGAGCTACTAAGGCCTGATGAAACTGGATACCCTGCTGCTCCTCCTCGGGCTCCTCCTCCTCCTCTAGCCACCCGTTGTTTCCCTGATTGGGGAAGTAGGGGTCTCCCGGGTGATGAAAGCCAGCCATGCTGTCTGCGCGAGTACGTAATTATGCTACATTATTCCTAGGGTACTATGACTATTACACAGACTAAGCAAATATTCTCTTTTTGAGTGATAGAGGGTATAATTTTTAGGTTCCCTGGCTATTCCGATCTCATCAAGACATGTGTTAATTTTACCTTGGAGAGAATGTAGTTGATCAGGCTACATTCACTCCTTGGTATCACTAAGAACAGTCCCGAGTTAACCGAGATACCAGCATTATGGTGTTTGATTCAGCGTTAGGTCCTTACTCCTAATGCAAGCAAGTGTATTTTATTTATTTGTTTTGTTCAGAGTTATGTTAGTCCTTCTTTTTGGTTTATAGTTGCATATCAATGTATGGCTCGACATGCTAGTTCACTATAAACAAAGCTCTGATACCAACCTGTCACACCCCCGAACCAGACGGCGGAAACCTCCGGGGGCTGTCGTGACTCCATTGAATACCATAACATTGAATATATATGAAACATAACAACATTCGTCACCATTCATCAACATAGTACAACCAGTAGTGTTTACATATCATACATTGTTTAAACATTACATTCCTCAAAAATTAATTTGTTCAATTCATACAAAAATAAACTGCATCCGTCACTGAATATGATTTCCCTTGATTCACTGGTTCCCTGAGAATACAAGTATTTTGAAAATCGTCAACATATGAAATGTTGGTGAGTTCATAAGTAGTGTTTGAAATCGAATGTTTGTAGTGTTTGAAAAACCACCAGAAAATCCGATATTTTCTGAAAAGAAAAGCTTTTGAAAACATTTGTGAAGATCCATAGGTATGCTTGTTTGTTTCTATACTTGTAAAAAAAATGTTCATTGAAAATGTATGCATTTCAAATCTGTAAGTATTGAAAACCCTAGGAAAACCCGATGTTCTCCTAGTTCCTTGAATTACGTGATGTTACATTGAAACCATTGCATAGCGTATAGTGTCAGTCCCAGGCGACGTTGGAAGGTTCTCGAGCAGGATTATTTACTACAAACCCGCGTTACACAAACGCCCAGTTTATAGTTATACTAACGACTCCGAAGGCGTCGTCAGTACTAATCGCGTTATCCAATCGCCCTGACTAGGTGTAGTCCCACATCCGAAGAGAAAGAGGTCACGAAGACCCCGGTAACTCCATTAGCCGGTTGGGGATAAAATGTACGAGGGGTCCCCGACCCGCCTCGCATGAAATGTAGACTTTACTAGCAATACCAAAGGACCCTTGGGGACCAGTAGTATACAAGCCATTGAAAGTCCATTTACGTTGTGTCGGATCGGTAAAACCCAACACTCCGTAAAAAAAATGTCTTCGGGCCTTAAGATCAGGTCATTGGGCTAGCTAGGCTCAACGAACAAGATTTTACACTTGTGGGGCCCAAAGATGGTGCGTAGACGTCTGTGCACACTCGCATGTATATGTATTACCAAACGTTACTTGTATGAATCGTAGTGTCGTAGTGTTAGTAGTTGTAGATTTCTATTGGCTCGAGACCGAGCCAATTCGTTTAACAACGACTTTTGGTATTGTAATGTATTGTATTTCGTCGATAGTCGCGGTGCCATTATTCGATCAAATTGTGTATATTGAACTAGCCTTGAAATATTCCTGTTTTCAGCCCCTCATTATTTGTAAAATTTACATTTTCAACCCTTTTTATTAAATACTTCCCGGTTTGGTCCTTAAACTATTTTTCTTGACATTTTAACACCAAAAATTATTGAAATTAATATTTTTCAGCATATTTTTCATAGAAAACAGTTTAAGTCCCTGAAAATGCAATTTTCTTGGTTTTAATCCCTTCTTTTCGCAACTTTGACAATTTTGGCCCAAATTGGAAAATTTTTGCAACTTTGGTCCTTTTTAAATTTAAAAAGCATTTTAAACCTTTGAAAAGGATTTGGAACACTTATAGTCCACTGTTTCACAGAAAGTTACAGTTTTGGCCCTCCAAAACAGAAAAATTCGCATAATGGGCCTTATTGGGCCGAAATTTTCATTTTTAGCCCATTAAGCTTGGAATTTATGTTTTTAATCCCCTAAATGAGTATATTTCCAGAAATTTATTTATGGAAACTGTTTTGGCACACTTCATCCATCAGAATCTGTGAAATGTCAATTTGGGCCCTTGTTTTTGCATTTTTCACATTTTAGGCCCAAAATTTGTGTTTTTAGCTTAAAGAAAATTGTTGCTAACCACTTAGCTATTTTTCTTGTATCACTTTATATGTAGAGATGTATTTGAAGCTAAAATCATAAAACATAAGTTATATCTCGGTTTTGAGGGGTTTAATGGCTAGATCCAACATTAAAACACATATAAGCATACATCTAAGCATGGAAATCATACAAGGCATACAAATACATATAGATCTACACTTTCACTTGTATTCCCCCCCCCCCCCCCACAAAACTCATAAAAACAGAAAATAGGGGTATGAATCTCACCTTGGGGTGTTGGCTCGGTTTTGCAAGGAAAAATGGAAGGAAAATGAAGTGATTTTTGGCCTAAGCTCCCTTTGATGAAGATCTCGAGTTTGAGATGGTTCTAGGGTGCAAGATCATGATTTTTGCATGGATTAGGAGGAGATTTTTGATAACAAAAGAATTTAAACCATAGATCTATGCATGATCTTACCTTAGATGAAGAATTTTGTGGAAGAACCTTCTTGAATGCTTCCAAATTTTCAAGATTTTGGATGGAGGGGGGAGAGATGTTCTTGAGTGATCTAGAGAGTGTTTGAGAGATTTTTGGTGTGTGTAGGTGTGTATGGCCGAGAGTGAGAGAGAGGAAGAGAAAGAAGTGATTTTTGAAGTGATGCTTGCATGGAGGCATGAGATGTTGCTTGGATATCCTATGGGTAAAGATGAGGTGGCATGCATTAAGTCAACACTTCCATTTCTCTTTGGGTTTGGGCCTTTGGGCCGAGATTTTTAAAAAGGGAAAAGAAAAATTTGGGCTTTTTCCCTTAAGCCCAAAATTAGAGTTAGTTAGAGTGTGTTTTATACTTAAGAGAATGTAGTATGATTTTTATATTTTTATTGGACTAGTTTAGGTTATCCATGGCCCAAAGCTTCCAATTCATTTCATTATAGGCCCAACATGACCTAAAATGTTAAAATAAATAAGAGTGGGTCCAATTAGAGCCCAATTAGGGTTCTAAGCCCATGATAGTCCAATTGGAAGCTTATTGGTCCACTTGGATCCAATAAGGAAGTTCTAGTCCAAAATAGACTTAACAAGAACTTCTAAGGTTTTCCAATTGTTTGATGACTACTTGTAGTCCTAGCATGTTGTATTTGATTGAAGTTTTTGATTCACATTAACTTGAATGTATAGATTACATGGCTCAAAATTTACAGTTGTGACATCATCCCCCCGTTAGAGGGAATTTCGTCCCGAAATTCTGTTTGAAAGCTAGATTTGAGAATGCTAGAATAGGTGAGGGTACTTGTGCTTCATTTGATCTTCGCGTTCCCACGTGAATTCTGGCCCACGCTTTGCGTTCCACCGTACCTTCACGATCGGGATGCGACTCTGCTTAGTACGCTTCACCTCCCTGTCCATGATTTCGATTGGCTCTTCGACGAACAGGAGATTCTCATTGATTTCGATTTCGTCAAGAGGAATGACAAGGGTTTCATCTGATAGGCACTTTTTCAGATTAGAAACATGAAACACGGGGTGTACACCGTTTAGCTCCGCGGGTAGTTGTAGTCTGTAGGCTACCGGACCTATTCGGGCGACGATTTCGAAAGGTCCAATGTACCGTGGGTTTAGCTTTCCTCGTTTTCCGAAACGTATAACCCCTTTCCAGGGTGAGACCTTCAACAATACTCGATCACCGACCTGGAACTCTAAGGGCTTTCGCCGTTTATCAGCGTAGCTCTTTTGCCGGTCACGCGATGCCTGTAATCGAGCTTTGATCTGGACAATCTTTTCTGTGGTCTCGCGAATGATTTCCGGTCCTGTCATTGCCCTATCCGACGTATGTGTTCTTGCTAGCTGGGTGTCACCTACTTCAGCCCAACATAACGGTGATCTACATTTACGCCCGTACAGTGCTTCGAAAGGGGCCACCTTAATGCTCGAATGATAACTATTGTTATATGAAAACTCGATCAACGGTAGGTGGGTATCCCAAGACTTTCCGAAGTCTATCACACATGCACGAAGCATGTCTTCAAGCGTCTGAATGGTTCGTTCGCTTTGACCGTCCGTTTGTGGGTGATACGCGGTGCTCATATCAAGATGAGTTCCCATGGCCTTGTGGAGCGACTGCCAAAAGCGTGACGTGAACCTACTGTCCCTATCCGAGATGATAGATTTTGGCACTCCATGAAGTCTTACAATCTCTCGTAGGTACAAACGCGTCAGCCTCTCCATCTTGTAGGACTCTTTGATGGGCAGGAAATGGGCAGATTTCGTCAGTCGGTCGATTATTACCCATATGGCGTCCAATCCGTCCGACGTCTTGGGCAGCTTGGTCACGAAGTCCATAGAAATCCCCTCCCATTTCCACTCAGGGATTTCCGGTTGCTGTAACAATCCGGAAGGTTTCTGGTATTCCACTTTTACTTTGGCACACGTAAGGCACTTACTAACATAAGTTGCGATTTCCGCCTTCATGTTAGGCCACCAATAGTGCTGCTTAATGTCCAAATACATCTTGTCCGAACCAGGATGAATGGAGTATCGTGTCTTGTGGGCTTCCTTCATAACGATCTCCCTGAATCCTCCGATTTTTGGAACCCAAATACGGTTCATGAAGTAGTATACCCCATTCTCTTTGACTTCCAGGTTCTTCTCCATTCCGCGTAATGCCTCGCTAGTTCTATTTTCCGCTTTCATAGCCTCTGCCTGGGCTGATGCAATTTGAGTGGTCAGATGAGACTGAATGGTTATCGAGTGCGTTTTCGTACGGCGATTTGTGTATTCCTTCCGACTTAATGCGTCAGCTACCACGTTGGCCTTGCCTGGATGGTACTTGATCTCGCATTCGTAGTCGTTTAACAATTCCACCCATCTTCGTTGTCTCATGTTCAGCTCCTTCTGATTCAAGATGTGCTGGAGGCTCTTGTGGTCCGTAAAGATGGTGCACTTTGTACCGTACAGGTAGTGCCTCCAAATTTTTAGAGCAAAGACCACGGCTCCCAGTTCTAGGTCATGGGTTGTGTAGTTTACTTCGTGCGTCTTTAGTTGACGGGACGCATATGCTATCACTCTTCCACGTTGCATGAGAACGCAACCTAAACCTTGATTTGACGCGTCACAGTAAACTACAAAATCTTCCGTTCCTTCAGGTAGAGATAGTACAGGAGCGCTGCAAAGAGCTTGCTTCAAGGTTCGAAACGCAATCTCTTGTCGGTCTGTCCACTTGAATGGCACACTCTTTTGCGTAAGCAAGGTAAGTGGCTTGGCGATTTTAGAGAAGTTTTGGATGAATCTCCTATAGTAGCCTCCTAGGCCTAAGAACTGACGAATTTCTGTGGGCGTAGTCGGAGTTGCCCATCCTTCCACAGCTTTGACCTTAGAGGGATCCACATGAATTCCATCTTGGCTAACTACGTGGCCTAAGAAATTCACACTCCGAAGCCAGAACTCGCACTTGGAGAGTTTGGCGTAAAGCTTTTCCGTGCGCAGAGTCTCTAAAATTTGTCGGAGATGATGGCCATGCTCCTCTTTGCTTCGAGAATAGACGAGGATGTCATCGATAAACACAATGACGAAGTTGTCCAGGAACGGTCGACAGATTCGATTCATTAGGTCCATAAATGCGGCAGGTGCATTTGTTAGACCGAAGGGCATTACGACGAATTCATAATGTCCATAGCGGGTTCGAAAAGCGGTTTTTGGAATATCCTCTTCTCGGACTTTGAGTTGGTGGTATCCGGACCGTAAGTCTATTTTAGAAAAGTAGCTAGCTCCTTGGAGCTGGTCGAATAGATCATCGATTCGCGGGAGTGGGTAGCGGTTTTTAACAGTGAGTTTATTCAACTCTCTGTAATTGATGCACATTCTGAAAGATCCGTCCTTCTTCTTGACAAAGAGCACCGGAGCTCCCCATGGCGAGTAGCTAGGTCGGATAAATCCCTTGTCCAGAAGCTCACTGAGTTGGCTGGACAATTCCTGCATTTCAGCAGGTGCCAATCGATATGGTGATTTAGCGAGAGGAGTTGCTCCTGGGACGAGGTCGATTCGGAACTCAACCTGTCTCTCTGGGGGTACTCCTGGAAGATCTTCGGGAAACACGTCCGGAAATTCACACGCTACCGGAATGTCTTGGATGTTAGTTTCTTCTTTAGTCTTGTCCACTATGTGAGCCAAGACGCTAAGTTGTTCTTTCGCAGGTGTTTTTGTGCCTTGATGCACGAGATAAGACGAAGATTCGTGCTAGGTTTGTCTCCGTAAATTACTAGGGTTTCGTGATTCGGGAGACGAAGGCGAACGGCCTTCTCGTGGCACATAATCTCAGCATGGTGGGGGCTTAACCACTCCATGCCGATAATCACATCGAAACTCCTAATTGACACTGGCATCATATCTATTCGTAAGACGTGTTGGTTAAGGGTTAGGGTACATCCAGCGTAGATTTCCCTAGTGGATTCGGTCTTCCCATTGGCCATTTCCACCGTATAGGTTTCATTTAGCTTTTGGGGTTGTTGTTTTAATAAATGTTTAAACTTCTCGCTTACGAAACTTCGCTCCGCTCCGGTATCAAATAAGATGCATGCATAAGTGTGGTTTAGGAGGAACGTACCGGTCACAACTGCGGGGTCCTGAACTGCATCACTCTGACCCATAGTCAGCATTCTTCCTGCTCCTCTGTTTCCTGAGTTGTTGTTGTTGTTAGGGCAGTCTCGACGGAAATGTCCCGTCCTTCCACACCCGAAACAGGTGTAGCTAGGCCCTGCATTGTTGCTGCCGGCATTGGTGTTGTTGGTATTGCGGTGGTTGTTGTTGTTGTTCTGGTTGTTTCCCTGACTCTGGTTCTGAGAAGGATAAGTCCTGCAGAACCTTGCAGTGTGTCCCCTTCGGTTGCAACTGGTGCAATGGAACTCCCTACATTCTCCTTGGTGATGGAAACCGCACTTGTTGCATTTGGGATGATTGCCGGAATAGGGTCTTGAAGTATTTGAAGCAGCTGAGGCTGGAGCATGTGATGTGACTGGTACTGGCGCAGTGACAGCGTGAACTGCCACCGTTTGCTGCTTTTTAGAGGTCTCGGGACCCTGGCGCCCCTTCCTCTTGTTGTTCCATCCTTTCTTACCATCACTCTCCTTCTTCTTCTCAGTCTCTACCGGTTCCTCGCCCTTTTTGTGGTTATGATCATATAGCCTCTTTGCCAATCTCTTCGCACTGTCAAAAGTTTCAGGGTTCGCAGCTATCACATTCCCTTGAATGGGGGATGTCAGTCCCCAAATGAATCGTTCAATCTTCTTCCCCTCTGATGTGATCATACCCGGGCACAACAGAGATAGTTCGCTGAATCTCGATATGTAAGCATCGATGTTCCCATTCTGCACCGTGAGATTCCATAGTTCCTGCTCCATCTTCTGTATTTCGCCTCGGGGGCAGTACTCAGCCGTCAACATCTCTTTCATCTCTGCCCAGGGAATAGAGTTGGCGACAGGGAGTGTCATAACTTCCACATGACCATTCCACCAAGTGAGTGCTTGGTCCACAAAAGTGCAGGCCGCGAACTTCACTTTCATCTGCTCGGGGCACTCGCATATCTCGAATACCGACTCTACCTTCTCGATCCATCGCTTTAGGGCGATCACTCCTCCGGTACCGTTGAAAGTTCGGGGTTTAGCGTTCGCAAAATCCTTGTAGGTGCACGTTTTAGTGAGTCCTTGGTTCGTCCCGTTGTTCGAACTTCCGGATCCTTGCCCGTTACCTCCTCCGTTGTTCCCTCGGTGAAGTTGTGCCATAGCCGCTGTGACTGCAGCAGACACGGCTGCCTGGAAAGCAGTGGAGTCAACTTCCGGCGGGGTTGGTTCGGGATTTCCGCGAGTAGCTGGGCGAGGCATCTTTCTGTCATGAAACGCAAAGATGTTGAGTGTACGTGGTTTCTGTGAGGTGGCGACTCTACTAACTAGGTGTATGGTGCGAACCTAAACATTACTATCATCAAGCATGCAATCATAATGTCTCAACACATAGCAACTGAGAATAATTTAGCAAAACACACAAAAGTTTATTAATATTATCCGCATTTCGTACAAGAAAATTTGCTCGTAGGAGCATACATAAGTAACGCTAATCCGACAGCATAACGGCTCCATGAGTAGTGTAGTCACTTAAACATAGAGCCGGAGTACATAACATAGTTACTAATATCCTACTACGATAGGTCTATCCCTAACCGCGATGAGCTGCGTCAGGAGGTGGTGCCGAAGTCATATGCCGAAATGTTGTGCCAGTAGCTGCGCCATCTCTGCCATGTCTCCTATAACCTCATCCCTCTCATGCTCTGCTTGCACTGCCCGAGCCTCCATAGCATACAGCTGTTGTCGCAGTGCAGTGATCTCAGCTTCGAGGGAACGGTTCTCTCTTGGGGGGTTCACTGGTGGGGCAGGGTGATCTGGTTGTGCCTCGTCCTCGCATGGCGGGATGGGGTCCTGGTCCCCGACCCGGCCGTCTTCGTCGTCATCGTCGAGCTCTCCAAATTTGTAGTCAGTGTCTACGTATTCGTCGGGTCCGACATCGTGTGCTTCGCCTGGATTCCCTCCTGGCTCATCCACAAGCATCCCGTGAGCTACTAAGGCCTGATGAAACTGGATACCCTGCTGCTCCTCCTCGGGCTCCTCCTCCTCCTCTAGCCACCCGTTGTTTCCCTGATTGGGGAAGTAGGGGTCTCCCGGGTGATGAAAGCCAGCCATGCTGTCTGCGCGAGTACGTAATTATGCTACATTATTCCTAGGGTACTATGACTATTACACAGACTAAGCAAATATTCTCTTTTTGAGTGATAGAGGGTATAATTTTTAGGTTCCCTGGCTATTCCGATCTCATCAAGACATGTGTTAATTTTACCTTGGAGAGAATGTAGTTGATCAGGCTACATTCACTCCTTGGTATCACTAAGAACAGTCCCGAGTTAACCGAGATACCAGCATTATGGTGTTTGATTCAGCGTTAGGTCCTTACTCCTAATGCAAGCAAGTGTATTTTATTTATTTGTTTTGTTCAGAGTTATGTTAGTCCTTCTTTTTGGTTTATAGTTGCATATCAATGTATGGCTCGACATGCTAGTTCACTATAAACAAAGCTCTGATACCAACCTGTCACACCCCCGAACCAGACGGCGGAAACCTCCGGGGGCTGTCGTGACTCCATTGAATACCATAACATTGAATATATATGAAACATAACAACATTCGTCACCATTCATCAACATAGTACAACCAGTAGTGTTTACATATCATACATTGTTTAAACATTACATTCCTCAAAAATTAATTTGTTCAATTCATACAAAAATAAACTGCATCCGTCACTGAATATGATTTCCCTTGATTCACTGGTTCCCTGAGAATACAAGTATTTTGAAAATCGTCAACATATGAAATGTTGGTGAGTTCATAAGTAGTGTTTGAAATCGAATGTTTGTAGTGTTTGAAAAACCACCAGAAAATCCGATATTTTCTGAAAAGAAAAGCTTTTGAAAACATTTGTGAAGATCCATAGGTATGCTTGTTTGTTTCTATACTTGTAAAAAAAATGTTCATTGAAAATGTATGCATTTCAAATCTGTAAGTATTGAAAACCCTAGGAAAACCCGATGTTCTCCTAGTTCCTTGAATTACGTGATGTTACATTGAAACCATTGCATAGCGTATAGTGTCAGTCCCAGGCGACGTTGGAAGGTTCTCGAGCAGGATTATTTACTACAAACCCGCGTTACACAAACGCCCAGTTTATAGTTATACTAACGACTCCGAAGGCGTCGTCAGTACTAATCGCGTTATCCAATCGCCCTGACTAGGTGTAGTCCCACATCCGAAGAGAAAGAGGTCACGAAGACCCCGGTAACTCCATTAGCCGGTTGGGGATAAAATGTACGAGGGGTCCCCGACCCGCCTCGCATGAAATGTAGACTTTACTAGCAATACCAAAGGACCCTTGGGGACCAGTAGTATACAAGCCATTGAAAGTCCATTTACGTTGTGTCGGATCGGTAAAACCCAACACTCCGTAAAAAAAATGTCTTCGGGCCTTAAGATCAGGTCATTGGGCTAGCTAGGCTCAACGAACAAGATTTTACACTTGTGGGGCCCAAAGATGGTGCGTAGACGTCTGTGCACACTCGCATGTATATGTATTACCAAACGTTACTTGTATGAATCGTAGTGTCGTAGTGTTAGTAGTTGTAGATTTCTATTGGCTCGAGACCGAGCCAATTCGTTTAACAACGACTTTTGGTATTGTAATGTATTGTATTTCGTCGATAGTCGCGGTGCCATTATTCGATCAAATTGTGTATATTGAACTAGCCTTGAAATATTCCTGTTTTCAGCCCCTCATTATTTGTAAAATTTACATTTTCAACCCTTTTTATTAAATACTTCCCGGTTTGGTCCTTAAACTATTTTTCTTGACATTTTAACACCAAAAATTATTGAAATTAATATTTTTCAGCATATTTTTCATAGAAAACAGTTTAAGTCCCTGAAAATGCAATTTTCTTGGTTTTAATCCCTTCTTTTCGCAACTTTGACAATTTTGGCCCAAATTGGAAAATTTTTGCAACTTTGGTCCTTTTTAAATTTAAAAAGCATTTTAAACCTTTGAAAAGGATTTGGAACACTTATAGTCCACTGTTTCACAGAAAGTTACAGTTTTGGCCCTCCAAAACAGAAAAATTCGCATAATGGGCCTTATTGGGCCGAAATTTTCATTTTTAGCCCATTAAGCTTGGAATTTATGTTTTTAATCCCCTAAATGAGTATATTTCCAGAAATTTATTTATGGAAACTGTTTTGGCACACTTCATCCATCAGAATCTGTGAAATGTCAATTTGGGCCCTTGTTTTTGCATTTTTCACATTTTAGGCCCAAAATTTGTGTTTTTAGCTTAAAGAAAATTGTTGCTAACCACTTAGCTATTTTTCTTGTATCACTTTATATGTAGAGATGTATTTGAAGCTAAAATCATAAAACATAAGTTATATCTCGGTTTTGAGGGGTTTAATGGCTAGATCCAACATTAAAACACATATAAGCATACATCTAAGCATGGAAATCATACAAGGCATACAAATACATATAGATCTACACTTTCACTTGTATTCCCCCCCCCCCCACAAAACTCATAAAAACAGAAAATAGGGGTATGAATCTCACCTTGGGGTGTTGGCTCGGTTTTGCAAGGAAAAATGGAAGGAAAATGAAGTGATTTTTGGCCTAAGCTCCCTTTGATGAAGATCTCGAGTTTGAGATGGTTCTAGGGTGCAAGATCATGATTTTTGCATGGATTAGGAGGAGATTTTTTATAACAAAAGAATTTAAACCATAGATCTATGCATGATCTTACCTTAGATGAAGAATTTTGTGGAAGAACCTTCTTGAATGCTTCCAAATTTTCGAGATTTTGGATGGAGGGGGGAGAGATGTTCTTGAGTGATCTAGAGAGTGTTTGAGAGATTTTTGGTGTGTGTAGGTGTGTATGGCCGAGAGTGAGAGAGAGGAAGAGAAAGAAGTGATTTTTGAAGTGATGCTTGCATGGAGGCATGAGATGTTGCTTGGATATCCTATGGGTAAAGATGAGGTGGCATGCATTAAGTCAACACTTCCATTTCTCTTTGGGTTTGGGCCTTTGGGCCGAGATTTTTAAAAAGGGAAAAGAAAAATTTGGGCTTTTTCCCTTAAGCCCAAAATTAGAGTTAGTTAGAGTGTGTTTTATACTTAAGAGAAT
This sequence comes from Lactuca sativa, assembly GCF_002870075.4. NCBI lineage: Eukaryota > Viridiplantae > Streptophyta > Magnoliopsida > Asterales > Asteraceae > Lactuca > Lactuca sativa. The sequence continues at coordinate 128,042,201 of NC_056626.2, forward strand.
GTAGTATGATTTTTATATTTTTATTGGACTAGTTTAGGTTATCCATGGCCCAAAGCTTCCAATTCATTTCATTATAGGCCCAACATGACCTAAAATGTTAAAATAAATAAGAGTGGGTCCAATTAGAGCCCAATTAGGGTTCTAAGCCCATGATAGTCCAATTGGAAGCTTATTGGTCCACTTGGATCCAATAAGGAAGTTCTAGTCCAAAATAGACTTAACAAGAACTTCTAAGGTTTTCCAATTGTTTGATGACTACTTGTAGTCCTAGCATGTTGTATTTGATTGAAGTTTTTGATTCACATTAACTTGAATGTATAGATTACATGGCTCAAAATTTACAGTTGTGACATCATCCCCCCGTTAGAGGGAATTTCGTCCCGAAATTCTGTTTGAAAGCTAGATTTGAGAATGCTAGAATAGGTGAGGGTACTTGTGCTTCATTTGATCTTCGCGTTCCCACGTGAATTCTGGCCCACGCTTTGCGTTCCACCGTACCTTCACGATCGGGATGCGACTCTGCTTAGTACGCTTCACCTCCCTGTCCATGATTTCGATTGGCTCTTCGACGAACAGGAGATTCTCATTGATTTCGATTTCGTCAAGAGGAATGACAAGGGTTTCATCTGATAGGCACTTTTTCAGATTAGAAACATGAAACACGGGGTGTACACCGTTTAGCTCCGCGGGTAGTTGTAGTCTGTAGGCTACCGGACCTATTCGGGCGACGATTTCGAAAGGTCCAATGTACCGTGGGTTTAGCTTTCCTCGTTTTCCGAAACGTATAACCCCTTTCCAGGGTGAGACCTTCAACAATACTCGATCACCGACCTGGAACTCTAAGGGCTTTCGCCGTTTATCAGCGTAGCTCTTTTGCCGGTCACGCGATGCCTGTAATCGAGCTTTGATCTGGACAATCTTTTCTGTGGTCTCGCGAATGATTTCCGGTCCTGTCATTGCCCTATCCGACGTATGTGTTCTTGCTAGCTGGGTGTCACCTACTTCAGCCCAACATAACGGTGATCTACATTTACGCCCGTACAGTGCTTCGAAAGGGGCCACCTTAATGCTCGAATGATAACTATTGTTATATGAAAACTCGATCAACGGTAGGTGGGTATCCCAAGACTTTCCGAAGTCTATCACACATGCACGAAGCATGTCTTCAAGCGTCTGAATGGTTCGTTCGCTTTGACCGTCCGTTTGTGGGTGATACGCGGTGCTCATATCAAGATGAGTTCCCATGGCCTTGTGGAGCGACTGCCAAAAGCGTGACGTGAACCTACTGTCCCTATCCGAGATGATAGATTTTGGCACTCCATGAAGTCTTACAATCTCTCGTAGGTACAAACGCGTCAGCCTCTCCATCTTGTAGGACTCTTTGATGGGCAGGAAATGGGCAGATTTCGTCAGTCGGTCGATTATTACCCATATGGCGTCCAATCCGTCCGACGTCTTGGGCAGCTTGGTCACGAAGTCCATAGAAATCCCCTCCCATTTCCACTCAGGGATTGCCGGTTGCTGTAACAATCCGGAAGGTTTCTGGTATTCCACTTTTACTTTGGCACACGTAAGGCACTTACTAACATAAGTTGCGATTTCCGCCTTCATGTTAGGCCACCAATAGTGCTGCTTAATGTCCAAATACATCTTGTCCGAACCAGGATGAATGGAGTATCGTGTCTTGTGGGCTTCCTTCATAACGATCTCCCTGAATCCTCCGATTTTTGGAACCCAAATACGGTTCATGAAGTAGTATACCCCATTCTCTTTGACTTCCAGGTTCTTCTCCATTCCGCGTAATGCCTCGCTAGTTCTATTTTCCGCTTTCATAGCCTCTGCCTGGGCTGATGCAATTTGAGTGGTCAGATGAGACTGAATGGTTATCGAGTGCGTTTTCGTACGGCGATTTGTGTATTCCTTCCGACTTAATGCGTCAGCTACCACGTTGGCCTTGCCTGGATGGTACTTGATCTCGCATTCGTAGTCGTTTAACAATTCCACCCATCTTCGTTGTCTCATGTTCAGCTCCTTCTGATTCAAGATGTGCTGGAGGCTCTTGTGGTCCGTAAAGATGGTGCACTTTGTACCGTACAGGTAGTGCCTCCAAATTTTTAGAGCAAAGACCACGGCTCCCAGTTCTAGGTCATGGGTTGTGTAGTTTACTTCGTGCGTCTTTAGTTGACGGGACGCATATGCTATCACTCTTCCACGTTGCATGAGAACGCAACCTAAACCTTGATTTGACGCGTCACAGTAAACTACAAAATCTTCCGTTCCTTCAGGTAGAGATAGTACAGGAGCGCTGCAAAGAGCTTGCTTCAAGGTTCGAAACGCAATCTCTTGTCGGTCTGTCCACTTGAATGGCACACTCTTTTGCGTAAGCAAGGTAAGTGGCTTGGCGATTTTAGAGAAGTTTTGGATGAATCTCCTATAGTAGCCTCCTAGGCCTAAGAACTGACGAATTTCTGTGGGCGTAGTCGGAGTTGCCCATCCTTCCACAGCTTTGACCTTAGAGGGATCCACATGAATTCCATCTTGGCTAACTACGTGGCCTAAGAAATTCACACTCCGAAGCCAGAACTCGCACTTGGAGAGTTTGGCGTAAAGCTTTTCCGTGCGCAGAGTCTCTAAAATTTGTCGGAGATGATGGCCATGCTCCTCTTTGCTTCGAGAATAGACGAGGATGTCATCGATAAACACAATGACGAAGTTGTCCAGGAACGGTCGACAGATTCGATTCATTAGGTCCATAAATGCGGCAGGTGCATTTGTTAGACCGAAGGGCATTACGACGAATTCATAATGTCCATAGCGGGTTCGAAAAGCGGTTTTTGGAATATCCTCTTCTCGGACTTTGAGTTGGTGGTATCCGGACCGTAAGTCTATTTTAGAAAAGTAGCTAGCTCCTTGGAGCTGGTCGAATAGATCATCGATTCGCGGGAGTGGGTAGCGGTTTTTAACAGTGAGTTTATTCAACTCTCTGTAATTGATGCACATTCTGAAAGATCCGTCCTTCTTCTTGAAAAAGAGCACCGGAGCTCCCCATGGCGAGTAGCTAGGTCGGATAAATCCCTTGTCCAGAAGCTCACTGAGTTGGCTGGACAATTCCTGCATTTCAGCAGGTGCCAATCGATATGGTGATTTAGCGAGAGGAGTTGCTCCTGGGACGAGGTCGATTCGGAACTCAACCTGTCTCTCTGGGGGTACTCCTGGAAGATCTTCGGGAAACACGTCCGGAAATTCACACGCTACCGGAATGTCTTGGATGTTAGTTTCTTCTTTAGTCTTGTCCACTATGTGAGCCAAGACGCTAAGTTGTTCTTTCGCAGGTGTTTTTGTGCCTTGATGCACGAGATAAGATGAAGATTCGTGCTAGGTTTGTCTCCGTAAATTACTAGGGTTTCGTGATTCGGGAGACGAAGGCGAACGGCCTTCTCGTGGCACATAATCTCAGCATGGTGGGGGCTTAACCACTCCATGCCGATAATCACATCGAAACTCCTAATTGACACTGGCATCATATCTATTCGTAAGACGTGTTGGTTAAGGGTTAGGGTACATCCAGCGTAGATTTCCCTAGTGGATTCGGTCTTCCCATTGGCCATTTCCACCGTATAGGTTTCATTTAGCTTTTGGGGTTGTTGTTTTAATAAATGTTTAAACTTCTCGCTTACGAAACTTCGCTCCGCTCCGGTATCAAATAAGATGCATGCATAAGTGTGGTTTAGGAGGAACGTACCGGTCACAACTGCGGGGTCCTGAACTGCATCACTCTGACCCATAGTCAGCATTCTTCCTGCTCCTCTGTTTCCTGAGTTGTTGTTGTTGTTAGGGCAGTCTCGACGGAAATGTCCCGTCCTTCCACACCCGAAACAGGTGTAGCTAGGCCCTGCATTGTTGCTGCCGGCATTGGTGTTGTTGGTATTGCGGTGGTTGTTGTTGTTGTTCTGGTTGTTTCCCTGACTCTGGTTCTGAGAAGGATAAGTCCTGCAGAACCTTGCAGTGTGTCCCCTTCGGTTGCAACTGGTGCAATGGAACTCCCTACATTCTCCTTGGTGATGGAAACCGCACTTGTTGCATTTGGGATGATTGCCGGAATAGGGTCTTGAAGTATTTGAAGCAGCTGAGGCTGGAGCATGTGATGTGACTGGTACTGGCGCAGTGACAGCGTGAACTGCCACCGTTTGCTGCTTTTTAGAGGTCTCGGGACCCTGGCGCCCCTTCCTCTTGTTGTTCCATCCTTTCTTACCATCACTCTCCTTCTTCTTCTCAGTCTCTACCGGTTCCTCGCCCTTTTTGTGGTTATGATCATATAGCCTCTTTGCCAATCTCTTCGCACTGTCAAAAGTTTCAGGGTTCGCAGCTATCACATTCCCTTGAATGGGGGATGTCAGTCCCCAAATGAATCGTTCAATCTTCTTCCCCTCTGATGTGATCATACCCGGGCACAACAGAGATAGTTCGCTGAATCTCGATATGTAAGCATCGATGTTCCCATTCTGCACCGTGAGATTCCATAGTTCCTGCTCCATCTTCTGTATTTCGCCTCGGGGGCAGTACTCAGCCGTCAACATCTCTTTCATCTCTGCCCAGGGAATAGAGTTGGCGACAGGGAGTGTCATAACTTCCACATGACCATTCCACCAAGTGAGTGCTTGGTCCACAAAAGTGCAGGCCGCGAACTTCACTTTCATCTGCTCGGGGCACTCGCATATCTCGAATACCGACTCTACCTTCTCGATCCATCGCTTTAGGGCGATCACTCCTCCGGTACCGTTGAAAGTTCGGGGTTTAGCGTTCGCAAAATCCTTGTAGGTGCACGTTTTAGTGAGTCCTTGGTTCGTCCCGTTGTTCGAACTTCCGGATCCTTGCCCGTTACCTCCTCCGTTGTTCCCTCGGTGAAGTTGTGCCATAGCCGTTGTGACTGCAGCAGACACGGCTGCCTGGAAAGCAGTGGAGTCAACTTCCGGCGGGGTTGGTTCGGGATTTCCGCGAGTAGCTGGGCGAGGCATCTTTCTGTCATGAAACGCAAAGATGTTGAGTGTACGTGGTTTCTGTGAGGTGGCGACTCTACTAACTAGGTGTATGGTGCGAACCTAAACATTACTATCATCAAGCATGCAATCATAATGTCTCAACACATAGCAACTGAGAATAATTTAGCAAAACACACAAAAGTTTATTAATATTATCCGCATTTCGTACAAGAAAATTTGCTCGTAGGAGCATACATAAGTAACGCTAATCCGACAGCATAACGGCTCCATGAGTAGTGTAGTCACTTAAACATAGAGCCGGAGTACATAACATAGTTACTAATATCCTACTACGATAGGTCTATCCCTAACCGCGATGAGCTGCGTCAGGAGGTGGTGCCGAAGTCATATGCCGAAATGTTGTGCCAGTAGCTGCGCCATCTCTGCCATGTCTCCTATAACCTCATCCCTCTCATGCTCTGCTTGCACTGCCCGAGCCTCCATAGCATACAGCTGTTGTCGCAGTGCAGCGATCTCAGCTTCGAGGGAACGGTTCTCTCTTGGGGGGTTCACTGGTGGGGCAGGGTGATCTGGTTGTGCCTCGTCCTCGCATGGCGGGATGGGGTCCTGGTCCCCGACCCGGCCGTCTTCGTCGTCATCGTCGAGCTCTCCAAATTCGTAGTCAGTGTCTACGTATTCGTCGGGTCCGACATCGTGTGCTTCGCCTGGATTCCCTCCTGGCTCATCCACAAGCATCCCGTGAGCTACTAAGGCCTGATGAAACTGGATACCCTGCTGCTCCTCCTCGGGCTCCTCCTCCTCCTCTAGCCACCCGTTGTTTCCCTGATTGGGGAAGTAGGGGTCTCCCGGGTGATGAAAGCCAGCCATGCTGTCTGCGCGAGTACGTAATTATGCTACATTATTCCTAGGGTACTATGACTATTACACAGACTAAGCAAATATTCTCTTTTTGAGTGATAGAGGGTATAATTTTTAGGTTCCCTGGCTATTCCGATCTCATCAAGACATGTGTTAATTTTACCTTGGAGAGAATGTAGTTGATCAGGCTACATTCACTCCTTGGTATCACTAAGAACAGTCCCGAGTTAACCGAGATACCAGCATTATGGTGTTTGATTCAGCGTTAGGTCCTTACTCCTAATGCAAGCAAGTGTATTTTATTTATTTGTTTTGTTCAGAGTTATGTTAGTCCTTCTTTTTGGTTTATAGTTGCATATCAATGTATGGCTCGACATGCTAGTTCACTATAAACAAAGCTCTGATACCAACCTGTCACACCCCCGAACCAGACGGCGGAAACCTCCGGGGGCTGTCGTGACTCCATTGAATACCATAACATTGAATATATATGAAACATAACAACATTCGTCACCATTCATCAACATAGTACAACCAGTAGTGTTTACATATCATACATTGTTTAAACATTACATTCCTCAAAAATTAATTTGTTCAATTCATACAAAAATAAACTGCATCCGTCACTGAATATGATTTCCCTTGATTCACTGGTTCCCTGAGAATACAAGTATTTTGAAAATCGTCAACATATGAAATGTTGGTGAGTTCATAAGTAGTGTTTGAAATCGAATGTTTGTAGTGTTTGAAAAACCACCAGAAAATCCGATATTTTCTGAAAAGAAAAGCTTTTGAAAACATTTGTGAAGATCCATAGGTATGCTTGTTTGTTTCTATACTTGTAAAAAAAATGTTCATTGAAAATGTATGCATTTCAAATCTGTAAGTATTGAAAACCCTAGGAAAACCCGATGTTCTCCTAGTTCCTTGAATTACGTGATGTTACATTGAAACCATTGCATAGCGTATAGTGTCAGTCCCAGGCGACGTTGGAAGGTTCTCGAGCAGGATTATTTACTACAAACCCGCGTTACACAAACGCCCAGTTTATAGTTATACTAACGACTCCGAAGGCGTCGTCAGTACTAATCGCGTTATCCAATCGCCCTGACTAGGTGTAGTCCCACATCCGAAGAGAAAGAGGTCACGAAGACCCCGGTAACTCCATTAGCCGGTTGGGGATAAAATGTACGAGGGGTCCCCGACCCGCCTCGCATGAAATGTAGACTTTACTAGCAATACCAAAGGACCCTTGGGGACCAGTAGTATACAAGCCATTGAAAGTCCATTTACGTTGTGTCGGATCGGTAAAACCCAACACTCCGTAAAAAAAATGTCTTCGGGCCTTAAGATCAGGTCATTGGGCTAGCTAGGCTCAACGAACAAGATTTTACACTTGTGGGGCCCAAAGATGGTGCGTAGACGTCTGTGCACACTCGCATGTATATGTATTACCAAACGTTACTTGTATGAATCGTAGTGTCGTAGTGTTAGTAGTTGTAGATTTCTATTGGCTCGAGACCGAGCCAATTCGTTTAACAACGACTTTTGGTATTGTAATGTATTGTATTTCGTCGATAGTCGCGGTGCCATTATTCGATCAAATTGTGTATATTGAACTAGCCTTGAAATATTCCTGTTTTCAGCCCCTCATTATTTGTAAAATTTACATTTTCAACCCTTTTTATTAAATACTTCCCGGTTTGGTCCTTAAACTATTTTTCTTGACATTTTAACACCAAAAATTATTGAAATTAATATTTTTCAGCATATTTTTCATAGAAAACAGTTTAAGTCCCTGAAAATGCAATTTTCTCGGAAACGCACGAACTTTGGAATGACATACATTTTCTCAAAACCGTTTATGAACTCACCAACTTAATTGTCGACACTTTTTCTTTGAAATAACTTGTATTCTCAGGGAACCGCTAAGCAGGTTTTGGAAACCAACTTTTGGGGATTAACGCTCTGACGTTAATTACTTCTTTTGAAAGATGTTTATGTAATTATCTTTTGAACATGTAACAAACACTATTATGTACACGTTTTGAAACCTTTTTATATATATGGTGGTGTGTACTTTCCTTATTATGAACTGTTATGATACTGAATATGACGTCCTCCGCCCCCGAACGTTTCCGCCGTTCTGGTTTGGGGGTGTGACAAATAGTATATTTATAACTTTTAGATTTTAGTCTTTTGGATATTTAGACTTTGGCGATAATATTTTGTATGTTGGTAGGTTTGGTCCAAATGTAAAAAATAAAATTACAAAAATTATCCCAGTAATTTACGTATAGGTGCATGTGTAATTTTCTTACAAAATAGCCCATATATTTAAATAGTATATTGAGACTTTCTCCACAAGATTTTCATATGTTGACGTATTTTACGAAATTGACCTTGTGATTTAAAGAAAGGTTCCTATGTAGAATTTATTTAACGGAAAAGGATCAATGTGTTTAAAAAAAATAGAAAAATGGTCCATTCTTAATACAAAAATTATAGATTATGCCCTTGCAAAGCGGACTTTGAAACCTATAAGTTTGGCAAAAGACAATTGGAAATTAACGGCATGTCTCCTGCGAAGCGGGGAGGGGACAATTTCTAGTTAAATGAATATATAAAACTAAAATTAATAAAAACATTTCATTCAAAAAACACACAACTACAAATGAGAACTAAAATCCCAAATATGGGAATTAAAATTCTAAATACGATAATTAAAATCATAAATACAATAATTAAAACAATAATAAAAATGAACTAGTCACCATAATATGCACATAAGCATGCTCAATGTGATTTAGAAGATCCGATTGAAGTTGGTGGTGGGTTTTGGAGTCGTACAGAATCATATATGGATTTATTTCTATCTCGATTGGAATATTACTATCATGGACCATACATATAGCAACACCTTCATATTTCAGTTCATATTGTATAATATAACACAAGCTTACATTATATTGTTAGATCTTGCAAAATCTGTAGACCGCAGGTGTCTTGGTATACCCATAATGACTTTTTAGTATGCCAAAACCCTTTTCATGTCATTTCTTGTTGCTTTTTATGCCGCAATGAACCATTTCTTCTTGTCTGTAGCCGGATGCATGAATGTTTTCACAAAAGATGCCTAAGTTGGTTCTTGTCTGTAGTCGAATGCATGAATGTTTTCACAAAAGATGCCCAAGTTGGGTATCTCATCAGTAAGAAAGTACACATGTTTGTATTCTACTCTATTCAAAACAAATGGACATTTTGGTACTTTTCAAAGCATCGCCTTAATGAATAGCTGTGATTTACCGCCATCAACGAGACCCAAATATGTATGTTATATCTACAAAATCTTGGGATGCTACAACTTCAAGTATCATTAATGATGCTTTATGATCGCCTAGGTAATATTGGGCTTGCACTAACATTAAACAATTCCTCTAATCCCAATATGTACAATCAATGCTACCTAGCATGCCTGAAAATTCATGTCTAGTTTCGTGTGCAACATACAAAATTTGAATGTCTTTGGATGTTGGTTTGCACAAAAATCCATCCCCATCGGGGTTGATAATAACATATAAGAAGTAGAGGCTTTTCACGTGAAGTTCTTTCTGACATATTCAGGTACTCATCTAGCATGTATGTCATGTTACCGTATGCTAGTTGTTGTATTGCAAATGTATGTTTTTGTAATGTTGTGAAACTTTTTTGCATCACGACATCATAAGTTGTTTTAAAAATGGATATTTTATTTTCATATCCTCATCAATACGCAATAATAATTTTCTACTAATTTGAAACCTTCTTCTATACATTTCATCACCAAACTTTGCATTAGCTGCAAAGTAATCTTGTATAAATAGTCTTTTGACAACTTTTCGATCTCTCGTGATAAGTTTTAGACACATTTGAAGCTACATTATATTGTAGAATCACTATAGCAACCCGAGAAGCTATTCTCAAAATGTTGTAATTACTTCATGATTCAGAAAAAGATAAGTAAGGAGCAAGTTTATTTTCATTAGCTCATTTGCTACAAATATATGAATCAAAATTATATGAATAAATCATTATGATAAAAAGAAATAGAATTATAGGAATAAAAAAAGCAAGTTTGAATAGATTTGGAGTTGGATAATGGTTGTATATATAGTTGGAAAAATAATTAAAAAGACTTTTATTTAAATATAGTCGTTGTCCAACAACTTCAACTCTTTCGTGAACCCTCACAGCCTCACCCTTCCGAACCCCCTAGGGACAGAACCATGATAGCTTTGTCCATCCAAATTCAACCGATACCGTGCATCCTAAGCATCATATGGATGTGCATTGTATAAGTGTATATTGTGACAACCCGAAATTTCCATTTGTACGAACATCATCTATTCAATAGAAGCTAGTTCAGTTTCAGTGATTTTCAAGCTTTTCCGAACAAGTTTGTGTACATTAGGGTTATGTTTTAGAGGATATCAGGAGAGTGGATGCTCCTAGTTTTGTGAAAATTGGGCATTCCAAGTTTCATACTGTTACAGTCCAACGTCAGGAATAAAAATATTTTCTGCCAAAATATTCCAGGACTATAAATAGTTTTCTGAATTAAATTTATTCATTATTCACAATTCCAAATAGAGAAAAGCCATATTCTCTCTGACGGATCTTCGGGTTTTCATCCCAGATTGTGAGTCTACTTTTCTATATGTGTTTCAGTACTTGTTTAATACTTATTAACAACAATAACATGTTTAGATTACAAGATCCGGGAGTTTACCGCCCACGATCGTTCTTGGGGAGTAAACTCCAAAATGGAACATTATGGCTTCCTAGTCCCGATTCCTTGTTAGACAACTTGTTTAGGAGATAGGGTATGATCTTTATAGGCCAAAAAGCATCCAAGAAAAACAAGTTCTAGGAGTTTACGGCCAAGGAACTCCCTTGGGCCGTAAACCCCCTTTTCAAGGGCAATTAGTGCCCTAAACTCCCCCTAATGCTTAAGGACCTTTACCCTAAATTGCTTGTGCTTATTTTAGGCATCAAAAGACATCAAAATCATAAGTTTCTAGGAGTTTACGGCCAAGGAACTCCCTTGGGCCGTAAACCCCTTTTTGTGGGACAAAAATCATTCCAAGCACACCTAAGACCTTTAGACAATTTAACTTGCACCCTTGGGACTAGAATGGAGAGTAGAACACATCTAAACCACTCCTTGAAAGGAGTTTACGGCCAAGGAACATGACTTGGGCCGTAAACTCCAAGTGAAGGCACCAAAGTGTGCCTTTTGCCCCCATTAGCCTTAGATAAATTCATGGAAGCCATCCTTGATGTTTAAGAGCCTCAAATCAATTAAAATCCAAGAGTTTACGGCCGTAAACTCTAGGATGAAGGACCTTAGGCCGTAAACTCCCTTATGGAGTGTTCTAAAGCCTTAAACTACTTCATGTGTTATTCCAATAAAGCTAGGAGTGTTCTAGGATCAAGATAGCACCACAAAACACCCAAAAACACCATTTGAGGAGTTCACGGCCATAAAACCATGAGTTTACGGCCGTAAACTCCAAGGTGTGGGGTTTGTTGGATGGTGAACTCCTATACAAGGCCCTTTGATGATTCAAACCCTTTTGCCTTGTCCCGTAGCAACTTAGATGCAACCATTTGAACCTTGAACACTCATAAAAGTGTTTAAATGTTTTCTAAGTGTCTTAACTTATTTATTTAAGTTATTATTTGTCTAATTAGTTATATATATGCTTATTATATGATAACTAGGCTCGTGCGTGTAAACCAGTCTCCGTTTGCCACCTAGCACGGTAGCCGACACTGCAATTCAGACGACTCACCACAAGTGAGTTCATACCCCTTGAATCAACCTTTGAAATGATTTTAAGTGTTTTAAATACTTTATGGGGGGGGATACAAGTCAAATACTTATAAGTTATTGCTTCAATCACATGTGATTGCATTTAATCACATGTGATTAATAACTAGGAAAACAACGATTTTTACCACTGTTCAAACTGTTTATCAAAATGCCTTACTTTGAAATGTTTTACAAACTGTTTTACTATCCAAACTTACTATTAGACTGTGATTTAAACAAATGCTTCTTATACTTAAACTGTTTTATTAACTTATGCCTTCAAATTGTTTTATAGATCGACATCAAGTCGATCTCCTCTTGAAAACTTATTTATGCTTCAAATGTTTTATGAAAACTTATTTATGCTTTTATATATTCAATTGCATGCCCATATATGTATAGATGTATAAATAATGTTTAAAGGACTTAGGAAGGCCATCCGCCCTATTTCCTTTTCGCGCCTTGAGATGTGGTCTGGTGGGATTTCGGGTGACCATCCGAAGGTCGTTTCAATATTACTTATACATCATATATACATATATAGACATAAAAGTACTTCCGTATTCATACTCATCAGTACCTCATTAGTTAGTTACCGTCTGGGTAACGCAGGATCATACATATACAGAAATACTAGAAACAATACATATACAGATATACTAGAAACAATACATATACAGATATACTAGAAACAATACATATACAGATATACGAGAAACAATACATATACAGATATACGAGAAACAATACATATACAGATATACGAGAAACAATACATATACAGATATACGAGAAACAATACATATATAGATATACGAGAAACAATACATATGCATAAATACGTAATAATTGTGATCCACTATATCGGGCATGCCTTAAATGTCATGGCCCGAGTTGTAGCCAGAATTCTCTTGGAGGGAGAGCGTGAGTTTGCGTATAGATCTATACTGGATTGACTATCCTACACCTTGCTGCTAGCTACAGCCGGACCTGCAGGTCTGCGGGTGTCAAACGTCATTTCTTTTATTACGACCATTCATTATGTCGTTGTTACCAGTCGATAGCATGGTGCAATTTATCACATTATGCCTTAATATAAATCCGGTTTAAGGTAGTAGTATTTAGTACAATAGTAGTCTTATTATACAAAGCTACAGTACTACAATGATTTACCCATTACATATTTTAGTGATAATCTCACTTAAGCATTAGTGTACAAACTATATTTTTAACAAATGATAGTTATACTTGGGTAATTACACACTTTTACAACAGATAAGTTTACAAAACAATTTAGCCTTGGTAGAAGGTTACTTTTATAGAAAATATAGGATTTTCTGAGAGATTCAAACTTTTACAAACACTTTCAAACATTTGCTTACATTTTTACAAACTTATACATTGAGACAGGTTCAAACGTTTTTAGAAGAAACATTGACACTAAAATACTTATGAACTCACCAGCTTAATGCTGATAAACTCTTTCAAAATAACTTGTATTCTCAGGTCATCAGTAGACAGGTACCGAGGCCAGCTTTTGAGAAGATGGAGTGCATTCAAGACTCATCTCATATTATTTTGTTATACATTATTTTTGGTGTCTATAACTGTACAGAACACACTTGTATTAAAATTATATATTTAATGCAATGGATGATGTTGTTTGCTTATTTACATTTACTGTGTTGTGATACTATACATGACGTCCTCCGCCCCAGAACGTTTCCGCCGTTCTTGGTTTTGGGGTGTGACAGATTGGTATCAGAGCATTGTTTATAGTGAATCAAGTATATCAACCCATAAAAGATATACTAATCTATAAACCCAAAAGGGACTAAAACACTCTGACCAAGAGTCTATACTTTAAATAATAAAATATTTAATTAAGGATACTAGTCTGCATTCATACTAAAATCAGTGTCACAATGACAAGAACAAAAGTATTACGATTGTTGAATATCACAAGTGAGCTCGGGGATGTATGGTCAGTCCTGGGAATGGCATAGCCTGATCAACTATGCTGGTCCTAAGAGTGATTAGCATATGCCCTAGAATGGTTGTGATATGTTAACAAGTCTAAAAACTTACCAACAATACCACAAGAAGATCAGTAGAACTTAAACTTAAGATACTATAGGAGTATTTTGTGCTACTAGTTACACGTATACTATATTCTTATACCTCTCTTCTCGCGTAGATCTAAATGGCTGGATTCCCTCATGGCGACCCGTACTTTCCCAATGAAGGCAATGCCGGGTGGATCGATGAAGAGCCCGAAGATGATCATCCAATCCCTTTGGATGATCACCTCGCAGAAGGCTTTTCAGATGGATCTGACTCCGAGCCTGAAGTCAATAACCTACCGCTTGTAGGTCAAGCCCCGAACAACAACCCTCGACCAGCGTTTCCAGGTCCTACACCCATGTGGGCAAACAATCTGAATCGCTGGAGTGATGAGCAGGGTCAGCCCTTACCATACTTTGGGGACCGAACCTTTTACAACCTTAGCGATGGTGGCTCTGCTGACAGAGCTCTGCCGGTAATCATCCGCAGAATAGCTCGTAATGTCGAGCAAGGTCGAGCAGCCATCGACCGGGTCATGGAGATTGATGCCAATTCAGGCGTCAATACAGTCCGCATCCGCCGTCTTGAAGAAGACATGGAACGGACCCGGAGAACCAACGAAACCCTACAACAACAGCTGACTGCCTCCCGTGCTGAAATCTTAGAACTTCGAGCTCGTCAGAGAGCTCAGGACCGACACCTTCAAGAGGTGTTTCGCCAAGTGTCCGACCTCAGGGCTCGCCCGAGGAATTCCCATCGCCATTAGATGATGTCTAGTACATCTCTGTCTTTTGGTTTAGGGATAGCCTTGAACTTATGTGCTCTAAGTAGCACTTGTCTGTAAAATATTCCTAACCTTTGATACTCTAATTAGGAATCAGGGACTGTCAGTATTGTCCTTATGGTATGATGTAAGACCTGCTGATAGGTCGATTTTCATTGAACTTATTACATCAGTAATACCTGTACTATTGAAATCTATTATGTGGGAAAAATTTGTACACTTGTGTATTCCTACTAATATTCCTTATTGTGATTTCAACACTCATTCAAACTGTTGGGCTATGGTTAGTTAGTCCATGGGTCACTCTCACGTTGCTTACGAATTGATTCTTATCATCCTTCTTGTCTTTATAAACTTATAGCTGAAGGATGCCTCCTCGCAAATCTCCCAGGAATAGGAATAATCCGGTACCTCCACCGCCTCCACCCCCTGCGGTCATCGATATTGTAGCTCTGAATGCTGCCGTAGCTGCAGCAGTGGCAACTGCCATGGCTCAGTATCACTCATCCGATGCTAGCAGAGGTGGAACCCCTGTTGAATCTATCCCAGTTGAAATCCCTGTGCGCTCGAGAGAGTGCTCTTACAAGGATATTACAAACTGCAAGCCGAAGCCTTTCTATGGCACCGGCGGAGTCATTGCTCTCTCGCAATGGTTCGAGAAGACTGAATCAGTCTTCGAAATCTGTTCGTGCCCTGCACCATTCAAAGTGAAATATGCCGCATGCACCTTCGAGGATAAAGCCCTAACGTGGTGGAACGGCCACGTCAAAGCCCTAACTCTCGTCGTGGCTAACGACATGGGCTGGGCAACGATGAAGGACCTCATGACTGAGGAGTATTGCCCGAGGGGCGAAGTCCAGAAGTTAGAACATGAACTCTGGAATCTGACTATGAAGGGCACCAACGTGATCGCTTACACTGCCCGCTTTAGCGAACTGGTGGCCCTATGCCCCAATATGGTTCCCACTGAAGGGAAAAAGATTGAACGGTATGTATGGGGGCTAGTACCTCCGTACCAGGGGAATGTCTTAGCATCCAACCCTGCTACCTTCGACAGTGCTAAGCGATTGGCACAAAGACTTATTGACCATGGAGTCAAGACCCCTGCAGCCACAACCACCCTAGCCATCCCAGAACCCTCCAAACCCGTTGGCAACAAGCGGAAGCTTTGGGATGAGAAGAAGAAGCAACGAACTTCAAAGAAACAGCAAATCGTAGGAGTACATGCTGCGGTAGCCCCTACTGCTGTTACTGCTCCGGGGAAGCAGTATTCTGGAAGTTTGCCGAAGTGCAATAAATGCAACTTCCACCACAACAGCGCCTGCCGTGAAATGCAGTGTACTAACTGCCACAGGAAAGGACACACCGTCCGATTCTGTAGGTTCCCGGCGCAACCGATCTCCCAAGTTCCTGGCTCTGGCGCGAGCCCAACTTGCTATGGATGTGGCGAAGCAGTCCACTTTAAAAGGGACTGCCCTAAGGCGAGGAATACTGGAGGAGCAGGGAGGGTACTAGCAATAGGCCACGGGGAAGCAGTTGCTGACCCGACAGTGGTGACTGGTACGTTCCTCCTTGATAACTCCTATGCATGCATTCTGTTCGATAGTGGAGCGGAGCGAAGCTTCGTAAACCACAAATTTGCTCGCATGCTTAAGCAACAACCACACGCACTTAATGAACAATTCACAGTAGAAATGGCCAATGGGAAAACTGAAAGCACTAATAGCATATACTTAGGTTGTCTTCTAACCTTAGATAACCATTCATTCCCAATCGACCTTATGCCGGTCTCAATAAAAAGTTTCGACGTTATTATCGGCATGGATTGGTTAAGTCTTCATCGCGCCGACATCATGTGCTACGAGAAAGCAGTCCAACTAAACCTCCCGTCTAACGAAACTCTTGTAGTCTACGGCGACAAACCTGGTGCGAGTCTTCGCATTATATCTAGTATTCAAGCACAGAAATATATGCGCAAAGAATACCACGCATTTCTTGCTCATGTCGTCGACACGAACCTAGAAACGAAAGAACTAAAGGACCTCCCAGTAGTGAGCGACTTCCCCGACATTTTCCCAGAAGAGTTACCCGGGTTACCTCCGCAACGACAAGTCGAGTTCAGAATAGACTTAGTCCCAGGAGCTACCCCAGTAGCCAAGTCGCCCTACCGTTTAGCACCAGCCGAGATGCAAGAACTCTCTGGTCAACTTAACGAACTGCTCAACAAGGGCTTTATAAGACCAAGTTTCTCACCTTGGGGAGCACCGGTCTTGTTCGTTAAGAAGAAAGACGGATCATTCCGTATGTGTATTGACTACAGAGAACTCAACAAATTGACGATCAAAAATCGTTACCCTCTGCCACGCATAGACGATCTGTTCGACCAACTACAAGGGGCGAACTATTTTTCCAAGATTGATCTGAGATCCGGATATCACCAGTTACGAGTGCTCGAGGAGGATGTGCCGAAGACAGCCTTCCGAACTCGTTACGGACACTACGAGTTCGTGGTGATGCCATTCGGATTGACCAATGCGCCCGCAGTCTTCATGGACCTGATGAATAGAGTATGCCGACCTTACTTAGATCAGTTCGTCATCGTTTTCATTGACGACATCCTGATCTACTCCCGAAGTAAGAAGGAGCATGGTGATCATCTACGACAAGTTCTAGAGACATTACGAAAGGAGAAACTTTACGCGAAGTTCTCGAAATGCGAATTTTGGATCTGAAGACTCGAATTCTTAGGACACGTGGTAAGCGAAGAGGGAATCCATGTGGACCCATCCAAAATAAAAGCCATTGAGAACTGGTCAGCACCAAAGACACCTACCGAAATTCGTCAATTTCTAGGTCTCGCTGGCTACTATCGCAGATTCATTCAGAACTTCTCCCGAATAGCGAAGCCTCTTACAACCCTGACCCAGAAAGGCGTGGCCTTTGACTGGGAAGAGACGCAAGAAAGAGCGTTCCAAATGCTCAAACGAGCCTTGTGCACCGCACCGATACTATCCCTTCCAGAGGGAATAGAAGACTTCGTCGTCTATTGCGATGCATCCAATCAAGGACTCGGATGTGTTCTGATGCAGCGAGGTAAGGTCATCGCCTACGCCTCGAGACAGTTGAAGACACATGAGGTTAACTACACGACCCATGATCTTGAACTAGGAGCAATAGTGTTTGCTCTGAAGATCTGGAGACATTACCTGTATGGAACGAAGAGCACTATCTTTACCGACCACAAAAGTTTACAACACATTTTCGATCAGAAGGAGCTCAACATGAGACAGCGACGGTGGGTTGAGCTACTCAGTGATTACGAATGCGATATTCGTTATCATCCGGGTAAAGCCAACGTAGTAGCAGACGCCCTAAGTCGGAAAGAATATTCTGGTCGCAAAGTCAAGTCATTATCAATAACCATCCATTCACACCTGACTAAGCAAATTCAGGCGGCTCAGCTTGAGGCCATAAAACCTGAAAATGTGTCGAGTGAAGCCCTTAGGGGAATGGACAAGAACTTCGAAGCCAAGGGTGACGGAGCTTTATATTTCATGAACCAGATCTGGACACCGAAACACGGTGGTTTCCGAGACTTGGTCATGACCGAGGCGCACAACACTCGGTATTCCGTCCACCCAGGTTCAGATAAGATGTATCTGGATCTTAAAAAGCTATACTGGTGGCCTAATATGAAAGCAGAGATTGCTACCTTCGTGAGTAAATGCCTTACTTGCGCAAAGGTAAAGGTCGAGTACCAGAAGCCCTCTGGTTTACTGCAACAACCAGAGATCCCGGAATGGAAGTGGGAGCGGATCATTATGGATTTCATAACCAAGTTGCCCAAGTCGACGGGTGGACTTGACACCATATGGGTCATCGTTGATAGATTGACCAAGTCTGCACACTTCCTGCCTATCAAAGAAACCGACAAGATGGAGAAACTTACGAGAACATACATTAGGGAAATTGTACGGTTGCATGGTGTACCTATTTCCATTATCTCCGATAGAGATAGTAGGTTCACTTCAAGATTTTGGCAATCCCTACAACGTTCCCTGGGAACAAGGCTGGACATGAGCACAACCTACCATCCACAGACCGACGGACAGAGTGAGAGAACCATTCAAACATTGGAAGATATGTTGCGAGCCTGTGTGATTGATTTTGGGAAAGCATGGGATACTCATTTACCCCTTGTCGAATTTTCCTATAATAACAGTTATCACACAAGCATCAAGGCTGCTCCATTCGAGGCTCTCTACGGCCGCAAGTGCAGATCCCCTATGTGCTGGGCTGAGGTTGGTGATACCCAACTAGCGAGGGAGCAAGCTTCCGACAGTACTCTCACTGGCCCGGAAATCATTCGGGAAACGACAGAGAAAATTGTTCAAATCCGTGAACGATTGAAAGCCTCTAGAGACCGACAGAAGAGCTACGCCGATAAACGAAGAAAACCTTTGGAATTTCAGGTGGGAGACAGAGTCCTTCTCAAAGTCTCACCCTGGAAAGGCTTGATACGTTTCGGCAAGCATGGGAAGCTTAATCCGAGGTACATAGGGCCTTTCGAGATTCTTGCCAGAGTCGGTCCCGTAGCTTACAAACTTGATCTACCCGACACACTGCGTAACGTACATTCTACATTCCACGTATCTAACTTGAAAAAGTGTCTGTCTGACGAGACTCTCGTAATCCCACTCGACGAGATCGAGATCAACGAGAGCCTCAACTTCGTGGAAGAACATGTATAGATCATGGACCGTGAGGTCAAGCAAACGAAACAAAGCCGTATCCCTATCGTGAAGGTTCGCTGGAACGCCAAGCGGGGACCGGAATTCACTTGGGAACGCGAGGATCAGATGAAGTTGAAATACCCTCATCTTTTCGCTTAATTGTTTGTAACTTTTATTTGCTTAAATTCTAATTTCGGAACGAAATTCCCTCTAACAGGGGGATGATGTGACAACCCGAAATTTCCATTTGTACGAACATCATCTATTCAATAGAAGCTAGTTCAGTTTAAGTGATTTTCAAGCTTTTCCGAACAAGTTTGTGTACATTAGGGTTATGTTTTAGAGGATATCAGGAGAGTGGATGCTCCTGGTTTTGTGACAATTGGGCATTCCAAGTTTCATACTGTTACAGTCCAACGTCAGGAATAAAAATATTTTCTGCCAAAATATTCCAGGACTATAAATAGTTTTCTGAATTAAATTTATTCATTATTCACAATTCCAAATAGAGAAAAGCCATATTCTCTCTGACGGATCTTCGGGTTTTCATCCCAGATTGTGAGTCTACTTTTCTATATGTGTTTCAGTACTTGTTTAATGCTTATTAACAACAATAACATGTTTAGATTACAAGATCCGGGAGTTTACCGCCCAAGATCGTTCTTGGGGAGTAAACTCCAAAATGGAACATTATGGCTTCCTAGTCCCGATTCCTTGTTAGACAACTTGTTTAGGAGATAGGGTATGATCTTTATAGGCCAAAAAGCATCCAAGAAACACAAGTTCTAGGAGTTTACGACCAAGGAACTCCCTTGGGCCGTAAACCCCCTTTTCAAGGGCAATTAGTGCCCTAAACTCCCCCTAATGCTTAAGGACCTTTACCCTAAATTGCTTGTGCTTATTTTAGGCATCAAAAGACATCAAAATCATAAGTTTCTAGGAGTTTACGGCCAAGGAACTCCCTTGGGCCGTAAACCCCTTTTTGTGGGACAAAAATCATTCCAAGCACACCTAAGACCTTTAGACAATTTACCTTGCACCCTTGGGACTAGAATGGAGAGTAGAGCACATCTAAACCACTCCTTGAAAGGAGTTTACGGCCAAGGAACATGACTTGGGCCGTAAACTCCAAGTGAAGGCACCAAAGTGTGCCTTTTGCCCCCATTAGCCTTAGATAAATTCATGGAAGCCATCCTTGATGTTTAAGAGCCTCAAATCAATTAAAATCCAAGAGTTTACGGCCGTAAACTCTAGGATGAAGGACCTTAGGCCGTAAACTCCCTTATGGAGTGTTCTAAAGCCTTAAACTACTTCATGTGTTATTCCAATAAAGCTAGGAGTGTTCTAGGATCAAGATAGCACCACAAAACACCCAAAAACACCATTTGAGGAGTTCACGGCCATAAAACCATGAGTTTACGGCCGTAAACTCCAAGGTGTGGGGTTTGTTGGATGGTGAACTCCTATACAAGGCCCTTTGATGATTCAAACCCTTTTGCCTTGTCCCGTAGCAACTTAGATGCAACCATTTGAACCTTGAACACTCATAAAAGTGTTTAAATGTTTTCTAAGTGTCTTAACTTATTTATTTAAGTTATTATTTGTCTAATTAGTTATATATATGCTTATTATATGATAACTAGGCTCGTGCGTGTAAACCAGTCTCCGTTTGCCACCTAGCACGGTAGCCGACACTGCAATTCAGACGACTCACCACAAGTGAGTTCATACCCCTTGAATCAACCTTTGAAATGATTTTAAGTGTTTTAAATACTTTATGGGGGGGGGGGGATACAAGTCAAATACTTATAAGTTATTGCTTCAATCACATGTGATTGCATTTAATCACATGTGATTAATAACTAGGAAAACAACGATTTTTACCACTGTTCAAACTGTTTATCAAAATGCCTTACTTTGAAATGTTTTACAAACTGTTTTACTATCCAAACTTACTATTAGACTGTGATTTAAACAAATGCTTCTTATACTTAAACTGTTTTATTAACTTATGCCTTCAAATTGTTTTATAGATCGACATCAAGTCGATCTCCTCTTGAAAACTTATTTATGCTTCAAATGTTTTATGAAAACTTATTTATGCTTCAAATGTTTTATGAAAACTTATTTATGCTTTTATATATTCAATTGCATGCCCATATATGTATAGATGTATAAATAATGTTTAAAGGACTTAGGAAGGCCATCCGCCCTATTTCCTTTTCGCGCCTTGAGATGTGGTCTGGTGGGATTTCGGGTGACCATCCGAAGGTCGTTTCAATATTACTTATACATCATATATACATATATAGACATAAAAGTACTTTCGTATTCATACTCATCAGTACCTCATTAGTTAGTTACCGTCTGGGTAACGCAGGATCATACATATACAGAAATACTAGAAACAATACATATACAGATATACTAGAAACAATACATATACAGATATACTAGAAACAATACATATACAGATATACGAGAAACAATACATATACAGATATACGAGAAACAATACATATATAGATATACGAGAAACAATACATATGCATAAATACGTAATAATTGTGATCCACTATATCGGGCATGCCTTAAATGTCATGGCCCGAGTTGTAGCCAGAATTCTCTTGGAGGGAGAGCGTGAGTTTGCGTATAGATCTATACTGGATTGACTATCCTACACCTTGCTGCTAGCTACAGCCGGACCTGCAGGTCTGCGGGTGTCAAACGTCATTTCTTTTATTACGACCATTCATTATGTCGTTGTTACCAGTCGATAGCATGGTGCAATTTATCACATTATGCCTTAATATAAATCCGGTTTAAGGTAGTAGTATTTAGTACAATAGTAGTCTTATTATACAAAGCTACAGTACTACAATGATTTACCCATTACATATTTTAGTGATAATCTCACTTAAGCATTAGTGTACAAACTATATTTTTAACAAATGATAGTTATACTTGGGTAATTACACACTTTTACAACAGATAAGTTTACAAAACAATTTAGCCTTGGTAGAAGGTTACTTTTATAGAAAATATAGGATTTTCTGAGAGATTCAAACTTTTACAAACACTTTCAAACATTTGCTTACATTTTTACAAACTTATACATTGAGACAGGTTCAAACGTTTTTAGAAGAAACATTGACACTAAAATACTTATGAACTCACCAGCTTAATGCTGATAAACTCTTTCAAAATAACTTGTATTCTCAGGTCATCAGTAGACAGGTACCGAGGCCAGCTTTTGAGAAGATGGAGTGCATTCAAGACTCATCTCATATTATTTTGTTATACATTATTTTTGGTGTCTATAACTGTACAGAACACACTTGTATTAAAATTATATATTTAATGCAATGGATGATGTTGTTTGCTTATTTACATTTACTGTGTTGTGATACTATACATGACGTCCTCCGCCCCAGAACGTTTCCGTCGTTCTTGGTTTTGGGGTGTGACATATATGCATCAACGTATATGTATGATGTATCAACTTCGACCACACACGAATGGTCCCTATGGTTTAGGGTAATTTGCGCGTTTGGTCCCTAACTTATTTTTTTAACTTGGAAGGTCCCTACTGTTTGTTTTTGTTACGCGTTTGGTCCCTGTCTTAGCTAAAAAGACTATTTTGCCCTTGATTTTTTAATTTATTTAGATAAACACACCCCCAACCTCACCCTCTTCACCTTACCTTACCTACCCCACCATTTTTTTCTATTTAAATAATAGAATTTTAGGTAAGATAGGGACCAAACACGTAACAAAAACAAACAGTAGGGACCAAACACGTAATAAAAGCAAACATTAAGGACCTTCGAGTTAAAAAAATAAGTTAGGGACCAAACGTGTAAATTACCCCAAACCATAGGGACCATCCATCTAATTTACTCTTTATATTATTATAACTTATATAAAACCACAACGAAATTTAGAAAAAAAAAAGGACTTCGTAAAATTTAGTGAACGGTGGAACAATTTTTCAGTATGATGCTTGGTATAACTTTTAAAGAACAAAACCTATAAAAGATATTTTTTATACTTTGAGCTTTTCAAGAACAATTCTATCTTAACATAATATTCTACGATGCCACAAAAAGGTCTCGTTAATTTGCTAAACTAATCATGAATCATTTATTCTTTATACCATAAATACTAAAATACATGCGACAACATGGGTTCTTAAATCAAAATTTGAACAATTATATATATCATAATATTTGACAAAATGTAGTTATTAGAGGTGGTGGACGTTTTCGTGGCATCAAAAAGAAGAAGAAATGGACAATACTACACTTTTGTAAGATACAAAGGGGTCTTAAATGTTTTGATTTGGAAAGAGCGATCAACGGAGTCACCTACAGGAGTAGAAAGCTGTCGGTTAATGTATCAAAGCACCAAAGGAGAGAACCAAACTTGGCTACAATGAGCAGACAAACGAGGAAAAAACCACAGGTGCATTAGAAGGTACAGACCCATGATGCATTCCGGGATCGCAGATCATATGCTGATGTGACGAGGACCGGTAAAAGACCAAGGGAGGCCGCAGATGACAATCCGACGATCACCATTTAGAGTGAGGAAGTAATAAAAAGATGGATTGACAAAACGACGCTGATCAGTTAGGCTTTATCCTTAAACCATCTCGATCACCTCCCATCTTGTAACTCCCGTAGATAAGGGCTAGTTAGTTAAGAGACAATAAGTGTCGAAAATGACTTTTTGATAGAATATTATTTAGAATGAATAATCTTAACTAATTTGTAGTGGTCGTGACAAGGTTTCCGAATATATAAAGAATGTCGAAATCCGAGTTATAACGAAGAAGTTATGATCTGTCGAAGTTTCGCGACAGAACCGGCACGACACAACGCAATGTAAATAGTGAATTTACGTTAGAGCGATATTTGGCCTTAGCAATCTAAATGAAAGTCGTAGAATACGTTAAACCGAGAGCATGCAAAAAAGAACGTCTAAATCTGACTTCGTATGAGGAGGTTATGATTTTTCTAAGTTTCAGTTTAACAGTATGCAGCCCGAAACTCGAATTTGAGATCGAGTGATTTTTGGTCGAAACAATCTAAATGATAATCGAAGATCTCGTCGATAGTCGTCCAACAGTAAAAAGACCGACGAAAACGCATGACATGTGAAGAAGTTATGAGTTTATAACGGGGTTTTCCTATTCCAGCCTACTAAAAATAATATATTATTAATATATTAAAAATAAAGTCAAAATTAGCCGTCAAAGTCTAAATGAAAGTTGTAGATATTGTTTTTACCTACGCGTCGATATAAAGAACGTCAAAAACGGAGTTCGTATGCGAAAGTTATGAATTTCTGAAGTTCGGGGCGCGAAACCCCAAAACTGTCAGAGACCACGACGTGAAAACAGTGTTCACGATGTGAACCGACTTCTGACGCCTTCTGGAGCCTGACAGAATAAGTGGACGATGACGCATGCAATGACGTTCAAGCCCACGATGTGAAAACACTGTTCACGACGTGAAAATCGAAAAATCGGCCCTATAAATATAATCGAAGGGCAGTCGGGTTTTGGTTGCTAATTCCTTCACTCTCTCACTCCCGATACCCTCTCTAGCTGTCTTGAAGTACTCCCGAAGCCCCAACATCATCCCGAGACCGGAAGCGAGTCCCGAAGCCCCGAAGATCCCGAGAAGAAAAGTGTTTCCGAGTCGAAGCTCTGCTTGCGAGAAGCCCGGTGTGAGAAGATATCCCGGTTTCACCGAAGAAATACTACTCTTAGAGCCATAGTGATGCCCGATCATCTTCTGATCAAGTGAGTGTATAGTCCCTTTCATATACACGATTTTAATACAAGTATTGATGAATGTATTAGATATATATATATATATATATATATATATATATATATAATATGAGTGAGTGTATAGTCCCTTTCATATACACGATTTTAATACAAGTATTGATGAATGTATTAGATATATATAATATGAGTGAGTGTATAGTCCCTTTAATATAAACGATTTTAATACAAGTATTGATGAATGTATTAGATATATATAATATGAGTGAGTGTATAGTCCCTTTCATATACACGATTTTAATACAAGTATTGATGAATGTATTAGATATATATAATATGAGTGAGTGTGTAGTTACTTTCTTCTAACACATAGATATAAAGTATTTGCTATGAAATACGTGTTATGTGTTTATACATTGTTTGCTTACTTGAGATGGATGTTGAATGAATGTTTTATATACAGGTTTTAAATTGTATATGTATTTTATATCTACGAATATGTCGAGTAAAACATGGGTAGATAAGTGATGTGGTATGAAAGATGTTGTAGATAATCCTGGCAGATGCGCCTAATGTAGAGTGTCGTAATCCTAGCAGATGCGCTTAATAGTAAATGTCATAATCTTAGCAGATGCGCTTAATAGTGAAAGTCATAATCCTATCAGATGCGCTTAATAGTGAATGTCATAATCCTAGTAGATGCACTTAATAGTAAATGTCATAATCTTAGCAGATGCGCTTAATAGTGAATGTCATAATCCTAGCATATGCGGTTAATAATGAATGTCATAATCCTAGCAGATGCGCTTAATAGTAAATGTCATAATCCTGGCAGATGCGCCTAAATGATAATATTTGTAGATGCGCCTAATAGATATCATTGGCAGCCGCGCCTTAAGTAACAATGGAATTTGTGTCTATTCCTTAAAGTCAATCTTTAGGAATGAATAAATGAAGGATAGTTGATTCTTAGGGTAAAACCTTAAGAAATAAAGAAGATAATGGGGATGGGTAATTGGGTTGATTGTTTGATGATTAAATATAATAATTATATTATTGTGGGTTGAAAACCCTATATGCTCACCAGGCTCCCAAGCCTGACCCACTCAGTTTTCTTTGTATTACAGGTAATGGCACAAGAGTATAAGTCGGATGACTTGACGAGAGATTTTGGATTATAGACCAGTAGTTATAAATAACTGTTGTAAGGTCTGTATTGTACTGTTTATGCTTTTGGTCTGTATCGGAACATGACATCCCGAGATTTTGTTATTTAATGAAAATACATTTCTTCAAGAAAAGTTTTGATAGATTCTTATCATATTTTGTTTTGGGAACAAATTCCACAATTGTTTTCTTTAAAAAAATTACTCTGATTTTAAAACGAAGCATAAACAAATCGGTCTTTTCTGGTCGTGAAATTGGGGATGTCACACATCTCTCTTGGCACTCAGAAACGAGGTTAACTTTAAGATTATATACATTGGGGGACTGTGAGTTCTTTTTGTATTCAATAGCATAGTAGAGAGGGATGGATTCCTTCATAACAAAAACTGGCAGGAATTTATGAAGTGGGTAAAAGTGGGGGATAGAGCGAAACTAGACTTCGAAAGGGTTGATTGGCTACGGATTGTGGGATTGCCTCCAAAGTTCTGGGAGAAAGAAACTTCACGTGCATCCTGAAGGTGTTCGGAATTGACATTTCCCCTTTTGATGACATATTTAACAGAGTTGATATGTCTTGTATTAAAGTTGGGATTCTAACAACTATTAGGAGGAGAATCAGTGAAGAGATCATAATTTTAGCAGATGGTAGAGGTGTAAGAATTGGAAAAACTGAATTTGATGAAGACTAACTCCCATTTAAATTTGATCCACCAGAAAAATTCTCTGAATCAACTGATGAAGATGATAACGAGGTTGATGTTGATGCAGTTTCAGACACATTGATAGTAAGTAGGACAAAAATGAAGATGTAATGGAGAAGGGGAGATCGATCCAAGGGATGTGAAAGAGAACAACAGCCCCAAAGACCATCCGACGACCGTCATTGGTAGCGAGCAAGGCGCACAAGTGATTGGAAGTTCAACAGCCGAAGTTCAAGTGCCGCATGGGAGAAAACAAGGTGTAGTTAATGTGTCTGGGGTGTTCGATGTTGTAATTCCCAATGGAATTGCTAATGTGGAATTCACCCAACTGGAACCTAATGGGGAGGCAAATGAAAGAAATACGTTTGAGCCCAGTGGATTGATTAATACTTTTATCTCTCTCAGAAGCTTTGGGTCGTTTACATCCAATAACTTTCGTGGGCATAACTCTTTTTAATTTCAGTCAGATCCTACATTCGAGTCCAGCAGACCCCTTGGTAAAAGACTCAAAATCGATCAACTAGAGGCAAA
Source organism: Lactuca sativa (assembly GCF_002870075.4). Lineage (NCBI taxonomy): Eukaryota > Viridiplantae > Streptophyta > Magnoliopsida > Asterales > Asteraceae > Lactuca > Lactuca sativa. Next base: position 128,069,690 of record NC_056626.2, read on the forward strand.
ATTTACCATTAATCATAAAAATCTAAATAATCCTACATTCGAGTCCAGTAGACTCTTTGGGGTTCGACGTTGAGGTTGATAACCCTATCCTCAAAGAAGTAATGGGTGGTGAAGGTGATCAAATCGTTAGTCAATGAATTGGTTAACTCTCAACATCAGAGGTATAAGAGAAGAGCAAAAAGTCACATGGGCTAGTAAATTAAAGTGACAAAATAGTTTATCTTTCATGGGGCTTCAAGAAACACAATTGGCGAATGTTGAATCAATTGACGTGGCTGGTTGTTGGGATTCACTAGAGTTTTCCATGGTCTGCGGTTGAGGCTACTGGTAGATTCGGAGGTATACTAAGTATTTGGGATAACAGTGTCTTCTATTAGGCTTTGTGTTGGGTCTTTCTATTGGGCTTTGGTGATTGGGCTATTAATGGGCCATCCAAAATCAATCATATGGACTAGAATAAATTAATGGGTTCTAGGGTAAGGCCCATGTAAGGGGTTTGGCCCAATTTGGAAAATTGGGCTATAGATGGGCCATAATTAGGCGTTTATGATTATGAGATATTGGGGCATTAGAAATGCCAAATGTTTGGATTGGACTAAATATTTGGGCCTTAGAATAAGACCATGTTAAGGTTTGGGCCGAATTTGGAAAATTGGGCCATATGTTGGGCTTTGACGCATAGTTGACTTTTGGGACTTTAGATTGGGCCTTGGGCTTGAATCAAGCTAAGATAGGGGTAAAGCAATCTTTTACCCCAAGCATGGACTTATGGATAAGTGTTGGGACCTAATTATTAATTCAATATTATTTTGATGTTGACAGATTCGGGAATCTGTCAGCCAGCAGCCACAACTTTATCTGCGGGACTTTTAACAGTGTGAGGTGAGTCTCCTCATTGTTTGTATGGGTCTAAGGCACCAATGCCGACCCATTTAGTCTATGTATGATAGGAAGACCCGAGGGTTAGCCCTAGGCATTATGCATGAAAGACCAGGAGGCGGTTCCCGGCACACAATATGTTATTATGTTTGGTAGGAAGACCCGGGGGTTAGCCCTAGGCAATATGTATGAAAGACCAGGAGGTGACTCTTGGCACACTATATGCCGATTAGCTAAGTAGAGTAGTATGTATGCTAGTTGTCTTTGTGATGATTACATGGAAGACCAGGAGGTGACTCTTGGCACTTGTCTGTGAGACCGAGGGGTGGCCCCCGACTTGGCAAGAAAGACTACATGGCGGTCCGTGGCATAATGGCAAGACTATTTTTGGCACATATCATCTTTACTGACTATGATATATGTATGGCTCATGGCTATGTATGACAATATGCGGGTTATGTGCTTATATGCTAGGCAGTATCCGGCCGTAAGGACCAAAGGGTAGGTCGGGCACCCTAGAGTTGCCTGACAGTATGTTTGTTATATGGTATGTGGTATGATGGGGGAACTCACTAAGCTTCGTGCTTACGGTTTTTAGTTTTGGTTTCAGGTACCTCGTTTTCAAAGGAAAGAAGTCGGCGATCGCAGCGCATCACACCATGTTTTTCCGCACATGAGATCTTTGGGATTACACTCTGATATTATTTTATGATAACATGTTTGACTATTGACACTTTGGTTTTGACATGAGATGTTATTATGAATGTTTTTACACTTATGGTTTTATAATAACTTATTTAAAAATGAAAATTGTCGCCTTGAATTTTGGGATGTTACAATTTGTAACACATGTTCCAGGTATTAATCAATTTATCTAATTTTTTAGGGTTTTGTGCATGGACTCGACAATTTGGGTGCTCCAACTCGTCGAGTAGAGACTATTATAAGGACGCGGGACTTAGATGCTACTCGACGAGTTGGAAGGCCCGAATCGTCGAATAGGCGTTGTAGAAAGAAACCCTAATCTTCAGGGGTTACCACCCTATCTAAAGGGCTTATGGCTCATTTGCAGCCTCCCACACCGTCCTTGCAACCCAGAAAGAAACCCTAGCTACGTAGTTGAGCTTCCTAGAGAGTGTGTGAGCCTTATAGAGTGAAACTTGTGCCTTTATGAAGGATTTTGGAGCTTGAAGAGGAAGGAGTGGGGAAAGGAATAATAGATCCAACATTTACTTTGTATTAGCCATCATCCTGAGGTATAAAGTCGTGACCTTGATCTTTATTTCCTTAAATCCCTTTTCTTGGAAGTAAATGGCCATTTTTGGTGCAAGTTGGAGTCAAACTCAGATATGGACTTATCACAAGGATATGGTCCCAGATCTGGACCTCTCTAGGTCCCCAATGACATAAAGTTGCTCACTTTATCTAGCTTAGCCCCTTTCCATGCACCAAAACCTTGAAGGAAGTTTAGTTTTGATGATATAGCCTTGGAAGGCCTTGCATGCACGTAAAATTGGCAACTTTACGTGGTATCTGCACTAGGGGAGGTTGGATCTAAAGTTTGGGACCTTAGATCTCACTGAAAAGGGTTGTACATGAAAGGGACTGAAGGAACTCGTCGAGTTCCTTAGTTGACTCGATGAGTCGGGGTGGGGTTTGCCCGTTTTTGAGTTTCAGATTGAGTGCAGTGAAGGATTAGGGTTTGGTCTGATGGACTTTAGGCTTTCTGGAAACTCGACGAGTCACAAAGGTGACTCGACGAGTTGGCTCAGTATTCAGTGAAATGAACTCAGGAGGAACTCGACGAGTTGCTGGATGCACTCGGCGAGTTGAGGTCAACATGGACTGTTGACCTTGACTTTGAACAGGGTGGACTAGGGTTGACTTTGAGGATATTTATTAGGATTATGACAAGTTAATCACATGTTGATTATAGGCAGTTGAGGAGGAGTAGTGTATGGGAAATATATGATCTTAGCTTGTCAGTTCAGCATTGAGAGGTGAGTCTCCTCACCATACAATGGGTCGAAGGCACCAAGGCTGGCCCATTTATGATATGTGATACTCTAGTTGAAGTTTTATTATGAGGCATGATAGTTAGTTATATTCTAGGATTGTATGCTAGTCATATGCTTGTATGGAAGACCATGGGAGAGCCCATGACACCTGGATGTAAGACTATGTGGAGAGCCCATGGCTTTCCTACTAAAGACCATGTGGAGAGCCCATGACAACATGATGTGAGACCATATGGGGAGCCCATGGATTTCCTATCAAGGACCATGAGAGAGCCCATGGCACTTAGGTGTAAGACCATGTGGGGAGCCCATGGCATCCTGGGGTAAGACCCTGGGGACGAGCCTACGACATCCCTATATGTTATATGTAACGACCATAAAATTCGAGCCAAATTAAAACATTTTAATTCATTCAAAACCATTAAGTTCATACATTTGTTTTCAAAATAGTTTAAACATCAAAGCATTTCCCAGAACTATATCACATAAATCATGAAACATGAGGAGTGGTACGATCACACCTTTGCCTTGCCACGGTCTCCTAAAAGCACCTGAAACAATACACTGAAACTGTAAGCCCGAAATCTTAGTGAGTTACCACCAAAATACCAACCATAATACCATACACATAACATATCATATCATAAACAGAACAACCATGCATATCGAGTCTACAGTGTGACTGGTCCGCCTGCACCAAGCATTCAGTCCACCCGGTCCACTCTCTCTCCGAGTCTACATTATGACTGGTTCGCCCGCACTGGGCCTTCAGTCCACCTGGTCCACTCTCTGAGTCTACAGTGTGACTGGTCCGCCCGCACCATGTCTTCAGTCTGTCTGGTCCACTCTCCGAGCCTCGACACGTCTGGTCCGCCCTCTTGGGGCCTTCAGCCTATTTGGATCGCTCGTCGGGCCTTCGATCTAACTGGTTCGCCCTTGGTATGTTGGCCTACAGCACAAAGCAGGACCCGCCTTAACCCAACCCCAGTCCAACAACCATGTACACATAAACGTATAATCATATAGCAATTCACAACTAATCAACCGATCTAGCAGATCACATAACATAGCAACATTCTAACCAGGATACCGACCTAACCGGTCACTAACATAACATCATCCTATATACCAGGATATCGACCTTAACCGGGTTTCTAATGTAGCATCGTCCTATATATCAGGATACCGACCTTAACTAGGTCTCTAACATATACCATCCTAACTACTAGGATGCAGACATAGCAAAGCAATAACATAACAAACAACTACCCGGATTCCCATCCGATAAAGGGCCGGCTTTGGCGCCTTAGACCCTGTCGATATAGTGAGGATAACTCACCTCGCAACTGCTGACTAAAAAATAAGATCACGCTGCTCCAATCTCCGACACAAACTCCACCAATGATCAATACCAAATGACTGAAATCAATAAATACCAATAATTACCAAAATATCCCTGGAAGTCAACTGGTCAACTCTTGGTCAAAGTCAAAGTCCTCAGTGAAAGTCAACCCTCCTGACTGACTCTACTCGCCGAGTCAACCCGCTGACTCGTCGAGTCCCTATACAAGGAAACTCCCAATCCACGACTCAACTCGCCGAGTCGCCCCAAGACTCGCCGAGTCCAACAAGCTCTGAGTCACTTCCTGCTCAACTCACCAATTCACAGCTTAACCAAAAAGGTTAGGACTTCACAACCAGACTCGCCGAGTCCAAGAACAGACTCGCCGAGTCCAGGGCAATCTTCAACAGACTCGCCGAGTTGTTCTTCCAACTCGCCGAGTCCATGCACAAATTCGTACAACTCGTCAAGTGCACCCATGTGACTCGCTGAGTCCAGACGTGACATCTTCATCCAGATGATTTCAGTCCATTCCAATGCTTCCAGTACTTAGATCTGGACTCCTAGGGCCAGATTCACACGTAAAGTTTCCAACTTTACGTGCATGCAAGGCTCCACAAGCTCCAACAAGCTAAAAATGAAGGTTTAAGGCAAGGACACTCTCAATCACGCCCCAAGGTTATCACTTTCTGATCACATGGCTTCAAACCAACCTAGATCTGAAGTTGCAACCTCATATCTAGTCTCTATACCCGAAAAAGATCCCAACCATGCTAAAGAACCCCAAATCACACACCATGGAAGAAATAACAAGGAAATAGCTTAAGGTAAGGTCCTCTTACCTTAGATATGAGTCTAAATTGATGTAGACTTCATATCCACAAGCTCTCTTGAGGCTATCCTCAACTTCCTCCAACTTTCTCTTCACCAATTCCTTCTTCAAAGCTTGAATCTTCTCAACAATGGAGTCACACACGAGATGAGGGTTTCTGGATCTTCAAATGGGTAGCAAAGAGGCTAAGGGTGGCTATAATGTGCTTTATATATGGCACAATCCCCGAATTAGGGTTTTCTCCTTTCAGCCCCAACTCGCCGAGTTGGTCACTTAACACTTTGACCAGAACCGTGACTCGACTCGCCGAGTCTATCCATCGACTCGCCGAGTCGAACTTCCTTATTTACATTAAGAACCCTGAACTTGCACCTCTGGACTCAGGGTGTTACATTATATGCATGGCTTATGTGGTATATGTGGTTTTTATAGCTGATATGATAGTTGTTTATGTGGATTATGTGTGTGGTATGCTCTGGGGAACTCACTAAGCAATAGCTTACAATTTGTTGATTTGTTTAAGGTACATCTGAGCCTAAGGGCAAGGGCAAGACTTGATGGCGCGACGTGCACTCTCAGGCATTTGCTTTGGATGGGACACTTTGATGTTTTGAATCAAATGTTAATGTTATGAATTTTGAAAGAGTGGTTACTGTTACTTCACACTTTATGGAAATGTTTGGTTAATTAAATATAAAAAAATTACTTTGAAAATTTGGGTCGTTACGATTTTATAGTAAACGTGCGCGCGTGTTTGTGTGTGTGTGTGTATGTATATATATATAAATATATATATATATATATATATATATATATATATATATATATATATATATATATATATATATATACAGACACACACACACAAGCCTTTTACCCATGCGAAACGATGGGTTTGAAAAGTTTTTCGGTATTATTTCTATTCGGTAACATGTATGATTGGACACCCAACTTTGACACGAAGGTAATGAAAAGGTAAACTCCTAACAACGAAATCTAATTTGCTTTGGAAGAGGGTAACTTATAACTTGGAAATTAACCCATTTTGATATATTATTTTGGGTTTAAAACAAAACTATAACGTTGTGTGGGTTGAAAAAAAAAGTTGTTTGATAATAAATTTTGTGTTTTTAAGTTGAAGACGCACATTTTTTATTAGTGATCAAAATTTCTTTTGAATTTTGAATAAGTTATTATTTTATGGTATTAATTCTTATATAACAATTATTTAGAGTATACATTTAAAAGGATAATTTAATTGTCGATAATTACTTCTCAAATGATGTTTTTTTTTATCAAAAACATGTGTATATATATTTTTTATAAAAACATGTTTGTATACATTTGTTTATAAAAACGTGTTTGAATATATTTTTATAAAATACATGTTTATAAAAAATATATAAATATTTGTTTATACAAATGCGTTTATTATAAAATAGGTGTTTATAAAGAATATATAAATATGTTTTTAGAAAAGAAATGTATACAGACACTTATTTGGATGCATATAAATATGTTTTTATAAAATGTATTTATAATAAAATAGATGTTTGCATATATTTTTTCTTGTAAAATACGTTTTTGTATATACATATTTTTCTTATAAAAATTGGTTTGTATATATTTATGTGCTTAATAAATACCTATTTTTATAAATAGGTATTTCCTATATAGAAAGGTTTTTATATAGAAAATATAAGACTTTTCATGTGCAAATATGTTTTTTTTTGTATAAATATGATTTTATAAAGAAAAAATATATTCAATTATTTTTTGAGAAAAAATGTTTTAAAAAAAATTAAAATTAGGAGGTATTCGTAACAAAATTCTGAAATTTTGGCCAAAATGGTAGATTTTCGACCAAATTTGTAATGTTTTGCCCTAAGACTTTTTGAATTTTATATTTTCACCGCAAAACATTTATATATTGGCAATTGTAGTCCCCAGTCTTTTTAAGTAGTACTTTTCAAATTTGCAACAAAGTTCCTAGTTTATGAGTGTTTTTGGCACAAAATGTTTGAGAGAGTTTTACTTCTAATGTTTGACAAAACATTCCTTTTTAAACAAAAAGTCTCATTTGACACTACAAGATTTTAAGTTTAGTTAAACAAAACGTTCTAAATCTAAAAACTATCTCACGTAGTTTTTAACAAAACACTACCAGCTACCCGTTATATGCTACATTCAGCTTCCTGCTACCCGCTACTAGCTAATTTTGTCAAACCAAATGGTTAGTCTAGAAATGGGAAAATGACTTGTAAGGGTAACGAAATATCAATATTATACAAAAAATATCATTAAACTATTTTTTTTGTATACATATCACCAAACAACTATAACGTTTATACACATATGACCATTAAACTTTACATTTATTTAAAAAATACAATTACGTTACCGGTAATAATAAATCACCCGCCACATGACTGCCGCTGACTGACGTGGATTTTACAATTTTTTATAATATTAAACTATTTTTTTGTGCAAAGAAACTAAGGCCCGTTACGACTTACGCGTTACTGTAAACGATTCGAGCCTTTGAGGCGTCCAATTCCTACCCTTCTACACCCTGTGTGAATAATCAGTAATACAGGAACATTGGTCTTCTTCCATTTGACAAAAACTTCAGCCGACCTCCACCGGTCGCCTAAACCCTAAACCCTAAAACCCATTCTGATTTTGTTGAATTAAACAACCAAGCGGTTAATAATGGCGGCGATACCCTCCGCCGGAGCAGAAGCACTCCACCGCCTCAAACTAACGGAGCCACCAATGTACCTGACTCCGTCTTCGGAACTTGCTTCCGCCGCTCGTATTGCTTCGGAGCACCTATTCGCTTCGCTCAAACCCTACACTCCTAAATCACCTTTCGACCGCCTCCTTGTAGACGACAAGTTTGATGCCGAGCAGATTTGGCAGCAAATTGACCTCCAATCCCAGCCGTTAATCTCTGCAATCCGCCGTCAAGTTAACAAGTTTGAGAAGGATCCGCAAGAGCTTAAGAATATTTTCAAGAGTGGTGAAACTGAGCCAGAGAAAAAGAGGGAGTTGGTTTTAGAGGGAGAGAAAGAAGAAGACGAAGATGATGAAGACAACGAAGAAGACAGTGACGACGAGGATGAGGATGAGATGGAAGAAGATGAAGATGAAGACGAAGACAAAGACGGAGTGAGTGAAAACAAAGAGGGGGGTGCAGGTGGAGTTGAAGATAAGTTTTTGAATATAGAGGAGATGAAGGAGTTTATGGAAGATGATGAAGCTAGAGAGTATGGTCTTAATAAAAAGAAACAAGTGGTGAAGAAATTGGCTAGAAAGCATGTACAAGAAGATGAGGAAGATGAAGAAGAAGATGACGATGAAGACGAAGATGACGAGGTAAGCACATTTGTAGGAAGAATGATAGACATTAGAAATCGATTCACTTTCTAACTTCCAAATTTTAAACTAGTTAATCTAATCTTTTGACTTGAGTTGGGACTACTTCCTTACATAAATCTTTTATACCTTCTGGTATATTACACAGTTGGAGCTCGTTTATTACCTATTTATATCTAAAGTTATGGAATTGACGTGGTATTTGATTAAAGTATCTGTTTATCTAATCACCCTACTTGGCTATTGTAGCTTGGAGTTCTTGGAGAAGAAGACATGTCAGATGCTGAAGATGCTAGGTGATCTTTCACTATTAACTCGTGTCTTGTGATGTTATATCAATATGATCCGAGCCATTCATTTATAGATCCTGAAAATATGATTTTTTTTCTTTGGCAGATACGAGGATTTCTTCACATCCAAAAAGCCACGCGACCAATACAAGAAACCTAAACAAAACAAGGAGGTGGAGAATGTAGACATGGGTGATGGAGAAGAAAATGAGGGTTCAGATGCAGGTGATGAAGATGAAGAAGATGATGAAATGGGGATTGATGATGAGGTAATATCTACAATCTACATGTTCATAAGATGTATTGTTTTTGTTGTCAAGACTATTGAGTATTGAGTAATGTATTTTTCTTCTCAACTCTTTTAGATGAAGACAGACAATCTTTCTACTCATGAGAAGCAGCTCTTAGAACAGCGTGTCAGAATAGAAGAAGTTGAAAGAGAAAACCTGGAAGCAAAGTCATGGACAATGCAAGGAGAGGTACAAAATCTTATTCATCTGAAGCTTTTATGACTTGTAGTAGTTCTCATAATAACTCACTTGCTTATTTAAATACATGGTGACAGGTAAATGCAACTAAAAGACCTAAAAATAGTGCTTTGGAAGTTGATTTAGACTGGGAACGCAATGCAAAACCACCACCAGTAATCACAGAGGAAGTTTCACAGTCCATTGAAGAAATAATCTTGAAAAGAATATCTGAGGTAAAAGACATAGTAAAAACTGAATGTAAGTATATGCATGTTTTATCTTTCTGATAAGCAACGTATGTGTTGTACCTTTTTCAGGGACACTTTGATGATGTTCAAAAGGCTGCTACTTTACCTTCTAAAGCACCAAGGGAAATGAAGGAATTGGTAAAACATCACTCAACAATCGTTGGTTTTATGTTTATGTTGTGTTTCTTGGTGAATAAATGTTTTTTTTATTGTTATATTTGCAGGATGAGAATCAGAGTAAGAAGGGTCTTGGTGAAATATATGCGGTTAGTAGTATATTCTTCTTGGTTTATTTGGTTCAAAGATAACTTTTTTTTTTTTTTTTTTTTTTTTTTTTTTTTTTTTTAAATTTTGCTTATTATCTTTTTTGCAGGATGAGTATGCTCAAAAGACTGGCCTTGTTTCACAAGCCTTGACATTCTCAGATGAGCAAAAGAAGGAGGTAACTTCTTTTATTTTTTTTTAATTTTTAGACAATGTTTTATTTTATAATTATACCATAAGTTTGTCATTTTATACAGGCAAGTGTTCTTTTCAAGAAACTATGCTTGAAGCTGGATGCTTTATCGCATTTCCACTTCACTCCAAAACCAGTATGTCTTTATTTCAAAATTTCAACCAACATTTTTTAAACTCCCTTTAAATTTTTATCAAACTAATTAAAAATAACATCAACAGGTGATTGAAGACATGTCTATTCAAACAAATGTACCTGCCCTAGCAATGGAAGAGGTATAATATAACATTTTCACTTTTCTTCTACATTTAAATTTATTTATATAATATATTGGATTTTTTTTTTATGTGTATAGATTGCACCTTTGGCGGTTTCGGATGCAGCTATGCTGGCACCTGAGGAGGTGTTTTCTGGGAAAGGAGATATTAAAGAAGAAGCTGAACTAACACAGGCTGATAGAAAGAGAAGAAGGGCTACCAAGAAAAGAAAATTCAAAGGTATAGAAAAAACCATTTATCTGAATTTTATATTTTTTTATGTGTTGGGGTTCATTGTCTGATTGGAATGATGATGTGGCAGCTGAGAATGCAAAGAGAGTGATAGCAAAGAAGCCACAAGAAAGCACAGAGACAGCTGGCACTGGTGATGATTATTTTTGTGTTATAAAATCTTTGGTGACTGACTCTATGTAAATTGTAGTTGTTTTAATTTTGTTTTTTTAATGCTGCAACAGGCAAGGAAGAATGATATGAGTTTTTGCAGAAATTTTCTCTTGAAGAACAGATGGAAGGTGATTGTGAAGAACTGTAGACTCTAGCCATGACTTCTGGTTTGATCCTTGTTCCATCTGGAAAGTTTTGTTCTAAATATTATAAAGGTGAAGAAGATGAGTAATAGGGTACTGTTTTGGTATAAAGAATCTCAGTTTGTTTACTTATATTTGGTTTAGATATAAGTTCATATCGGTTACAGTTTACGTGTATGTTATGTTAACTTTTAGCAATTGGTTTGATTACCCAATGCACATCTTGTAAACATATTAATGAATTATTACGTTTTGGTTTCTTAGACAATATAGCATTGTTCATGTTATTAACAATTATCGTTGATTTATTTACTATATAACATGGCATCAATGAAATTTTCACATAAAATTAATAGAGAACCCAACTGAATATGAGCTTGATCCTTGCGGTCAATTTAGCTTCCACGCATTGTAATTGTAAATCAAGAATAATTCAATTGAAATTGTCCATAGCACATCAACAGTCGTTTGAACCACAACATCCCATAGCACTTCATCAACACTTTTTCCAAAATATCCCTCTCTGCATCTGTCGTCGTTTTCTTTGGTGGTTTCGTCTCTCCTTCCACATAACACTATTGAACCATAAGTGGCTTCATCTTTACCTTCCAGAATGTGAAGTCAACTTTTTCGAATAATCATTGATTGCTTTTGATACTGAGCAAACAATCAAAGAAAGGCAATAAAAACAACACATATATAATTAATGTGGTTTGGTTGATGTAACCTACGTCCACAAGCATGAACATGCAAACTTTTCTATTACTCAAATGTTTCAAAAGTGATACATTGAAAAAAAACTAAAAATATTTATAACCATAAAAACCCTAACAACTATTGTTATTGTTAGAGGGTTGGGAGCACATACAAGCAAATCCTAAATAACTAAATAGGTGCATACCATAGGAGGGTTCCACCCCTGGTGGGATAAGTGTTTGTCGTGTACGATTTTGGGCCTAACAACGTCATCCAAGTTTCTTTACTTCATTTTGAGTGGGGTTATCAATTCTCATCACCAAGTTCTAAGTCGCATTTTAACATCATTCAATTTCAAACACTCGCATTTGGACTTCTTAATTCCTTATATAATTTACCTATACTTTCAGTAATTTTGTTGGTTCGGTTCGGTTTTATATGAAAACCATAATACAAACTTATGTGTTCCAGTTAATAAAAATTAGAAACCACACCACCGTTATTATTAATGGTTTGGTTATAATGTTTACTTTGATCTAGCTTTGTTTTTTTTCTTTTTTCCGGTTAATAAGAACATCTCCAATGATAAACTTTGTTAGACTCAAAATAATTGTCACATCATCATTCCACTAACTTTAAACTCTAATTAAATAACTTCTCTAACACGGTTAATTTTTTTAAAATAAATTTAACTAATTTATCACTTTCTATCTAAAATTTTCAATAAGAGATTTGACATCTTTCTTATAACTGTCAGAACACACTAGGATATAAATATGTTGAACTTAAAGTTTTGTGTGGTGTATCAGATATACATTATAGCATTTCTCCCTTATCTAAAGGAAGACAGTCGCCTTTTGTTTCTCACAATCACATATTTAATAAAGTCGATCATATTGCGATATTCGGATCCTATACACAGATACTTTGTCACTATTTTTTTTGGAAACATCGGAAACATATAAACAAATTGCTCTAGTGAGGAACTAGAGAAAAAAAAAAGTTAAACATAGTTAAAGCTAAAGGAGTATTACACAACACCTATCCTGATGCAGTTTTTCTTCTTATTACTAATCCAAAAAAAGACACAGACACGATATCATAAAAAATGTCTTCTTTCCGCATCAAAACACATCTTTTTCAAAGCATCTAAAAAAAAGTTTATACATTTATTTACATAAAATAGTAATACTATTGTATTGTCGTTGATAATAAATGAATAAAATATATATAAAAAATGTCATATGCAATTATCGTATCAATTATTTTCTCAAATGTCAAAACAATAAAAAGTATATCACACTAAAAAAGTTGATCACTTCATCATCAGAAATAATCAACCAAAACGCATTCAAACATTCCTACAACAAATGAGTATTAGATTCTATTTATTCAATTCTAAAACACACATCAAACATACATCTATCTGCAAATATATGTTGTTAACTTAAAATGTTATTATGGGATCCTTACATAAGTAATAAGTAGTTATATTTATACATCACATTAAACAAAACACACATCCACAATTGGAATAGACACATATTTGTTATCCTATCATTTATTTAATTATCGACACCAACCTTCAAGATTCATATATATCATATCATATGCTGGAGAGCTGAGCAGAGTTGTTAGCAATGGCACCTGCTTCTGTCAGCATCGGCACCAGCTTCCCAGCTCTATGCTTCTCCATAACAGCTGCATTAATACAAGCAAAACCAGATCAACACCAATCAAACACACCAAAAATCAACATGAAAAAAGTTGAAGAAATTAAACACTCACCATCTGAACCACCGATGTGCTGCCCACCGATGAACACATTTGGTACAGTTGTCTGTTTGGTCCATTCTGCTAGAGCTGATTGAATTTCACTGCCATCACCTTCCAAAATCATCAAAGTCAACTTCTTGAACTGTTCTTGGTTAGGAAGAAAATGATGGGAGAGAGTTTAAAGTTGAAACTTACTTTCTTCATCCAATTCCAGAAGCTTGTAAGATACATTAAGCTCTTTGAACAGCTGTTTCACCCTCTTACAGTATCCACAGTAAGTTTTGCTGCCAAAAATCACCAAATTTCATCAAATTCCACTTTGCTACGACTAACTTTTCATTTACATCCACAGTAATCACCTAAGTAACGAAAGTGATAACGTGAATTCGACATATAATGGAGTTATGGTGTGTTTTGATCATAATTAAAGATATGGATATGGTTTTACATCTATATATTTCACGATTTGTTCTAAATGCAGCAAGAGAAGATGCAAGTAGATCTAAAAGGTAAATGACTATAAGATCGACGAGTCAAAGATGCTAAAATAATAATTCGACAGGAAAAGGATGATGAAGTTCGATTGTAAATGAATTTCTTAGTAACTAGAATAAGAAATTATTACGACGAAGATCAAAAGGCACAAAATACTTGAAAATGGGTCAGAAACACAATTTCCAAGTATCGGAAGGAAGAAATTAACGAAGGAAAACCTGAAGACGACGACGGGATTTGAGGAGACGACTTCTTTAACTTTGGAAAGAGCCATTTCGATTTCTTCTCCGGATTTGTGTCCTCCGCTCCAAATGGTTCCCATTTTAAGCCCTAATTCTTGCTTGTTTTTCAAGCCACCAGAGATAGCAGGTGTAAGAGGCCGGCTTTTGCTTAGTGTATTCACACCATACCCACGTGGCAATCGACATAAGATATTGCCGATTCTGACACGACGTCGTGCAGCAATCAAGCAAATTACCACTTTCGTCCTCGATTTATACGTGTAGGCTGATGTCAGGGTTTAATCGTCGATTTTTTCAAAATGTTTGTAAAATAATAATTAAATTGTGGCTAAATATATAACATGCCCCATATAAAAATCAGAATGCATGCATGCCAGATTACTTATGACGTGCATTTCTGTCAAGTCGTCGTTACAAATCTTTTTATATGTTACTTGATGTTCTTTTGAAAAAGAGTAAATTACAATTTTGTTTTCATATAGTCAACTCTACGTATTTTAATTAACATCCTTGTAGTTTATTTCCGCTTGGTAATGACATCAACTAAAATACCCTTATTAGTTTTATTTTTGTTTTTTCTATTTTAAATCATTTAAGTTTTCTAATAATATTTCCCATAATCATGAACTTCTCTCACCACCCTTATGGTATTGCCTTCCCCACCTCAGTGCCTCACCTTCTCCCAAACAAACATAAATTTAAATATATTCAGATTAGGTATCTTAAGAAATAGGGATAAATTCAAATATATTCAGATTAGGTGTCTTTAAGAAATAGAGACGAACATTGGACGAAATTAGTATAGGCTCAAGAATCCCGAATATCGAAATAGGTGAGAAAGTTATACAAAATATCAAACCAAACTAACATTATTGATACCGGTACTGGAAATAGTACTAGCATCGGTACTGATACAACATCAATGTGAGATCGGAATGTGGTACCAATTGCTAATCCTTAGCTGGAAAAATAAAAAGTTTGTTTGGAAACATGAACTTTTAGCTTTTCGAAACTTTTAGTTTTTAGTTTTCAACTAATTTTATATATTTAAAAGTTGATAACTATTTTTGTCAAATACTTCTACGTAAATAAATACTATAACTACAAACTACCAGTTATTTTTTGTCAAGTGCACCCATAACATGTAAATCATCAAGCAACTTCTAAACTTGTGGATGTATCTACTATCTACTACACATTTGACCTACTTGTACACTCAACAACCTATAATCCTACTAAATCAGCTTCCCTCAGAAAATCATTCACTACTTGATCATCAAGATTTTGGTGGGTGTCTAAAATTTCCCATGGATTAATTTGATTTTGCCTTTGCTTGATCATTAAAACATTGATCACGGCGTAACCTGATATCATAAGATGGTAGATTCTTTATTGGAATCAGAAGTAGAAGTGCTAGTTTTGAGGTATTGACGATTGATCTGACCGAGAAGGGGATTAGTGTAGTTATCGTGGAATGCGAGTCAAGGTTATGATTATCTCTCATTTCAATGGATAATGATTCTATGAGAGATAATTGTAATTATAATTTTGAAACTTATGTTTGATTCGCTAGTGTATAGAGTTTGGATAAGACATTGATGGTTGGTCGATAATTATGGGTTTACCATCAAACCATCAAACAAAACTTTCGAAAGAGTATTTATAAATCTTATGAAAGTGGTCATCCAAGTAAAATATTGTTCAAGATATGCAATATAATTGCACCATATTCATTTGCAACCCCCACAGACTACAACCTCTCAACTTTCAACCAATTAATAACAACCACACAAATGTTTTTAATGCATATCTTATAATTAATAACTAAATGAATTTTCATATTTCTAAAATTAATGTCATTTACGACTTTTTATTCCCATATGTTGTGATATGTCGTCAGGACTTAACTCCGTCTGTAGGTGTCTTGATGGGGCTAAGCCTGAGAATCACAACACAGAAGGAAAGATTGTTAAACGTCGTCCGAAGAAGACTCTCGGAACGAAGCACCAGCGGTCTAGTCAATAACTAGATGAGAGAATCTGAGTTCTATCGAAAAAAGTAGAGAGAAAGGCGATCCTTTCTCTTGGAGGATAAGGGTTATACTTATACCTACTGTAACGACCAGTTCCTGGTATGTATTAAATTCAAAATTTATTCACTTTTATATAGGAAATCGATGAGTTGGAGGCCCTAAAATCATCGAGTAGGAATGGAATTTGGACACAAGATTTAAAGTCTACTCGACGAGTTGAGGGACTCAACTCGACGAATAGGGGTGCCATAATGAAACCCTAATTTCCAGGGTTTAGCACCCTATTTAAATACCTTAACCTCCAAAGGATGGCCTCATTTACAACCTCCATCATCCCAAACCCTAGCCACGAAACCCTAGTTCACTTTTGAGTGTCTTGAGCCATTTTGTGCATTCTTTGTGAATTTGAAGAAGAGGATTCTTGAAGAGGGAGCAAGGTCGTGAAGGAGAAGAGTAGATCCAAAAGTTAAGCTCCATTTCTGGTTCATTTGAGGTATAAAGCTCCTATCTTGTCTATTCAATGTTTAGATCTAGTTTTAGAGTGATTTCTCCATGTTTTGATCCAAGAATGTTAGTCTTTGGGACTTGGACGACCAATGTGGGATTTAGGGGACTGCATGGCATAAAGGATGCAACTTTATGGCCATGAAGGTCCCATGCAACTTATGGACCATCCTTTTTGGCCTTTTGAGCCAAGTAGTCCATGCATGCAAGTAAAGATAAGAACTTTACGTGATATAACAGCCATAGGGGACCATATATATGGTTTGGAAGCATTGAACTCGATTGGAAGTGACTAAATGGATTTAGACTAAGAGAACTCGACGAGTTGTTCATCCAACTCGGCGAGTTGGATCGTGGTCCCCCGACCTTTTCTATTTACTGAGCAAACTTGTCGAGTCTAGGAGATGACTCAACGAGTTGGCCATGGTTTTTGGGTTTTGAAGACTGAAGAACTCAACGAGTTATGTTGAAAAGTCCTGACTCTGTTATAGGGAGGAACTCGACGAGTTCATGAAAGAACTCAACGAGTTGGATCGCGATTTCAAGGTTTTATGACTCACGGAACTCGACAAGTTGATGGACCAACTTGGCGAGTTAAGTCAAACAGGATGTTAACTTTGACCAGAATGTTGACTTCGACTAGGATGTTGACTTTAAACAAAGTTGACCCTTAAGGGGTCATGAGTACGGAAGGATAATTAAAGGAAATGTTTATGTGTAGGAGTCTGAGAGGGGTTGATTTCAGAGCAGGAGTCTTTGCATCTATTCCCAGTTATCGAGGTGAGTTACCTTCCAGTAGAAGTGGGTCGAAGGCACCAATGTTGGCCCATTAGTATTTGATTATAGTTGAGATGATTGTCTTTGTGATAATTGTTTGGTATGCCACTATATGTTACGCTTTATGTGCTAGTATGTTATGATATTATGTGATAGTGGTAGGAGGGGTAGGTTAGACCACGTAGTCAGTTGAGATAAACCGGAGGGTAGGTCGGGTACCCAGATATGTCTGACAGTATGTTATGTTATGTTATTATGTGGTAGTGGTAGGGGTGAAATAGTCCCCTTAACCGGTTGAAATAAACCGAAGGGTAGGTCGGGCACCCAAAAATGCCTGGCAGGGTATGTCGAGCACCCAAATATGTCTGACAGTATGTTTATTGTATGGTATGTGGTATGATGGGGGAACTCACTAAGTTTTGTGCTTACAATTTTTAGTTTTGGTTGCTGGTACTTCCTCTTCGAAGGGAAAGGAGCCGGCATGACTACAGTGCATCACACTAGGATTTCCGCACATGAGATCGTTGGGATGTACACTCTGATATTGTTTTATCATGACATGTTTTCACTGTTGATACTTTGATTTTGTACTATGGTTGTTTTCAGACAAATGGTTTTATAATTAGTATATTATAAATGAAATTTTTTGGCCATATTTTTAGGATGTTACACCTACTTTCGGGGGGACAAAACCCCGACAATACCTTTTTGTCTCTTCAGAGTCGACAAGAGATGGGGGCATCCTATTAGCGGGTTGTGCTCCTCTAGTGGTTATCTTTTATTTGTGTATAGTCCCCAGAGGACCATGTCCTGAGCATTACGTTCGTTGCTCTGGGAAGCGGCTGATACTATTTTGTCTTGGAGCAGACTTTGTTGATTGGGCACCAAGGGATGAGTTCGGGGCTGCGAGGGCGAGGGTCGGACCTCAGTGTTAAATAGGTGATGGCCATTGACCAGGTCGTCTTTAATGGTTTCATTATATTTGGCATATTCCTAAAGGGATACGTTAACACCATCGTTTATACATTTCTAGCCATATCTATTATATACTATAAATGAGGTAATTCAAAATCATATGTTATCTCAAACCATATTGATTTGAAATCTATATCATTTTACATTCCACAAATCAATGAAAATTATTACAATAGTTATGAATTTTCAATAACTTATTGTATTCATGTTTATACATATTTTGTTTCTATAAAAAGTGTTGTTCATTGTAGTAAACACACCCACAAACAAATCACATACATAATTTAGAGTGAATATGAAGATAAAAAACAATAGATCAACAAGCTTGAAGTTTTTGAAGTGTTGAATAATAAAAAATTGAAGGACTGTGAGATTATTTTGGTGTTATGATCTTTT
Source organism: Lactuca sativa (assembly GCF_002870075.4). Lineage (NCBI taxonomy): Eukaryota > Viridiplantae > Streptophyta > Magnoliopsida > Asterales > Asteraceae > Lactuca > Lactuca sativa. Next base: position 128,088,302 of record NC_056626.2, read on the forward strand.
CGTTAAAGAAAACTTATTATAGACGATAGTGATATTGAGTCATCGAAACTAATACATAAACTTTCATCACAAGAATCATTCAAGATTCGGTATTTTGTGTATATAAATTGTAACATCCAGAATCTAGAATGTCAATTATGGAAATAAATTTCCTTTTTAGGGTCCAAATCGTTGACTTTATGGCATAAACTCGACGTGTTGGAAGCTTTTGGGACGCGTGTTTTTGAGGACCAACTCGTAGAGTTGGTATGGGGAAATTCGACGAGTTGGACGCTATTTGAGAAAACCCTAATTTTAGGGTTTTGCACCCTATTTAAAGACCTTAACTCCCTTTGTTGGACTCCTTGTCCAGAAAACCCTAATTTCAATTCGTGTATTATCCTTCAAGGTGGAGTGTGTGAGCTTGTGGTGAGCTTGAGGGGTTGGTTTTTGGTGTTCAAGCTTTGCTAAGTCCTAAGTCCCATCCATGCATTAAGTCCTTTATTAAGCCATTTTGGGGCTCTAAAGTTCCTTTCTTGCATGCATGAACGTAAAGTTGGAAACTTTACGCGATAATCCAGCCTTGGGATGCTAGATTTGTGTTTTGGGAGTATGTTTTGAGAGGTTAGGGGCTTAATGGGTTAAGCCTCACTCTATTAAGTCAAGGAGTCGGGTTTGGGTTCATTGCAGTGGTTTTAAAGGGTAAAGTCGGAAACTTTACCCTTCTAGTCATCATTGGGAAGAGATCAAAGAATGGATGCTTCTAGATTCGATGGAAACGGCTTAATGCATTAAGTTGTTTGATTCCTGGCGAACTCGACTAGTTGATGCGAAATTTCCCGATCTGTGCATTTCACGGGGGAACTCAACGAGTTGAAGGACAACTCGGCGAGTTGGGTCAACTCGGACTGTTGACTTTGACCTTTGACTTATAATTAAGGGAATTTGGTCTTAGTATAAGGCCCGTATGGGTTGGGCCCAATTTCAAAAATTGAGCCATTAGTGGGTTTGATGGATCTAGTAATTTATGGTATTTTGGGCTTAAGTTGTTAATGGACCATCGAGATACTAAGTGTTTGGACTAGAAATAATGGTTAGGCCTTAAGGCAAGGCCATGTAAGGAATTTGGGCCCAATTTGGAAAATTGTGCCATTGGTTGATTAGTGGGCCTTTAGGCCTTTTAGATTGTAGTTTGGGTCATGGGCTTGGTCAAGGCTAGGTTGGGGGTAAAATGGTCCTTTTACCCTAGGTATGGAGTTGTGATTATGGATTGGATCCCAACCGTTAATTGGATGTATTATTGATATTGCTAGTTCAGGAAGCCGTCAGGGCAACAACTAGGGATTCTTTCAGTGAGCTTCCGCAGTGCGAGGTGAGTCTTCTTACTATATACATGGGTCGAAGGCACCAATGTCGGCCCATTATGTGTTATATGGTATGATAGTTGTTCTGTGATATGTGGTATGCTAGTTTTCTATGTGATACTTGCATGGAAGACCCCAGACGTAGCCCGTGACACTTGGATATCAGACCATGGGGGGACCCCATGACATTCGAAGTAAATACCATGGGGGGAGCTCATGGCATTCCGGATAAAGACCATGCGGGGGAGCCATGGCAATTATATGTATGTTGCATGATATTTTGTGGTTGTATGTTTATGGTATTTTGGGGAACTCACTAAGCTTTGTGCTTACAGTTTTTAGTTTATGTTTTAGGTACTCCAGTTTTCAAATGAAAGAGCGCGGGACGATTGCAGGGCACACACCATATGTTTTCCTCATTCTGTGATTTACTCTGTTTTGATAATGTTTTTGCTAACTCTTGGTTACCTTGGTTTCATGAGAAAGAAATGTATCAACGATTTATTAATCAAAAAGAAAAAAAATTATGTCATGATTTTTGGGGCGTTACATAAACGATCAATATATTGGTTCATCGGAGCGGAGGTTTGAGTAATCAAACAATATGAATTGTTTTCTTATTCATAACATAAAAGTTAAAGTCACTAATACTGATGAACTAAAGGCAAACTATAAAAAACTTGAAAAGAATTTACAAAAAGACTATTCTCAGGCACCTATGGTGATGACTTATTTAACAATAATAAACATTTATCCAATTTTTCATCTAAGTCTAACATACATAATTTTGATTGTCCATGTTACAGTTGCATCAACAGAAAGAAATTTTTCAAAATTAAAGTTTTTAAAATTTTATTTGGAGTCTAACATGTCTCAATAGAGATTAAATACTTTGGCTTTGATTTCAATCAAAAATAAGTTTTTTTGAAAATATTGATTATGAAATTATAATAGATGAATTTGTTTCTAAAATGCTAGAAGATCGGTGTATAAAAAAATGGGCAAGTTGTTTATCTTGCTTTGGAAAATTTCTTGTAGCCTTTTGAACTTATTAGTAATTAGTGAAGATCCTTATATGGTGCTTATATGGAGAATTATAATATGTTTGTTGTCAACTTTACGTTTTAAATTTAATGGTGGAGAATTAATTAATAACATTACAAAAAATGATGACACTTCAATTTGATTTTCGCATGAGACCTTTGAAATGTCAAGATGAAACCTGATCTTGGAGTGAAGATCTTTAAATTAGATTAATATTATCATATTTCTATAATATTTATTCTTTTTTTCTTTGGGATTGTAGGTTTTTGATGTATAATTTTGGTCGTGTTAAAGAGAGAAACACCATCTAGGTTTATTGAATTTATTCTTTCTTTTTGTTGTGGGTATGTAAATTAGACATGGTTTTGGCTAGTCTGTTTAAATATTAAAATGAAAAAAGTAAGCAGAAGTGCATGTGTGAAAACGTAGTTCCATGTTTCTTTGTCGTCGGAGAATACCACTGATATTGAGGCGAGAATGAGGGTATTGAAGAGGCGGGGTGATGCTATGCTATCAGAATTTATTGAGATGTGTTCGATACTCAATAATATAAGACTCGTTCCAGTATCCTTGGGATTGAATTTCAATCTTAATACGGATGGTATATATACAGTTAGGACGATGAGAATGTGTATTGATTCTACTGGAACACCTTACAATGGTTTGGTAATTAAATGGTAAAAAGTTATTCCACTTAAGGTCAGATGCTTTGTATGGTGTGCTATGCAAGGAAAGATACATGTTGCAATGGAACGGGGCCGGTCCATTGTTTTTTACTATCCGGGGCGAGTTAAAAATTTTATGCCCTTATATATAAAAAAAATGAAAAATCAAAAGTGCAATAAATTTTATAATCAAACAAAGAATACATACAAAAACCTACAAAAATCACCTAAAACAACACCATCAAATATATGTTATATGCAACCAACACATTGAGGAACTGATCTATGTTCTTGCACACTCCATTTATTGAATATATGTCAAAGGACTTTCACCTTTGTATGTTTTGTGGCAAAATTTTTAATTCAATAAATAAAGCAATTCATTCAAAATCATATTCTTTGCCATTTGTAAAATTGGACACAATATTTAAACAATGTTTTTTAGTTCGTCATCAACTAAAATAACTAATTTGGAAGCATCCAACAAAAAACCAAATACAGAAATCAGAAGTTCAATTAGCCTCCTGATTCACATCACAGAAACGAGAAACAAGAACAAAAAAGTTAAGAAAAGAACTTTAGAAATTTATAGTAGAAGAAAACCACAGTAGTAAGAAATTTGCCTGAAACAAACCACAAATATCAGATACAAGATTTCGAGCTTAAACAGGGGAGAAATCCAAGCTCAAGCAAAGGAGAAAGACACTTTTTTACGGTAATCAAACTCTAACATGCAAAAATAAAAATTCAACTCCTAAAACAAACCATAAAAAACATATTAATAAAAGATAGATTCATGAAAGCAGATTTCAAGCTCAAACAGAAAGTAAAATCGAAATCAGTAGAAATTGTAACTAAAGCAAACCTCAGAAAACCAAAGTCTTACCTGAAGCATATCTCACAAATCAGACATAAACCAAAAAAAATTCAATGTTTTAAAAACCGGTTTGAACCGGCCGATCGAACCGGTTGAACCGGGAGAGAGCGGTTCAACTATCACCGGTTTTACATTGATTTCTGAACCGGATTGAACCGGCCGGTTTTTAGAAAAAACTGGTTGAACCGGTCAAAATAAACCGGTTGAACCGGTTAAACAAAATAAAAACACATGAAAAAGAATCATTTACATAATAAACTTTGGTGATTTTTTTCAAATTTATTTAGTTTTCTCTATATAAAAACATATGGTAAATGTTATAAATTCTTTTGATGTGTTTGTATTCATCAAAAACTATATTTCATTTCGGTATTATACTTTTTTTTTTTTTTTGACGTATATGGATTGATGTAAAACACTAAAACTTATGGTTAAGTGTTATTTTAATGTATTTGGATTCATTTACAACTTATTTTTATGTGTATTATTAATATTTGAACTTGTAAACATCAAATTCATAATTTCTATATGTATGTATATGTAGAAAAATAGAAAAATACATGAAAAATATAGAAACCGGTTCACCCGGTGGTCGAACCGGTTGAACCGGGAACCGGTCACCATACCGGTTCAACTAAAAAACCATTTTTAAAACATTGAAAAAATTCGAACACAAACAAATGAGAAATCGAACCTTTAAAGTTGATCAAACTCCCAGGTCTATTCTACTGTAATCAAACTCCAACATATACAAACCATACTCCTGAAAAAAACCATAAAAGTTAGAAATCAGACCTCTGACTGCAGGCATAAGAGAAATTAAAATCATAGTAATACAAATCAAACTGAACCAAATCAGTTGAAAAGAAATCAGAAATCGAGATATCTACTATAAATGAAATCAAACAGGTAAAAATCAAATTCCTGACACAACACAAACCAAGGTCCACAAAAACAGATTAAGAGGTGAAGATTGATGGCAAGAGTCTTAGAAACAAATTAGAAAATGATTAAGAAAAATAAAACTCATCGAAATCAGTTCAAGAGAAATTACGTCAAAAAATCCAATAATACCTTTCTGGATTTCTACTTTCGTTGCCAGTTTTGCTCAGGCTAACACTTAACTGATTAAGAAAATCGAACAATCATAGATCTAACTCCAACTTGCAAATCTGAAATCGGATTACTATGAGATTAATGAGAATTTTGGATGATCGATTAACTGCAACACAGGTTGAGAGAGATATAGAATGAGAATAATGAGTAGAAATCAGATGTATAGGGCTTCTCGATCTCTCAATCTTTAATGTTTTTCTTGGGGCGATTCCCGATTTGGCGATTCCAATTCTCAAGGTTCTTCAATTTCACTTATTTAGCGTTCAAGAAGTCCCGCTCTTGCAAGACATGACCGCCTTCTTGGCTTCTTGGACTTAATTTTTGGGCCAAAATAATATACATACAATAACTCAATGGACTTAATTTATGCCCCCCTTAGTTTGATACCTGGGCCTAAGTCCAACTCGCCCATGTATTGGGCCAGGCCTGCAATGGAACTTATGAGAAGAGGTGTTACTGTACATTCTGACTTATGTGTTCTATGTGGTGAAGAGTAGGAAACGGTGGATCATCTGTTCATTAAATGCAAGGTGGTGGATGAGACTCGTGATTGGATTTTCAAATGGTGTGAATTACCAAAAAGACAATTTCTTAACATGGATGAATTTCTCAACTTTACAGCTTCATGGGGTAATTGCCCTAAGAAAAGGTTGACTGTCACAATAATCTTCTATTGTTTGTTGTGGCAATATGGAATGCGAGGAATAACAAGGTGTTTAATAAGGTGAACAACACTCCTATGAAAATCGCAGATGGCATTATTTCTCAATCCTTTTCATGGCTTAAACATAGGAGTTCAGACTTATGTGGTAGATGGGTTGATCGGAGTATCTCACCTTTTACTTTCTTTTAAATTATAATGTTAGTGTATTTGTACTTTATGCATGTTTCTTAGCTACTTGCTAAGCATGTAACCTTTTATATACAATATTTGCTGTTTCCAAAAGAAAAAAAAAAAAGGCAGGTTGATTGGTAAGTTGAATTAAATTTTGATAGACCTATTTAATATTAACAAAATGATAACAAAAAATAAAAGGAAATACAGATTGGTAGATTGCAAGGCAAACATTTTATGTGGCTTAACAAATTTAAACTAAGGGGCTGTTTGTTTACCTCTTAATTGCAAAATTAAGAGGCAATGTCTTAAAATTTAAGATTCAGAGTGTTTGTTTGTGTATTAATTTTTACCTCTTAAAACTAAAAATGCCTCTTATTTTTCAGATGACAAACAAAGTCTGAAAATTAAAAACGAATGTGCGTTTCTATTTGCCCTAAAGGATTCGACCGCCTCTTTTTTTTCTTCCCTTCCGCTCTTCTTGCCTTGCATCGTGTTCTCTTCTCTCCTCCCAGCGACGCCGCCACGGAAGACACCGTCGGCGACCCCAGCGATTACGCCAGCGACGACGGTCGCCTTCCTCCGCTGCAGCCCATCTTCTTCCTCCGACGACGCCACTGAAGTCATTACCAACAGCAGGTATATTTTCAGTTTCTTCCTTCTTTCCCATCGAATACATTAGTCCTTTTGTTTTTCTTCCTTCTTTCTCCTCAAAGCTGAAAATTAAAAAACGAAATTGTTATGCTATATTTTCTGATTTGTTCAATCAGATTCAATATTTGATGTTATGTTATATTTTGATGTTAGATGCTTGATTATGATGTTATATGCCCAATTATGATGTTATATACCCAATTTTGATGTTATATGATCGATTATATCCTCAATTTTGATGTTCATTCTTGATGTTATGTTTGATTTTTTCTATTCATATATTTATGTTTAATGTTGTTATGTTTGGGTATTATGCTGAAATGTTGTTGCTGACATATCCATTAGTTTTGTTCTTGACATATCCATTAGTTTTGTTCTTGACATATCATGAAATATTCATTAGTTTTGTTGTGTATTTGTTTTGTAGAAGTTGTTGAAAATGTGTTTTTGTATTGTTTAAATTGTTGTTGAAAACGTGTATTTGCTATGCTTAAATAGTTGCTAAAACATACGTTTTTTTGTTGAATTGATCAAAGAAATGGGAGAAAAGAAGGATATGATTAGTTGGAAGGTTGAAGGTTAGAGAAAGTGTTTCTAGAAGCTTGTTTACGTGAAGTTACAGTCAATGGACGGGAAGGGAGTAGTTTGAAAGCACTATCTTGGAGGAATGTAGCTGAAATATTAAAAATTGAACATAACTTTATTGCCGACCAAAAACAAATGAAGAACCGCTATGACTACCTAAAGTCAAAGTTTGGTGCTTTTTTGAAGTTAAAAAACAAAACCGGCAATGTGTACAATGCAACAACCAACACCTTCAGTCTTTCCAAAGAAGAATGGGAACTAGAATCGAAGGTATTTTGTTAATTTATAAAAATAGATTATCATGTTTAAATAATAAAATATTTTTTTCCAAACAGTCAAACAAACATGTGGATTCTTTGAGACGCACACCACTATCGTACCCCGACCTTTGCACACATGTGTTTGAAGGCGCGACTGCGACATGCATTCATAGTTAGGGGCCAACTTCTACCCTTCCCCGTCCTACTCAAGAGTCAAGCCACTATAGTTTGCATGACTTTGACGACATTGATTGCACTCAACAAGAAACTGGAGGTCTCAGTGACGAGTCATCCGCTCAATCAAAAAAACAAAAGACTACAGATTCGGCAAAGAGCCAAAATAAAAGTAAAGATAAGGGTAAAGATGCATCAAATTCAAGATTGTTTGAAATCGGGGAAGATATTGCAACAGTTACTAAGATATTTGTGGAAAAACATACTTCTTCAAATTTGGGTGCGTGTATGGAAAAGTTGGAGAAGTTAGGATGGGGTATATTTGATCCAAGATACACTACTACTGTTGCTCTTTTTGGTGAAGGTGCGGATAAGAGGCAAGTGTGGTTAACCATTGATCCAGCTATTTGTGAGAATTGGGTCAAGACTGTTGGAGCACATTATGGAATGTTTCGCTAAGTAGATGTTTCGAATGTTTTTTTTTTTTTTTGGATAACTAGATGTTTGGTTTGAAATAGATGGTTTTTTTGGATTACTTGATGTGTGGTTTGAACTAGATGGTTTTTTTTTGGATTACTTGATCTTTGGTTTGAACTATATGACATGAATGAGTTGATGTTTTGGATTACTTGGATGAATTTTTATGTTATATGTTGTTATTATAATTGTTATGTATTTTCAAAATAACAGATTGCTTATGGATTCGGATGAAGAAATTGCATTTTTCCTTTTACTATGTTGCTATTGGTTGAATCTAGCATCCAATAGAATTGGAAGGGATATTGATAATGATTCGGAAATGAGCGGTCATCAACATACACAAGAATTGCTACATAGAACTTCTACACAATGTCATGAGCTGATGCGTCTTTCACGTGAAGCGTATGTACTTTTATGCAATCATTTTAGACGAAACAATTGGTTGCAAAGTAGTAGGCATATAAGCGTTGAAGAAAAGATGGCTATGTTCTTGGAAACTATAGCACATAATAAACGGTTCAGGATTATTAAACGAAGGTTTCAACACTCCACAGAAACAGTTCATAGATGCTTTCATGAGGTGCTAAATGCAATGATGATTTTTGCAAAAGAAGTTATAGTGCCAATGTATTCTAATGCAACCGTGAATTCCTCAGAGAGACATCGTAGACTAAAAGAAATCTTTCCTGGAGCAATAGGTGCGTTAGATGGAACTCTTGTACATGCAGTCGTGCCTGCTGATCAACAAACTCGCTACATGGGAAGAGGAAAAGGTGAATGCTTTCAAAATGTTTTAGGGATTTGTGATTTTGATATGATATTCACATTCGTATGGGCTGGTTGGGAGGGTATAACACATGATTCACGAGTTTTGAAAGAAGTTGCATGTAACCCGACTTCAGGCTTTTCGTTCCCTCCTCCAGGTTTGTAATTCTTTTTAAATTTATTCTAAAATACGATTTTAAATTTCTATATATAATATTTCCTTCACTCATGTGTATAGATAAATATTACCTTTGCGATGCTGCATACACCAACAATCGTGGATTTATGACTCCTTACCGCAACACGAGGTATTGGTTAGCCGATTATCGACGACGACGTCCGTTAACTAAGGAAGAAAAATTCAATTATGCACATGCGCAACTCAAAAATGTTATTGAACGTGCTTACGGTGTTTTGAAGGCGAGATTCCCAATCCTAAAACGAATGAATCCTTTTCCTTTTTCAGTGCAAAGAGGTATAGTTGTTGCTTGTTTTGCAGTCCACAATTTCATAAGGAAATGCGATATTCATGATGAGTTATTTATGGCGTTCGAGGAGAACAATGCTCAAGCACAAGGGGGAGAGAATGATGGACAAAACGTACACGTTATGGAATGAGGTTCACAAGGAAATGAATACATGGATAATTTGCGTGACCAGATTGCGAATCAATTGGGATAAAATTAAATTTGTAAGATTTTATTGGGATTTTATTATGATTTTGTGGATTTAAAAATATTTATGTTTGATTTGGATTTGTGTTTAGTTTTGATTTATGATAAATTTGGATTTTATATGGTGTTTATATTTTTTAAATACATATTTAAGAAATTTATTAGGTTATTTTCTAAATAAACAATTGAATTCAATAAAAAATAAAACAAAATGGTACAATGGTCATTTTAATAATTCAGCACAGCAATTCAGAGGTGCCAACCAAACAATATGTTAAACATTTAGCTCTTAAAATTTCAGACCCTCTTAGAAATTCAGATCTCTTAAAAATTCAGATCTTAAAAATTCAAATCCTGCGAAACAGCCCCTAACATAGTTAAAAATATGAATAAAATCCGCGATAAAACCTATGAATAAGAATATTTTTACAAATTGAAACTTTTTAAAACTTAAAAGAAATTTTTGAAAACTATAAGAACTATTTTTTCGGTTATCTCTAATATATATAAGAAAAAATATTTGTTTTTTTTTTCCATTAAAATTATGAAAAATTATGATTTTATTTTTCTTAATAATTTTTAAGATATTTGTTATAATTTTAAATGGAAAAAATAAATAGATATTTAATTTTTATTTCTCTATGTATAAAGTTTAGAATCGATGCTGGTAAGAAATTCATATATTTTCAACATGCTCATCAAATTCTCTTTCCATCATTAAATCGTATTTACAGACTAATTAAGCTTATGAATGATGCATAAAATCACTCACTTGGAACCAAAAATGGCTTCAAAATCTTTATACATCCCTTTTGGTTTCGATTTCGAATCCATGGATGTAGCCTGTGAAGAACTCCCACTTCTCTTCCCACTCCAAAATCCACTCCATTTTGGTCGACTACACGAAGGATCCGTCTGCGGTGTTCCACTGCTCCCTTCTCTACTAAAACTAGACTTCGCCAAATCTCTCAGTTGCTTCATCCATGGCCGATCCGGTGTACCGGAGGAGCTTCTAAACCTCGCAACCGACACCCCTGCCACCGCCGCCTGCGATTTCAACGGGAATCGGCTCTCGATGTTTTTCATAAACTTAATCGGTACAAAAAGCAGAAGAATCCCCCACGATGCTATTTTCAAACCTAGATAGAGAGATTTGTTATCGGGATCAAGCTGTTTTAACTGACAGATCAAAGCGTTCCATTCGTTCAGAATCTGCGCCACGAAAGCGAACAAGAACAAGCAAAGCATGGCGATCCCGATCTTCATCTGTTCGTGTGTAGAAAAATCATTCCTCAAAAGAACCAAACAGATCGCAAAAATCGCAAGTTGACTCGAAACGGAAATTATCTCCACCAATTGAACCTTCTTCTTAATGAACGGCTTCTTGAGGACCATGAAGAACAATTGAAACGAAGTGACACATATCAACGTTTTCGTCGGTGTTTCAGAGTATCCTCCTCTCGAAAAGGTACCCACAAGGATTCCTAAAGTAACTCGTTTAATCGATTCGAGGAAAATGTAATAGATTCTTAGTATTCCAAATACCTTTTGGACAAACGGTGCTTCTGCGTCTTCGTTTTCATCGTCTGATGCGATGATACTGCCTCCGGTTGTGCGATAATCCACTCCTCCGGTGATTTGAGAGAGCATGTATTTGGGTGGACCTCTTAGATCTTCGAAAAGAGGGCCTAAAATTGATAGCCATTTGGAATTTGATGTGTTGATCCATGTCCATTGGCCTCTTTTTCCAGGACCCAAAGTTACCTTCACTAGTGATTGATACCAATGGATATCTTGATCTTCTTGATGAACTTCTTTGTATTGAAGTAGCTTCCCGAATGATATTCCCGCAGAAAGGAACAGAAACAATGCCAGTATTAGGAAAAACACGGATCCTAATAGAAGAACGCCCACTGAAATCCCTGAAGCTGATCCACCTGAAAAAAAAAAAAAAAACAAGGAATTTAAATTTTGAAAAATAATAGGTTTGACCTTAAAAGTCAAAGCTTTATATTATATAATATAATATACCTTTGAGTAGAGCTGCTGAAGCTGCAGAAACACAAGGGACTGCAAGAATGACTAGAAAGATTTCAAATCTTGGGAAAACGATTGAGATGTAATTGTTTTCTTTTTCTTTCTTCTTTCTAAGTTTTAGTAAAAGAAGGATCAGTATATGCAGAATAATCAAGCCTCCACTGATGATCGCTAGCCAAAACATGCTCCGATTGAAATCCCTCCACCTGCATGAAAGAACTTAGTTTTATTAAAATAATTCTAAAAATTGTATACTTGCAAAAAAATATAATTTTTTTTGGAGAAAAGATATAGAATGGAACAACTTACCCATTGGAATCATTGGGATCCATAATGTAATCAGCCTCAGGTATCTCATTTTGGCTCTAATTAAAGAAACAATTGTCAGAAAACTAGTAAAAAAAAAAGAACAGTGGCAGTAGTTATTTTATAAAAATTGCAGTCTACTGACCTCAAAAAATGACTTATACTCCATTGCGGTGAGTGGCAATCCGTATACTGAGTCGGGTTTTTCTCCAGTCATGGCTTTAAGTTGCATACTTTGAGATGCCGAATTGTAGGTTGTAGGATTATATGAATGTGGATTTGTAGGCCAAACTGGCTGAACGTATTCAGTTTCCCATGGGAGCCTGAAGTAGGGTATACTCCATCTTAGACCCTTCACAAATTCACTATACTCAATTGGCAAAGGAACAGCTAGCCATCCAGATAACGCAAACACTTGAATGTGGCACACAATTCGCTGTTTCCATAAAAAAAAAAACAATTAGAGCTTTTTATTTTCTATAAAAAGAATTATTCTTCTAGCAACCTCTCAAGTGGTCCAAATATAATTTAGGTACACAATAAGAAATTATCTTACAAAAAGAATTCTCGCTGGACTTGAAGTTAATAAAGGAGACGGAGTTGCAAATGCTCCGTAATTTTGGAGGGAAGCGGTGCAAATGGTGAGAACGGTTGCAACCACGGCAGTCAACACAAAAACAGCCGTTGCCGTGCAAGAAAGCGCCAAGGATGCACAAGGTATAGAATCTGTAAAAAAGTTTACAGTTATTCTTCCAACAACCCTGAGCTGACAGAGAGAGCCTTAGATGTCATGGATATTGTGAGATATAAATCAGTTAGTGTCCACAAGGGCCCAATTCACATTGGAATTAAACTGCGACACTGCAAATGCTAAGACAAGTTGTACATATTCGAGATTTAGAAAAACATGAAGAAAAGAATTCATACAGTGTAATAATTGTAACGTATTTGATGCTAGATTTTTGTTTCCGGCTACATCTGTAGTAACATTTTCAGGAACTTGCACCAACACCATGTCTTCAACTGGTTGAATCTCGAGTGAGTAAACACTCTTACTTATTTCTCGAAATCTACACAAAATCATGTGGAATGATTAGAATTAATACATTTCAAGACAGTTGCTAATCATGGTGTAGAAAAAAAAATCCCGTTCAGTCTTACTTTTCTTTTTTTTACAAATTTACCTTCATTTATGTTTTCCTACCATTTCCACTGAAAGTTAAATCGTTTTCTCAAACATGATTTATTAAAGAAAAAAAAAAACGAAACATAAACTGACCCTTGCATCACTCCTCCAGAAATAGACAAGTGAGACGAATTAAAACTGAAAACCGGTTTCATAAACTTTATGGTCACCGGAATATGCTCTTGTCGTGTCCTCATATGACTCGTGGTGCTTAACCTCACATGAGGCCTTTGAGAATCTGTAAGACATTAGTTAGTTAGTAAAACAAAATTGAAATCTCAAATCTACCCTTTGACTTTTGAATTCAAACTCTCAACTTACCAAAAAGAAAAGTAACCGGTGCAATGGGAGAAACCGGGGTGCCTTGTCTGCTGAAAACTAATCTCGAATCCAGTCTTGCAGTGACAATGGCAATATCGGAAATATTTACAAGTTGAAACCCAAATCTTCTGTTTCCAAGGCTGTCATTATTCCCAGTGGCTGAAACAAGAGATCCTTCACTAATTTGAAGAGATTTCAATACTTGTGTTGATGTGTTGACTATAGGCTCAGTGAAATATAGAAATAACTTCAAGTTTTTTTGTTTGTTAGTTGCTTGAACAGATCTAACACTGTTATCGAGTTGAAGTAGTTGCTCGGGTATATGAGTCCTCATGTCAACATATACACTTCTTCTATCTGTAAATATAAACAGATTAATTGTAAGTATAGAGTATAGTGATTAGCCTTTGACTTTATGACCTCAAGGGTAAAAAGGTAAAAGACTCACCAAAATGAAGAAAGAAACTGGAATTAGCTGTTCGTGTAAACTGGTTTCCGGCTGCATCTGTACAGAAACCTTTATCAGTTACTAACACGACTCTTCCATATTCAACGATTGGAGACAAATTTACTAAAATGGAATATTTGAGATTCGGCTTGATGGTTTTTAGCGTCTTTGGAATGACTTGCCCAGCACCATAAACAATAAGCTGAAATCGAAGACAATTCCATTGGTTAGATTTGAATTTGTAAACCTGTAGATACAGAGTTGTATATCTAACGATTAATAATGAAGCAATTAAGCACCTACTTACGCTGCACTCATTGGCGGACAAACATCTAAAACCACCACCAACGCCGCCGCAGGGTTCAGAGAAGGATATATACACGGTAGCGTTCCAAGCGTTTGTGAATGATGATGCTGCTGCAACAGATGCCGTTGGGGGAACAGTATCTACAGGGAAAACCGAAAGACGATAAGATTATAGCTACTAAATTAACCTAATTTTGACTGAGGATTAAAAGGATAAAGGAGAGTTAAGTTAACTAACCGATTGTCCAGTTATAGGAAGCACAACGAAGCTGATTAGATCCGTTGTTGCTGCACACCTCGAATGTATGGTTTCCGTCTTGTAATTTAGTGTAAGAAACTTCTCCCGATGAACAATTCGATGACGGAAGATCATCGAGCTGCATGCAAATTGCAACAGTAAAAAAATGGTTCAGTCGTCTTCAATAACAGAAATAGAAAATAGAAGTCGAACAGAGAGGATATAATGTACAAACCTTGCAGCTGGAGGTACAATTGGAGCAAGAAGAAGAGTCGGCATTACCAACTTGGAAAGCAAATGTAGGCGAGTTAAGATTGGAGATTGGTTCAGGCGTGTTCAGTAACTTGATAAAAAGATGTGAACCATCGCAATCACCTTTCATACACAGCAATCCGAGAATGATTATGCAAATAGCGCATGAATATCTGGTGGATTTGAGTAGAGCAGCCATTGGAGAGTGGTTTGAGGTCATGAGTGGTTGGAAAGAAGGAGATGCATGGCTGTCTATGTGGAGTGTGGGTGGGAGTGATTAGAGAAGAAATAATAATGGAGAGAAGAGGGGAAATCGAAGGTTTCGTGGAGGAGAGAGCACGTGAAAGGAAACTGACACTCCATACCCATGGCCAAGTGTGACTTTGTGAAGATAAGAAAGAGAAAGAGAAAGATTCCAAAGAGTAGTAAATGTTTAAACAGGGATACAGGACTTATGATTCGGCCATTAACGACACCTCCTGGAAGGAGGACCCTTGTCTTCAGCAACCAATTACAGTTTTCATCAACAAAATAAATATAATATATATATATATATATATATATATATATATATATATATATATATATATATATATATATATATATATATATATATATATATATATATATATATATATATATATATATAATCATATTTTAATTTTTTATAAAACATACAATTTTTTTAGTTTGTTACATTGGAAGTCCTTGTAGTTTGGGCATTGTGCATGTTTTGGTCCATAATTTTATTTTTGAGAAAATATCATATTATGAGATTGTACTTATCATATTTGTTTTAAAATGTCACCAACCTATTTTTTTTTTTTGTACATTAAGAGGCTCTTCGTTTTTTTAAAACCTCTTCAAACCATTTTTTACTACGCAACACAACACATGCGCAACATTTGTTATCTCACAGCGATTTGTTTTTTTGAAAGACTTCGGATCACAAAACATATGCACGTGTTCTGCACAATGCAACACTTAACTTGTCTCTTCAAACCTTTTCATCTTTCCTTTTTTGCAAGTGATTTTTTTTAGAATTTGGTATAACTTGATTTTTTTTTAAATTTTGAATTAAAAAAAAACTTTGATTTACGGATTGGACACAACATTTTTTTATAGTTTCCATAATTTTTTACAACTTGATTACCGTTTCTTTTAGTAATATTTTTAGTTTTTTGTTGCATCTTTTTTAACATGTGTTATTTTTTTACGAATTTTCTAGACATTGTTTAATATATTTTTTAATTTTTTTAATTTTTTTTAAATTTAGTTTTTCTATGAAAAACTGATAGCTTCTTTTACATTTTTTTATATATTTTTCTAGAAATTTTATATTTTGTTTTGAAAAAACATCATAAATGGTCCCTGTGATTTCCCCAAAACTGAAGTTTAGTCTCCATGGTTTAAAAAAATCATAGATGATCCTTGTACTTTCAAAACTTTTGACAGTTGGTCTCTATCCCTCACACCATTAGAAACCAACCGTTAACTCTTATTTTATTAAAATAATATAAGGACAAATTGGTCTTTTCACATGTACCCTCTTCTTTAATGAGGAAAATCATTATGTTATTGTCTTCTTCACACCAACTCCCAAACACCCTTCATATTCCAAGATACAGTGACTTCATCTTTATTAAACCACTCTCATCCAAGACACGAAATTGGGGTTTAGGGTTTACACAACAGTAAAGGACAATGGTTCTCTCAATATGGTAGTGAAAAAAATGCATGCTTGAAGGACTTGCAATCGAGATACGATATGATTTTTCAAAAAAAAAATCAGTTTTTGTTTTCCTTGAATGTGTTCATGAAGATAAATCATCTTCTTTACCCTGTCTATTTTTGTGTTTGTAGAGGGATATGACAACTATTTCATGTTGAAGATACACTATAGTGGTATCTTCACCAAGTCACCTGGAAGGAAATACATCGACGGTATTGTATCATATGTAGATGACGTTAACACTAATTTATTTTTAGTCCATGAACTAGATGACATGGTTCGAGAATAAAGGTACAAAGGTGAACAGACCCTTTACTACAATTTATGTACCCCTGAATTTCCCTTAGACTACGGGTTATTTCCTTTAGGTAATGACCAAGACGTACTTAAATTGGTATTGTATGTCCCTAAACACAGGCTTGTAAAGGTGTATTGATAGGTGCATTTTGTGCACCTATTTTGCATGTTTATTTCCGTCCTTTTATAGCATCCTACTTCACAATTCTTGCATTTAGTTGATTATTAGGGCAATTGCATATTTCATCAAGAATGTCTGGTACTTCACCATTTTTGATTTATTTTGCAGGCATTATGCAGCGTGGAGCTTGGAGCATGGAGGATGGAACTTGGAGACATTGAGCTTTGGAGCATGAAGAGAAGATGAACCTCTCTTTCCATGGCAGAAAACATGAAGACATAACCCGATTCATTGTTGCATTGTCATCATAGTAAAGGACTACATTGGAAATGCAGTTCTTGTCGCACCGGCACGGGTCGTGTTTGTCCTTTTTCATCTTATATTTGAGTAACATGACTCGTGGTGAGGCTAGATTAAAGATGGAGCCAAAAGTGAAGACTTATTTGTGTTTTAGCAAAAAGCATGGGCCATGCCAAAAACACATGGTCAAGACAAATGGTCATGCCAAAAACACATGGGCAAAAGGCATGGCCATGCCAAAAACGCATGGCCTCATGGCATGCACGTGAACATTAATAAAACAAGTGAAGATGTCACCATTTCAAGAAGAACGGTTTTTGGAGGAGTTTTGGGCGATCTTGGGTGACTTTGGGAGATTTCTTGGAGTTTTTGAGAAGACTTAATCATTGCAAACACCTTTGATTTCATTTTTGTAAGCATTAAACATTTAAATTCCATCTTTATTCTTGTTTGATTTGTTCTTAGCCATGTGTGGCTAAGAAACCCTAGTTTATAGTTCTTGTTCAAAACATGTTGATTGCTTGACTTAAAGCATATGATTTGGTGTTTGATTTGTGATTCTATTCTAGTGATTATGTTTTTGTTTAAACTAGAACCCTTAAATTTGATTTGTGTTTGATTGGCCACTTACATGAATTGAATTTTTGTGCAGTTAATTAACTTTTAGGGCACCTAATCGTTCTGTAAAGTTAATGATTGGTAACAAACAATAAGTTTTCTTATTGTAAAACATATATCACATACGCTCGGAAGTGTGAAAACATATGATATTGTAAAACATATATCATATATGTTTTCACACTTCCGAGCGTATGAGAAGAAATGAACATTGTACTACTCTTTAGTGATATATGATATATGTTTTACAATATCATATGTTTTCACACTTCCGAGCGTATGTGATATATGTTTTACAATAAGAAAACTTATTGTTTGTTACCAATCATTAACTTTACAGAACGATTAGGTGCCCTAAAAGTTAATTAACTGCACAAAAATTCAATTCATGAAAGTGGCCAATCAAACACAAATCAAATTTAAGGGTTCTAGTTTAAACAAAAACATAATCACTAGAATAGAATCACAAATCAAACATCAAATCATATGCTTCAAGTCAAACAATCAACATGTTTTGAACAAGAACTAGAAACTAGGGTTTCTTAGCCACACATGGCTAAGAACAAATCAAACAAGAATAAAGATGGAATTGAAATGTTTAATGCTTACAAAAATGAAATCAAAGGTGTTTGCAATTATTAGGTCTTCTAAAAAACTCCAAGAAATCTCCCAAAGTCACCCAAGATCGCCCAAAACTCCTCCAAAAACCGTTCTTCTTGAAATGGCGCTTCACTTGTTTTATTAATGTTCACGTGCATGCCATGAGGCCATGCATTTTTGGCATGGCCATGCCTTTCGCCCATGTGTTTTTGGCATGGCCATTTGTCTTGACCATGTGTTTTTGGCATGGCCCATGCTTTTTGCTAAAACACAAATAAGTCTTCACTTTTGGCTCCATCTTTAATCTAGCCTCACCACGAGTCATGTTGTTCAAATATAAGATGACAAAGGACAAACACGACCCGTGTCGGTGCGACAAGAACCGCGTTTCCAATGAAGTCCTTTACTATGATGACAATGCAACAATGACTCGGGTTATGTCTTCATGTTTTCTGCCATGGAATGAGATGTTCATCTTCTCTTCATGCTCCAAAGCTCGATGTATCCAAGTTCCATCCTCCATGCTCCAAGCTCCACGCTCCATAATGCCTGCAAAATAAATCAAAAATGGTGAAGTACCATACATTCTTGATGAAATATGCAATTGCCCTAATAATTGATAGCTTATTTTATTTCCTTATTTTTATTAGGTTATTTTAGATTTTTAGATCTTTTTATCATTAATGCATTGTATTTTATTTATTTTTCTTTAGTATGGATCGTACCGGGTGCTTGTTATGTTGCATGAGATATTTTGTAGGTTTTTCGGTGCTTGTTGCGGTTGCGGGTTGATTGGAGACGGGCTTAGTGGGCTCCCAAGGCATTATTGGGCTTGGCGGAATCAAAGAGGAAGAATTGGGCTTTGAAAGTTATTGGCTTGGATTATTTGGGCTTGTGAAGATGGATCATAAAATTCTAATTTTGGGCTTGGAGTATCCATTTGATGGCTAAATGATGATTGGTGCATTTCAAATTACATGGACAAGGGAGGGGAGACCAAAGGAATCTTTGGTAGTGGAAGGGTGGAGTGGCTTGGTGGACCAATAACATTACTGCAACATTTGCGCGGGTGGAATTTTTGTCGCGCGGGTACCCACGCAATTGCCCAGTTTGGGCATTTTGGTCATTTGGCTCACCATAACTCTTGGGAATCAGATCTAGAAGCTCATTCATGTTTTTCCACCATTGGAGACCTGCAAGAGGCGATTTTGGGAGCTAGAAATCATTTCCTTTTATCTTTCCAAATCTTAGGTAGTTTCTTTATGCAATTAGATTATTGTTCTTGTTACTTTGTTGCCATGAGTGGCTAATACTCTTATTTGGTTGACATTGGCTGAAAACCAATGAATGTTTGTGGGTTTTGAAGGATTTATGTTGATTATCAATTTATTCCATGTTTATGATTCTAGTTTGCAATTCTTATGCTTATTTGATGCTTTGATCATGAGCTTAGTATTTGATTGAGCAATGGTTGATTTATTTCATTGATTTTGCATTGGATCATTGAATTTATCTAGAACAAAGGCTTTATGATGGTAGAAATCATCTCTAGCTTATGAATCATATCTCCTTTATGGATGTGTAAGCATTTGACATCCTCTAGGAATTGGGGATTCCTTCATTCTTAAGGCTAATTGATTTCTTGGGATTAATTGCTTCAATTGACCCTTGATCTTAATTAAGAAGGTGTGTTGTGGGCTTCCCCAACCTCCATACTACCTATGAGGAATCTTGGCATATCATGTTTCATGATTGCTATAACCAATTTAGGATGAAGGATAAGCTTTGTATTAGATCCTAATGATAAACACACAAATGTTCATTGTGTTGAATTGCCTTAGTTAACCAATTATTTCCAACCTTTGAGCATCTCATCAACTTGCTTAATTGCAAGGTTTTTAGTTATTCAAATATTTTAGTTTTCAAGTAATCAAAAAACCCCCCTTTTAGTTTAATTATAGTTAATTAGTTTAATTTCACTAGTTCTATTGAATTGCATTGGTGATTGAATACAACCATTTCCCCGAGGATCGATACCCCTTTTTACCATTATATTACGTTTATTTAGCAATCAAAGGGTGTAATTTGCTTGGTGGGCTTGACATCCCATCAATAATCAACTGAATGCAAGAATTGTGAAGTAGAATGCTATAAAAGGACGGAAATAAACATGCAAAATAGGTGCATAAAATGCACCTATCAAACATCCCCAAGCTTAGACCTTTCTTGTCCTCAAGAAAGAACTAAATTAAGAATCACCCTAGAGAAGACGATAGGCAACTAAAAAGAAACTAGATGAAAAGAACGGAAGGAACGAAAAGGACTTAAAGGGAATTAAGAGTGGATGCATGCAATAAAAGAAAAACTAATGAAAATGATATATATACAAAAAGATGTTTAAGAAAAGTGAACCAAAGAAAAATCCAAAAACACAAATAATTTTTTTTATACGATCAGACTTTACATCAATGGGGCTCCAATCACTAATACCTAGGCGACCATCCTGCTACCTTTCACATATCATAGACTTCCAAAGTGAGGAAGACCTGAAACGGTGTAACCCAATAATCCAACCCTAGTTTTATTGAAACTTCATACCTTAATTAGCCTTATGAATGAAAATAACATAGTCTGGATCTTATGTCTAAAGACTAGATAAGTAAGAATCAAGATCGACGCATCCTTAAGAACCCACACGATCAAATCAGCTTTCGCCGAAGCAGCAAGGGCCAACCCCCGTAGGAGCCCAAGCTCTATGCTTTCACTTTTTCGAGAGCCACAAGTATCATATCACACAGTTCTTTTTCGCCAGATATAACTTTGAAGTGGCTTCTAATTTGATTGAACTTTGATTTGTACTTCGTTTTGAACTTGGATTCTTCAATCTTCATTTTTGGAATTTCTTGAGATTTCTTCATTTGAGCTTTTGAAATTCTTGATTTGGGTACTAGATATGGTGTTGTACCCCTATTATTTGTTGGGTTTGACATGCCTAACATGTATATTGAAAATGGTCAGACTAGGGTACCTACTTATTTTAAGTCTCCTTCCAAAGTTGTTATTGAGGAATTGGAACCTGAGAGTGTGTAACATCCCGAAATATCAAGAGTAGAGTAGAAGGGCTAAAAGAGTAAATTGGGAAAGAGTGACTCGGCGAGTCCATGGGCGGACTCGGCGAGTAGAGTCGCGATTGGGTCGTGTGTTAAGTAGCCGACTCGGCGAGTCAGTAAGATGGACTCGGCGAGTAGGCGCTGAGTGGAGAAAACCCTAATTCTCGGGGTTGAGCCCTATATAAAGAACATTATGTTTTCCTCCCAGCCTCTTCATTCCCCCTTGAGTCCCAGAAACCCTAGAATCGTGGAGAAGCACCATTGTTGAGCAATTGGGAGCTTGAAGAGGTGGTTGTTGAAGAGATTCCAAAGAAGAAGAGGCTTGGATCAAAGGGCTTTGCAAGGATTCAGGATAATCTTCTCCTGAAGCTTCCTTTTGAGGTATCTTTCCATTGTTTGAGCTGCTATTGTCTAGATTCTTCATTTTGGGGGTGTTGAGATCATATCCTTTGGATGTATTGGAGTTTAGAGGCTAGATATGAGGTTGCTACCTCAGATCTGGGATGGAGAAGAGTTAGAATGCATGAAAGTCCCTGTGTTGAGTGTTGGATGAAACTATCTTGTCCCAAACCTTAGCCCTAATGTGCAAAATGCATAGATCTCTTTGGATTCACGTAAAGTTTGCCACTTTACGTGATGGATGAGTTGTAGGAGGCTAGATCTATGTTTTGGAGCAATTGCATGGCCTGGAGTGCTTCTGTATGGATTCAGACCGATGGTACTCGGTGAGTCACATGGGTGGACTCGACGAGTTGCTTGAAGATGGACTGGAACTCGGCAAGTTGTATGAACAACTCGACGAGTAGGATGAAGATTGCCTGGAACTCGGCGAGTTGTATGAACAACTCGGCGAGTAGGTTGAAGATAGCCTTAGACTCGGCGAGTCTGTTCTTGGGCTCGGCGAGTCTTGTCGAAGAGTCCCAATATTTTCTGGTCGAGTCGAGAATCGGTGAGTCAAGGGATGACTCGGTGAGTTGTGTGCGAGTGGACTCAGAGTTGTTGAACTCGACGAGTCTCGGGGTGACTCGGCGAGTTAGGTCGCGGATTGAGGGAAGCTCTGAGTATGGGGACTCGGCGAGTCATCGGGTTGACTCGGCGAGTAGAGTCAGTCAGGGGTTGACTTTGACCTTGTCTTTGACCAAGGGTTGACCAGTGGTTTCCAGGGGCATTTTGGTAATTGTTGATTGTTGTTTTGAGTTCAGTGCATTGGCGGTTGTCCAGTGGTGGAGATCGTATCAGTGATCGGAGTAGTTCGAGTTATCTGTTCAGTCGGCAGTTTCGAGGTGAGTTATCCTCACTATATCAACAGGGTCTAAGGCACCAAGGCCGGCCCTTATCGGATTGAGATCCGGGTAGTTGTTATTATGTTGCTGCTTTGATATGTTTACATCCTGTGAGTTAGGATGGTATATGTTAGAGACCTGATTGAGATCGGTATCCTGAGAGATAAGGAGATGTTATGCTAGTGACCTGTTAGGTTGGTATCCTGGTTAGGATGATGATATGCTATGTGATCTGTTTGATCTGCTTGTTGACTGTGAAGTGCTATATGATTGTATGTATATGTGCACATGGTTGTTTGGACTGGAGTTAGGTTGAGGCGGGTCCTGCTGCGTGCTGTAGGCCAAGATACCCTGGGCGGACCGGTTGTCCCGAAGGCCCAGCGAGCGGTCCGGATAGGCTGTACGCCCCGAAAGGGCGGACCAGACGTGCCGAAGGCTCGGAGAGTGGACCAGATAGACTGAAGGCCCGGTGCAGGCCGACCAGTCATACTGTAGACTCAGAGAGTGGACCAGGTGGATTGAAGGCCCGGGACCGGGCGGACCAATCACACTATAGACTCGATGTATGTGGATAGACTCAGAGGGTGGACCAGGTGGACTGTAGGCCGGTGCGGCGGACCAGTCACACAGTAGACCCGAAGTGCATGGCTGTTCTGTGATCGGATATGTTATGGCATGTTATGTGTGTATGGTATTTGTGGTTGGTATTTTGGGGATATCTCACTAAGCTTTCGGGCTTACAGTTGTGGTTTCATGTTTTTCAGGTTCTTCAGGAGACTGTGGCAAGGCGAAGGCGTGATCGTACCGCTCCTCATGATTTCGTAGTATTGCGATTCTGGGAACACGTTAAATGTTTTGTATTGAAAACCTTTTTGTAAAGATTTAATGGAATCGAGATGTTTTTGAAAAAGTTAAAATTTGTTGTACTTTTCGGTCGTTACAGAGTGTGTCACGAGAACTTAATAGAAAAAAACATTGTAAAAGAGAAGTAGGATCATGTAGTAGAAAGCTTGATTTAAATCACCCTGTCAACTATGTTGTTGACCAGTCACATGTAATAGATGTGGATAAAAGTCATGGTCATTCCAAGGGTGTAGATGAACATGGAATTTTAAACAAGCAAACCAAAACTATAGGGAATGACATAGTTCATGAAGAGTTAGAAGTTATTCAAAGTGATGATTGTCGTTTTGTAGGATTTCATGAAGATGAAAGGAAAAGAATGCTTAAGGAGATGAGTAAGTCAACTACATGCTCACATGGGGAGATCTATTTAAAACCGTGTAGGGTGGGTCAAAGTTTCAAAACAAAGAAGGAAGTTATGGATTACATGTATTCACATGCTATAAAGCAAGGAGGTCCTTATACTTAGGAAAAAAATGATAATATCAGGATAAGGGTGAAATATGGAGGTGTTGTGGGTGGTGCCCATCAACTAGAAGTAAAGTAAAATGCAAGGGGAAAAATGTGATTAGTAAAAAAGGAAAATGTCCATGGGCAGTCCAAATCTAGAGGCCAAATGAAAATCAGGATTGGTTGGTGAAAACAGTACAAGATGCCCATAAATGTTTGCAAACGGGATCAGTTAAAGCTTGTACTTCCAAATATTTAGCAAACTTAATTGTTCCACAAATTCATAGTAACCCTAGAATTCCAATCAAAGCTTTACACGAGGAGTTGTGTAATAAGCTGGAGCTTGGTATGTCAACTCAAAAGGTTGCTAGGGCAAAGCAAATGGTTGAATGTGTCATCAGTGGTGACTACCAACTACAATATGGGTATCTGAGGAATTATGCTTCGGAACTGCAAAACACTAATCCTGGTACAACTGTTAGGATAGATGTGTATCCTGAAGCATGCTTGTCGACTACTACAAGAACTTTTAGAAGGATATATGTATGTCTATGTGCATTGAAGTTGGGATTCAAATTTGGGTTAAGGGATTTCCTGGGAGTGGATGGTACATTCTTGAAAGGCCCATATCCTGGGTAGGTACTAACTATTGTGGGTCTAGACTCAAATAATGGAATATACCCTGTAGCATATGTAGTGGTAGAGGCAGAAAAAACTAGTTCTTAGACCTTGTTCATGGAACTGTTAGGAGAAGACTTGGAATTCGGAGCAAATTCAAATTTTACCTTCATTTCTGATAGACAAAGGGTATGTTTCACTTCATTATTTCTCATGTTAGTGTAGCACTTTCTATTTTTATAATTGAAACTGAGTATATTTGTATTTATTAAGGGGATAATACCAGCAATTGCAAATGTACTCCCCAATGCAAAACATAGGTTTTGTTTGAGGCATATTCAGGAGAATATGAAGAAACAGTGGAAAGGAAAAGAGTTGATTGTCAAGGTTTGGGAATATGGTAAAGCAACAACATTAAATCATTTTAAATATGCAATGGATGATTTGAAGAAAATTAATGATGAAGCTCATTCTTGGTTGTGTAAGATTCCTGCAAAAACATGGTCTAAATCTCACCTCAATGGTATGTCACTAACAAGTTGTTGAGTTTTAATTTTTTTTAATATGAAATGTGTGATTTTCTTTTTGAATATGTTTTACACAGGTAGGGCACACACTGATTATTTGTTGAATAATCTTTGTGAGGTATTCAAGGCTAAGATAGATGAAGGTAAGGATAAACCAATCATCACCTGCTTAGAGTATATTAGAGAGTATCTCATGAAGAGAATATGTGTTGTGCAAAAGGAAATAGATAAGTGTCAATGGGAACTAAGTACCACTGCAACTATAATTTTAGAGGAGATTAAGATTGAAGCAGCAAAATAAGTAGCTAAGTATAATAGGATAGGAAAGTGTCATACGGGTCTCTACGATTATAATTTTAATTTTATTTTATTTTTCTAAAATATAGGGATGTTGTATAACATGACACGTGGCAAAGTGGCAATTTAGAATAGAGACATGTGGCCAAAATGGTTTTTGTTTATTAGAGAAGGGAGACAATTTTTTTCCATTTATTTTTATTTCATTTAACCAGTTCAACCTGTTTATTTTGACCGGTTCAATCGTTTTTTCTAAAAACTGGCCAGTTCAATCCGGTTCAGAAATTGGTGTAAAACCGGTGATAGTTGAAACACTCCCTACCCCAAACTTATTCACTTCACCAGTGAAATCATCACCATTATTTCCTCTGTTTCTCATGGAACTTATAGGTTGGGTGGTAACAGATTACAAAGAAGAAAGCAAAATCTTAGTCAATGGGTTGCAAGTTTGTTTGGATCTATTAGAGAGAGTTTGATCCATATAAAAAAGAAGAAAAAACTTAGTAATGTGTTGATTTCGGGTTGAACTAAATCATCAAAGACAGAGCTCATCCAGCACATCAAACAGAGATTGCAGACGGTCCAGAGCCGACAGAAAAGTTATGCCAACAAACAACGATCTGAGTTAGAGGTCCAGGTCGGGAATATAGTTTTACTGAAGGTATCACCTTGAAATAGTGTTATACGCTTTAAGAAGAGAAGAAAGTTGGGTCCCCGATATATATATATATATATATATATATATATATATATATATATATATATATATATATATATATATATATATATATATATATATATCATCGTTACCAATTATTAATTTTTTTTCAAAAACACCCTTAAACCTAAATTATTATTTTTTTCAAAAATGCCATTAAACCTAAATCTAATTTATAGCGATCTTGGTTGTTATAAAATAACAAAATTACAAGTTTTTTTCTTCTAATTTAATACAATCGTTACAGGCTCAAAATATATTATCTTATGCATTTCACATAAAGAACTACAGCATGACGTACTCTTATGAAAATATTAGGTATGAGACTAATGTATTACATAGGTTTATTTAAAAGAAAAAATTAAATATAAAATTTTAAACATTTGGAGAAGTTTGAATTTATAAGAAAAACATGAAAAATATTAAATTATAAAAATTAAAGTGTTTTTTTCTTTAAATTTAAACAAATAATTTAGATAAATAAATAAAAAAAATTAATGAAGCTTTAATTTAGTAATTTTGAAATCAAAATAAAAGTTCATTAAGGAAATTAATATGCATTTATTATTGTATTGAAATACTATGTGAAATTAATAAAATAAAAAAAACTATAAAATAATATGTAGAATAAAAATTAATTCAAAATAACCATAAAATGATATTTAGCAAAATAAATGAAACTGTGACAAATGACAAAAAAAATCATTTCTTATAGTAGATTTAATTGTCATTTCAGCTTATATAAAACAAATAAATTATATAAAATATTACTTAATTAAGCACAATTTAATAATATTAATAAAATCGCCACACATGTTGGTTGAGGAGACCAAATCTTAACATATAACATGATGAGACAGCAAAATGTAGCAAGGACAAGACATACATTTATTTTACAAAACTTATTTTTTCAATTGTTACAAAATACGAGATCCGTTTATCATTTAATCAATTCATACGAAATATCTTTTAAACCATTTAACATTGTTTCATTCTAAATAGGTTTTACATAAAATGGTAGAAATAGTGGTATATTTGTTACATTAAATGGTTAAATTTTACAAAAAAAAAATGTTAAGCATCATGGTTTGTTACATTAATGATTAGTCGAAAATATTTTGTATGAACGGATAAAATGATAAAAATATTTTGCACTTTAGGGGAATTTTAGAAAATCTTTCTTAATCAATGAAAACAAATTTACTACTGTCACATTCTCATTAACTTAGACACATGTTATTTTTTAGTATTTTTGAATAAATGTTTTTTCTATTTATCATTTTCTCATTTTTTTTTATCTTTTCTTTATTAACACATCATATTTACATCTCAATTAATAATTACCTTAACTGAAAATAACCAATAAATCAAAATATTACTACTCATATAATATTTAATATGTTTCTTTTTTAAATTCCAATTTTAAATTTTAAATTTTAATCTAAAATTTCAAATTTAAATAAACTTTTGTTTAAACCTTCATATTTAATTTTTTGTTTTATCCAACCCTAATAATATACGGGTATCACAACTGGTGCTATTATATTTCACCATTTTATTTGAAATAAGTTTTTTTTTTTTTTTTTTTTTCAGAAGAATCATATTTCTAAAAGTTTTCTAAAAAGATCATTCATCTTCATGAAACCTTTTTAAAGTTCATAATTATTTAAGAACAATGTTACCGAACAAGAGGTTCGTGATTTTATATGGGCTTGTGGCTCAGATAATTATTTGAAAGTTGATGTTATCATGCATTCATTCTGAATGAATTGCATCCTGAATGTATTTTTCCCGTAATAAAAAACTCACTAACAAACGTCATAACATCAACTTTCAAATGGTGAGTTTTTTATTACGAGAAAAATACATTCAGGATGCAGTTCTTTATGTAGAAACCCTATGAAAATAAAATAAAATAAAAATAAACGTGGAAAAAACCTATAGTTTTGTATTCATAAAGTTTTCGGTTCGGTGACCATTTTCACCTTAATGGTTAACAAACTATATAATTATTAGAAAACGTTTTATTTTAAAAAAAAAATGTTTTTTGAAAACATTTTAGAAACATGAATTATTTTTCTAGAAAAAAAAACATTGATATTTCAGATAAAATGGTGAATCAATGTTTTTTCCGAAAACCCTATTTGTTGTAACTGTTTTGTTGCAGAACTTTCACTTCATTTATAAGTAAAACGAACAAAATTTTAGTCATATTATGTTTATAATTGGTTATAGACTTAGATCAGTAAACATTAAGAAATTTAGTTACATTAACAACACATAAAATGAATTAGAGTATATTCAAAACGTCTACAACCTCAAAAATCGATTTCAGAAAAAACATTGGACTATTATCTATATGTGTTTGGCAGCCATCCCGATGGAATCTGCCTTTGATTGGTGGGGTAGTCTCGTGCATAACAGCAAGAGTAGTGATAATGTTTATGAGGCTAAAACACAAAGATCAATCCATCCTACTCAAAACCATAGCAAACAAACAACCACTATTCAAAAGATAATATGATGGCCCCTACATCATTTACTCAAGAGTACTTACTTCTCTTTCCTTAAGATATTACCTTATTTGCCCCTAGTGTGAATCGATTTACAATTTTTCACGATGTGGGTCAGTATAATTATTAATGAATAAGTAAAAAATATTGCAGAAATTGTAGTCATGTATAATTATACAAGAAACACCGTATCATTTGTTTCAAGCCTAATGTAGACTTCTCAAAAGGGTATAAACTTTATACTGTAAAGAGACAACTGAATGGAATTTCTGAATGCTTCCAAAAAAATGACCATTCCTAGTGAGAGAAGATAGTGATTTTTGAATGAATTTCTATGTATTTCCAAATATGTAGGGCCCATTAGTGTCTTTAGTGTAGTCTCTTCTCTTATTATATATAATAATATCCCAAAACATTAACTTATAACCACAAAAAATCAAAACCACTTTACCCTCTTCTAAATCCAAATACGATACACCAAAATTTCTCCACCCTATCTCTCCTTTTCAATTTAATCATTTCAACAGGAATACAAAAATCTTGCATAACTATTAAACAAATGTATGCTTAAATCATTCAAAAATAAAATACAAACAACACATTACGTAAACGTATTAAATTATATATCAGTTTCTGGCACCCAAACGCGAAGGAGCTTGTCATAAAAGGAACAGGTGGCAATGACGGTTTTACCCTTTTTGTCTATACTCCCTCTATACCAATCTGCTCCATAAGCAAGTGATTCATGCTTATTATACGTTTCAACTACTTTGACTTCTTGACTCCCGTTGACTTTAACAATAGCAAACCCATTGTGCATACAAGCTGCAAGGATTAATCCAGGAACAACAGAATGATTCTTAATTCTCCAAACTCCACCTCCTAAACCAATCGATGCCTCAATCACAGGCCTTGTAAGTGACCTCACATCCCATATTCTTAATTGTTCATCATAGCTTCCAGTGAATAGAGTGTAGGGGTTATGGGGGGATTTTGAAATACAACAAACACCCATTTGATGGGATTTTGAATTTTGAAATGTTGTGGAGGAAGGACTGTTTCGTAAATCCCAGCCCTTGAATTTGCAATCGTCTGAACCGGTATAGACCAAATTTGGTTGGTCTGGATCGAAAGTTGTAGCCCAGACTTCATAATCATGTGCTTTCCATTGTTGTAATGTGATTGTTTTGGTTTCTTGAAATGCAGTTAGTGAGATCGATCCATCTGAATGGCCTACTGAGATCGATGTGGCTGAAGGGTTCCAATCCAAGCATAGACACATACAGGAGCTAAGTTTTTCGCTACTTACCTCTTTCAAATCATTCCCTACATATCAATTATTCATCAATTACATATAGCATTTAGCATTTGATTATATCAATTTAACGTACCATTAATGGAGCTTTGTAAGTGATGAATCTTCAGGAAACCATCAGCATCGGCTTGAGCAAGCAATGGACGTGTTGCTGTTGTTGTTGTTGTGTTCACTGGGTTCCATTTCATATCAAAGATACCAGCTGTCTTCAATCTGTAAAGCAAATCGACTTTTCCCAAATCGACATTGAAAAGGGAAATGCTTCCTGATCTAGTTGGATGATCACCTTCTTGTAATGTGTATGTTGAAGCAGCTAGGACATGGTGGAACGAATCGTGGGGGCAAAACTCAACGACGTCGGCGTTTCCATCTAAGTAGCAGTGTCCCACGTCCATTGACCTAATTCATACGAGAATAAATCAGATGTTGAAAGCTGGAATACAGTCGTTTAATAAGCAGAAGAGAGGAGGAAATCAGAAGTTTATTTAGTTTCGCTTGGACATTTCATCGAACAGATTGTAGGCGTGATGATATATGATTATATGAAAGAATTCGGAATTGTAACTACAAGGGAGCCATAGTTGCGACCTCGATATGAAAGATTCGAAGTTACAGAAGGCCCGAAATCTACCGTTGAATTAACAGGGATGTAGTTGGCGTCGCCGGCGCCAAAGCAAAATGTCGGCGCTCGTTGCGAAAAACTTTTGGGCAGAAAAACGAGAATATTGAGCTTCAGAAAACATGGGCTTTCTACAAATTGCTTAGTGGGCTTGAAACAACATTGGTTGTTACCTGTTTCATTAGAAACCGATTTAAAAGGGATGTTATTTGCTGAAATACAAGGGATTTTATGGCTGCTAAATGGGCCTACTGCATGCCTCTGACTAAACCATATTCTTTGATTCTGACCCAACCGCTGAAAATGATTATTCTATCGAATAAAATATTGACAAAACTTCAAAAATAGTCCTTGTGGTTTCTGAAAATATCAAGTTTAGTCTTTAAGTTCAAAAAACCTCACAAATGGTCCCTGTGGTTTCAAAATTTTTAACAAATGGTCCTTCCGCCTAACTCCGTTAGCTTTCTACCGTTAAGTGAGGGGCATTTTCGTCATTTCAATACACAAGGACCATTTATGAGGTTTTCTCTATTTAAAAAAGAAAAAGAAAAAAAATATAATTATGTAATTAAAGGGTCTCTCTCTCTCTCTCTCTCTCTCTCTCTCTCTCTCTCTCTCTCTCTCTCTCTCTCTCTCTCTCTCTCTCTCTCTCTCTCTCTCTCTCTCAAGTCAAGCTGAAATTGAAGCTTGTACTTGCCATTGAAATCGATCCATTTTTTCTTTCTCCTTTCTTTCATTTCTGTTTCTTCTTTTGCTTTTCTTAATTTCTCTTATCAAAATTAAAATTTCTTTTACAAAGAAAAAGGATCAACAATTGCGAGCTTTCCATAGCCACTAGTTCTTTAACCTCATCACCGCTATCGTCGTTTACCTCATGCCCTTTATCACTTGCTCCATCTACATGCGGATCGCCTATATCTCCTTTCGTTGGTTTCTCTTTCCCTGCCCCTATGTATTCCCCTGTAACCCATAAACAAAACACTGAATTGATCCTTTTCTTCTTTCTCCTTTCTTTCATTTTCTATTTCTTCTTTTTCATTTCTCTTTCTCTTCACATATGTATTCTTCCTTTATAAGCCATAAACGAAACATCAACGTAACTTGAAATGAAAAACCCAGGAAAACTAAACTCAAGCTAAATCATCGTTGTCATCCTCCACGTGAACTCGAAACCATAAATTAGAACCTGAAATCAAAACCATAAGGACAACAAGAGGTAGAAATAGACTCAAAGTCCGAGTTTATGAAGGTAGATCCAGACCATCCCTACGACCCTACCTCTTCGTCTATTTGTTTCACCGGTAAAGACAACAAGAAGGTGGGTGGTGATCAGTAATTAGAAAGATAAAGTGAAAAATCAAGATCGAGATCGGGAGAGGGAAAGACATCCACATTTGTCGATTTCTTACAGTTCTGATAGATATTTCTTGAAGTTTTGATTTCTTCGTCGATTTCACAAACCATAAACTTCAATTTTCTAAGAATAAGTAGAGAAAATGTATTTGTAGGTGGAGTTTCAATGTTTTTTGAGGTGAGGGAGAAAGACAAGTGTGTGTACGGAGAGAGAGAGAGAGAGAGAGAGAGAGAGAGAGAGAGAGAGAGAGAGAGAGAGAGAGAGAGAGAGAGAGAGAGAGAGAGAGAGAGAGAGAGAGAGAGAGAGAGAGAGAGAGAGAGAGAGAGAGAGAGAGAGAGAGAGAGAGAGAGAGAGAGAGAGAGAGGGTGGGCCCTTTAATTAAATAATTATATTTTTTTTCTTTTTTTTTAAATAGAGAAAACCTCATAAATGGTCCCTGTGTATTGAAATGACGAAAATGCCCCTTAGTTAACGGTAGAAAGCTAACGGAGTTAGGCGGAAGGACCATTTGTTAAAAGTTTTGAAACCACAGGGACCATCTGTAAGGTTTTTTGAACTTAGGGACTAAACTTGATGTTTTCGGAAACCACAGGGACCATTTTTGAAGTTTTGTCTAAAATAAAATAATTGTATCATTCCGGATATATGTACTTCAAAAACTTCTTATTTAAACATATTCACTTCAAAAATTCAGCAATGAAAGTTCAAAATTTCATATTTATGCATCTAATTTCATATTTCAGCAAAGTAATATAATCAAATATCTAATTTCTGCATCTAACATCATATTTCAACAAACAAATAACATTTAATTTCTGACTTATGCATCTAACTTTAGATTTCCACATCTAATTTCATATTTAAGCAAACTAATACAATCAAAAATCTGATTTATACATCTAACTTTATATTTCAACAAAAAAAAATAATAATAACATCTAATTTCAGATTTTTTTTCATCTAATATCAGATTTCAGTAATGTAATATTGTAATAGCATAAAAAACTAATTTTTGCATCTAATTTCATGTTTAACCAAACAAAGAACATCTAATTTTATAATTTACAAAACACAACATGTAACTTCATATGATACCTCTTATTAGAAAAAAAAAAAAAAAAAAACATAAGAAAACATAAGAATAAGATGTATCGAATTAACAACAAAAAAAAAACAGAAAAATCTTACCAATTCGAAGTTGTAGGTGGCGGACGACAGACTGACAGATGGCGGAGGAAGGTAGTGTGGAGGTCGACAAAGGTTTCTCCAGAGGTGGAGAGAGCTCCGACAATTTCTCTTTTTCCTTTGTGTCCTTGGCAACGTTCAACTCATAAACTAATTGGATTTCCTTCTCGGCAACAAGAGTAGGAAAAAAAAACTTACCAATTTGATGTTGCAGGTGGCGGACAATGGGTTGACAGTTGGCAGAGATCGACGAAGGGAGGTAAAAGAAGCGAGAAGGGTTAAAAACAGGAAATGGTTCCAAAATTAATCAGTCAACAATTTTTTTTATGAGATAGTATTGGACCGGGCAAGAGGCTTGATATTCTTATCGGATCCTATAAGCAAATCAAATAAGTTAATCAAATATCTATTAAGCTTACTGAAATGTCAAGAAAAACTGTTTTAAAAGGTGTTGTTTTGAAGAAAAATAATAATAATAAAAATAATTGTTTTAAAAGTGGTTGGTTTGTTTGAAATGTAACTTTTCAAATTATTTAAATGTCCATTAAGTCCAATGAAATGTGAGAATTGTTTTAAAATGGGCTAATTTTTATATGAACTATTTTAAAAGATATTGAAATGGTATTTTTATAATAGCAATATAAATAAATATTTTATAGAAACAAAAAGCAAGAGAAAATTGATTTATCCCTCTATTCAACTACCCATCCAAGAGCATTTGGCTTCACTTTATTTTTTATTTTTTGATACGGAGGATAATATCTTTTGGCAGCTCAATCCTCATGGTAATAATTATGCCAATTCTGCCTAAAAATCTCTTCAGGTGATCAAGAGGGCCCCTTTTTCAGTAGATAAGATTATGATGAAAGTTAATAAAATGCTACCTTATGTTGGTCGGATACTATGTTGTAATTTCTAATTTAAACATACTTTTTATTATTGACTAAATTACACAAATCATCTCTGGTTTAAGTGTCAAAATACATGTTTAATCTTTATTTTCAAAAATTAGCTCGGAACGTCCCTGGATTGCCATTTCATTACACGGTTAGTCCTTGTTGTCATTATCCGTTAGTTCTTGTTGTTTAAATCCCACACGTGCCTTGCACGCATGAGTATTTTTGTATTTTAAGATATTTTCGTCTTAGTTAACGTTGGTAACAAGATATTGGGTCCCGCCTTTCCCATTTCTTTGCACAAACTAACCCCTTCCCTCGTCATATTATTCCAATCCTCCTACAACGGAACCACCACCACCTTATTCCGTCTTCTCTGGCAAGACCGCCAGTAAACCACCGTCAGCTTTTCACCGAACAAAATTGTTGGAAATTCAAACCACTAGATCTAAAGAAAACCTGAATGTAAATCAAACAAAAATAAGATCTGAACTTAATTGTTGGAGAAACTAGATGTAAAGAAAGCAGCAAACCAGATCGATGGAGAAACTAAGAACTCATCTTTATTTCTTGAATGTTAGAATGGTGCCCTAAAATTTTTGAACCGATCTTGATTCTTGACCCATTATGTTTATAGATCTTGATTCCTGAATTAATCTTGATTTTTTAAATACCTAAAATGATCTTGATTTTCGACTCGTCATGTTTACAGAAGGATCTATAGGAGAATGTTTGAATGTTGACGCCTTCTAACTAATTTTCTTTTCCGGTATAATGGATTTTTCACCACCACCAACGACGCTAGAACCATTGTTGCGTTCTTTCCTCTTCTCCCTCTATACTTTCTAGGTTCTTTTTGAAAATATATTCCCATTGTTTAGAAGCATAAATGATTGTGTCGAGGTCGAATCAAAGAATATTATCCGAACTAGGGCTAACTGAAGGTTTAATTGTGGGTTTTACCACGGTATCTTCTTTATCAGGTGGGTTGTCGTTGTTTTAGGAGTTGAAATGCTGAAGGGAGAGGAGGATGCCACTAGAAAATAATTCATTGGCAGAATGGAGAGTGGTTTGTTGGGAGGATGGGTTTCTGAACATCCAGGTTGTGAATTAGAAGCGCTTCTTCTTCTGTCATTGTTGTTACTTAAGTAAATTGTGGGAGTTTTCATGAGAGATATAAAGAGAACAAGGTCAATGTTAGAGAGAGAAAAGAGGGCAATGTGGGACCAAGGTTTTTTTATTATAATAAAAAGAATAAAAATATATTTAAACGTTAGACCTTAAAAAACAAAAATACCCATGTGTTGAAGTACATGGGCCACTTAAATGGAAAACACTAACGAGTAACGACGATAGGGACCAACCGTGTAAGGAAATATCAACCTAGGGACAGTCTAAATTAATTTTATTAAATAGGGACTAAATATGCATTTCGGCACCTGGACCAGGGACGATTCGTGTAATTTACTCTTATATTATTATTATTATTATTATTTTTGAACCGGCAAATACAAATATACTAATCTACTCCTAAACTAATACCTAATTCCACATATGTCCACGACGGGACTTGAAGCCTCGATTTAGTGAACTTCAACATTCGATGTGGGTTTCTATAAGATGTTGAATTTTGAATTGACAAAACTGCAAAATTAGTCCCTGTGGTTTGCAAAAAACTTTGGATAGGGTCCAAAAAGTTTTCAACTTGCATGGAAGGTTCAAAATGAAGAAATTTCTTTGATTTTAGTCCAAAAAAAACTTGAAAAGACGGTTACGCCCTTTTATTTTATTTTTTGTTTATTTTATAATTATTCTAATAGTATTTTAACTTAAAAAAAGGAATTATCCCTCTCCCCCTCTCTCTCTCTCTCTCTCTCTCTCTATATATATATATATATATATATATATATATATATATATATATACAAACGCATTAAACGCTACACCTTTAAATCCTAAATCTATCGGTACACAAATAAATTTTAATCTGCGTCGTCTTCTCTGATCCAGATCTTCATTTTCCCACCCCACCATTGCTTCAATTCAGATCCATTGGAGACAACAAATTAGTATCTCCACCGAAAACTTTCACAAACACCTTGGAAATGACTAATTGCATAACCATGGCTACTAAGATCGTCCACGACCATCTCCGCCTTCCAATCTCGCACCTGTAACTAGCAACTGCCATCGGTCTGTTCTCTGTCTAATGTATCACCACTTATCTAGAGAAAACAATTAACAGGGTACCGCATCTCTCCAGCATTCGATCATCCTTCATATTCTTTCAAATCTTATTCAGCCAAGGAAAACCTCACTCCATTGAATCCAAACGAAATCAGAATTTCAATCGTGTCCATCGAACTGCATCACAAACGAAAATTCATAAATTTGAAAACTCCTTTTGATTAATTTTCATTACCTTCCCATTTCGAAGCTCACAATCAATAAACAAATCCCATTCATCAACACAAAGAATTTCAGATAAAAATTTGAGCATTTATATCTTTAATGCCAAAAAAATCAAAAAGAAATTTATTGGGAAAATCTTAAAATCAATCCATTAACAAATTATAATAAAGAAGAAGATAGTGAAGAGGATTTCAACATCGAAAAGTACATCAAAAATGAAAAATCATACCATGTATCTCTTTTATACACGAATGAAGACCCCGGGACCCTTGAAATTTCAATGAAATTACCATCTCTATCCTTCGTCTTCTTCGTAGATTTCCAGATAAACAACAACCACCATTATCTCCAAGAGACTAATTAGGATGAAGATAAAAAAACCCAGATATGATTGTGAGGCGACCATCAGGCTGAATTCTTTTCTGATAAGACGACCACGAACAGTAGGGATCTTGATGAGAAGTGATTCTTGCTGAGGTTTCATCCTTGTCATTTCCATAGCCTCCGA
This sequence comes from Lactuca sativa, assembly GCF_002870075.4. NCBI lineage: Eukaryota > Viridiplantae > Streptophyta > Magnoliopsida > Asterales > Asteraceae > Lactuca > Lactuca sativa. The sequence continues at coordinate 128,125,244 of NC_056626.2, forward strand.
TTAAAAGATATGTGCTTGAGAGGATTGGAAGTATGAAAATGTCGTGGAGAGAGAGAGAGAAAAAAAGGGGGAGGGCATCGGCGGGGGTAGGGTGTGTAGGTTAATGCTTTTCTTTTCTCTTTTTATTTTAATAAATTATGTAAAATAATTTCAAAAAAATACAAAAAGAAATAAAAAGGGCAAAATTGTCATTTCAAGTTTACCAAGGACCAAAATCAAAGAAAATTCTTGATTTTGGACCTTCCATGCAAATTGAAAACTTTTTGGACTATAACCAAAGTATTTTGCAAACCACAGGGACTAATTTTGCAATTTTGTCTTTTGAATTGCTAAATTGTTGGGAGCTTCTCTTTTGGGCTTTCATTTCTTCATTAAATCAATAATTTAATTTTCTTTCATGTTAACTAGAAATTGTAGGCGAATTTTTAGAAGTGCGGGCATATGGGGAGTAATTTATAAATTTTCTATTAGGTAGAGACTATTTTTTATAATATTTTTAAACATATAATGTTTTATAATTTATTTTCTATAAATTAAAAGGACAATTTTATAATTTATTTTCTACATATAGGTCAAACCTATCAACATACGAAAATATTAAACAAAATGACTCTTTCTTTAAAATAAATAAATAAAACTCATAGATAAACCTTTTTTGTAAATTGCAAAATTATAGGGATTAAACTGTCAATACCTAAAAACTTTGTGGTAAAGTCCAAACTATAAAAAATCTAGCCGTAAAATTCTAAAACTCCAAAAGAATATTGTTCATAATAAAATTTTAATTAATATATAATGTAGGAAAAATGACGCAACGATCATGTTATGTATTACGACTTACCTCATTCGGTCATTAAAGTTATTTCTTGTCCTTTAAGGGAATAAAGTTGTTTTTATTAAAATGTCCATTTGGAAATTTTGAAGGGGTAAATTGGTTACCCCTTTATCATGTCATTAAAATAAAATGCTAGATAAGAGCATTTCTTATTAAATGAGGGTTCACACACACACACACACACACTCTCTCTCTCTCTCTCTACCCAAAAGACAAGAAGGGTTGTTGCCCCCTTCAATTCCTGCCACAATTGTAGCCTCCTTGCTTCTCCTTCTTTTCTGTTACTCCTCTGTTATTACCGTCGACACCATTCTTTCTGGTCACTCCTCCGCCCCCATCGTCGTTGATTCAACCACCGAACAAAATTTGAAAAAAAAAACATCTTCAAACCTATTTTTTGCAATCCAATCAAACCTAGAAAACAACTTCATAAAACAATGATCTTAACCCATTCAAACTCAGGAACAAGGAACCATGAATCCAAACCTATTCAAACAAGTTGCAAAATATTTAAACCTATTCAAACCATTGTCTCCTCCGGTAACCACCATCGGTCACCTCCAACCTAAAATCAAAATTTGTTTCAGGACGAACACCAACACCGCCGCTCATAAGCTTGCTTCCCATCAATCCGACTTCAAATCGAGCAGTCAACAACCACAAAACACGAAGAATGATCAAAAGGTTTTCAAGAAGGAGATTTTCATCATCCAACACCGAATCAGCCATGAAATCAGCAGACATAATGATGAAGACGAGAACCTCAAGTTGTACCAAAGAAGAAGTGGATGTGATTTTGATACAATTAGGCAGGCTTAGCCGGAGTAATTCCTTCGAATCTCAAACTGTTCACCTCGTCCTTCCCAACCACCGTCGGTTTAATTACCAAATACAGATCCATCCACAATCTTCGTCGAGTTCTTTGTACATGGAGGCGATTTCAAACCTTTGAACCCTAGATGGGGAGGGGAAAATTAAAGGATACTGGGCAAGGTATCCATTTCAGATGAAGGTGGCATTGAAGAAATCAATATGGGTTTGTTCTTTAAATCTTAAATAACGTTAGAGATAGAGAGAGAGAGAGGTGGATTTAATTTATTTTTTAATTAACTAAAAGCCATTTGCGTCTATTAATCTGCTAAAAAGGTTAAAGGGACTAGATGAACAGGTCACTAACCAATTTGTTCCCTTAAAAGACATGAAAATAAACTTTAGGTAGTAAAGGGGTAAAGTCAAAATACATAGTAGGGTCATTGCGTCATCCCTCTTTTTTAAGGAGATAGCAATTGTGATATTTGCATTCTCAAATTCGATTATGATTACGGCATCCCTCTTCATAGTTCGAATTGTGAGAAATCGCAAAAGGTCTAAACATTTGAGACATATTGTTGTAAGTTCTAGAATTGTTTAGACACACATGTGAGCTGTCTAAGGAAATGTGTATGAGTTTGAGAAGCCTAGATGAAGTCTTATCAAAACATCTCGTGTCAGAAATCTGAACTTTGGTAAGGAAGTCAATAAGTATTGATTTCTAGAAGTTCAACTGATTTCTGGGTACATGTCAAAGCCAGTGGGAGCATAAGTGTTACGCTAGTAAGATAATGATTATTATTCTAGTGAGAGCATAATTATTATGGTAAGTGTTGTAAGTTAGCAACGTTAATTATAGAAAACAAAAGTTTCAAATCGCAAAGTTGCAGGGTTTGAAAAGTTGTTTTGCTATAATTAAGAGGGAGGAATTCATACTTCATTTCAATTCTAAAAAGCTTAGATTGAGATTTTAATCAAGTTTAGTAAAAATATATATGAATGTTATGTTAAAAAGATTCAACATACGAAAATTATGTATATGGAAATATTATAGCAAGATAATGGTAAAGTATCACGTCTTTATGTGAGACATTATGGATCGTATCATATGCTTTGGGTATAGGGTCGATTGCATATGCTATAATATTATGTGTTATGAATTTTCTAAATGCCTAGGGCATTAAGAGGGAAAATGGACCAGGGCTGGATATGACTAAAATGGTTAAGCAATTGTTGAGGACGATATGAGGTTTACCAAAGATTGGTTGCTTATGGACAGTTGGAAGTATAGTGTAAATTTTGGAAGGATCATGTTGTGTCACACCCCGACCAACGGCGGAAAATGCCGGAGTCGCGACGTTATAAATTGAATCACAGTCAACCACATATGTTGAACATTTAAAGTACAATAATTAATATATTACAAACTTTCAAATTTCTTTTTTTTAAAAAAAAAAGAAAGCATTACAATACTTTAACATTTGACGATAAAAAGAAAAAGAAACATATCACAATTATTTAATAGTAAGGAAATAATATTTCCTTAGCACCGACGCCATACCTTCGACTTCTTATTTACCTGAGAATACACACATTTTAAAAATACGTCAACAAAATTGTTGGTGAGCTCCATAGGTTTTGACGCTGAGAGTTTTATAAAATAAAATGCAATTTTTATGAATGTAAGAACTATAAACCAAGGAAACATACATCTTTATAAATTTCAAATAAATATAAATTAGATGAACATATTTTCTTGAATCAGTATAAGATCTCAAAATCAATATTATTTAGAATATATAAATAGCAATTTATATATTTTCAATAAGTGAATTACCAATTATTTACCTTATGTAAATAAATAATATCACTAAACCAATAACACCAATACCTTCCGTTTTGATTCATATTAATATTTTTGGTAATGGATTTCCGGGGTTATGTAGAGTTTAATAACCAAGCTATAAGACTTGTATCCGCCTCTGTTAAATATAAAATAGTTCCAACGACGCTTCATCAACGTCAAAACAACAATTAGATAAAATAAGAAGTTATCGTCCGTTTTGTCTCGTCATACGAAGGTTGTAGCTAGCAACCGCGCACGGGGTGTCAATCCGTATAGATCTATACATAACATTCTCCGCTCCTTGGGGATTAACGGTTATTACAGAGGGCTTCACTAAGTTTATATTCTTAGTTTGATGAAAAATAAGCTCACATAAAGATCCCGTATTTTTGTTCACAATTCTTTAGTTATATAAAGTTTATTTATCTTTGAATAATAACAAATAAAAACTTATTAGCGAAACTCAAGCCGCATAACGGTTGTATTCGGAACAATAGCAAATTTTCAATTCAAGTGAAAATCCACAATTTTAACGATTATCAGATATAAACCTATAGTTTATTAGTTTATAATAACAGCTAGAAATTTAACAAATATTCTTGTAACCAAATATTTAATATTTTATAAAGTGACAATATTAAACATCCAAAATTACTATTATTATTATTATTTTTATATATATAACCATTAGTCGACATATTAGTAAATATGTATGTCTTAGACATATTAGTACATATGTATGTCTTATTGGGTTTATATAAGTCTATAATTTTGCACATTTTTATACCCAAAAGTGACCTATATATAATAACAGTAACATATTACGTATAATTATTTACATATATGTAAATAATAGAATAACATGCAATGAGGTATATAGATACAAAATTTGGAGATTTTTAATGTTTCATTATGATATAAGAATAAGTACAACAAGTTTTATAGGGTAAGAAATTCATAACTCCATTTTACGTGAATAGTGCATTTTTGTGGATAAAAGCTTTTATGCGACACAAAAACGGTCACAATATGTATAAAAGTGTCATATAAGTAATAAATGTAACATTTAAAATTTTATGAACTCATGCAATTTCTTATAGTTTGAACCTTTAATATCATATGCTTGTGTGTATTCCCCCCCCCCCCCCCCCCATAACTGTTTAACAAAGTAAAAAGGGGCCATGGAGACTCACATTAGTAGCGAGAGTTGGGAAGTGTCGGGAAGATCGAGTTTTGAGCGGGTTTTGCTCCGGGATTCTTGGAGTCGACTTATACACCTAGAAACAGAAAGGTAACGTAATAAGGAAACTATATATGTTTGTTTAGTATCGAACCCATCATCGGGATTATCTTGTCGGGACTGTTCATGCCACCGGCCACCATGGCAGGTGTTGGCTGTTCTTCGGGATTTTTGAATGTGTTCTGAATAGAAAAGAATGATATATGGTTACTTGAGATCAATGGAGGAGTAAGGAATGACGAGAAACTGCTTGAAGGTTGAAAAGAGATGAAGACAGGAGGGTAAATAGTGGTTGTCGCCGGTTCTTCTTCTCCAGTGAGCAGTGTCGACGGTCCTGTTTGCGATCGGAGGCTTGCTTCAACTGGCCATGGCGGTGGTTTTGTGGTTATCGGTCAGTCTGCCATTAAAATGGAAGGAATACGAGAGGTTGGGTTGAAGAAGGCAACAACTTCGGTTGTTGCTGGGTTTTTCTGTGATCTAAAGGAACACGAGAGAGAGGGAGTTGAGAAGATGAAGGGGCATGTGAAGAGTGTTATCTAAAAATAAATTCAGTAGTGAGATATTTGATCATATTTCTTGTATAGTTTGATGATCGAATGAAGATATGGAAGTAGATTTGAAATAGTTCCAAAGATATCAAGCATGTGAGGTATTTGTGAGTATGCAGGTGAGAGAGATAGAGAAGAAAGGGGGAGATGAAGTTTCGTAGTAGTCCTGGGGGATATTTCTTCCAGATTGTTTTGAAGACTATGTGTGAGGTTATGTGGGACCTAAGATCCCAATTGAGATTTAGAAGTACCTCATCCACTTGCCTATGATTGTAATGTGTGTGGGACAAGTAATGGAATAAAAGGCAGATGTATAACTTGGTTACGTTCCTTCTAGTTTGCTATAACATTCCCATGTATACACACGTATACATGTATATAGTTACATTATATGGCTTTCAATGCATATTTGTGGTATAATTATTTATAGATTTTAATTATAAAATTTAATCATTTCCATTTGTTTGGTTTCATTTATCGTAAGATATTATGAACTTAAATATCAAATATTGGTCTCACTTGAGTATAAAGGGTTTAATCGCAAATAGGTGAATAATGACTTAAATTATTTATAATAATACCGGTTAATACACAATAGCTTTTATTATAATAATATTCGAGGTGATTGACCGACAAATCCTGGACCGATTTTTGTCAATTGTTACATGTTGGCATACTCTGAGAAGAGGTAACTCTTGTTCAGAAGTGATGGTCAAAATGGGAATATAGAAATGTCTCCATAAGTGGAAGTTATTCTTTAAATCCGTGTAAGATTAGAAAACTCAATGCAAGAAGGATGTTCAAAGGAATGTACTTTGGATGTGAGACTTCGTTTCCATGGAATTGCTCTCCATTGGAATACTTTGTAATGTCTGTTGGCAAGTCTATGTGAAATTTGTGCATAGTCATTACAAGAGGGTCATTGCATATAAGTTTATAATCTAAACATATTACAGTATGGCAAGAATTTGGTATTCTTACATTTACGATAAAGATTTAGAATTGTGAATCAGTTTCATTGAAGATGTGTTCAATTGATCTTGGTGGTTTTCGACGCCAACAAAATTAATAACCCTAATTGTTACACACTAAAATAGCGTATAGTGGTAAAGGGATCGAATCCACAGAGATTGGTTCAATGTATAACTCTATGAAAAATCTCTTTGTAAAAGTACTTGTAAAATAACAATAAAATAAAATAAAATGGAGGCTTTTGGTGTTTTGAAGTACTTGAAACAGACTAGAATTAACTATGATTTAAAGAGACAATGTCAACAAAAATAAGAGTTTGATGTAAAACCAATAAGGGAGAGATGGTTGGCTTAAAGTTTACTCACTTTGATTTTTGATGAACATATCATTAGAATCCAATGGTGCAATACTTTGATTTAATTCCTTAATTTGGATATAGCAATCCAAGGAGCTTGAGATTACCTAGACTTTTCTTAATTGTTGAAATGGCTAGAGAAGCTCGTAACAATTTCCTTAGTCAAAGTCACTAATTTCAAATAGCATGTAATCAGTGAAAGTCAACTAGCATTAAGAACCAAAAAGTCACCAAATCCAAGAGGAGTCAATTGCTTTCACTACCATGTTGGAGAAAATATTTTTATGATTGTGTGAAGCAAAAACAACACAAAAATCATTTGTTGCTTGCTAATTTGAGGATCCTTTACTTAATCAAGAAATTAGCCAACTAATCACCACAAACACATTTAAACTCATGAATAAAAACATACTAGTAGTGATAATATGTTGAAACACAAAACAATTCCATAAAGATTTAAAAACAAGTTCATGGATTCTTCAACATTCAACAAAAGTTCAAAGGATTCAACAAAAAGTCAACCAATATTTGTTTAGCCAGGCATGACTAAACTCAAAGAAGCAAAGTTAGTTAAGATTGTACAAAACATTTGACAAGAATCAAGAGGTGAAAAAAAGATATTCTTGAGGTGTTCTTGGCCTTTAAAAGTGCTCCAAAATCCAGAGGGAAAGTGTCAAACTCGGACCTCCAAGATAAGGCTGAAGAGGCACATCAACCTTCCCAATATAGAGCTCTAGGTAAAATCCCGAAATTGCCCCTTCAGGAATCCACACGGGCCATAGGGAATCTTACGCGGGCCGCGTGACTGCAACGAAATTTTGGGCTTCTTCAAGTCTTGGGCCCTCACAGCTAATCCATTGGCACAGTTCGAGTCCAATCAGGTTCTAGCCCATTTTTCTTCAATTTCTTCAATTTGAGCCCAATTTGTCTCTCCACATCACTCAAAACTTCCGCAAACTCCTAAACATCGATCTTGCACACTCAAGAATTCTCTCGTGCCCTTTCAAATTTAAAGTTCAACACTTCCACGGCTTCAAGCAATTGACAAGCTCACTCCATGAATCACCTCCACAACCATCAAGCACGAAATCCCCATTGCTCTTCAAGTCCAATTGCCTCCCAAAAATCCCGCTCCGCTAGTCTCCAAAAAATCTGCAATAATGCTCAAGAAACTATAAAGTACCCGAAATGGTCATAAAAATAATAAAAAGGAAAATGTGCATGGAAATTAACTAAAATGCGAATGAAATGTCCTAAAAACTATAAAAAGAAGTAAATAAAATGAAGCTATCATATCTATTTCACAAAGAAAGGACCATAAAAAAACATAGTGTACATGCTTGGAGCATGGGATAATTATTGTTTTAATTCAAGTATTAAGTTGATTAATCGAAAAATTATACAATGAATAATGTGTAATCAATATGGTGATTAAATAAAGTTGTTTTTATTTATATTCATAAGTTCTAAGACCATATTGGATTCGTTTATTCTTGTGTTTCACTTTGCATGTTTTGACTTCTCGGATAACTAGGTTATTGAAACCATCCATAGTCGATCATACTTTGGAAGTAGGTATTGAGGCAAGACTGTCATGAATCTAACTGTAGATTGTCTAAGTGTTTTAGACATAGCACAAGTTTGTTGCAGTGTTCATGAGTACTCATGGAATAAGATTCGAGTATTGGATTAAACTTACACTCATCTGAATCACTTCATGGATTTTATCACGAGTGATTGGTGAGACGATAATATCTTATATTCTTGAAACCAAAACATATGAGTTGTAGTTTACAAGTCGGTTTCACATTGACGTATGTAAACACATCAGTAACTTGGTGTTATAAAACATATTGTTGTGTGTGATTTGATGAGTAAGTACAAGCAAGCATATGAGTCGAATTTTACCTGTTCCTTTTACCCTTAGAGGGCTAAAAGCGATATCTGTGGGCCCCTCGATGATTTGGTGATGACAACCCTAAGTGTTTGGCCAAGCTTGGACTGGTTTGATTTTTTCAATTAGTCAATCGTCATAAATCGGAAATCGGGAAACATCAGATAGACAGAGAGCATGATTATAATCCATGTCTCAGTCCATACGATATCTATAATAGAGGAATATATAATCCTTTATCCAATGGACGTGTCATTGACTAGGTCAGGGTTCGACAACGACTTTTAAGAGCTACGATAGCTAGTCGGGATTTTGGAGTCGTACTTGCAATAATAGTTATTAGACTTATCCAAGTGGGAGACTGTTGGATAGACCTGGCAATGGGGCGGGTTTGGAGCGAATCGACATTGATCCAAACCCTTTTAACAAATTCCAAAACCCGATCCAAACCCGCAGGGTTTTGAATTATCAAACCCATACCCTTATCCACCGAATCAGCAGATATCCAAACTCGCTCCGTAACCCGTATGTTTTTTTGAATAATCAAACACATTTGACTTAAATCATAAAATCACATTTGTTAAATAAAACAAATGTTGATTTAGAAAACACATTATGTACTCGAAGACTTTCGATTGGAATTAAAATTATTATTGTAGTTACTTCCAATTGGTTTTTGACCCTCGATTGCATTGATAAAGAATAACAATTACAAACTTTCTTCCAATTGATAAATGAATTTATTGATTTATAAATGAAATTGGTGTTTACATGGTTAAATATAAATGAAATGACATCATGATTCTTGGGAGACGACTGGAAGTCTAGAAGTTGAGTCCCCGGGTCCTATGTATAAATAGTTTAGTCTTTGGCCTTTTCTCTTTGGATTTACGATTGGAATTTAAAGTAAAATTTAGGCAGTATAAAATACAAATGTATAATTCTAAAATTTATATGGGGCGGGTTATAAATGCAGCGGATCAATGATGATCCATACCCGACCCTTTTAATAAAAGGGTTAGCGGGTACGGGTCGTTAACGGGTAAACGAATCAAAAACTATGCTCCAAATCCGTATAATTGTTAAGGGTTTGGATCGGATCAGGGTTAAAACCCGCTCCATTGCCAGGCCTACTGATGGATTAGGTGTCTAAGCCCATAAATATAATTGGTATGTACTTGACCCGAGAGTAGCATGGTCCATTTCGGGTTGCTATCACCAGGACAATTTGATAGGATGGATACTTGAGTAAGAGGTTACTTATGATTTATTAATATATTATAAGTTCTAATGTATTAATATAAAATCATATTATTTAATTAGTATTGGTCAAGAATTAATTTGGAATTAATTATGTTATCAAAAGAGACTAAATAAATATATGGGGATTGATTTGGTAAATCAATGATTCTTATAGTGTGGGCCAATTGTTATTTAGGATGGGCTAAACCAATATGGTAGTCCATGGAGGTTTAACCATGGAGCCTAAGTAATATAAAAGGTCATGGGCATTAGGATTTGCATGGATGTAACCCTAGACTTTGCCACACTATAAAAGGACTCCCTTACCACCCAAAATCGACCACTGGAGTTATTAGAGTTCATTAGAGCCGATTTTGGAGCTAGCAAAATCTCTATCAAGTTCTCATTTGTCCTAGGTGTGTTTTGAACCGTTTGAGGCATCACACCTGAGGTGACAAGTTCTTAAAGGCCAAACACAACAAGCTACATCAAGAGGTAATCGTATAACTCATTCTTATGTTGTTTATGTCTATTGTATGCTAGTTGTAGGCTTAATGCTTTGGAAACAATATTGCATGTATAATTAGAGAAAACATAGATCCAAAGCATTTAGGGTTGTATGTGCACCATAGGATGTTGTAGTATACAAAACCCAACACATATTCCTTGTCCTCGTAGCGAGTGACCATCCTAATGTTCCGAATCCAGTCATTGAAGTTCGAACCATCAAAGATGACCCTCCCACACAAGTTCATGAGGGAGAAAGAGCCCGAAGGGTTTGAGCCAGAAGCGGTGTTGGAGGACATCTGAAAAAAAAAAGACAAAGTTTAGATTAGATAAAAATCCTTAATATAACACCCAAATGAAATATTAAGGTTAGGACCCAACACAATATTTTACAATTCGGAAGAGGGATGTCGTAATCCAATTGCAAAATATTTGAAGGTAGGTAAATGACGATTTACCAATTTCCACCATGAAAAACGAAAATTGAATATTAAGTTTTAATTAAATTGAAATTCCTAGATTCTTTTGAGATTCATTGAACTTTTCAATGACATGTTTAAATCTCGATTATGCCCTTCAAGTTTGTGACTGTGATGTCGAGGATCACAAACAAGGTGTGAATAACCATGCAAATGTGCTTGGTACTCTTGATGTTATTTATCACCTAATCAATGTGCCGGTTAACCACACACACTCCATTGATCTATGACAAACATCAAGCTACCCTTTGCTACCCTTACTAGTCCAAGTTAATGTGTCGGTTAACCACACACGCTCCATTAACGACTTGACAAGGTGCAAAGTGCAATTTTATGGAATAGCATCATTTTCACATTTTTCCTAAAGTAACTAAGATTGAGAATTTTATAAAACATTTAGTTACTTTATAATTATCATTATACTTTTAATGAGAATTAATGTCCTATCCTACCCATTCAGCTAACGACCCTCCACCATTCAAGGAAGCAGCGGGTGAGTGAGAGTGGACACTCATTAAACCACCATTTTATAGGTAGTAACCTTATACCCCCCCTTATAGACCGACTTCGTGAATGAGGCCTACTAACAGTAAGACTGACTTGTCTTATACATATATATAATTATTAAACTTATAATATTATAATAATATAAGGGTTGAATTTTAATCTTTTAAAATTCTAAGGTTTGGAATTAAATGTTTCGTAAGAGAGACTTTACAAATTCCAAAACTTAAGGGCAAGTTTTGAAACTCTTCAAAACTTTTGGGTTCCATAATTTATGAGTTAATGTATTTTAATGAATGCAACTCTTGATGTTTCATAACTTGAGGACAAGTTATGGAGTTGTTTAAAAACATTTAGATCAATTTTTAATTAATAACATTATCATATAATTTACCATTAATCTAATCTAACTCATAAGGCAAGGTAATTCAAATCAAATAAAACAATAATCAACTTATTATCTTAAAATTTGACAGTTGTCCTTTAATTAGATGAGGATAATCATTACCATATAAAAAAACACGAATTTTATGATATAAATAAGTTTGTGGTAATGATCCTAATCCAATTATGGCCAAAAGGCTCGAAAATTTGCGAGCAGAAGGTTCTACTCGATGAGTGCATGAACTGGACTCGTCGAGTTGCCAATTTGTAATTGAACTCGTCGAGTCAAATCATTGGACTCGGCGAGTTCATCAGCCAGAGGCCAAAAATTTGATTTTTTCAGCTTTGAAAAATAACCAAGCATTAATATAACATAAAACAAACCTGACTCTGATACCACTGATGGGTTTTGAGCACTATAACACTCCTATGGTGCACATACAACCCTAATGCTTTGGTTCTAAGTTCTCTCTAGTTATACATGTAATAAACAATTTTCCAAAGCATGAATCCTAACTAGCATGCAATTTGACATATGAATGAAAAAAACTAGTTAGAAGGCTACCTCTTGTAGTAGCTTGAATTACTTGACCTTTAAAAACTTAGCACCTTAAGTGTGATGCCTCAAATGGTTCATAAAACACCACCAACAATTGGAGAACCTGAGAGAGAGGTTAGAGGCAGTCAAGAATTCGACTATAGTATCTCTAAGATCACTAGTGTTCTCATTCTAGACAAGGGGTTACATATATATAATGTAAAATTCCAATGGTTATGCGTAAACCCTAATACCTACACTTGGGTTTGTAATGGACTAACACTATATGGATACTTACATAAGCATAGCCCATCACTAATCAATCATGGATTATTAGCCCAACCAATACGTATCTTTGATTTACACAATCAGCCCTTATATATTTAATTAGTCTCTTTTGATCACTAAATTAATTCCAAATTTTTTCTTGATCGATACTAATTAAATAATATAATTCCTCTTTCTCAAATATTCATCATATCATATTTGTTCTGGTGAATGCAACCCAAAATGGACCATGCTACTCTCAGGTCAAGTACATACCAATTATAGTTATGGGCTTAAACATCTAATCCAACATGTATCTGTTAGGCAATGCCAAAGAGTAAGGGATACTACAATGGGGATGCTACAAGGGAAGTTAGAAGACACTATGCCGGGGTTTGGGACTATGCAGTTGCAATTAGGTTGAGTAATCCGGGTACAACTTTCTTGGTGGGGGTAGAAAGTAATCCGGGGAGTAACTATTTCAAGAAGTTTTATGTTGGCTTCAAGGCGTTCAAAGATGGATGAAATAGAGGACGTAGAAGGGTAATATAGCTATATGGTAGTTTCTTGAAGGTCCAGGTAAAGGGGGAGATTTTAACTGTTATTGGGAGGGATGTAGACAACCATGTCTACCCAATAGCATGGGCAGTTATGAATGTTGAGAATAAGGATAACTGGACCTGGTTCATTCAGAATTTGGTTGTTGATTTGGATCTTAGTGCTGACAATGGACTGGTTGTTATCTCAGACCAACACAAGGTACTAAAAACATATATTAGTATACAATATATATTTATATGTAACACTCATTAATTTTTACATGAGTTGTGTTTGTTTGTTAATTATAGGGACTTCTACAGGTTGTGGCAAACCTACTCCCCCATGTTGAGCACAAACAATGTGTTATACATATCTTTGCAAACTTTAGGAAGAAATTCATAGGATTAGAGCTAAAGAATTTGTTCTGTGAAGCTCCTATGAGTACAGTGGAAGGGGACTTTCTTGATACAATAGAGAAGATAAATAAGATAACATAAACATGATACACCTATCTTATGGCAAGGAAACCTGAAACCTGGTGCAGAGCCTTATTTTCTCATGGGTATGCCCGTGAAGCAGTAGAGAATAAGGAAGAAGCCTCTACTTACAATGCTAGAGGAAATAAGTATTCTCCTTATGAAAATGTTTTTATCATCAAGGTCAAGAGGTAGCCAAATGGAGGGGTAATTGTAGGCCTAACATACAACTGAAGATTGATGAATTTGGGAAAGTTGTGAAGTAATATAAGTTTTTATGGGCATGTATCCAAATGTATTATGTATTTATTGTTTATGTGTATACTTTGTTTGTTTTGTGTGTAGGTTGTGGACAATGTCGGTGATATTTTTGAGACTAGGTATGGCTAAAATGGATACAAGGTTGATTTAGGTACTAAAGGAAAAATTAAATTAAAGTCTTTTCCCAAGTTAGTGCCACAAACATGCTTTTGTCCTTTTTAAAAAAACCCGGATATTTGGATTAATCTTCCCCGATTCTAATAAATGAATAAGTTTATTCACTTATTGACAAGTGTCACAATATTAGAAATCTTCAATAATATTATATGCCACCTATCATGCACATGTCAACCTATTAATTATCTCTTTCAAATTTAAAATTTAAAATTCTCACTCTAATTACATTAAATTAATAATTGATTCTTCATTTCAAATTTCAAAATTTAAATTTCACATTCTAATTACATTAAATTAATAGCATTAGAATAAAAAATAAAAAATAAAATAAAATTAATATATATCATAAGGTGATATAATTTTACGTGTTTATTTAAATCAACAATTATAATTTTGTATAACTAAAAATATCTCTTAATTAATAATTTATTTGAAATAACATATTAATAATTTTGAGTTTTTACTATAAAAGTTTAATTAATTTAATAACTGTGATTCTCACGGGTTATAAACTTCTCCATCTCCATCCCTATTCTAATAAAAAAATATGTATATTCTCTTATTGACAAGTGTCAGACTATTAGAACTCCCCATTAATATTATATGTCATTTATCATATGCCACATGTCAACCTATTTATTATCCATTTCAAATTTTAATTTTTTCATTCTAATGACATTAAATTAATGATTGATTCTCTATTTTAAATTTCAAAATTTAAATTTTTTCACTTTAATTATATTAAATTAATAACATTAGATTAAAAATTAAATAAAATTAATACATATTAGAATGTGATATAACTCAAGTATTTATTTAAATCAACGATTATAATTTTATATAACTAAAAAAATATCTCTTAAGTAATAATTTATTTAAAATAATTGATTAATAATTTTATTTTTTTAATAAAAAAATTTAATTAATTTTAGTTTTTGTAGTTTATAAGCTAGTATGAAATATAACAAAAAATATAAGGGCTATTGTGCATATAAATAAAATATAAGGATTTCTGAAGGCTATTATTTTAAACAATATATTAATTTACTCCGTATTTGTCTTCTGAAGAAACCCTTATATATTTGACGATCGCATATGGCACTCCTTTTTGCTCACACGCGGTCAAAAGCATCGGTCATCAAAACACACTTTTCCCAGAACCCCCTCGCCATCTCTCTTCGCCGCCGTAGTACGGTAGAGTACGCCGTCGTTCGCACACCGGTTGAAATTCTCGTTGCAACAAACAATCTAACTCTTCTAACTTCTATTTCAGATCCTTTTCTTTTTCATTGCATGCTCCCAGATAAAGAAATTCTAAATTCTTTGTGTACTCGAAACCCTATTTTTTATTTTTATTTTTTCTTTTTGATTTCCCCTCCTTTGCTTGTGATTTTCTCAAGCAGAGTTCCATCAAAAGACACAGGAACATACTGGTACGTTTCTTGGTACGTGTATTACAAAATTTCCTATTTTTGTTTTGCGCTATGCTTTTCTTTTAAAGCCAAATCGGGAAAAATATGAAAATTGGAGTGATTTTTGTGCGTATATCACACTCTGTTACATCCCTTTTTAAAATGTACTATATCTTTTGATTGGATTGCTGTAGATTCACTTCCAACTTCAAGAATCAAGATTGATGTGATTTTGTGAATTTATAGAAAGATTTCTACCATGTCTAACTTTTTTCTATTGCTTTTGTCACATCGATCACTTTTGACAAAATACTCACCACTTTCGTGATGCCTTTGCAGTGAATGATATAATCTGAATGGATATTGCCGAGTTCTTTAGGGATACTGGTATCCTAGAACTGGAAACAGGATCAGTTAAATTGGAGAAAAATCTAGATGGAGTATCGAGTCAACAAATACAAAACCATACTGATGTAACCCTGAATAAAAGGTCCAAGATTCATGGTGTAAGACAAGAAACCGAAGAAAATAGAAGCTCTAGTGGCACCAGTGTGTTGGATCAAGAACAATCACCAGCTGATGATGCAAATCTGTGCTCAACATCTCCAATATGTGCTGCACCTCTTTGCAGACAATTTTGGAAAGCTGGAGCTTACAATGATGATCTTACTCCTAAGTCCACAATTAAATGTATTCACCTTTTACAAATCACATTATCATATTTTATTTTCCCACTTCATTCTAATGACTTGTTTCTTACATGACAGCTGGTTCTAGTTATCTACATATACACCCGAAATTTCTTCACTCAAATGCCACTTCTCACAAATGGGCTTTTGGTGGTATGTTAAGTTTTACAATTACTTTGCATAAAGTCGCAACTTTTTAAATCTTAACACTCTGTTAACTTGCATTTCAGCCATAGCTGAGCTTATTGATAACGCTGTGGATGAGGTAATTAGCTTCTAAATTTCTTCTTATTAAACGAAGAACAATACTATCACTCATTTGTTTTTTGTCCTAAAGTCTAATGGGTATAAAAATTCGATTACTTTTTGTAGATACAAAAGGATGCCACATATGTAATCATAGACAAAACAACAAACCAAAGAAATGGAACCACAGCATTGCTAATTCAAGGTAACATTAAGATAATTACATTTATCATGCTTTTGAGTTTTCATATTTTGGTGCATTTTCTTTTGAGGTTGTGACACTAAAGTTCATTTACTGAAATTAGATGATGGAGGTGGAATGGATCCAGAAGCAATGCGCAGGTGTTTGAGTTTTGGGTTTTCAGAAAAGAAGTCAAAATTTGCAATTGGGAAGTGTATGTTGTTCTTCATATGCTAATGCTACTTTTATTTTTTTTGTTCATTTGTTTACTTTTCTGTTTGCTTGCTTTGTTTTGTCCCTTCATTTTGATTGGTTGACTTGTAGACGTTCAGATGGAAATGGTTTTAAAACCAGCACTATGAGGCTTGGAGCAGATGTCATAGTTTTCAGCCGCTATTTGACCGATAGGTTTGACTTTTCTTTACTTCATCACCATCAACAAATCTAATTTTATTTTGCATTTAACATTTTCATTCTACTCTTTTATGTTCTTATGATCAGGACATTGACTCAAAGCATCGGTCTTCTATCGTATACATTTTTAACACAATCAGGATATGACAGAATAGTTGTTCCCATGGTGAGAAATGAAAATTCACTTGTCTTAACATTTCCTTTTTGTTCACTTATTTTATAAAGATTCTAAAATGCAAAAACTTGTTTTTGCTACAGGTTCACTATAATTTCAACTTTGTGACAGGGTGTTTTGACCCCATACAAACTTCAAACTCAAACCTCTCAGTCCTCTTAAAATGGTCTCCATTTTCAACAGAGGAAGAGTTACTGAAGCAAGTATGTCCTCCATTTCTTGAAAATTACTCTGTTTTTTCAAGAAACTGTAGTTTTGCTAAAACATAACTATATTCTTGAATCTTGATATGTATATAGTTTGAAGATGTTGGTTCTCATGGCACAAAAGTCATCATATACAATTTATGGCTTGATGAGGATGGTAATATGGAGCTTGATTTTGACTCAGATCCCGAGGTTTTTCTTTCCCACTGTATTTCTCCATTTATATATTTTAATTTTTAAACAACCATTAATGTGGTTATGTTTTGTTATTGATAATCTCATAATAGCAATAAACTTTACATTGTTTACTATGTAACCAATAGAGTACATTGCCCAAATTGATATGAAATTGTATGTTCTGTTGCTACAATAGTTAATAGTTAAAGTACATTGAGAGTAAAATATGTTGCTAAATGCCAATACCTTTAATTTTCTTTTATATACATAAAAAAACATAATATTAATTTTAAATGTTATTGTTTTAGGATATTTGTATTGCTTGGGATGGAAAAGGCAAAGTGAAAGAAGGGTCTCGAATGGCAGTAAATGAGCAGCACATTGCTAATCGCCTCAAATATTCTCTTCGTGTAATTTTACTACTTTTTGTTATCTTAAATATACTTTCATTGCTATATATATATGCACCAAATTATTTATATATATATATATATATATATATATTTTGTCATGTTTCAGGCCTATTTATCTGTTTTATACTTAAAATTACCTGACACATTTGCAATGGTGTTGAGAGGGAAAGTTGTTCTGTATCATAATATTGCCACAGACCTCAAACACACAGAATTTATCATGTATAAACCTCACACTGATGGGCGTTCAGAGGTTGTATTTATTATTATTTTCTTAATTATAATCCAAGAAAACAAATTTTTAATTTTTTTTCATTGAATTTGATGATTGATACAGGGTACAGTGATTACAACTATTGGGTTTGATAAGGATGCCCCAAATGTGAATGTCCATGGTTTCAATGTCTACCACAAGAACCGTTTGATACTGGTGATTTGACCGAGTCGACTCTTTCTTTTTTTTTTTTTAAAATAATTTGAGGATTTTTTAACAAAAAAAATTCTTTTGGTGTTTTTTTTGTTTGCAGCCATTTTGGCCTGTTGTGATCTTTGCTGACAGTAGGGGGAGAGGTGTCGTTGGTGTTCTTGAAGCAAACTTTATTGAACCTACTCATAACAAACAGGATTTTGAGAAAACTTCTGTTTTTCAAAAACTTGTTTCTCGATTGAAAGAAATGACATGGGAATACTGGTAAGCAGTTGTTAAATCATCATACGTGACATTGCTTGTGTTTGAGTAGATTTTTCAAAGTAGAAGAAAAAAGATATTGATATGAAAGTGATTTGATAGGGATTATCATTGTGGATTGATTGGGTATCAAATCAAGAAAAAAGCAAGACCACCATCTGAAACCCCTGGTTCTTCTAATTTTGTTCATCAGCATGTTATAGATCAATGTGTTCCTAGGAAACGCCTTTCAGAGTCGGGAGCGGGACCCACTAAAAAACCACCATTAATTGCTACTGTAAACAACAAAGCTGGTTATTATTCTAATTCCTCTTTTCTAAAGCCAGTAGAATTGATACCCAACTTCCCTAAAGGGTTTGAACAAGGTAAGAAGTGAACAAATTGTTACTTTATTTTAGCCCTCTGATCTTTTCATCATTAAATCTCCTGCTTGTTTTGTATAGTGGCAAATCAGAAAAGGAGAGAGCAGCGTGAAAGGTTCCAGCCAGAGGCCCGGATGGGGACAAGGGTACTTTATTTATTTATTTATTTTTCTGATATAAAAAGTTATTTTTATTTTTTCAATATTATTTTGATTTTTTTTTTTAATATGTAGAATGATTTGGTAAACAATGGAGAGGCAATGAACGTGATAGAAGAAAACAAAAGGCTCAAATCCCAGTGAGTATTACTTCATATAACTGATATCTCTCTCATCGGCAATGTTTTTAACATTTTACATGTTTCTTTTTTCTTTCAGATGCTTGGAGTTTGAGAAGGCAGAAAAAGAACTTGAGCACAAGGTATTCCAGCAATGTTTGACTTTTGTTGACCGGGTGTTTAAGCATTAATTATTGAAATATGATATATGATGTGATTGATTTTATGTATGAATGGATGAATGGTAGGTGATGCGGCTTAAAAGGGAACTAGGAGATGCGGAACGAGAGTTTGCTGGTTTGTTGGCTGAATTGCAGCATCTGGAAAAAGTCAAGGGGGAAAATTAAAAAAAAAAAAAAACTAGTAGGCGGTAGGTGTAAAATAATGTGCCATGTATTTGTGTTAAATAATAATTTCTAATTTAGGAAAATCCTTTTGTTACAAGCCTTTGAAACTTGGATCTCGTAGGCGTTGCCACTTTTGACTTTTGGTTAACATTAACATTGATTTATTTCTGATGGATATGGTACATCTGACGACTTTGGTTTTCTGATCAAAATATTTGATTTTCGTCTTTTCATTACATTCGATTTGTAACATTCAATGTTCAAAAGCCTTTTTATCTAGGAGCATTTCGGGCATCCATCCTAGTATTTAGCTCACTCCTAGTCCCTGTCATTAGAATAATGTTGAAAAAGAAAAAAAGAAAAAAAACTCGTTGATTCTCACGTAAAATTTATATGCATTTGTTAAGTCGATGAACATCATGTAGAGATATCTATCTTATTCGTTAACCTAGCTTTGCATACTTTTTTAACAACTTCATGGCATAACTAAGCATTTTAATAAGGTTTCTATTTCTATTGAGTGGGAAGCCACCTAAGGTCGAAACTTGTGAGATTTGAACTTAAGAACAACTTTATTTTAGGATTGATTACTGCTATACCAACTTTTCTTATCTTAACCCAGATTTTATATTTAGAGTTGGACACCGGATCATGAATCTACACCCAAAATTGGATTGGCCCGGATTGTAAACCGGTTTATTCAGAATCCGGATCCAAAACTGATCGGATTCTTGGTGACATCATCTACTTATATTTACACACTTGAAAAAAATTTATGAATTGCTTATAAAGGGTGTTTGTTTTTGTAATGCTGGATGCCAGAACAATGAAATCAAAGTAATGAGTCGATCTTTATTGCTCAACTATATTTTACAATGATACTTCAAAAAAACAAAAAAATCAGAGTTAGGATTAATGAAATTATGTACATGGTATTGGTATCATCTTATTATTAACGATATCTATATTTATTCAGAATTTGCTACAATGGTTTTTGGTTTAAGTGAGTCATCCAGTCACTCCCAAAACGGCACCACGAATCCATTACTTATAAGTTATAATATAATATTAATATTGTACGGGCAGGCCACCACCGACTCTGCAAGTTGCACCACCACCCTGCCCGGCTGCCCCTGCCCCTAAACCCTACCATAAATAGCAACACCTAACCACACATTTCTTTGCAGCCTCCATTCACCTTTCTTCATCTCTTTTGGCAAAGATTTAGATTTCATGCCTTTTTCAGGTTTTTGCTATGCAGTTTCAGTTTTTAGAATTAATTCCTTAATGTTTCTTTCCATTTATATAATTTGTTTCATGTGCTGCTTTGGTAGTAACTTACCATTTTTAGAAATAGTACAACTAGATTTGCTTTAAGTACAAGTTGGTATATTTTTCTGCAAAACACTTCCATCCGCATGCGACGTGTTGTGGGCACTGCGGCCATATTCTTGCGGATATTATTGCGATTTAAACATGTATTTTTGTATGTGTTTATTGGCCTTCTTTCCTTTTTAAGAAAGATGGATGTGTATATATACTCGCGTCAATCATTTTCTTAATTTACAGGCCCACATTATTTATTTATTAAGAGAAGCGTTATATTTTAATCGATATTCTATCTAAAAAACAAGTTATTACTTTTTTAAGTTTTAAATTGAGTTTTATGGTTGTATTTACTTAGATTTGATTGAATATTTTTCTGCAAAACACTTCCATCCGCATGCGACGTGTTGTGGGCATTGCGGCCATATTCTTGCGGATATTATTGCGATTTAAACATGTATTTTATATGTGTTTATTGGCCTTTTCTTTTTTAAGAAGGATGGATGTGTAAATATAATCGCATCCATCATTTTCTTAATTTACAGGCCCACATTATTTATTTATTTATTAAGAGAGGGGTTATGTTTTAACTTTTAATCGATGTTCTCTCTGTTTAAGTTTATCTAGAAAACAAGTTCTTACATTTTTCAAGTTTTAAATTGAGTTTTTTGGTTATACAAAGTTTAAAGTGAACTTAGATTTGCTTGATGATTTTGTTCGAGTCCAAATAAAGAATGTTAATGTTGAATCTTGAGAATAAAAGAAATATCTAGTTTATAAAGTTGTATCCAAATAAATAATGTTAATGTTGAATCTTGAGAATAAAAGAAATATCTAATTTATAAAGTTCTATCTCCTAATGATAGAAGAAAAACTAAGTTTCAACCTTAGAGATCTAACTCTTACTTCTGAGGGAGATTTAATTTTATACACGTACACGATGTTATTTTTACCTTTGGTTTATCACCTTAAACACACATGTATATGTGTTTGCAATACTTTTCTAGATTATAATCCATAATGGCTTGTTTTAACTATAAAATCATATACTTACAGAATAAACGAAGAAAAGGTAAAATGGCTACCAATATTGTTTCAGTCAAATCACAAAAACAAGATACGTCCTTAGAAGCTATGGAGAAACGAGGATATTTTCAATCAAACTCCTTAACCAGAGAAAGGGTAGGATAGTTTCAAAGAATATTCCCAAGAATTATAAAATGAATCTTTAGTATAAAACAGATAGTTAAAAAAACACGAGATTTAAGACCATAGTTATTCACATAGTTTCTAAAACTAGACACGCTGATGTGGAAAAAGAAGGAACGGAAACAATGATCTCGACCTTGACATTGGATTAAGAGATAACACCATGGTATTTAGAAGACTAGGGGAAAAAGATTACTTCCTAAAAACACACTAACCGGATGTAGATTGCCAAAGTAGAGGGACATCCATCTCGGTCGACATAGAGTATGAGATAGGACCTATGACGGGGGAGCCATGAAGTTGTAAACAATGCTCTAGAGGGCCTTGAACATACTGCAAAATGCATTTTTGGGTACTAAAATGGGCTTGCGTGGATCATGTGTAAATGGATTAGTCCTGGAAACCATTGAAATGCATTAACTATGGGGAATTCGACAATCAAGTGCTCAGAAGAACATAAGAACATGACTCTTTACTTGATTAAAGGAATCATGTAACCCAAACAGAAAATGCATAAGTTTCGTAAGTTTTGAGTGATGTTAAACTTAGTTGCAACCTCACAAGTACACTCAATTCCTTCCACAACGATTCAATTTTATTAAAGTATTCAAAGAGAGAAGAACCGCCCTGAGTAAGAGAGTTGATTCGTTGGTGAATGTTGAAAATAACATAACCATCAGGTTTATTGTAAGTCTCAAATAATTCGTTTCAAACTTCCTTAGCAGACTCAGAGTAAGCATGACTAGAGTATATAGACTCCGAAAGAGAACCAAGAATCCAAGAACAGACTATAGCGTTAACACGTTCCCACTTAGAAGATTGATAAGATCAGTTGTATCATTTTTAATAGCCCTATCTTTAAACCCTAATTTATTTTGAGCTTTTAGACTTCTAATCATAGAGCTACGCCAAATACGAAAGTTTTTCCGGTCCCAGTAAGTTTAATAGTAACTATAGTAGTCACATAATTATCAGATGGGTGAAAATACAAAGGATCATCAAAATTAACAGAGTCTGCCTTACTTCCACTATATGATTCATCCGTTGGACCAATTATATTATCAACAACCAAGAAACACAATAGCTAGCAATTAAAACACACACAAAAAACACAGACCACTATGATAGCCTTAATGTCCACATGCTCACCACTGTATGTCGGAGCCTGATAGTTTCATTTATTTACTTATTTTCCTAGTTTATTTTAGCACAAATCATCTCATTTTAGTTAGTCGTATTGCGTATTTCCTATTATTATTATTATTATTATTATTATTATTATTTTATCTTTAATTGGTTTTTTTCTAGTCTTTGAGTATGATTGTAGATTTTTAGAAGACTAACATTGAGCGGAGAAGTTCGAGATTGCGAGATTCGAATGAGCATTGAGGACAATGAAGAAACATGGGCTTGAGAAGATCAAAAGAAGATTTGGGCTAGTTTGGAGGCATTTTATTGGAAATCAATATGGGCTTGATCTTACAAGAAGATGGAAAACAACATTTAAAATTGCGAAATTGATTGATCGATTGAGTATTCGGGCTTTGGAGGATTTGGAAAAGACAAATTGGGCTCAAATTGAAGAAAATTTGAAGATTTGTGGGCTACAATCTAATGAAGAAGAAGTGATCAATGGTCTAGAATAGATAGATAGTTAAGTTTGTTCATCCCACCTCACATTGATGAACTTTGAGATAGGTCCCCCAATTCACATTTTTGGGAAAACAATTTTTTTGGTAACACCCATTATTGAGTCATTCCCCACCCTTTTAGTAGATCTTTACACATTGTCAATGATCATTAGGTATTCGTTCTTAGCCTCTACCTATGGTCTAATCGCTAAGCTATGAAGAGAACAAACAAATGAAAAAAATTGGAAAGCGAAGCACAAAAAGAAGCAATAAAAGAATAAGATTCGTAGAGATAGCAAAAACATGAAAATTTGAAGAAAAGGAGCAACACAAAAGTAGAATAAGAGATCAAGTGAAGATTCAAGCTCATGTTCTTAAAAAAAACCGACATAAGACAGAAGACCGATAGAAGAAGTTCAAGATTGAAGACTTATTTTTTTTCTTATGTCTAGTTCTTAGATTAAGTCATTTTTATTTTGTTTTATTTTATTTCTGATTTTTGGTGAGAAAAGGCTATGAAGGCGAGATGGTAGATCATAAAGGATAGTACAAGGGAAAAACCTTCGAAACTGGATGTTTTCCCGTAGGTCGTTGCAACAAAAACCCTATTTCATTATTATACACTTTGGCCTGGAAAATGTAGGAATCATCGTGTATGGTGGCATCTATCCTTCATGCATTATGGTCCGCATTGGTGATATAAAGTACCCCAATGCGCATCCCCTGTTTCCTTTGTCTAGCACGTCCTGATGACTGCCACATCCAGACGAAATCTATCTACCCATCAAGTGGTTCGGGAATGTGGTTTATGGTTCTAAAGTGGGGAACACTCGGAGGACACGTAGGGTCCATGAAAGGCTGACTCTGACCATGTTGACTGATCTTGACCGAGTTCTGTGTTTTTGTCCATTTTTTTAAAGGATAGTTCATCCCAAGTTCATTTTAGTCTTGTCTTACTCGAGGACACGTGAGCTTTAAGCTTGGGGTGATTAGTTTTATTTTATTTAATTCTTTTTGTAGTTTATTTTAGCCTAAATCATCTCATTTTAGTTAGTCTTATTGCATATTTCCTCTTTTTATTATTTTATACCTTTAACCAGGTTCTTTCTAGTCTTTGAGTATGATTGTAGATTTTTAGATGACTAACATGGAGCAGAGAGTCAGAGATGTTCGGGATTGCGAGATTTGAATGATTGATGAGGACAATGAAGAAACATGGGCTTGAGAAGATCAAAAGAAGATTTGGGTTAGTTTGGAGGCATTTTATTGGTAATCAATATGGGATTGATCTTAAAAGAAGATGGAAAACAACATTTAAAATTGTGAAACTGATTGATCGATCGAGTATTTTGGCTTTGGAAGATTTGGAAAAGACAAATTGGGCTCAAACTGAAGAAAACTTGAAGATTTGTGGGCTACAATCTAATGAAGAAAAAGTGGACCAGTGGGCTAAAACCACATGGACCATTTTTGATGTTTTTTAGATGAAAATGAATAGTTATAGAGGTTTCAAATCAATATGATGTAAGAAAAATATTTCTTATATATATATATATATATATATATATATATATATATATATATATATATATATATATATATATGGTTAGGATCAAATATGAATCACAAATATTATGTGAATGTATAACCAAATTCTAGCCATTAGATTAAAAGAATGAAGGGTTGTCATTTTAGGGTGCATGTTATTAACAAGAGATATCATTTACTATATAACCTACACTTAACTTCTTATTAATGGAAAAATATGACAGTTTTAATAAGAGAGAGAAATAAACATTAACTATATTTTAGACAAACAAGTTAAATTAATTAATAAAAAATCAAACAATTATATATTCAAATTAATATTTTTTATGAATCACCAATTAAACGTGTGTATTCATCAAAAATTTAAATTACCGATTATTAGAAACATTATTAGAAAATGTTAGATTTATATGTATATGATAATAACATTCTTGAAATAATTGGGCTTTATTTCTTCACGTTTATTCATTATTACGCATACAATTCATTAATAATACATGAATATAGTTTAATGTGTTTTTGACTACTCCCCAATATTAAATTAAAGATTATGATATATCACAACAATTGTTAGGAATCGATTTTTTTTAGTTAAAGTTTCATGATTGATGACGAGAATGGTTAAGAATGATATTTTAGTACGACATTCTTGAAGAATCAGAATTCATTCTTTAAGAATCAAAGTTAATTCTTTAAGAATGCACTGATTGATAAATTTATTTTAATCACTAAACAACTATTTTCATGAGAAAAGAAATCAATACGTAGTTGATAGATATGTGTGTTTGTATTCTTTCAGAATATATGTTAAAAGATTTGGATACAAGCTCAATTATAGCATGACGTTCGTTAAAAACAAAAAAAAAACAATCTATTACTATTATCTGAGAATGAAAGGAATAACATTCTTAAAGAATAACAAACAATGTGTTCTCCCCTGAATCGATTACAAGTATGGTCAAATGGTCAATGTGTGTGTTGTGTATTCTAATAGAATCAAAATGACTAAATAATAAACATAACATAAAAGAAAATGAAAATGATATCAATGAAGCAAATAAAGAGTAAAAATTAAGAATTTTGGATACATGGAAGATACCCCATCTGATTAATTAAATTAAAAGGTTTTTGATGAGGATGACTATTAGGAAGAAGGCCCGGAAGAAAAAGTCCTAATGAATATTCTTCAAACGCTCTAAAACACATTATTTATATATGTATCAGTAAAACATGTTCAAATTAAAGATATATTCTTCTGTGGTGAAGTAACTGTGAAAGCTTTAAGAAGATGAAACTCTTATAACTGACAAATGATTTAAGGGAATTTCCATAATTATTAAATTTTATTTTTGGTTATTAAAATAATTGTATGTAAACTTCCGATAATACATTTGGATGGTGTCCACAATTGGTCACACATTCACACGATACTTAGTGTTTATATATGAACTTAACTCTTTTTTTTTTCTCTTTCTCTCTCTCTCTCTCTCTCTCTCTATATATATATATATATATATATATATATATATATATATATATATATATATATATATATATATATATATATATATGGGACGGTTCCCTTGAGATTAAAAAAAAAATTAGAGATCTTGAGATTGAACTTCAGCCATGTATTTCTTACTTGCCGCTCTAACGCTCCAGCGTACCGACAGCAGCGGACTATGCCTAATCATAAATGATTATATAACAGAGAGGTATAATCATATATGATTATGCATGTTTATACATATATGTTTAATCATAAATGATTATACATATATGTCTGTTCACAGACTGAGTAATCATATATAATTACGACTGTTGGTGGCAAAAAAGGTGGTGGTGACAAAGATAGCGGTGGTATAAGTAATGGAGGCGACAGTGGTGAAGTCGGCTGGTGTCAGAGGTGGTGGTAAGGGTGGTGGCGCTGGCAGTTATGGTGGTGGAGGATAAAGGAATGGGCGACGCTGTGTAATCATTTATGATTATTGCAGACCTGCCGCGCCGGTACGCCGGAAGGTTATTGCGGCAGATGTGAAATACGTGGCTGAGGTTGAATCTCGATATATATATATATATATATATATATATATATATATATATTTATTTATTTATTTATTTATTTATTTATATAGATTCTTAGTTAATACTTGTGTTAATTCGTTAAATGCATGATGACAATAAAACCATCATCATTATTTTTTGAAAAACAAGGCTCGATAGCATGACAACTTGCTTTTTGGCATAAATAGAAAAAAAAGATAATGGCTTTATTACATTAAAAAAAAATCAATAATAGTTTTTTAAGAGGATGATGACTTTGATACTTACCCATTTTATTTTTTATAACATCTGAACAATACGATACGACCTTCATGTATGCGAAGGTGGTTCGTTGCTATCATGGTTGGTCACAACCATCATGCACACCATCATGTGTGCAACATGTTGGTTGTGACGTGGTTGATTTTGGTCATGACCACGAAAAAGGACGACCAATGAAAGAGGAGATCTAGTGGAAACATTCAATATCTAGTGGAAACTTCAAAAATGGTCCCTGTGGTTTCCAAAAATATCAAGTTTAATCCCTAAGTTCAAAAATCCTCACAGACGGTCCTTGTGGTTTCAAAACTTTTGACATTTGGTCCTTCCAGCTCACTCCGTTAGCATTTCACAGTTAACTCATTTTTTAATAAAATATTGCAGAGGTAATTTCGTCATTTCAGTTGTAACGTTCTCTCTTTAATATGAAATGATTACCTATTGCTTGCACATCAATACCCGTCCCTCTCCCAAGAAGATAACCAGTTACATCTGTATTCATCGGGTTCATTCCCATCGTAGAAGTAAGAACATATATTGGGATTTAGGGTTTTAAGCCGCATGAATTGCAATGGTGCTATCAAAATGGTGTTTTCGAGAAAAAATTGTAACCGTGGAGGACTTAGGAAAAAGATATGGTACAATACTACAACAAAACTTGTTTTTTCTTGGTCTATTGTGTTGATGTAAGGAAATCATTGATTTTACTCTTGTTTTTTTTTTTTTTTTTTTTTTTTTTTTTTGTGTTTGCAGAAGGTTATGACAACTATTTCATGTTGAATATACACTACAGCGGTGTCTTCACCAATGCACCTGGAAGGAAATACGTTGATGGTGTTGTAGCATATGTAGATGATGTTGACACTGATTTATTTTCAGTTCATGAGCTTGACGACATGGTTCGAGAACTAGGGTACAAAACTGAGCAAACCCTTTACTACCATTTCTGTATCCCTGAATACCCTTTGGACTATGGCTTAATGCCTTTAGGTAATGATCAAGATGTACTTAAAATGGTATCATATGTCCCTAAACACAGACTTATTAGGGTGTATATTGAAACTGGTTAGACAAGGGTAGCTAGTTATTACAAGTCTCCTTCTAAAGTTGTTATTGAAGAGTTGGAGCCTGATAGTGTGTCACCTGAAATGAATCGAAAGAAACCTTGTAGGAGAGAAGCATGATCATGTAGTAGAAAGCTTGATCTAAACAAGTCTATGAACTCTGATTATGAGCAGTCACAAGTGTTAGATGTTGATGAAGGCCATGATTACTCAAAGAGTATTCTACCATTTATAAGGTCACAAGGCAAACAAAGTCATGTCATTCAAGAGGAAGTGGTGAATCATGAAATTGAAACTCAAGAAGAAGTGATCACTAGTGCAGTTGAAACTAAAGAACCATTGGGAACTTACCATGTACAGGAACCAAGCTGCCAAGCTGATGATGAAGCTAATACTACAACAGTTGATGACTATGAACCATTTATAGAGGATTACTCACTTTATGCTGATTATGATGCTGAGTTTAATGTTCAAACTTCATTTGAACAACAACTAGAAGTGGATTATCTAGAGGGTATGGTGAGTGATGATAATGGAGAGGCTTTCTACTATGAGAGTGACCATGGTTCTGAGGACAGTGGAGATGATTCTGATGACAGTGAATACAATGTGGACAAGTCTAACATACAATTTGATGTAGATGTAGACATGAGTGAATTCCATAATGCTGTTGATGTAGATGAACATGGAATCTTAAACAATCATTTAAAAGATGAAGGGATTGACATGGTTGATGATGAGTTGGAAGTTATTGCCACCGATGATTATCAATTTGCAGGATTTCATGAAGATGATAGGAAGAGACTGCTAAAAGAGTTGAGTAAGTCAAGTACATGCTCACAGAGAGGTCATGTTAAACCATTTCAGATTGGACAGGTCTTCAAAACCAAGCTTGATGTTAAAAACTACATGAACTCACATGCTGTAGCAACAAGGAGGTCTTTATACCTAGCCAAAAATGACAAAATCCGGATTAGGGTGAAATGTAAAGGTGTTGTAAGTAAGCCTTCTAAATTAGTTGATGGTGGTGGCCCCTCAAATAGAAGAAGGGAAAAGTGCAAGGGTAAAGATGTAATTGCCAATAAAGGTACATGTCCATGGGCAGTCCAAATATCGAGGGCTAATGAAAATCAGGATTGGTTGGTGAAAATAGTACAGGATGAGCATAAATGTTTGCAAACAAGGGCGGGTAAATCTTGCACTTCCAGATACATAGCAAACTTAATTGTTCAACAAATACAGAGTAACCCTAAAATTCCAGTGAAAACTTTACATTAAGATTTGTGCAAGAAACTGGAGGTAGGAGTGCCATTGCAAAAGGTTGCTAGGGCAAAATCAATGGATGAGCGTATCATTAGTGGGGAATACCAAGTACAATATGGGCTTTTGAGGGATTATGTGTTGGAGCTACTCAGCACTAATCCTGGTACAACTGTTCAGATTGATGTGTATCCAGAAACCTCCCTGTCTATTACCACAAGAACTTTTAGAAGAATATATGTCTGTCTAGGTGCATTGAAGTTAGGATTCAAATCTGGGTTAAGATATTTTCTAGGTTTGGATGGTACTTTCATGAAGGGCCCTTACCCTGGGAAAGTGTTAACTGTTGTAGGGTTGGACTCAAACAATGGAATATACCCTGTAGCATATGCAGTGGTAGAGACAGAATCAACAAG
This sequence comes from Lactuca sativa, assembly GCF_002870075.4. Taxonomy (NCBI): domain Eukaryota; kingdom Viridiplantae; phylum Streptophyta; class Magnoliopsida; order Asterales; family Asteraceae; genus Lactuca; species Lactuca sativa. The sequence continues at coordinate 128,155,482 of NC_056626.2, forward strand.
TAGTTGGACCTGGTTCTTGGAACTGTGAGGAGAAGATCTGGATCTGGGACTAAATTCAAACTTTACATTCATTTCAGATAGACAAAAGGTGTGTATCACCTAACTATTTTTATTACCTTTTCTAAATACATTTGGTTAATTGATGTTGCATACATTGACTTTTGTTTAGGGAATAATACCAGCAATGGAGAAGGTATTCCCTAGTGCAGAACACAGGTTCTATTTGAGGCATATCCAGGAAAACATGAAGAAACAGTGGAAAGGAAAAAACTTAAGTGACTAGCTTTGGGAGTGTGGTAGAGCAACAACAGTCAATCATTTTAACAGAGCAATGGATGAGTTAAAGAAGATCAATGAAGAGGCTCATGCTTGGGTGTGTAAGATCCCAACAAACACTTGGGCTAAATCTCACTTTAGTGGTAAGTTTCTAGAAATTTATTGAGAAATGTTAATCTTCCCTGTTGTGTGTTTACTATATGTGTAATTTGATGGGTTTTGGTCATAAGACATCCTATGTGCTCATACAAACCCTAAAGCTCGGATCTAGGTTTCTCTATTGTACATACTTTGAATCCAAGACTTTGAACCCTAATTCTAGCATATGGAAATCAGAATTCACATGTAAATAGGTTTAAGAACATACCTTGATTGTTATGTAGCAATAACAATCCAATTCCTCCTTGAATTGACCTTGGAAAGCAGAGAGTCACAAGTGTCACTCCTCTAATGGCTTACAAACACCATAAGCAAGTGGAGAAGGTATAAAGAGAGAGAAGGGAGGTTAGAATTCGTCCTTAGGACCTCTTGGGAAGGGTTAGACGAATTCATATGCCTTAGGGGGTTTATATAGGTGTAAAGATTAGGGTTTTAGTCCTTATCCTTATCTAGTTGCTTGTCCACCAAGCAACCATAAGATAAGTCCTAGAAATCCTTATCCTAGTCAAATTCTAAGTGATTAACACCTCAAATTCGTTCACCATATAAATAAGATGATTCTTACCTTATTTTGTAACTATCACATAATTACAATTCAGCCCCTCTAGTTTAATTAATTACACTTGATCACAAAATTAATTCTTAATTAATTATTGACCAATATTAATTAAACAAATATGATTTCTCCTTTAATATATTATTCTTATAACATATTAATAAATCATAATAACCTCTCTCTCTATTTATTTCTCCAATCAAGTTGCTTTGGTGAAGGCAACCCAAAAGGACCATGCACCATCGGGTCAAGTACATACCAAAATAGTTATGGACTTAGACACTAATCCAACAGTCTCCCACTTGGATAAGTCTAACAACTATTCTGCGTATGACTTCGGATCCCGATCTGCAATCGTAGCTTTCCAAAGCCGCTGTTAACTCTGATCATATAAAATATGCGTGTCCTTAGATAAGGGATCATATATTCCTCCATTCTAGATATCATATGAGATATGATTTCAAATCATTCTCTTTGTACTATATCTCGATTTCTAATTTATGACGACTGACTAACTGAACAAATCAAATTAGCCCTAGCCCGGCCAAGCATTTACGTTTGTCATCACTAAACCATCGAGGGGCCCAAAGATATCGCTTTTATCCTACTTTGGATAAAAGGAACGGATAAACTTTGATACAATGCTTGCTTGTACTCACGCACCGAATCACACACAACAATATGTTTTATAACACCAAGTTACTGGTGCGTTTACATATTATCAATGTGCAACCGATTCGCAAGATACAACTCACACATCTTAGTTTCAAGAATATAAGATGTTATCGTCTCACCAATCACTCGTGATACAATCCATGGAGTGATCCAAGTGAGCGTGGGTTTAATCCAATGCTCAAATCACATTCATAAGCACTCATGAACGTTGCAGCAAACATTTGCTTATGTCTAATGCTCTTTAGACAATCCACACACCAATTCACGACAGTCTTCATTCATATCTACTTCCAACATATGAACGACTGTGGCCCGTTTGAATAATTCGATTATTCTTAATAAACTTAATTATTCCGGAAGTCAAAACATGCAAAGTGAAACACAAGAATAATACTAATCCCATATGGCCTCAACCCTTTGAGCATAAATAAAACACCTTTTATTTATCACCATATTGATTACTCATTATTTGTCGTTTCGGGTAATCAACTTCTTACTTGAATTACAACACTTGTCCCATGCTCCTAGCATGCACACAATGCTTACCTATGGTTCTTACTTTGTGAAATAGATCTCATTGAACACATTTCCAATCATTCTCATTTCACAACTCCAAATCCTTTTCATAAGTGAAAGAATATCAAATTCTTGCTTCTTATAGATTATGCTAGATTCTAACATTCTATGCAACTTATCCTTTCGTAATGTCACTGCACCAAAGTCACAAAGACTATTGCCAATGATATTACAAAATCTTCTATCCGAGATTGTTACAAGACAATTCCATAGACGTGATGTCTTTCACTCAAAGTACATTCTTTGAACATCCTTTTGCATAGAAGTTTCTAATCTAATCATAGATTTCTCAATATTCAATTCCCAATATGGACACACTTCCATATGTTCCATATGACAACTCATTCTTAATAGAATCTTATCTATTCGTAATGATGTCGATATGGTCCATCCAATATGGAAACATTTCCATATTTTACTATACTTCCAACTACTCACAAGCGACCAATTCTCGTCGAACTTTGGATTGTCCTTTGATAGTTGTTTAATTGTTTTAGTCAAAACCAATTCTTGTCCTTTTTCCCTCTAAATGCGCTAGACATTTGGAAAATTTTAGAATGGTCAAACATTAAAGTATTTGCAATCGATCCTATACCCGAAGCGTATGGGATACGACGCATAATGTTCTATTTGCTATATTCTCAAAATTCGAATTATGAAGAGGGATGCCGTAATCATAATCGAAATTTTAAGAACACATTATGTACCTTTGACTAAATTTATTAACATTCCACAACCTAAGCCTTTAGATTTGAAATGAAGCATAATATTCTCTCCCTTAATTATAGCAAAACAACTCTTCAACTATTGCGACTTTGCAAAGTATGACTCTTGTTTTCTATAATTAATATTGCTAACCTTGCAATACTTTCCTTAATAATCATGCAATCATAACTTTTATGCTCCCACTATCTTGATGATTATTATAAAACATAACACTTATGCTCCCACTAGCTTCGACATGTATTCATAAACATCTTAACTTTCAGAAAAAAAACAATGCTTATTGAATTTCTTAAGTTCATATTTCTAATACTTAGTGCTTTGATAATCTTTTATCAAGGTTTCTTGAACTTATACACATTTGCCTTCGATAGTTCATATGTGTGTCTAAACAATTAAGACTAATTGCCAAACCTCACAATTCAAATTATGGAAAGGGATGCCGTAACCATAATTGAATTCGAGAATGCAATTTTACAATCACTATCTTCTTAAAATCTGTCTTAGTGAAAGCATTTCCTCACAATCATTTTCATGAAGGAAGAAATCTTATGACACTTAGATTTGAGCGGTGTATATGTTCCTATCCATGTGAATTTGTTAAAACCAAAGTTTACGACAAATTCAAACTCATATGGACCGAACTTTCTTAATCTTTATTTCTTGCCTTATGGTAGCACAGCTGCCCACCACGTCTTCCAAGTAGTTAAGCAGCTCACCTTTTCCTATCAATGTACTTTCCATTGATCAAGGTCCTTGCCTTTTATGCATTCAAATGAGAACTCATAGGACTCTCATGCATAATTAACTCGATTGGATTGGCACATAATCAAAATAATGTCATCACGATAGGTTGTAAACCTTAACCCGTGTGCTAGTGATGATCGATAAGGTTTATTTGATTTGTTCTTGAGACTTTTCAAGACTATATAGACTCCCACTGACTCCTTGACATATACGATTCTCTTTTCAAAACATTTCTTGACAAACAAATATTCAAGAGTTAGTGTAGCTTTTATCAAAACACTTCATAAATTGGTCCTAGTTGGTCTTTGTCTTATCCAAGACATCACAACTTTCCACATTTAATGAAAGTTACAAACCTTCTTAATACCTTTCACTCAATGTCACAATCTTAACTTTAAGATTTGTTATTGGAACGAAGTATGATTGACTTATTGATTTAACCATTTCTTCAATTCTTGATTCCTCTTCTTAGACATACAATTGTACTAAGACTCACTTAGAGGATCAATTGAGATATGGTTCTTAATCATTAAGACCTATCATAAAGCATAAAAGGTACTCTCCCATTTTCTTAGAATGGAGAAACTTTTATTTTTCTGCCTACTTGATTCTTCTTATTCGTTCTGCTATTGATCTAAACCCTTTAATCAATTCAGAATTACACTCAATCTTGTAAGTATAATCATATTTACTAAACCTTTAGTAAATCATGACGAATATCTTGTTACTCTTATGGTGGACTTTGATCAACACACAACTTTGTGTACTCGATTTCCTAGTCCTTCACTTGACACTTTGTCAATGAATAGTCTAATTTCCAAATATGAAATTTCTCATTCATCGTGCAACCAAGTTGCATGATTCCAAATTTCTGTCCAATTGAAACTTTGGGCGATGAGAAACTCTCCCTATTTGGTAAATTCTTAACTTTCCATAAATAACACAATAAGAACCAAATCCATTATTGCTAATAATAGAAACATTTCAACATCAATTTTTCATACACGCCATTGCAAGGATAAATAAATAAAATTTAAAATCAAAATTTATTTTATTGCGGAAAAATTTGTCCTTACAATGCAATTCATTGAAAAACTTATGCTAATACATCTTTCTTAGCAATCCAACTCTAACTCTAAGTAGTAGCTTAAGAATCTAATCTTTGAGAAATATGATCAAAATCCATTCCTTCATGGTTAGATTCTGCTCACTTCTTCCTTTAAGCTCCCTTTCTTTTCCTCGATTCTACAAAACATCAATTGTAATCTTATCACATTATGTATTAAGAATCTAGAATGAAGCTTAAAAAAGTTAGTCAATGGATTTTACCTATATTAGAGCCATACGTTTTGACTCTCCCATCTCTTAGATCTCTTAGGTAAATGGGGCTGCTTCGTTTCCAATGCCCTTTCTCTTGGCAATAAAAGCAAATTAACTCTTTTGGAGCATGACATGGAACTACTTTAGACATTGCCTTTCTCTTATGATCAAACTTTTCGATCATAGCATGTCTTTCGTTGTCATTGTCTAAATCCACAGAGGTCTTGAAGGCAGATTCACCAATCAACTTTGCTTTTCTATTGCGCCAAATCATTGCAGATTCAGCAGCAATAAGCATATAGGTGAGATCTATAAGGGTCACGTCGTAGTTCATCATATAGTACTCTCTTACGAACTCACTATATGAGTTGGGAAGTGACTGAAGAACCCAATCAACAGCCATTTTCTCACAGACAACGGATCCCAACATTCTTAACTTATCAATGTGTGACTTCATCCCTAGGACGTGTGCACACACGGACTTTCCTTCTTTATGTTTACTTGCCAAAAGGTCTTGAGTGATCTTGAACTTTTCAAGCCTTTGAACTTGTGGGTTTGGGAGAATAATTGGTGGAGGAGGAGGAAGTGAAGCATGATCTCTTGTTCCTCGATCGAATCGTGGAATATCATCTTCATGTGGAATGCTTGTTCCACGGGATTTGAGAAGACCATAGTTGTCGAACGGGAGAAAATGAATTCAAGTTAGTTGATAGATTGAGTCCTTGGTAGATCACCCAAATGAAATTCCAAGGCTAGGACCCAACATAATACGCTACAACCTAGAAAAGGGATGCCGTAATCTAGTTGCAGAATATTTGAAGGTAAGTGAATGACGATTCACTAATTTCCACCATGAAAAACGAAAAAGAATTTAAGTTTTAAATCTATGAAAACTCCTAGATCCTTTGAGATTCATTGAACTTTCAATGGCATGTTTAAATCTCGATATGCCCCTCTTGTTTGTGACTGGGATGCCGAGGATCACAAAGCGGGTGTGAATAACCATGCAAACTTACATGGTGCCCTCACATGTTACAATCATCTATTCGATGTGCCGGTAAACCACACACGCTCCACCGAACTATGACAAACATTGAGTCACCCTTTGCTACCTTTGCTTAGACCCATTTAGTGTGCCGGTTAACCACACACGCTCCACTAACGTCTTCGCAAGGGCACAAAGTGTAATTTCATGGAATTGCATCAATTCACTTTTGCCTAAGTAACTAAGATTGGGAATTTTATGAAAACATTTAGTTACTTTGATAATACATTATACTTATAATGGAAGGTTTCGTCCTATCCTACCCGTTCGGCTAACGACCCTCCACTAGTCAAGAGTGCGGTGGGTAAGAGTGGATACCCATTCAATTGCCATTTTATAGGCAATTTCCTTAAACACCCCTTATAGACTAGCTTCGTGAATGAGGCCTACTAACGGTAAGACTGACTTTTACTCATACATATATATAATGTTATACTTTTAATGTTATATATAGTATAGGGTGTATTTTACACTTTTAAAATATTAGGTGGTCTAATTTAACAATTATACTTTTAATTCAATTAAATTGTAAACCTAAACTTTTATGGATTTATTAAACCTCCTTTAATTATACACCTTAATTAATTAATAAAACCATAAGGGTGTGATTTGAACTTTTTCAAAACAATACTAGAGTTTTAGAATTTAACATTCCTAATTAAACTTTTAATCAACTTTTAAATTCCAAAACTTGAGGGCAAGTTTTGAAACATTTCAACACATTAGGGTTTAGAATTTAAATATGCATCAAAATTAAACTATTTAATCAAAATTTAAATTCCAAAACTTGAGGGCAAGTTTTGAAACCTTTTTCAAAACATTAGGGTTTCAACTATTTAAATTTCAAAACAACAAAACTTTTGGGTTCAAATTTAAACTATAAAACCTAAAGGGCAAAATATGAAACTTTTCTCAACAACAAGGATCAAACAACAAATAATTCAAATTAACATTTAATCACATAATTATCCATATTTGATGATTTCTTGCAAAATAATTTATCAATTTACTTAAAATAATTAATCAATTATCTTATAAGGAAACAATTATCCTATTAATTGATAAATATCTTCAATTAGATTAAAATTATAGTCAAATATATCATATAATCGGATTAATATTAATCTAACATGATAAGGTAATTATCCCAATGCAAAAACAGCAAAAAATCCCGAGATAAACACTGTCTGACGCACCGACTCGCCGAGTCACCCTCTGGAACTCGCCGAGTAAGTCTGACTCGCCGAGTCCAAGAGTGACTCGCCGAGTCAGGTCGAACAGTGAGGCCAAAACACGATTTTCAGTTACATCAAGCATCAATACAATAGAAACCAATCATGGCTCTGATACCACTGATGGGTTTTGGTCATAAGACATCCTATGTGCTCATACAAACCCTAAAGCTCGGATCTAGGTTTCTCTATTGTACATACTTTGAATCCAAGACTTTGAACCCTAATTCTAGCATATGGAAATCAGAATTCACATGTAAATAGGTTTAAGAACATACCTTGATTGTTATGTAGCAATAACAATCCAATTCCTCCTTGAATTGACCTTGGAAAGCAGAGAGTCACAAGTGTCACTCCTCTAATGGCTTACAAACACCATAAGCAAGTGGAGAAGGTATAAAGAGAGAGAAGGGAGGTTAGAATTCGTCCTTAGGACCTCTTGGGAAGGGTTTGACGAATTCATATGCCTTAGGGGGTTTATATAGGTGTAAAGATTAGGGTTTTAGTCCTTATCCTTATCTAGTTGCTTGTCCACCAAGCAACCATAAGATAAGTCCTAGAAATCCTTATCCTAGTCAAATTCTAAGTGATTAACACCTCAAATTCGTTCACCATATAAATAAGATAATTCTTACCTTCTTTTGTAACTATCACATAATTACAATTCAGCCCCTCTAGTTTAATTAATTACACTTGATCACAAAATTAATTCTTAATTAATTATTGACCAATATTAATTAAACAAATATGATTTCTCCTTTAATATATTATTCTTATAACATATTAATAAATCATAATAACCTCTCTATCTATTTATTTCTCCAATCAAGTTGCTTTGGTGAAGGCAACCCAAAAGGACCATGCACCATCGGGTCAAGTACATACCAAAATAGTTATGGACTTAGACACTAATCCAACATAATTGTCTTCTCTTAATATCTATTATTCAGGAAGGGCACATACTCATTGTTTGTTGAATAACCTTTGTGAGGTATTCAATTCTAAGTTAGATGAAGGTAGGGATAAACCTATTATCACTTGCTTAGAGTATATTAGAGAGTATCTCATGAAGAGGTTATGTGTGGTGCAAAAGGAAATAGATAAGTGTGAAGGACTTCTAACCCCTACTACAACTACACTGTTTGAAAAGATTAATACTGATGCAACAAAGTATGTGGCTAAATACAATGGGGCAGGAAAGTACCAAGTGGCAAGCACATGGCAAGACCAGTATGTGGTAAACTTGAATGATCAAAGTTGCAGTTGTAGGTTTTGGGAGATTACAGGTTTCCTATGTAGACATGCTGTTTGTGCTATATGGGACAAAATTGAAAATAGTGAAAATGCCCCACATGTTGATGAATGGGTCCATCCTTGCTATAGGTTATCAACATGGAAAGCCATGTATTTCAACAAAATTGATCCATTGAATGAACGTACAATGTGGCCTAAAAGTGACTTCCCATTCACTTTACTTCCACCAAAACATAAGACACAGGTTTGTATTTCTAGTACACCAAATATATAGTATACATGTGAACATGGAATGAATTCAATTTTAACTATAGTATATCAATATGTGTAGGTTGGGAGGCCTAAGAAGAAAAGAAGGAGGGATGTTGATGAGCCAAATAGCCAAGCTGGTAGATTGAGTAGGAAATATTTGGCAGTCACTTGTTCAAAGTGTCATAAAAAAAGGCACAATTCCAGAACATGTAAAGGGCAGGGAGGCAGTAGTGAAGTTAGAGGGGGCTGAAAACTATTTTTAGTAGTTATTAGGATGCTTGTGTTGTAGGTCTTTTGAAACTTAAGTCATGTGTACTTGTTTGAAGATGTGTTAAGAACTTGAAAACTTTGCATGTAATGCTTGTGTTGTAGGTCTTTTGAAAACTTTGCATCATGGTTGTGTTAAGAGCTTTATAACTTTGCATGTAATGGTGTGTATGCACTTTTTGGTAATGAATTAATATGTTTTGTGTACTACCCTTCACAAATCAATTAATAACATTGTACATTTCAATTGCAAATGAAAACCATCTTAAAGATGCATTTACAATACACTTAACAATTGCATTTCAAAAATATTCAAGAAATTGAACAATCAACTTTAACAAACTACATTCCATTACCATTACCATTACCACTCCATTACACATTAATCTGATACATAAACCAAATACAACAACACTAATTCCAAAACCACCTATATAAACTGAAAGCAAAAAACCCCTATCCGATTAAAATAAAAAAAAACTCCTGCAATGGTTACAAACCAAAAATCAAAACTCCATTACCATCCAAACCTTCACAGGATACTTAGAGATTAAAATAATACCAAAAAAAACACCCATGAACAAAACAACATCAGTTGGTAGTTCCACAATTCTGCACTTGCAATGGAAACCCTCTCTTCCAATCGATTCATTGATCTTATCAAACCTGGAATCACCACCAATGCCCTAGCACACATAGGAGGATCAGACCATCGAAGGAACCCAAATCTTCTACAGTTCCAAAATTGTCTTCCAGGGTTACGATCCGTCCATGAAGTGATCTTCATTGCTTCATTCCCACATCTAGGGATGAGATTTAGAACCGGAAAACCGGACCGAAACCGGAATCGTTAGAACCAGAATATATAGAACCGGTTCTGGTTCCGGGTTTAAAAATTAGCTTTATCCGGGTTCCGGGTAATCTGGGTTTGGGTCCATCGGGTCCGGGTAAACCGGGTCTCAAAACCGGAACCGGTTTTTGAAACCGAAACCACTTTTAGGGCCGGAACCGATTTTTGTGAAACATTTAAAAGAATCATATCTCATTCGTTTCAACTCCAATGGACATATGGTTTTTTCTAACATGTACTTTAGAGTTTGTACATGATTTTAGACTATAAATTTGCCATTTTTAGTTTTATATTCATTGACTTACAGTCCCCTACATTCGATATATCAAAGCTGGAAGTTTTTAATTTTTCAGTTTTTTTGTATTCGGTGAAAGTTTTAAAACAAGCATATTTAATTCGTTTGAAGTCGGATTGACATGTGGTTTTTTCCAACTTGTAGTTTACAGTTTGTACATGATTTTAGACTATAATTTTGTCATTTGTGGTTTAACATTCAATGATTTACAGTCCTCCGAAGTCGGGATATCAAAACTGAAAATTTTCAACCTTTTAGCTATTTGTTTTTGTATTTTGTATTATGTGAAAATGTTAACACATGCATATCACATTCGTTTAAAGTCAGATTGACATGCGGTTTTTTCCAGAGTTTACTTTAGAGTTTGTACATGATTTTAGACTATAATTTTGTTAATTTTGGTTTTATATTCAATGGGTTACAATCCCCCAAAGTCAGGATATCAATATGAAAATTTTCAAAGTTCAACCCACTAAGTAGTAAGTAATTACCAAAAAATTCCGGTTTTTCAGGGTTTTCCGGTTCTAAACCTACTTTATCCGGTTCCAACCTACCCACTTTGATGTTTTTGGGTTTTCCGGTTCTAGACCCACTTTACCCGAAACCATACCCGGAACCGAACCGGTTCCTATATACCGGTCCGGTTTCCGGTTCTACAAAATCCCGTTAACCGGTTCCGGATTTTCCAGGTCCGGGTCCATCCGGTCCGGGTTTGGACCCACTTTCATCCCTCCCCACATCTGCAAGTCACTATCTTTGAATCAGAAGCGATTGGATGTCGTGAAGGGTGCAACGGTCGAGCAACAGTGGAAAGGAGGAGATATGACGACTGATAAAGCTAAAGGGTTTGCCCAAAAATCGGACATGTAATTTTCTTTTAAAGAGAGAAGTTTACAACTGAAATGATGAAATTACCCCTGCAATATTTTATTAAAAAATGAGTTAACGGTGAAATGCTAACGGAGTGAGCCGGAAGGACCAAATGTCAAAAGTTTTGAAACCACATGGACCATCTTCGAGGTTTTTTGAACTTAAAGATTAAACTTGATATTTTTAGAAACCACAGGGACAATTTTTGAAGTTTTGTCTTTAGAATATCTAGCGGAATATTTATACCAAAATAGCATTAATCGCGCCAAGTAACTTTATCTTTGAGAAAATGACAAAAATAGCCATTTACACTAATTACATTACAAAATAGCCAAAAAAAATCGAAATTACAAAATTAGCCCACAATTTCGCAGATGGAGATGTCCCATCTGCGAAATCAGCATCCCATCTGCGAATGTACAAGTAGCTAAAGCACAGCTATGCTTTAGCTGCTTGTACATTCGCAGATGGAATGTTCCATCTGCGAAATCGTTGTGCCATCTGCGAAATACCTTCTCTTTCACTATATAAACATTTTTTTGCTCCATTTTCACCCTTCTCTACACAAAAACTCTCTATCTTTGGGCTTCTCTCGGAATTTTGGCAAGTTTTTGAAGAAAATGGAGAATTATGTCAACAATCCCGCAAATATGGTTAGATTTTAACTCTTTTAATGTTTAAACTTTTTTTTATTTTATCATTTATTGTATTATTTAGTGTTAAAAAAGGGTAATTTTGTTGTGTTTGATAGTTTTAATATTTCTTTAGTATACTTGAAGTTTAAATGCTATTTTGTTAGTGTTTGTTTGAATGTACAAGTAGAGACTGCGTAGATAATGTTTACAATTTGTTATTTTTGTTGTTTGTTTAGTTGTTGTATAACCTGAAAACTTGTATATTCTTATCGTATAATTGTTTATATAAAGTGAAAAATAGTTAAATTATAGTATGTGCAAAGTAGTCGTTTGTATATATATTTGTCGTATAAGTATAACATTTGTATAAGTTGAAAATTTGTCGTATATATATTGTTAGAAATTGTTTGTGTTTGTCGTATAAGTTGAAAATTTGTATAAAGTTGTCGTATAACTTGCAAAATTGTTAATTTGATTGTCGTTTTATTTGAAAAATTGTTTGTTTATATGGTTATAAAATGTTAGTTTAAATAATTAGAAAGATAAAAATTGTTTATATATTTGTCGTTTAAGTTGAAAATTTGTTTAATAAAATGTTTATATAATTATGTATGATATTGTTTTTTATCGTAAATATATTTGTTGTATAACTTGGAAAATTGTTTATATATGTGTATGTTATTGTTTTTTATCGGAAATATATAAATTATTAATTAAGAAATTGTATTTGCATTACTAATTGTTTATGTACTTATTGCAGTTCGTAATCATATATTTTAAAAACAAAATATTTTTTAGTTCTCTAATTTGTTTTTGTGTTTTTTTTTTTGCAGCATGATTTTAGTTTTATCAATATGAAAGCCTTTGTGAACTTAAAAGGCTCGGGCGGTAACATATGGGAAGTATTTGAAGTTTTAGATGATGCCAGACTTGCCATTTTCAGAGATACCGTATTTGGTTATTTTATTGATGTCCCTCGTTTACAAGGGGACGCATTGTTGTTCCATAAATGTTCCTTCATCAGATCCGGCCGGACCCTGTTTTATCTCCAGATGGAATAAAACGATTATATTTTCGAGTAGGCAATACGAAAATGGTTTATGGGCCGGAAGAGTTTTGTTTGATAACCGACTTCAATTTTGGGGAGTATCCAAAAAACATTGGGAGAAAAGGGTCGGAAAAATTATTAAGCAGTAAAAAAAGATGTTTATTGCGTGAACGGCTATTTCCGGACCATACCAATAGTTCGGTGAAAATTGGCGACCTGAAACGTTTAATTTTAAATCGAACATTCCTAGAACTTGACGACGTTGATGCAGTTAGAGTATGTTTGATATACATTTTGTGTGAAGGTTTTTTGGGAAAAGAAGTTAATGATCGGGTGCCACAAGATTGGTTTTTTTTTTTTGCTGAGAATTTGAATCTCTGGAACAGGTATATTTTGTTTACGTTAAAAGTTTTATTTTATTAAAGTTATAATTTATATAACAACCAATTTTGTTTTTTTGTTTTGTTAGTTTCGTTTGGGGTAGCTATCTTTGGGATTTTACTTATGTTGACCTTGAGGATATATGGAACAAAATACATAATTATTTATCACTTTCTGAGCGTCATCAAACTTTAAAGTACCCCGTCTCAGGATTTACGGCTCCAATAAGGGTATAAAAATTTTCTTATATTTAAATTGTTTTATTGTTATGTTTTTTATTTTAATTTTAACTTTTGTTACTGTAATTGTAAAAAATTGTAGATATGGATATATGAGATGATTCCGGCTGTTCGTGCATGTGGATTTGTATTGAGAAAAAAATAAAGACTTGCCTCGGATGAAACGATGGAGTGGAACAAAAAAATTGAAATGGGTTGACGTGAACAAGATTTGGTCAAAGATACAGATTTATAAAATTTTCGTTTATTATTAATAAACTTGATTATTATACTTTTATATGCATTTTTAATATGTTTAATTTTTTAGGAGGGGCAACCACCAAGACAAAAGTGTTACCGGGTGATGGTGAGATGACATCTTGTTATTATATGTCATTTCAAGAGTATGTATATGGTGAAGGGAAAGCAGTTTCATCCCCAGTACGGGACCATTTTAGGAGACAAGACGAATCTTCGTCTAGTATGTCGTCTAGTGGTCACTCTCATGGTAGAGGTAGGGGCAGTGGGAAACACAACCTAGACGAGGTGTTGAAACGGCTACATGCACTGGAGCAGTATGTGTTTATGAACCGAAAACCTACGGAGGTTTTTGTTGAAGAAGTGAATACTGAACAATTTTGGAACGACATTACTTTTGATGATCCGATAGTGTCACAAAGAAAATATGATGAACAAGTTAGTTACACGCTACATTATTTTTTAAATTTTATTAACATATATGAATACCTGTGTTCATATTTTATATTTGAAAATATAGGTTGTGCAAGATGAAGTGATGAATAAAAACAATACAACTGAAAATGTTTTTGGTGATATTCAAAACGACAAGGTTGTCATAGATATTACCTTTACGATTTTAATAATTACTTTTTAATGTGTCTTTCGTTATTAAGTAAAAAGTTTTATTTTTAATGTAGGTGTTGGAGGAGAGGAATGACTATGCGGGGAACAAATTTGATGATGATGTGTTTGATGTAAATGATTATAGTGAAGTTAAAGAGGTTCTTATAGTTACATTAATTTATATTTTGTTTTTAGTAGATTAAATCATTTATTTAATTAGATATTATTGCTTATTAAATTATGTGTATTTCGTTATTAAGTATAAAGTTTTATTTTTAATGTAGGAGTCAGAGGAGAGGAATGACAATGCGGGGAACAAATTTGATGATGATGTGTTTGACGTAAATGATTATAGTGAAGCTAAAGAGGTTCTTATACTTACATTAATTTATATTTTGTTTTTAGTATATTAAAACATTTTTTTAATTAGAGATTATTGCTTATTAAATTAGGTGCCGGACGAAGACGAAATAATAATTACGGGAATTGTAGATTATTTTGATGAGTATGATGGCAAAGAAGTTACACCCGATAAACCGAGGACTCGAAAACCATCACAATATTTGTGCCTCCTTACACCGAGGTATTCGTTTTATTTATAAACTCATGATTTTATGTTTATGTGAATTATCTGAAAGATAGAGATTTAAACATTTGAATATTGTTTTTAGTTGCACACGACACCGAAGCAAAAAAGAAGAACAAAAAAGAAGGTTGATATCAAATCAACAAGCCCCGTTCCTCCTCCAATTTTTGGTGTTGCTCATGACTTCTCCATGTTGCGCCTGCAACCTTACGTAGCAGGCGGTGAGGTTGTCATCCAAAATTATTTATTTCATTCATATGATGTCCAGCGTCGTTTGTTTAATTTCATGTTAGATAGAGATTTTTGGAGCTCATTGTTTGGGCATACACACGACGGATGGTTGGAGTCATCGATAAACTAATTGTTAATTTATTATTTTAAAAGTTAATTGTTTTTTAGTCAATAAAAAAAGTATCATGTGTGCAGCATATAACCATTTGGTACCGACTATTGATGGAGAGACGGTTTGAGAGCGACCGACATACAATAATGCCTCCAAATTCTTTTGTTTCTCATGCTTTGGAAGAAGGACAAGACTGGAGGGCGTTTATGGCTGGTATTGCTACGTACCCCAACTTCATGGTTGCTTGGTGGGATGTTGATACGGTAAACTTAATTGTTTATATTGAAAATAATATCGTTATTTTTGTTATGTTTTTGTATTGTGATGTAAAAAAACATAATTTTATTTTCTGATCCTTATACAGGTCTTATTGCCGATTCATTCATCCCCTAATCATTGGCTATTTGGGGAACTACGATTAGCGTCAATGGAAGTGCATATTTATGACAGTCTTGGTAGAGGGGCTTATGAAAAATTCAAATCTGAAGGAATCTTTTCCAAATTTGAACGCCGGGTGGCAAATTATTTGGACAAGATTAAGTATTGGGCCCGGAGGAACATCCCAAGGATTCCATTGAATATGCAATTCAATTATGAAGAAAATGTTCCCCAACAAAGTAGTCATTTGGGAGATTGCGGTGTTTTTGTTTGTATGTTTATGGAGCAATTCGTTTCAGGTCAACCAATACGTGTTCTTATTGACCCAAAGAACGCAGCTTTAGAGTTCCGTCAACGGATGTCAAATTTTTTTTGGGGGTCTAGTCTTGGTCCTATGTAGTTGGATTATATAATTGTATATCTAAATTAATGTTGGATTTGATTATTAGTTTATTTTTACAGTTTACTCAACGGATGGCAAAAAATTTAACGTTACGACAATTACAACAAATTATTGACCTACCAATAACTTATCAATACATACAACATAAGAACGACTACAACATTTGTTTTAACGTTACAAATACAATAATTTATTGACCTAACAACTTCAAAACCATAAAAACAATATTGAAAAGCTTACAACTTGTAAACAAGAACTGCCAAGAGCAACACCCAACTACAAACCAACGTTATCTTTAACTTCTTATTTTCTGATTGAAAGAGCTTATTAGAGTTAGCTACTTTAGCTATTACCATAGATGATTGGTCATTCTCTTCATCAACCCAACTGATAAACCCGCATTTTGGTCCCTGTTAAATTTAACATTGACAGTAAGAAAATAAATTTTTGTCATGTAAACACGAGGGTTTAAATTTGAATGACGTTAACAACATGATACTAAATATGGGCAAGCGTAAAACAATCTTCCTGGGTTTTTGTATTGTGATGTAAAAAAACATAATTTTATTTTCTGATCCTTATACAGGTCTTATTGCCGATTCATTCATCCCCTAATCATTGGCTATTTGGGGAACTACGATTAGCGTCAATGGAAGTGCATATTTATGACAGTCTTGGTAGAGGGGCTTATGAAAAATTCAAATCTGAAGGAATCTTTTCCAAATTTGAACGTCGGGTGGCAAATTATTTGGACAAGATTAAGTATTGGGCCCGGAGGAACATCCCAAGGATTCCATTGAATATGCAATTCAATTATGAAGAAAATGTTCCCCAACAAAGTAGTCATTTGGGAGATTGCGGTGTTTTTGTTTGTATGTTTATGGAGCAATTCGTTTCAGGTCAACCAATACGTGTTCTTATTGACCTAAAGAACGCAGCTTTAGAGTTCCGTCAATGGATGGCAAAATTTTTTTGGGGGTCTAGTCTTGGTCCTATGTAGTTGGATTATATAATTGTATATCTAAATTAATGTTGGATTTGATTATTAGTTTATTTTTACAGTTTACTCAACGGATGGCAAAAAATTAACGTTACGACAATTACAACAAATTAATGACCTACCAATAACTTATCAATACATACAACATAAGAACGACTACAACATTTGTTTTAACGTTACATATACAACAATTTATTGACCTAACAACTTCAAAACCATAAAAACAATATTGAAAAGCTTACAACTTGTAAACAAGAACTGCCAAGAACAACACCCAACTACAAACCAACGTTATCTTTAACTTCTTATTTTCTGATTGAAAGAGCTTATTAGAGTTAGCTACTTTAGCTATTACCATAGATGATTGGTCATTCTCTTCATCAACCCAACTGATAAACCCGCATTTTGGTCCCTGTTAAATTTAACATTGATAGTAAGAAAATAAATTTTTGTCATGTAAACACGAGGGTTTAAATTTGAATGACGTTAACAACATGATACTAAATATGGGCAAGCGTAAAACAATCTTCCTGGGTTTTTAGCTGTACCCGAAATCCTAACGATACATTCCCCTCCGCAATTGCAGTATGCCATTAGCCTTCTTTTTCTTTTAAATCGAAGTTACTTTCTTAGTTAAATTTTTTATACTGAGTGACACCCATTTATAGAAGAAATCATATTACAGACAATTCTTTTTGACTATGAAATGAACTGGTTTGACTATGAATTCAAAAAGTTGAACTACGAAATGCAGACAAGTACATTCTGTAGTATTGTCATGCCGGTCAGTGAAATTTGACTATGAAATGAACTGGTTTGACTATGAATTCAAAAAGTTGAACTACGAAATCCAGACAAGTACATTCTGTAGTATTGTCATGTCAGTCAGTGAAATTTGACTATGAAATGAACTGGTTTGACTATGAATTCAAAAAGTTGAACTACGAAATCCAGACAAGTACATTCTGTAGTATTGTCATGTCGGACAGTGAAATTTGACAATGAAATGAACTGGTTTGACTATGAATTTAAAAGGTTAAACTATGAATTTTGAACAGTAGAGATACAATATTTTCTATTTATAATTGCATTTGTTTGATATTGCATTTGTGTGATGATTGTAGAGCACTATCATCGGTATTGAAAATGAGTACTTACAACGAAAGAAGCTTTTCTCAACTACCAATTTTCTTGCATAACCTTCAAAGAACAAATCCTAATACCTTCACAACCATTAATAAAACTGATACCAATCGCTTTCAATTCTGTTTTGTGGCTTTAGGTTGTGTGGTATAACATACTTTTTTTATTGAGTTATATAATATTTCATGGTAATGTATCTCGATTAGTTTTTACTTATCACTAATATATGTTCGTTTTTATGTAGATTCGTACCTTCCTTAGGTGCATGATACCGCTGATATATGTGGGTTATTTACCCCTTCTTGGGAGCTATCTGACAACAATGTACTTCGCAGTGGCTTTAGATGGAAATCATGAACCACTACTCTTAGCAATTGGTTTGGGAACCTTAGAGTGTGAAGAATCATGGAGATGGTTCATGATGAGCTTAAAAGATTGTTTAGGTGAGGACATAGAGGTTGGTTTCATAAGCAACCTGTGTGATAAAATAGACTTTGGTGTTTAGAGTGCCTACCCGGATTCCTATCATGGATATTGTCCTAAAGATATAGCTCGAAAGATACGTGAGTATGTCAGACATAACAATACGGAAGTCGAATCGTTGTTTTGGAAGTCATGCAATGCATATAGCGTTGATAATTTTTACTTGTGTTTGGAAAGGTTGCAAAGTACATGTAGGAAACCACCTTTCTGCACCTTGCTTATGAGTCCAATTTACTGGCTTGACGATATACCGATTTCAAAATGGACACGAGCATTTTTCCCAAAAATACGTTACAATGTTAAATCGATTGACGTCCCTGAAATTTTGCAAATTATATCCACACGTGAGTTTCCTATAACAACGATAATTGAGTTAATCACCACGTCGATACAATCAAAGTATGCTGAACGGGCCGAAGTGGCGGGTAAGGGAGATTGTTATATTTAGTTTTTTTTTATTGTGCTACTATTTTTATTAAAATATCAAATTTTACAGGGAGGTTGTCTGCTGGGTTGACCCCTTACGTTGAGAGTAAGGTTCAAAAATGTCTCAATAAGTCTTATAATTGTAATGCAAGACGTTTGTATGGGGATACATTTGAAGTCGATGACAATTTTGCCACCAGCAACGTACAACTTGAACGAAGGGTATGTAGTTGTGGTAAATGGTAAAAAAGCGGTATACCATGTGGCCACGCTATAGCATGTCTAAGAACCCGTACATCTGAATCCATTCACAGAATGGTTGATTACAAGTTCACTAATTATGTGTATCGACTTGCATATGGATCTGAATTGGTGAATACTATACCATCACATGTGCATTGGGAAATACCAAATGAAACGGTGGTCCTGTTACCTCCCTCAATGCAGTAGTTATTCATGTAGCACCTTTATGTTTTATGTAGTATTATGTATTAGTTTTTTATGTACCCCGTTTTTATTTTAGTGTCGTGTTACGTATTAGTTATCCATGTACCCTGTTTATATTCTATGTCGTATTATGTATTAGTTATTTATGTACTCCATTTATATTTTATGGCGTATTATGTATTGGCTATTGAGAAAACAACATACATTAAAAGAAATGGACGTTTATTAAATAGTAACGACTACACACATACAACAACAAACAACTTAAATAACGAAAAACAATTAACTTAACCAACATGCATATTAAAAATAAGGGACATTCTTTAAAAGATTCCATGCATCTAAGTGGGTAAACTCGCTACCATCATATTCAAAACGGTATAGTTCCAAAGCCACCTGCCGTAGAATGTCTTCATCCGTATTTGCATGTTCATTATCCAACTCGTTATAAATACGTTGAAATTGTTTCACCTTTATTTGAAATCCAGAAACTTCGCTTTGACATCTCTTCTTCTTCGATATTGAGTACGCCTCATTAAACGGTGAAACAAATGACAGACACGAGACCAAAATGATCCAGCACGAACTTGTGGGGGACCCGATGGAAAATCCTCCTCTACAGTTATAATCCAAGCTTGAACCAAAGCGACCTCCTCTGCGTTCCTCCATATATGTGGTGAGTCCATAATTGCAAGGAGGGAAGTAATACGATACAATTACAACGGATATTAAAATCTATTTATAACGACTCCTTACTTTCCTGGTGCAATGGCTTGTCAATTCAAGCAACAATGTATTGTGTTGTCATTCGACCGGGGATGTCTTGTCAACTCGAACAATGATCTGTTGTGTTATAAGTATAGTACACTGCATCCGTCAGTTAATTTTGACTATGAATTGCAGACATATTAGAAGATTGGACTGCGATTTTGTGTAGAAACTACTATAAATTGACCTTAAGTTACATAAATACTTTATTAAATAAACCAATACAGCTGTTCAAATATTGTTTTTTAGATTCTACTCTCTTTGTTTCAATTAAAATGAGTTCTATATCATGGAGCAATGAAGAGTTCTTGGTTCTTACACATGCTTATATTCATGTGTACGAGACAAGCAAGTTGAACGATCCAATGTTTTGGAGCCGTTTAACCAATATTTTCAATGCTGAAAACCGAATGGCTACAAGAAACGATCGTGACGAACTAGACATCTTAGCAAGATGGTATGAAATGAAAACCGAAGTTCTATTATTCAACGATCTTTATACCAAAATTGACGACACCCGTTTAAATGCTACTGAGGAGGTCATCTTGGAAGCTGCTAAGGAGGAATACAAGTCATTAAGTAACGGGTTGGAGTTCCAGTTTGAAGCCCCTTGGAATATTTTGAAATATATCCCGTTTGTTTAAAATCTATTTTAGTTTATTATGTGAGTACTAAGTTATTTTCATGTATTTCGTTTGTTTAAAATCTATTTTCGTTTATTATGTGAGTACTAGGTTATTTTCATGTACTAGGTTATTTTCATGTATTTCGTATGTATTTCGTTTGTTTAAAATCTATTTTAGTTTATTATGTGAGCAACTCGTATGATTAATTTGAATTAATAAATGCCCATTGCATTAGTTTTCACAACACATTAGAATACATTAGTAAAAGGATTCCATGAACCATTACAAACATTACAACAATTAAATGAAAAACAACGACATAATACGAACAAAGCATTAACGTAAAACACAAGTCCATGGGTTATTCTTAATAGAAATTAGAGCGGTCTACATGAAATACTGTTTATCTTTAACAACCTTCCAAACTTCCTCATATTCAAAGTCTCTGCCGTCATGCTCACAGATGTAAAAATCTGTAACAACTTCCAAGAACTCTTCTTCGTCCCGATAACGAACATTGTTACTTTTCGCATAATTACATGCTCGATTGAACCATGTCACTTCTTCCTTTACATCCATCCACTTAGTAACAACATCTGATTTTTCTTTTTTTTGTCCTTCTCCCATCTCATGGTTAAACAAAGATGTTATGCGAGTCCATTCATCACCAATTAGGCAATGCGGGGGAACAAGTAACGATACACCATCCTTAACACTTAGCCAGCATCGTGTTAGAACTAACACCTCTTTTGTCATCCACGGCCTTTCAGAATTGGAACCAGGTACTTCATTCGAAGAACTTGCTGCATTCGACGACATTTCTAATAATGGGAGTTTGTTTCGTTTAGGTGATTTGGGTGTTTGGTTTTTAGATCTTAAACATCTATTTATATAAATAAATAGATTATGAATTAATACTTTGACTACGAAATGGTTATATTTGGACTACGATTTTTAGCTTTATGCAGTGTTTTATCATGTCAAACTGTCATTTATCTCTTGTCACTTAAGGGTCCCACTACGATGTGCAGGTTACTACAGTGACTTGTCATTACTGTCTAGTCATTTCAAAGTTGGACTTGTCATTACTGTCTAGTATGTATAAATACCACTTATAGCTCCAGTTTAATACAATATCGACTTTATTATGAGTTCCTCACACAAATTCGAAGTTTGCTCATGCAACGAAGTAGATTGTTACTACTGTGATTCGGTAGACCCTTTTTTTACACCCTCTTCAGCTGGTCCATATATGTCACATGAAAATTTTGAAGAATTAAAGAAGGCTGAAGCACAACAAGAAGAGGACAAAGAGTCATCCCGACTTCTCACTCAACTTGCTAATGATATTGAATCGGAATGCAAACAAGCTCAAGAATGGATTGACCTCAATAAAAAAAAAATCAAAGAGCATAAAGATTGGATAAAAAAGAGTAAGAAGACAATCAAAACGACTGAAAAATGACTTGCTGAGAAGGATGAGCAGTTGATACACATTATGGTAAAAAAGGATCGTTTGGAAGACAAAATGAGAATTAGGGATGACTATATAACAATGGAGAAAGAGAAGTACCCATTGCAGTTCCCTGAGTTTAAAAATTAGTTACAAAGTTGTTGTAATATTATCATGAAACATATTAGGTTGCAAAAGGATCGTTTGTTGTTTTTTGAAATAACATGTTGTAACTGTTAAAAAAGATCTGCAAACTATATTTTATAATATAAAGGCTTCATTAATTGTTATAATCAACAAACTTAACTAAAATATGAAAGCATAGCAATGTCTTGTAAGAGTTAATAAAAATATTACAATACATAATAAGTAAACAAGTCATCATTACTCTTAATTTCAAGGTTGTTTTATATCAAAATCAGCGTTATATGTTTGTAAGCAACCCGCTGAACCACCAATATTATATGCCATTTCTGCAGTAGAAATTATGTGACCTGCTCCGCTACCGGATGCCCTTCCAGTACAATTGTTTCTCGTGTGTCCTAGTTGACCACATGTAGAACACTCTTTTATAATTGGACCCTCGCCTTGGGATGGAATGCGGTCTGTGTTTCTTGGCATGCATGGCTGATGTTTATCCATTATAGTTGGCTTAACAATCATCAAATCATCGGGGATCTCCCATTCGGATGGCTTTGGCAGAGGGTTTATTGATTCCTCATATGTTTTCCTCAGTGTTTCGGTAAAGTAAGCATTTAATGTAAACCTCGAGCAGTCTTGGTAATTGTTCATTGTTAAACATCTTATGACATGACCACAAGGTATCCCATCAAGTTGCCAATGCCTACATGTACATGTCATATGTTGAAAATCAACAATCACATTTTGTGCCCCCTTTTTGACGTCGCATTTCGTATTTGAGATCATGCGAACATCCCATTTGGTAAAAGTTTTCTTGTTTTATTTTACAACTTTATCCGCCCAAGGGGTAAGTATTGTTGTTGCTTCCGCTAAAAAAACAGCCAAAATGAAGAAGTTAAGATCAATAACATCAAAATTAATAAAACATTAATATTACAAATTTACTTAATACCTGCAAAGTTACGTCTTTGAAACCACCATTGTTGCATTGTAGCACAAAAAAAGTCGATCAACATAAGTATTGGCACCTTACGTGTGTGTCTAGATAATGCATTTATAGACTCCGCACTATTGGACGACATAAGATTGTATCGGTTCCCTTTAAAATGTGCCATTGACCAAGTTTCTGGATTTATACTTTTTAAGTACTCCCATACTGGTTCTTTTGTCTTTTTCATAACATCCATGGCAACATCAAAAGCATCAACTGTTTATGCCCTACACGCCTCCCAAAAAATTCCTTTAACCGTCTTACTCTTGCCTAATCTAGATACTATGTTGAAATACAAATGGACACCACATATTCCATGATGAGCGTGAGGAAAAATGTTGGCAACGAATGTTGCTATAGACGGAGACCTATCAGATATAATTGTAAGCTTCTGCATATTTCCTATGCAATCATGTAGTTTTTGAAAAAACCATGTCCAAGAATCGGTACACTCATTTTTGCATATACCATATGCAACCGGTAATATTTGGTTTTGTCCGTCCTTAGTAACTGCAAGTAACATGGTACCTTTGAACTCGCCCTTTAGGTGAGCTCCATCTACTACTAGGGTCGGCTTACAAAAATTGACAAAAGCGCGTACCTACAATACATTGTATATCTATTCAAATACACCAAAAGAAATATTAAAAAATTAGTATAATATGATAATACTAACCGAGCAACCGAGTGCGACGTACAAAAACTCAAAGCGATCATCAACATCTGTTTTAATATGTGTGACAGTACCCGGATTATGTTTGGCCAAGTTGTGACAATACGCCAGAAGTTTGGTAAAAGAATCCTCTTTCGTACCCCTTAACGACAATAATGCATATTGCTTCGCACGCCATGCCTGATGGTATGAGATATTGATATTCAATTGAGCATTCATATCATTAACAATTTCTTTTCCCCGATAAACTCTACTATAGTCTTCAGCCAAAACATCAGCAACATATTCACCCAAAACATATTTGTTTGCTTGTCGATGATTAGGTTGCAACAATGTTGAAGAACATGTGTGTACATCAACAAATTTATTCACTTGGAAAAGTCCATCAGAATTTTTAATTGCTTTTGCTCTTAGTAACCAAGAACAATTTTTCGAAACACACACAGCTTCATACCTTGATTTGGTGGATCTACTTGTCCTCGTCTGGAAACCTTCTCGAAGACATTTTTTACCAATACACCGCTTTAAAAGTTCTTTGTTCTTAAATATACTCTCACATTGAATCTTTTGAAGATTCATGTCTACCATCTGTGTTGGGATATCTTCATTAATATCAACTGGGCATGCTGGTACAGGAGGCATACCGTGAAAAAGGTTATCGGGAAACTTAGCTTTAACTTCATCACCCAACTCATCTCTATCGGAATTGCTTTGTAGCTCGGTTATATCTAAACATACATCACCAACATCAACATAATGCCCGTAAACATGATTTTTTTCATTTTTTTGACTTGAATTTTTTTTCTTTTTAGTTTTATCTACCACACGCATATTCATAACTTTAACTTCTTGTTCGGCAACATCATCACAACGACCACCCACATCATCAAGATAAGTACCAACATCATCATCACCAACATGCTTGTAATTCTCAGGATCCACATAGTGAATAGGTGAATAACTAACATTAACATTTTCAGCAACACTGTGAAACTGAGGTACACTAGGAGTATTGAAAGTACCTATCGGATCGTTGCTCCCTTTATAACTGCATAAATTACCAACAAACTGGTTTCCAATTTCACCACCCCCATTAACCTCCTCAACTTCATCAACCACCACAAACACTTTCACAACCCTTCCTCCACTACATTTGATTACGTTTATCAACATTCTAACATCCATGTCTTCAACTATAGCTATATAATAACTTAATTCAGGATGGTGGAAACGAAGAATAATTCTATATTTGTCTAACAAACCAATTTTGCTTCTTACCAAAGATACAAAATCAGTATAACTAATATACTCAGAAAATATCAAAGCAAGTTCAGAAATACCTCCCTGTGGACATATGTATTCCAGATTAATTCCATTAACTTGCCATCTCCCACCGGTTACAAGACAAACCAAATATTCAATCATTTTTTGAGCAAATTGTAGAGAAAGTTCCTAAACAAATAACAACCAAAATGATAATTTTCTACAAAACTTTTTATATAGCAACATGATTTCGTAGTCAAACCAATTCATTTCATAGTCAAACTAAAAAAAAAAAACCACAAATTCGCAGATAGAATGAGAGTAAATCGCAGATGGACCTATTCCATCTGCGATTTTACCCCTATATATAGAGAAAAAAAATTAAAAAAAAGAAGTCAAAGCACCTGCGAATGTTCAAGCAGCTAAAGCACAGCTGTGCTTTAGGTGCTTGTACATTCGCAAATGGGATGTTGATTTCGCAGATGGGGCATCTCCATCTGCGAAATTGTGGGCTAATTTTGTAATTTTGATTTTTTTTTGCTATTTTTGTAATGTAATTAGTGTAAATTGCTATTTTTGTCATTTTCTCTTTATCTTTGAACTAATTATAATTTTTTATGAAACTTTTATTTTTATTTATGTAATTTAGAATTATTTGAATGTTCATACAATTTTTTTTCTATGTTTGTTTTTATTTTATTTGCTTACTTTTTTGTTTTTATTTTATTTTATTTTATTTTATTTTTTTATTTTTTTATATTTATGTAATGTAATATTTTTAGTTTGCTTAAAAGTCTAGTATTTTTATTACATTTTTAATTTGAAAATGTGATGTATAGGAATGGATATATCAAATTTATGTCCTGTTTACGTGGTCGTTGTAGTGGTGAAATGACCTAACAAAGAGCGATAGAACTAAGGACAGAGCCAAAAGCAAGATGATACTCGAACAAATTCAAACAATTATAACAAAAAAAAAAAAAAAAAAAAACTAAACCAATGATCTCATGGAGTTTTCTCTACTCATGCTATCCTGAAAAATACAGCTTGCCATTGAAACATCTTTCTTCGAATGCGAACATGGCAGCAATGTCATCTTGTTCAAGTCCCAGCACTCATTACTCCTTATCGGTCGATCTTCGTACACCCATTTCTCCTCCTTTACCGGCATCCCATCAATCACCCCGCCGCGATTATCAGCGTTTGAAATTGAAGCTTGCTTCCATTTGCACCATATGCGAAGCATCAGATAAAGCAGATACAAGCATATCAAGGTTGCCGTGAAAACAATGGCCACTACGATTCCAGCAGCTGCGGTATTCGAGAGCTGCTTTTTCTGTTGTCGCTTTGATTCCGCGCATGAAATTAGTGGTGGGCCACACAGGTTGTCGTTGGCCATGAAAGAACTTGATGGGAATCTTGAAAAAGTTGATGGAATATCTCCTTGGAGGTGATTGTTCGAGAGATTAAGGGCATGGAGGCTCGTTAATCTTCCTAAAGATTCCGGAACTTGTCCATGCAGTTTATTGAATGACAAATTCAACCTTTCTAACTTAACAAGACTCGCAAGAGAAACTGGGATTTCACCCGTGAGAAGATTATTGCTCAAATCCAGAATCACTTGTAGTTCAGTCAGAGTGCCAAGCTCAGGTGGTATAGAACCTGAGAACGAATTCTCCGATAGTCTAAGCTCGAACAGTTTCTTACACTCACCAAGTGTTCGAGGAATTTCCCCAGAGAGATTGTTTCTTTGAAGCTTCAGAACATTTAAACCAGTTAGATTCCCAATCTCTTCTGGTATCCCACCGGAAAGCCTGTTCTGATCGACCGAAAGCTTGAGTAATCTTGAACACATTCCCACTCCTTTCGGCAATGTTCCATTGAAATCGTTGCTTGAAAGATCCAGCTCTCCAAGTTCTTCAAACATTCCTAACCATGGTGGAACCAAACCCGTAAGTTGGTTGTTGCTGACAAGAAAATGGCTGATCTTTTTACAGTTTGAAAGTTCCGGTGGTATCTCTCCTGTGAAACTATTAAATGAAAGATCAAGAAAGTTCAAGTCGCTAAGTTGACCAAACTCCATAGGAATTGTACCATTTAGAAGATTATGAGCAAGTCGTATTCGCGTAAGATTCTTTGACCTCGCTAATTCAGAAGGAATAAAACCGGAGAAACTATTATTCGTCAAATCGAACAACAACAACAAATCGGACGCCACAAGAGGCGAAATCGAACCCGAGAATCGATTGTGAGAAATATTAACAATGGTGAGATTTTTCAAGAGAGAGATTGTTTCAGGAAGAGGACCTTCGAAAGAATTATTATAAAGACTAAGAAGCGAAAGCTCTGAAAGATACCCAAATGTGTTTGAAAGCGATCCTGAAAACTTGTTATCACCCAACGATAAAGTTTGAAGCTTTCTGCAATATCCCAAACTTAATGGAACCCGACCCGATAAATCATTTTGCCTCAACTGAAGAAAAACAAGATTCTTGAGCTTCCCAATTGTACCCGGAATCTGACCCGTAAAATGATTCCCGAAAAAATCAATTTCACTTAACATCGAGCAATTCGTTAACTCGATTGGAATATTTCCCGACATCTGATTATCGTAAAGATACAATACACTCAACTTCTGTAACTTTCCTATTTCAATCGGGATTTCACCTGTAATCATGTTCCCAAACAGATAAAGATTCACCAAATTACTCAAGTTTCCGATTTCATGAGGTAAACTACCGGAAAAACTATTATTGTTGAGTAAAAGATCAGTGAGATTCTTTAGATTCTCCACTCCAGATGGTATTTCGTTCCCGAAGTTATTACCAGAAATGTCCAACACTTCCAGTGAAGAACAGTTCAGCACCGGAAACGGGAAGTCGCCGGAGAGACGGTTCCCGGAGATAAACACATGGCGCAAATTCGATTCCCCGGAGCAAAGTTTCTCCGGGAACCCACCGGTGAACGAATTGCTCGACAAAACTAAAGCTTCGAGGTTACCATTTTCAAAATCAAAACGGGTAATGTTTCCTGAAAGATTGTTAGTTGAAAGATCAAGATTCTGGAGCTCCGGAAGCCAGAGTATCTCCGGTGGGATTTCACCGGTCAACCGGTTTCCATGAAAGTTCAAGTATTTCAAGGTGGAAAGGTTAGATAAATCCGGAATGGAGCCCGAGAGGGTGTTGTTTGCTAAATTCAAGATTTTGAGGGACCGAAGTTGTCCAATTGAAGAAGTAATTCCACCTTCAAGCTTGTTGTTTGATGCTGCAAAATCTTCGAGTTCTTCACACCCATCGATCTCTTCCGGAATCTTTCCACCAAGATTATTTGTCTGTAACTGAAGAGATTTTAAATGCTTCAAATTCCCGATTTGTGAAGGAATGCTTCCATTAAACTGACAATAAGCAAGACCTAATACTCTTAACTCACTTAACTCCCCAATACTTTCTATAATTTCTCCTGTTAACAAATTATCTCCTATTCGAAGAACTTGAAGCTTCTTCAAGAGATTGAATTCATTAGGAATGTAACCAGAAAGATAATTTGAGAACAGAAGTAGTTCTTGAAGTTCTTGAAGCTCACTAAGCTCTCGAGGGATTAACCCTGTGAGTGAATTCACGGAAAGATCGAGTTTTTGAAGTGAAAAAAGTCGGGAAAAATCGGGAGAGATTGTTCCCGAGAGTCCTGAGTTTGAAAGATTTATGCCCACAACACGTGTTTGATCTTGTGAACATTGCACTCCATTCCATGTGCATATATTCAATGATGAATTCCAATTGTTGAAAACTCCCATTGGATCGATGAATTGTGATTGAATTTTGAGAAGCCAGAAAGAATCATTTGAAGAAGCTTTTGTGAGTGAAAGTTGTAGGAACACAAACAGAAAGATTAATGTATTGGTAGTGGTAGTGGTAATGGTAATGGTAACGCCACCCATTTGAGAAAAGATTGGGTTGATTGTAATTGGATGATTAAAGTGAAAAGATGAAAATCATGTTTGTGTTCATGAAAAGGTGATGAATATTGGTGAATTTGAGATGAAGAAGATGAATTGAATTGGTAATTAATGGGTTCAGAAAGACAAATCGATATGGGACAGATCAGTCATCAGTGTTCATGTTAACAAAGTTGATGATGATTGTGCATGAAAAGTGAGAGCACCTTTTAACTTCAAAACTTTATATAAGCTTCTTTTATTAATTTAATCACTTTAAAAACATTTTTATACTATTATCGGGTTAATCATAGTCAACTTAAGGACTATATATATAATAGTATATAGTAATGACAAAAATATATCTTTAATTATTCATATGATGTCATGATTTGAAAATATACCATAAGTTTTCAATTTTTTACTGAAACAAACGTAACGATTAATCAACAGT
Organism: Lactuca sativa; assembly: GCF_002870075.4. Classification (NCBI taxonomy): domain Eukaryota; kingdom Viridiplantae; phylum Streptophyta; class Magnoliopsida; order Asterales; family Asteraceae; genus Lactuca; species Lactuca sativa. The sequence goes on from NC_056626.2 coordinate 128,185,237, forward strand.
GATGTTCTTGAGTGCATAGATATATAGTCAAAATCATTTACAAAATATGTTAGTGGTTAATTAAATTTCTAACAGGTTTTAATCGTTTTAAAGACTTGGAATGTTGCTATGAGCGGAGAAGATAAGATGGTGATGGTTGAGAAGAAAAAAATAAAATTGGGGGAGACACACCCACTACCTCTTTGATGGATGTATTGGTCCCTTTTCAAGTTGCAATACAAATATTATTTTAATTCATACCAATGAGATTAAATCTATGGATAATTACAAAAATATCATATGGGAAGAGTTTATTTAACAAATTGATTATTTTTTTTAATATTTATCATATAATGATATAATGATCACTTATTTTAGCGTAGTAAGTTGTAGTCACTGCAAACAAATAATGAGAAAAATATATAATTGTATGGGTTGGTTTGAACCGAAATATTTTGTATTAAACTTTTTATTATTTTAAAATTAATTAGTATTAGTTATGATTAAACAAAACCTACGTTATTATGATAATAATAGTTTTTAAATAAAACGGTATAAAAGATCGCATGCATTATAAAAATACACTTCACACCATTAAGATTTTATAACCTGTGTGGTTTATTGTTATCTAATTTTTTATTTTAGTTATTTGACTTATCAAATAATAATAAATATCCATTAAATGACCGTAATTAACACATCTATTTAGGATTAGATTGGGTTTGTTGACTTTCATAATATGTTGGTATGAATATATGAACCCATTTTCTCTTCATAGCAACATTTGTATTATTTAATGGGTATCATTGTATTATAAGATCACAAAGACTTATTGAGCTTCTTTTTGGGTCCTATCATGTATCAAGGGGACGATCATAGTGTAAAACCACATTAGCTTGGGAGAAAAAAAGGTTAATGTTATCTACAAGATTTAACTTTAAAGTATAAAGATACTTGCGCTCATTATTAGTTTTAAAATGATTAATTTATGAAAGTTAATGTTGCTTGAACGACACAAAATAGTAGATGGGACAACTAGTCAGGATGTTCGGGATTAGTTCCTTAACATTTTTTTCACTCGAATCTCAAATCACTCCATCTAATCCTCACCTAATACTAATTAATCAAAAAAAAAAAAAAAAAAGAACGTTAAATTGAGAAACAACCACATGGGAATTTAGACTCATTTGAAATGTCTCTTAATCAGTTAACCCTCGACTATATATGTTCTTTTCAAAGTCAAAAGTCGTGTTATATGAGTTGCACATAGTGTATTCATAGTTGTACCTTATGCTATTTTAGAGAGTATATTGAAGAAAGATTCATTGATGGGATTGGAACCAAAACGAGAAAGGACAAAGACATTTGGTTGATATGTGTTACAAGGCTTCTTTGTCAATTTGTGTGTCTAGTGGGTAGCTAGCTAGCAAGCTTTATGTCTTTCAATATCATCTTTCCTTAGTGTTTGTGTAATCAAAGAAGATGCAACCACTTTGGACTTATATCCCATGAAGTTTTGTCCCATCAAAAACCCCATTTATGCATACCATATATGCTTTCTTGGTGGACCATATATCTATCACCCATAAGTGCTTTTGTACCCATCTCTTAATCTTGTTCTACATGGCAATTTTGATCATTTCAGTATCGGAAAAAAGGTTTAAACTTTATCATACTCATAACTTTTTATTTTCTTGCTCTATTCGTTTGTCACAATCACTTAACAAGATAAGGGAGTCACTCGTTTTTCGACGCGCTTAGTCTCTTTTCCAACCTAACCATGGAGAATTTTCTTTACATAAAAGAAGTAGAGTAGAACAAAGAGAATGACAACAAAAGGTGATACCTAATATGAAGACATGGAATGATTTTAGAGGATGGTTGCATTATAGTAATAATACCCAAATAAAAACAAAGAAAGAACGAAAATAAATATAGTCGACAAGGCATAAAATCCAAGGTAGAAGGTAGTACGTTAATGGGTGTTAATAATTGTAATCATATATTAATGATTTAGAGGGGAAAAGGAAGTGATAAAAGATATTCCTTTTGGTTTATTGCATGATTCTTTAAGTTCCATGGGGGAAAGTCAATGAACAAAGGGGATAAACAAAAGTTTTGATGGTCCATTGGCTTGAAGATCAAGTAGATTCCAAGAGTAGTTATTGACTAAATTCCTTTTATTATTTAATGGCAACAATAATTATCAGTTTACTCTAATATATTATTACAATTATCAAAAGATAATTCTGATTTAAGAAACATAATATTTAGAATTTTAGATTAATCACTACTAATAAAAAAAAATAACATGAGGTTGAGGATCAATTTGAGATAAATCCATTTTCGGTATGTTTTGTAATATTATGTTTAAGTTGTGCAAAAATCAAATCGAAATTCATAAAACAAAGAAACCAAAATTCAGACAAAAAATCAAAATCGAACAATCTTTGATTTACAAAAACTAATTTTTTTGCCAGGTAGGTTTGGTTTTATACGAAAAACCCGAACCGAACCGAACCAAATATAGAATAAATTTTGTCTTTTTAAGATTATAATTATAACAAATAATGTTATCTAAACATTCAATTATTTTATCATTTAAGTAGCTAGTTCTATATTCCTTTTTAGCATTTATAATTCCATCATATAAGTTTCATTTATAATACATGTAAATGTGACTTGAAAATTAACAATACGTATCAACTTTGATCATATTAATCGAGATATATTAAATATTGGAGAAGTTATGTAACATCCGGTTTTCCAGGTATATTGATTTATGTTATATTCCTTTAATTATGTGAGGTGACTCGATGAGTTGGTGCTTAGACTCGTCGAGTCTGGGCGTGGCTGGATGACATGGTTAATGAGGGGACTCGACGAGTCAGGAGAGCGAATCGCCGAGTCAGAGCTGACGGAAGAAACCCTAATTTCTCGGGTTTGGGACCTATTTAAAGGCCCTTATGGCCTTCATTTGCGGCTACCGGTTCATAGAGAGAAACCCTTGAGCGTGTGAATGTTTTGATAGAGAAAGGAAGCCATTCTTGACCTTTGTGGTGTTGTTTAGCAAGAGGAAGGAGGTTCTAGCCAAGAGGAAGAAAAGAAGGTTGCTATTCTGTGGTTTTGAGGCTAAGATCATCTCATTTGAGGTACCATTCCGATCCATCTTTTGATTTATGAGGTAGATATGGATTTAGGGTTTCTTATTCCCTTTTGTTGGGATGAGTTGATGTCCAAATAGTCCTTTATGGCGGGGAGGCTTTAGATCTGGATCCATAGAGGTCCAGAGAGCCTTACTCATCAAGCTTTATGAAGAGCAATGAAGATTAGGACCTTGGGTTGAAGTATTTGGGGCTAAATCATCATATATGGTCATTTAGATGTTGCATGTGCATCAAGATAGAGACTTTACGTGATTATTGAGCTAGGGGAGGTTAGATCTAAGGATTAGAGGAACATATCTGACCTCAGGAAGTCTCCTGAGTTTGTGAATGTCATGAACTCGCCGAGTCCAGGAATAGACTCGACGAGTAGGAGCGGGTTTCCCCGAGGATCACAAAGTTGATGACTCGCTGAGTTGAGGGAATGACTCGGTGAGTCAGAGGGGGATTTAGGGGACTTAAGTTCACGACTAAACTCGCCGAGTCAAGAGCCGGACTCGACGAGTTAGGACGGGTTGTCCCACAATTCACGATCAGTGTCGAGTTGAAGAGTGGGGGATTGACTTAGTGAGCCAAGTGAATGCCAGGATTTTGAAGGACACGCATGGACTCGCCGAGTCACATTGGTGCACTCGCCGAGTCTGGTCAAAGTTTGACCGTTGACTTTGTTGACTTTTAGGATTTGGTCGACATTTGGACTAGTGGACTGTTTGAAGGGTAAAATGGTCTTTTAGCCTTCTTAGAGGACATATGGGAGTCTAGTCTAGCGTGGAGACCTGATATTAATTGAGATGATTGTTATGTTTTAGGTCGAGGCTAGATCAGTGGATACGCGAGCGAGATACTATTTGAGATATTTGAGGTGAGTCTTCTCACTATACTGTACCTGGAAGGGTACTTATGTGTGACCGGAAGGTATTGTATAATATGATATATGTGTTATATGTTGATATGTGATATGTATGCGTTATGTATGCTATGTATGATGAGGACCGGAAGGTCAAGATGATATGGGCCGGAAGGTCAAGAGGTTACGGACCGTAAGGTCGATACGGGTAGGACCGGAAGGTCTACATGGATTCGGGCCGGAATTCCCCTGAGACACTTGGACCGGAAGGTTCCACAGAGTTATGGCCTGGAAAGGCGTATATGTTGTATGTGGTATTTTGGGGAACTCACTAAGCATTTATGCTTACAGCTGTTGTGTTGTGTTTCAGGTACTAGCGAAGACCGTGGGAAGGCGCCGGCGTGACCCGTACACACTGGGAGAATACGTGATTTTGATATTGGGATATGTTTTGAATTGATAACAATTATGGAGAACTTTTGAGAATGTTTATTATATGAAAATTTTGGTTGTTGAAAAATGAAAATTTTGTTTTGAAAATCACGTCGTTACAAGTTATTTATACACATCAATTTTTCTCCAAACACAATAATTTTGTGTTTTCTAAAATTATACAATATAACATTTTAAAACTTAGAAGTTGTGTATTAGAAAAAAACTATTATGTATAGATCAGCTCTTTAAATATTGTTGTATGTCTTTATATATGTTTATTCCAGATAGGGGTGACAACTCTCAACCCAACCCGTAACTCGACACTGACCTAACCCGGAAATTGTAACACTCCAAAATCACAATAAATTAAATTTTTAAAACCAACCATGAATCAATATTGTTTACAAAAAGAGTCATTGTTTCAAAAACATTATTTCAAATCAGAGTTTTCCCAAGACCCAAAGACATAAAAACAAAAAGTTGTGTACGATCACGCCTTCGCTTTCCCACGATCCTTAGAAGTACCTCAAACCATAAACTAAAATTGTAAGCCAAAGTTTACCGAGTTCCCCCAAAGTACAAGCACACCACAACAAACAAGCATACAATATGAACAACCAACCTGAGTGGACCGCCTCGCAAGGCATACAACCTATCTGGACCGCTCTACGAGCCTTCGGCATAACTGGACTGCCTCGCAGGGCCTACAGCCTATCCAGACCGCTCTACGGGCCGCCGGCCTGACAGGAATGCCTCACAGGGCCTACATCTAATCTGGTCATCCCCAGGTGTCTTGGCCTACAGCATAAAGAAAGACCGCCTCAAACCAACACAACATGTCGACATATGCAACAAACAAATGTAACATCTTGTTTCCTGCCATTTCTGAGCCATGGACCGGAAGTTGATTTTGTAAGGTTTTTGTCCTTAAGGAGGCAAAATTTAGTCCTTGTGGAAAGAGGTAATGTTGGTTAAGAGATTTAACCCTTGAATTGTGTTTTGGGCCGAAGGGTAGAAAGGGAAAACCCATAGGCCACGTTCTTGCATGAAATATGGATTTTTGTTTGAGAAGTTTTTAGTCCAAGATATTTAGATAATATTTTAGAGCTTTCCAATACCTTTCCATAGATATAAAGAACGTCGAAAACGGAGTTAGAACGAAGAAGTTACAACCGTTTGAAGTTAGGACGATTTTTGGATCAGCCGCGTACGCTGGGCATAAACTGAGTACGCTGGGCGTACTGAGTATGCCTGAGTACGCTGGGCATAAATTGAGTACGTTGGGCGTATGCAGTAAATTCCCAAACCCTATTTTTTTGGTTTGATCCTTATTTAAGCTCCTTAACTTCCCCAAACCCATTCCATTCTCAGCCTCCGCCTCTCCAACACCCTCTCTTGAAATCCTAACCCTAGATTGAGCCTTGTGAACAAAAAGAAGGTGTTTTTAAGTGCTTTGGAGTATTCTTGGTGAACCTTGGAGAAGAAGGAACTCATTGAAGAAGTGTTGGTTTCATTCGAGCTTGTAGATCCGGACTTTGTTCACCTTGATCTTTCTCCTAGAGGTATAAAGTTTGAATCTTGATGATGAAATTGTTAGATCTAGCTAGTTTTAAGTGTTATGAGCTTTTGGTCACTTCATGTGCATAAATTTTAGATCTTGAAGGTTTGTGACCTTGTTATATAACATCCATAAATTTTACGTCAAATTTAAACCTTTTCAATCACAAATAAAACCCAATAGTATTGTTTACAGGAAAATGTTTTCAAATCATTATTCAATTAGAGTGTCCCAAAAGCCAGATCATAAGGATGAGGAGTGGTACGGTCACGCCTTCGCCTTTCCATGATCTCCTGAAGTACCTGAAACAATAAATGAAAACTGTAAGCCCGAGGGCTTAATGAGCTACCCCCCAAAATACCAATACCACACTGATAATACCATATTAGTAACAATCAATCAATCAACATGCATACTGGGCTATCGGCCTGACTGGACCACCCTACAGGGCCTATAGTCTAACTGAATCTATACCGAGCCTTCGGCATGACTGGACCGCCACGTGGGCCTACAGTCTCCCCGGACCACTCATAGGGTATGTTGGCCTTCAGCACAAAGCAAGACCGCCTCAACCCAACCAACGAGCAAATAATCATGTGTGCATAACTAACATATACTGGCATATACAAACATCAAGTATATCTATCTTACTGATCATCAATCATATCAATCTCTTATAACTAGAGCATCGACCTAGCAGGCTACTAACATACCAATCCCTAAGGATCATAAAAGCATAAAATACTGTCTATCCTGATTCCGATCTATCAGATCATAACCGCATATATCATATCATAACCATAACAACTAAAGAGTCGGCCTTGGTGCCTTAGACCCTTTTGATATAGTGAGGATAACTCACCATGCAGATGTCGACTCGGTAGATAAACTCCCACTCTCAGATCACTTGAAAAAGACTCCACCACCTATTACCATAATACAAATATACCCATAAGTCCTCAACCTTACCAGGTACTCCATAAACCAACTAGTCAACCCTTTGTAACGCCCGCAGATCCGGGCTAGTCAAATTAGAGGCAATAAGTGTCGAAAATGACTTTTCGGAAAAATTTTATTTAGAATAAATAATCTTAACCAAGTTGAAGTATATGTTACAAGGTTTCCGTACATATAAAGAGCGTCAAAATCCGAGTTATAACGAAGAAGTTATGACCCGTCGAAGTTTCGCGACAAAACCGGCACGATACCGGGAAGTGTAAATAGCGAATTTACGATAGAGAGAGTTTTAGCCTTAGCGATATAAACGAAAGTCGTAGAATACGTTAAACCGAGAGTGTCCATAAAAAGAACGCCCAAATCTGACTTCGTATGAGGAAGTTATGATTTTTCGAAGTTTCGGCTTAGCTGTATACAACCCTAAATTTGAATATTAGATCGAGCGGTTTTTAGCCGACACGACCTAAACGAGAATTGAAGATCTCGTTAACAGTAGCGTAACAAGAAAAATATGGGCGAAAACGGACGTCGGGTGAAAAAGTTATAAATTTTTAACGGACCAATCCTGTCACGGCCTGTTAATAATATAAATTTTAAAATAAAGTCAAAATTAGCCGACGAAGTCTAAACGAAAATTGTAGAGTACATTCCCGCCTTCACGTGGATATAAAGAACGTCGAAAACGAAGCTCGTATGCGAAAGTTACGAATTTTTAAAGTTGAGTGTGCAAATTGCGAAATCTGATGCGAGATGGATGACGTGGCCTCATCGCAGCCGTCCATCGCCGATCGCAGAGCGCCCTTCGGATCATGCCACGTCGCCTCGCTTCGCCTTATGCCCCGCATCGGAGTTCGGTACGCCTAGCGTACCCTCGGTCTTTATCCTCTTCCGAAGTGCGAGACAACTGGACGCAGCTGGACCCTATTCGAAGTTACTCCCCGCGTAGCCAAGGATTACGCCCATCGTAGTCTGAGGCCTCGCAGGGTATAAAAAGGGAGCGAGGGTCTCCGCATTTTCACATCATTTCTCATTCTCTCTCTAGTTTCTTTCTCTCTCTAAGGGTTTTAACCCTCCCCTAAGCCTAGGTGATCCCCTAGCACCCAAAGGAAGCCCCGAGGCTCCCGGAGTCCCGAGAAAAAAGGGTATTTCGGTTTCGGAAACGCTACTCCGAGCAAAGCCCGGTTTTCTTTAAAATCTGCTGTAAGTGAGCTACGCTTACGCAATTTTTAATATAGCTTCCAATTGATTATAGTAATGTTATTAGGTCCTTAAAATAATTATTTGGGCTATTATTATGAGTTATATTGAGTGTTATTTAACGCTTATATAATAATAATAATAATAGTCAGACTATTAATTTGTCGTGGTTATCGTTAGACTAAACCCTAGTGGTATTGATACTAGGTTTTATCGAAGGAAATTGTTTTGAGAGTATCGAAGCGCTGTCCGAGTGCTGAGTCACCACCTTTCAAGTGAGTGCATAGTCCCTTTCATCTTACACATAGATATGAAGTATTCTATATAAATTATGTGTTATGTTTGCATATTATCTGAGTACTTGTTGTCTATGCTAGTGGAATGATTTTATACACGTTTTAAAGGATTTAAACCGTATATGTATTTTATATCTACAAAAATGTTGGGGTAAAACATGGGTAGATGTAATAGATGGAAAATAAGTTGGACGATGAGATGAGAGGTATTATAGACCACGAGGTAAGGGTGAGAGGTGAACGATGTGAGAAGCCTTTTCCTAAACGATGGTCCCGTCATTCAGCAGAATATGGATGACAACCACAGACTATTCTAGACAGTCCCGTGGAACACTAGCAGGCTCGCAACCTGTAAGTGTTGTGAACGATGTGTTCACTCAGTGTACTCTAAACCTTGGTGATCATGCATAATTGATGCCTAAACCCTGGCGATCATGCAGACTTGATGCCTAAACCCTGGTGATCATGCAGACTTGGTGCCAAAACCCTGGCGACTATGCAGACTTAGTGTCTGTCGTATAAATTCTGGCGACTATGCAGACTTAGTGCCTAAACCCCCGTGATGATGGATCTCGTGCCGATTCCTTAGGATGATCCTTAGGAATGTATGAACGAGGAATGGTTGATTCTTAGGGTAGATCCTTAAGAGTAAAGAAGATAATGGGGATGGGTAATTGGGTTGATTGTTTGATTTTTTGATTGTTTGAACATAATAATTATACTATTTTGGGTTGAAAACCCTATGTACTCACCCAGTTTCCCAACCTGACCCACTCAGTTTATTTATATCACAGGTATCGATATGAAGTGACATTACACTGAGCGATTAAGGAACTATAAATCACTAGTGATAATGAATGTAAGTTCTGTTTATGCTTATGTTTCTGTATTGACGATGACATCCCAAATGTTTTAAAATGAATAAAAATACTTTTCTTCAGAAATTCTTTGATAACGTATTTATCATGTTTTACTGGGAACAAATTCCGCAACATTTTTATTAAAAGAGGTACTCTGATTTTTATAAAGCATAAACAAAATCGGTCTTTTCTGGCCGTGAAAATGGGGATGTCACACCCTTTGTCAAAGTCAAAGTCCTCAGTCTAGGTCAACAGTCCATGTTGACCCTAACTCGTCGAGTACCCTCGGCTACTCGCCGAGTTCCTTGAAGTACTTGCCCACTTGTCGAGTCACCAGAGTGACTCGTCGAGTTCCTTCGGTTTACGATCGAAACTCTACGGCCCCTCGTCGAGTGTCCTTCATGCAACTCGACGGATACGCACGCATACACAACTTGAGGAAATCTCATCCGACTCGCCTAGTTGTTCATACAACTCGTCGAGTCTAATGCAATCTCCAATAGAGTCATCGAGTTGTTCATCCAACTCGACGAGTTCGTGCCTATCTTCATATGACTCGCCGAGTCGACCATGCAACTTGCCGAGTCCCTTCAGTTCTTTTTGCCATAGAGACTCATTTGAGCCATGCAGCGGCTCCAAACTATAGATCCAAGCTTCTAAGGCATGCTTTTCACATAAAGTTGTAAATTTTACGTGCATGCATAGCTATAAAGGCTCCCATGTCCAATCCAAACCCGAAATGAGGTTTCCTACTCAAGGAAGGTTTCATTCACATCCAAACCAGAAACTTTATGACTCTAGGACTTAAGAAGGGTCTAGATTTGAAGTTACAACTTCAGATCTAGTCCATAGTCCACCTTATCAACTCAAAGATCCATAAAATCCCTAGATCTCAACCAAAAGATGTCTAGAAGAAAAATAAGGTAAAGGTGACGACTTGATACCTCCAGATGATGCTATCTGAGGTAGACTTCTGATTTCCCACACCTCCTTGCCCCTAGCCTTTTGTCCTCCAAGCTCTTCTTCCCAAAAGATCTCCTCTCCAAAGCTTTAAACACACAAGAATGAAACACCACACGAATTAGGGTTTTTAGAGCTCTCAATGGACTTCAAAGAGACCAAATGAGGCTTATGCTTCCATAAATAGGGTGCAAAACCCCGGGATTTAGGGTTTCATCTGCCATCTCCTACTCGTCGAGTCACTTCATGGACTCGGCGAGTAGGTCACTAAACACGTGATCCCACCCCGCTGCTACTCGACGAGTAAGGCAACCAACTCGTCGAGTAGGACTTAAAACCAAAGAAATTCTTATTTAAACCAATACCTGAGAATCGGGGCGTTACATGTTATGGATAAAGTTGGAAACTTTATCCATCTAAACATCATTTTGATTCAGATATGAAGGTTAAAGACTTGGACTTAATGGATTAAGTTGAAAAAGATGCACTTTTGGGCCCCTTTGAGACTTAAATACAAGATCTTGTTTGTTGGGACCATTCTAATGGATAAATTTGGAAACTTTACTTTATCCATTATGGAACTATTATGGAGCATAAAAATGTGATCTTGGCCCTTCCATCCCTTCCATACAAGAGTTGTGATGTCTTATTAGGTTAAGAACTTAGGGTTTTAGTCATTAAGCACTTTATAGCCAGGCAAAGTTATAAAGCTAGAAACTTTATGACTTAGGATATCATTTTGGGACTGGGTCTGATTTTTGGATGTAAGAGCTTAACGGAATAAGCTATTAATGGATTTTTGGGACTGGGCTGCATACGCTCGGCGTACCTGGTGCCAGGTGGTACGTTGGGCGTTGGCGGTCAACGCCCCGCTTTTGGGTCAGCATTAGAGTACATTGAGCATACTCTCTTGGTACGTAGGGTGTACTCCGCTAGGAAGAAATATTGACTTTTGGGACCTTGACTGTTGACTTCGACTTTGACCAGGGTTTACCCAGTTTGACTTAATGGTATTTTGGGTATTTTGAGTTATAGTTAAGATTTGGTCTCTTGAATAGGTGACCTGTAGAGCTGGTATTCGGGGCAGTGTATTGTTTAGCTATTTGTCAGACTGTGAGGTGAGTTTTTCCTTACTGTACTTTCAGGTCGAAGGCAAAAAGGCTGGCCCATTAGATTGATATCCCGATTTACCATATGTTGTTACGTTGTAGTGATCTGTTAGATATGTATCCTAGTTTATAGGATGTTGCTATTCGGTAGTGATCTGTAGATATGCATGTTTTTCTGTTGGCTGATTATATGTTTATTTTTTATGTATATGTCGACATATTTTGAGTTGTGGTTGAGGCTTTATTGCTTTGTACGTGAGCCAAAATACCGAGGGCATTCCAACCCGATGGTTGATTGGGCCCGAGGGTATTCCATCCTGATGATGATTGGACTCGTTGTATATTGGCATTCCAACCCGATGGTTGATTGGGCCCGAGGGTATTCCATCCCGAGGATGACTGGACCTCTTGTATATTGGCATTCCAACCCGATGGTTGATTAGGCCCGAGGGTATTACATCCCGAGGATGACTGGACCCGTTGTATATTGGCATTCCAACCGAGGGTATTCCATCCCAAGGATAACTGGACCCGGAGGTTGACTGGTCCTGGGGTATTCCAACCCGATGGTTGATTGGACCCGACATGCTTGTTTGTATATGCTATTTGTTTGTGTGGTGGTACTTTGGGGAAAATCACTAAGCTTTGTGCTTACAATTTTAGTTTATGGTTTCAGATACTTTAGAGGATCGTGGGAAAGCAAAGGTGTGATCATGTACAACATCTTGTTTTTATGGCTTTGGGTCTTGGGAAAACTCTGATTTTGAAATAATGTTTTGGAAACAATGACTATTTTGTAAACAATGATGTTAAATGGTTGGTTTTGAAAATTTTAAATTTCTTGATATTTTCATAATGTTACAAGTTGGTATCAAAGCCCTGGTTTGAGTGAATGGATGAACATTCGTTTGAATCCAGACTCAAACTAAGGATCTGTGAAAGTTTTCAAATTACTTTTAAAATTAAATTCAAAATTATTTTCAAAATAACCAAGGAAGGATGTGATGTGTACGATCATCCGGAGCAAGAAAGTTTACCCCAAGTTACCACACTGTTATTTGGTATGATTTGATAGAATTGCATGCTAGTGATAGGCTAGGGATCTTAAGGAATTGCATGATAGACTTGCCTGATGTATGATGTCGGATAGCCTAGGGTTAATTCTTGGATGAAATTGACATCATTACTATAGTTGCTTAGTGTGTGCATCATGGTTATACATAACAAAGATGCTATAGCCTGAGAATGTTTGATTTAGCTTTGTTTAATGTTCCATTCATATTAAGGGATTAGGTTAGAGTCAAGTATTCGACTGTCTACGGGATCCATTGTTATGTATGATTAGCATGCACGAGTGGCTACAGGGTTGGTGGAACTTTCATGAGTGAGTGTGTTTCATAGCAGGTCAGCATGAGAATGATTAGCCACTGATAGAGTGAGGACAGGATAAACGTGCATCCTAGATGCTTGGGCCTAGATGTCGGGGATTTTATATGAGGATCTGCCTGATTTTAGTGTGTCTTAGTGCCAGTCAATTCCGATGCTCGAATGTTGCTTGCTTTGTGCTTTGTGGGAATTATATTGGTGTGAGTTAATTATCAAATGAATACATTAAATTAAATGTTATAAAGGTTATATAATCTTAGAGTGAAGGATTTGGTCCTATTGCACAACTCTCATTTGGGTCTAACCTATGTAGGGTTGAATCATTTAGTCGAAAGATTATTTAAGCTTTGTTGCATGTAATCGTATTCATGAAGTGATTAGCTGACATTAGTAGGGGTTCTTCAGTAGCTAATGGTAGGGGAGGTGGGGAATCCTAGAGGATCCTAGGAAGTATTTTAATGTGATTGCTACGTTGTTGAGCAGGTATTGTTAGTATTATTGTGAGTATGTGACTTAGAGGACCCGAGATGATTCTTGAGGAAAGTATGGATAGGTGTGGATTGTGGAAGATAGTATTGGGCCCGTACTACTGGAAACATGTGATCCCTACTCGAATAAAGGAAAATTTTGGGGATTCTAAGGGTTGGTCGCGGAAGATAGCATTTTTTGGTACGATGATTCGTTGCGGTGGTTTCGTATCTGTCGATCTTTTGGTTATGGTTGTTTAGGCATGAGGATGGGTCTGGTAATTGTTTTGGGCCTCAGTGGTGATGTCATTTTGGGTTTGAATGGTGAAGACCAAGATGAGTTTATTGGTTTTGAGGTCTCTTGGGCCTTGTTTGAGGGTGTGCATTTGATTCGCGGGACCCATGAAGAAAACTATTGTTATGATCGGCTTGAGGATTACAGTTGAAAACCGAGTGGTTGATAGACGGATTGGAATGTCACGATCTATGGTGATGATTATGTTCTGACAGCTTTCCGAGAGGGAGTGAGCAGGCTTGTGACTTTCAAAGTTGGGATATAAGCCCAATATGACAACGTGGGAATGCGCAGGAGGATTGATGTGGTATGGATGCTTAATGATGCGATCAAGGGTCTGTTTTCCTTGGACTACAAAGTAAGTTTATTACATTACTTGTTTGATATAATCACATTACTTGATTAACATAATCACATGTGATAGTTGTTGACCTATTTTGACTGGTGTTACATTCTCCCCCCGTTGAAGTAATTTCGTCCCGAAATTTATTTTGTACCAAATACCACCGAAGGGTCCTGGATAGCTTCCCTGCTTCAAGTTACGAATGGTCTGCCGCAGCCTAAACCTCCATGATTCCTTAACTTTGGACATTCCCTTCTGAAGTGTCCAATCTCACCACACTCAACATGTTCTCCCTCGACCATAGTCTCTTCCAGTATTTATTCCTTGGTTTATTGTTGCATGTATTGTGTTATTGCAGTAGCTGACGATATGACCCTGCTTGTTACACTGAGTGCACCATAAACAGTTACCTAGGTGATAACGATTACACTGAGTGCACCATTAACAATTACCTAGGCGATAACGATTACACTGGTTGCACCATGGGATCTTCCCATCATACTTCCTTGGTTGTGTGGGTATTGGTGTTGTGGCTGCATAATTAGTTTCCATATCTTATCTCTTATCAGTTGATTGTCTAGGATTCTTCCCATTAAATTTGCACTTGTACGTTCCAGATTCAGGAGACTCGGCTTTTGTGACCATAAATCCTACTTGGATTTCTGTGTTGGTTAGTTGATGAGCTGTGCGCTTTGTACTGTCATATATTGTAGGCTTTGATGCGATCACCATTCCTTTGATTTTTCATGCTAGACCCCAGATATATCGCTCAATCTTCTTGTATTCTCGGGTTACAAGTGTTGGACACATTACCGCAAGGTCATTAAATCTAGTGATATAAGCATTTATTTTTGAACCCTTCATTGTTAGGTTCCACAGTTCTTGTTCCAGCTTTTGTATTTCCTCCCGAGGACAATACTCTTCTACTAGCATCATCTTTAACTCCTCGTATTTCATGGTGTTAGGTCCAGTCTAGTGTTGCGTCTTTGGGCTCGTTAGTTAGTCCAGTTTTGTCTCCGGTATGGGCCTGTCCATCCGTGAGTATGTTGTAGGGTTTATTATATATAGATGCTTGCATGCATTCTTGAACGTAATGATTTTGATAGAGATTTTATAGCGTACACGTTCTTATCTTTTGTAACCCTAGAATCCTCTACAGCGGAAGTTCTTCATCGAGATCTGCTGAGGATTGAGTTAATCGAATCATTCGACTCATTCAGATCCATACTTGTGTTTTTATCTCACTGTTTTTACTTTATTGATTTGCCTGTTATAAAGATCTAATCGATCAAAGAGTTTTAAATACTCATCAATTGGTATCAGAGCAGGAGGCTGTGTAATTCATACACATCTCTTCTGTGAAAGAAGTGATTAGGATTTTTCCGCATTAACTGATATTTATTGAGCCGTCACTCCATAATTGACGTATCTCAATATTTATTCTTTTGCCCTAATATTACATATTACAAGTCTGATCTTTCAAACAGGTTAAACGATCAAGCATGGACGATTCTCAATCTAATCCTATCAACATCTCAAACAGTATTGGATCAACAACAAAGATTCCTATTCTTTACACCCAGGATTACGAAGTTTGGGCGCATCATTTTGAAGACTATGTCATCGGATCTGAAGATAATGGGTATCTTATTTGGGAAGCCATTGTGTCTGGACCATTTGATCACTCAGGAACATCCAGAATCATTAAAACTCGGAAAGAGTATAATGATCTGTTTAAAGATGTAAAAGACGTTGCTCAAGACGAAAAGGAGAAGTTTCAGTGCAACATCAAAGCATTAAGACTGATCCGATTCGCTCTTCAATCTGACACGTTTAGGTTGGTGAGTTCCTGCAGTACCGCTAAAGAAATCTGGGATAGGCTGCGAGAGCTGTATTCCACAGATGAAGATTTAGAGCACTCTATTCAGACTTTGCTTTTGTCTGAGTTTGGAGAATTTAAGCAAAATTCTGATGAGACCGTCACTCAGACGTTTGATCGCTTCAATCATCTTCTTAGCAAGATGATCAAACATGATATCGAAAGGAAGCTGATTGAACAGAAGGTCACCTTTTTGAATGGCTTAAGATCCGAATGGAGAGCTGTTGTGTCTACAGTTAAAGCTCACGAGCAGTTCAAGTCATATTCGCTGGCGAAACTGGTGGAAATTCTGAAATCCCAAGAAAAGATTGTGATGCAAGAGAAGAATGTGGTCTCAAACTTGGGGTCCTTGGCCCTCCTGTCCAAAAGCAATAATGTAGTAGAAGATGAAGATCTGAACCTAGAGGACTACGATCTTACTTCAGAAGATTATGCTATGATGGTCTCTAATCCAAAAAGGTTCATCAAGATGAGGTTTCCTACCAATAAGAACCGAAATTGGCAGGGAAGCTACAGTTCTGAAAAAGTAAGGGAGGAGCCGAAGACTGAGGAACCAAAGAAAGAGGCGAAGGTTGAAGGAGATTCTGGTGTTAGCTGCTACTACTGTGGAGGAAAGAATCATTATGCCAAAGATTGTGTTCTGAAGAAAATGGCAGAGAAAGATGAAGAGGTTGTCTTGATGAAAAAGCTGGAAGAGATCAAAAGGAAGAAAGCTGCTACTAATCCTTCTATGAATGCTCTTATTGTACAGGGTTCGGCAGAGGATGACGAGTTCGGTGGCGTACAGGTGTGGTCGACCGACTCAGAAGATGATGAGGTGAGAAAGCCTTCACATGGAAAGGCGTATGTGGCAAGAGGTGGTGAAAGCAGCGGAAAGTGTTTGATGGTGACTGACGTATCTCACATGAGGGGATACAATACAGATGTTGGAAATGAGGACACCAAGGAGCGAGAGGACTTGTGCTTCACAGCAAAACCTCTCAGTGTTGCAGATCCATGAGCTTGACGAATTGATCAAGAAGGTACAATCTCTTTTTATCTCGTTCAAAGTTCCACATAAATCATATGAAAAGGAATTAAATAACTTAAATTCAAGAATCTCAAATCTGGATAGTTGTTTAACTCAAACACGGGTCACCAATTCTAACCTAACTGACCAAATAAGCAGGGTGTCATCCAAGAGTGAGGAGCGAAGGATGTGGATTGATCAGAAGGAGTCAGAGCTGATTAAGTCTAAGGATGAAAACATTTATTTACAAAGAGACAATTTAAAACTTTTAAAACAAAGAAATGTTTTTTGTTTGATTGCTAAAAGACTTTATGCTAACATTACTCAACTGCATCTGAATTGTGAAATAGGGCAGAAAATACATCGCATGATTTTACCCTTCCTCGAGTTTAAGGAGGATGAAATCGATGCTGAGGCATACAACTGTGAAAGTGTTGTATCGTCTGATGCTGTGAATCCCACTTACATGTATGGTCTGGACAAAATAGAATCTTTTATAAAGTCCAAAGACCATAAGGACATGCTGAAAAATCTTTTGGATGAAAACGATAAGCTGAAACTAAGGACCGAAACCATACAAAAATTCGACTCATTGAGTGCTAATTTAAGTTCAGAAAATAAAATTGATGTTGAAAATGCATCTAAACTTAATGAGGACGATGATATGAGTGAAATTTCTGTAGAGGATGTGGTCGACTGTTCTGAGTTTGTCAAGAGCGAGCCCGAAAACCACAAAAATCTGATTTCTGAAAATTCTGTGGAGTTCGCTCGTTTTTCCCAAAATAAGTCCCCGATTCTTGAAGAAATGGCTGTTGTGTACCAAAAGGTGAGAACAACACCAAATCAGGTGTATAAGGTCACAGGAGTAAGCGAGCATCAAACAGCTGAACTCACTGCCATAGTGAACGAAGATAACGTAGATGGTTGTGATGAGTTCTTCTGGTCAGCTCCTATAGATAATTCCGACGAAACAGTTGGTTTGTCAGAGCGAACGTCCTGGAAGACAAAAGGAAGATATGTACCAGAGCCGCTGAATAAGCCTGACAACTTTGACATGCCAAGCACACGCGGCACAAAAGAAATACCTATAGAGAAAGTCACTTCCACATGCAAAACATCATCTGTGAAAAGTGAATCGGCTGACAAGAAGCTGAAACAAAAGGCTAACATCCACAGACAGACGAAACAAATGAAAAATCAAAAGCAGCAAAGAAACCTAAGATATAAAAAGAATCTCTCTGAGCGAAAGCAGTTTTGGCGCTCTCAAAACACACATTTCTCCTATCATGACAAAAATTCAAAGCCAGAGAAAAAGGCCTTCAGGCCGCATGAGGAACAGAACCGAAAGGGTAGGTTCGGTTCAGAGAACAACAACAACCGAAAGGACAGGTTCGGTCCCGAGAGCAACAACTACCGAACGTTCAGGTTCGGTCCCTCCAATGACCATAAACAAAAGGGTCATTTCGAACCACAAGTTAGAAGAAATTCCCATTCTAATTCTTCTCATTCTCAATTCTCTTCTAAACCCAATTCCGTTCCTGCACAGAATTCAAAATCATCAATGAACTTGAAAGGAAAATCGAAAATTTCCTCAGTCCAGGAAAACCAAAAGCAGTCTAAAGCCCAAACACCAAAACCTGAAACCAAACCAACTGTTGCTAACGCTAACAAAATCAAAGTGTTTACCATTAAAAGTAAAGATGAAACAACATTAATAAAAAGAACATATCTTGTTGATGTTTCTCTTACTATTCCTGTTCCTGTGAAAGGCTCACGTGGACCCAAGAAACTTTGGGTTCCTAAATCTGCTTAATTTATGCAGGTTATAAGTGACGAGCAATTCGACGAAGAATGGTACATTGACAGTGGCTGCTCACGTCACATGACAGGGAGGAAGGAAGAGCTAAGAGAGTTTCGATCTCTTTAGAATGGTGGGAATGTCAAGTTCGGCAACAAATCTTATGGAACGATAAAGGTTTATGGGATGATAACCAATGGAGACTTCACAATAAGAAAGGTGGCGTACGTTGAAAGGCTACATCATAATCTCATCAGTGTGTCTCAACTGGTAGGAGGTACCGGTCTCAAGGTTTCATTTGATGATGAAGGTTCAGAAATCATAGAGAAGAAATCAAAAAGGGTGATTCTCAAATCAGAACGCAAAGGCGAAATGTTTCCTCTCAATCTAAAACCAATCAAAGGAAATCCAGCTATATGGCTTTTATCCAAAGCTCATTCTGACGAAAGTTGGCTATGGCACCGAAGGCTCTCCCATCTCAACTTCAAAGACATCAACAAGCTTGTCACAGGAGGTCATGTTAGGGGTCTCCCATTGCTCAAGTTTGATCGAGAACATTTGTGCACTGCATGTGAAATGGGGAAACAAAGTCGTCAAAGTCACCCATCCATTATAAACACAAAAGTTGTTGAACCACTTGAGTTGCTTCACATTGACTTGTGTGGTCCATCATCAATCGAAAGCATTGGCGGTAGCAAGTATATTCTTGTTATTGTTGATGATTTCTCTCGTTTTACATGGGTGTTCTTTCTGAAGCACAAATCTGAGGCTACTCCTAAGCTAAAGATGTTCATCAAGTAGGTTGAAGTGCAACTGAGAAAAGTCGTTCGCAACATTAGGAGCGACAATGGACTGGAATTCAAGAACAAAGAATTTGAAGACTTTTTGGCAGAAAAAGGAACCAGTCACAACTTCTCAGCCCCCTACACGCCTCAACAGAATGGAATTGTCGAAAGACGAAACCGATCCTTGTGTGAGGCGGCCCGAACGATGCTAAGTTTCGCTTCTCTTCCTTTATATTTCTGGGCTGATGCTATTGCTGCAGCTTGTTTTACGCAGAACAGGTCTTATCTCAACAAGCGCTTCTCTCTTACTCCTTATGAGATCATCAATAACAGGAAGCCGAACGTAAAATTCTTCCATGTATTCGGCTCACGATGCTTCATCTTCAACTCCAAAGAACATCGTAACAAGTTTGACGTTAAAGCTGATGAAGGAATCTTTCTGGGATATTCTCTTACTTCAAAAGCTTACCGGGTCTTAAACAAGCGTTCAAGGAAGATCGAAGAAACATATTATGTGACTTTCGATGATATCTACATCAAAAGGCTAAAGGCTTCTGAAGAAGCAATTGGAGAAATATTCACTCATATAGGTTAAGTCATGGCCTCGATTGCTAATCTGTTCGATCAGTTTGTGGAATTATTCGATGAACCTGAGAAAGCTACTCTCTCGGAAGCCAAGGCAGCAGACAACAAAGTCGACCATCTAAAGCAAATTGTCGAAGATGCCGCCAAACGAATGGGTGACGGAGAACAAGTTCCAAACGAACCTCCTCAGCAAGGCGCTTCAGTTGAGGGGGATAATCCTCTTTCTTCAAAGCAACCGAGCTCACAACTTGAGGGGGAGAATTCTATTCTAATTCCACCCAAAAGCTCAACAGCACCCGAAAGCTCAACTGCACCCGAGAGTCCTGTAGCACCAGGAAGTCCAGCTACACCTGAAAGCTCATCAGTCGAGGGGGAGAACTCCGACATGTTTTTCAATGACGATAGCCAATCTGAATTGGAAGAAATGGTAAACGCTGAATTGGATCCATCCTATGATCCAAATTACCCTCCTCTTGTTAAATGGACCAGAGATCATCCTGTATCTCAGATAGTGGGTAATGTCTCTGAAAAAGTCCTCACCCGATCTCAACTGAAGGCAAAGTAAACATCTCTATTCTCCAAAATAGAGTTCTGCATGTATAATTCTTTCGTATCAAAAGTTGAATCGAAGACAGTAAATACTGCTCTTGATCATTCCGACTGGGTTCAAGCTATGCAAGATGAACTCAACGAGTTCGAAAGAAACAAGGTATGGCGCCTCATTCAAACTCCTAAAGATGCCTCAGTTGTTGGTCTCAAATGGGTATTCAGAAATAAAATGGACAAGGAAGGTAATGTAATTTCGAAACAAAGTTCGTCTCGTGGTGAAAGGATACTGCCAGGAAGAAGGAATTGATTATGAAGAAACTTTTGCTCCGGTAGCAAGGCTCGAATCTGTTCGAATATTTCTGGCCTATGCTGCACACAAGAACTTTGAGGTCTACCAAATGGACGTGAAATGCGCCTTTTTGAATGGAGAACTTGAAGAAACGGTTTATGTGGAGCAACCTCCTGGTTTTGTCAATGAAAAGTACCCAAATCACTGTTATATTCTGGACAAGGCATTTACGGTCTGAAACAAGCACCTAGGGCATGGTATGAAACGCTAACCAAGTTTTTAAAGATGTCAAAATTCAAACAAGGTTCGGTTGACCCAACCTTCTTTCGTAAGAAGGAAGGTAACCACCTTATGATTGTTCAAATCTATGTCGATGATATCATCTTTGGCTCAACGAATCCTAGCTTAACAGTTGAATTTAGAAAGCTGATGGAGACTAAATTTGAAATGAGCTCAATGGGTCCGATTAATTTTTTCCTTGGTTTAAATATTAGACAGGGACCCGAAGGCATCTTTATCAACCAGGAAGCATACACCAAGTCTCTTCTTGCTAAATTCGGCATGATGGGAGACTCAAAGGTTAAAGTTCCAATGGCATTTGACACCAAGCTCACACCATCCTTGGAAAAACCTGCAGTCGATATTACGCTATACCGCAATATGATTGGGTCTTTAATGTACCTCACTGCTAGCAGGCCTGATATAATGTTTTCCGTGTGTTACTGTGCTAGGTTGCAGGCGAATCCTCGTGAACCACATATGCTTGCAGTGAAAAACATACTCCGGTATCTGAAACAAACCACCTCCCTCGGTCTATGGTATCCATCAAACTCAGGGTTCTTCGTTCAAGCCTACTCAGATGCAGACCTTGGAGGATGTGGTTTAGACGGGAATAGCACCACTGGAGGTTGCCAATTCCTAGACAGGAAATTGGTTAGCTGGCAATCAAAGAAACAGACATGTGTTTCTCTGTCTACAGCCGAAGCAGAGTACATCGCAGCTGCCTCCTGTACATCTCAAGTGATTTGGATCCAAAGCCAGTTCCGGGACTATGGACTCAATATGAAAAAGATCCCACTATATTGCGATTCAGAAAGTGCAATTAGGATCTGTCATAACCCAGTGCAACATTCCAAGACAAAGCATATAGCACTGAGGTATCACTTTATTAAGGATCATGTAGAAGATGGGAACGTTGAAATTCACTTTGTTCGAACCACTGATCAACTGGCTGACATCTTCACCAAAGCTCTTCATGAAGTATCTTTCAATAAAATTCTACAAGGGCTAGGAATGATGGAATCGGAGTCAGTACCAAAGACTACTTCTCAAAATTAAAAGTCGGAAGCGAAATGTACCGAACGTTCGGGTTCGGGTCACATGTGTGCCGAAATGAACCGAACGCTCGGGTTCGGTCCTATCATCTGATCTTCGCTTATCACTCAAAGGTAGTTTCTTTGGTTGTAAACCTTTTGTATCATTTTCTCAAATTCTTCTCTCTTATTTTCAAAGTTCTTTTCTTTTTCAAACTTATTTTCTTTGCAACCGAAATAGACCGAACGCACGGGTTCGGTTCCAAAATTTTTTTTTGCCGAAATAGACCGAACGCTCGGGTTCGGTTCCAAATTTTTTTTTTGTGTGTCTCATTTTTTTCTTATTATTTTAAATCAAAAATTCCAAAATCTTTTTATTCTTTTAAATCAAAAACTCCAAAAACATTTTTTTTAATTTTTATTAGTTCGATAACTTTTTTGTTTTTTTTTGTTTTGTGTCTTATATTTTTGTGTGGATATTTGTGGGGAAATTCTTTCATTAAGTTAAGTGTCCCTAGAAGCATGTTGTTGTATGTGTCCAAAGCCTCACCTGATTCTGAATAATAGCCTTACTGACTTGGTACATACAAACCTTGTCTTCCTAATTAGGCTTTCATATTTATTCTAATCATGAGCTACCTAACTCTCCACTCACATGAGATAAGAGTTTTCTGCTTGGTCCTTATTTTCACAGCAGAGGTACTTTGGTTTTTCTTTACACCATCTACACTACTTTTCTCCATCTAATTCACTTCATAAACGTAACCCTTGAGACTCTCAGAAATTACCACTGAGGTTTATGGTTACACCATTTCTGTGTTTATGATCTTAGCTTCGTGTCACTACGTACTAAGTGAAACCCACAATTCAATACCTACTATGCATTGACGGTGAACAATCAATTTTGCTTTAGCTTTCACTAACGAATTGGCGGACTTATCGATGAGGATGGAAAGTAAAATCTCTAATTTTCTTTTGTGTGACTCCTATGAAATTGTTAAATCCCATAACATTTCTTCCCTTGGAATCCAGTTTTAATTTTTTTTTTGAGATTTTACATAAACTATTTTACATTACCACTTAAATTATTTCAAACCTACTTGTTCAACAGACTACATTGGTCTCACAAGTACTTCGTTCGATTACTGTCTTATATCAAGATCAGGAATTCTGAACTGAAGCGAAAGCCACCCAAATTAGCCTACTTAAAAGTAGCCTTTCAACACTTCTCAATAAGTGTCTGATCGTTATTCTACGGGAAACCACACAAACACTTTAAAGTCTCTCTTGACTTTGAAGGAATAGATTCGTGCCCGGGATCCATTGTTTTGTGTCTTTATTGACATCACAAATTCCCTTATATGTGTTGCTTTATTTCCTTTTCTTTTACACACTAAGCACGAAAATCTTTTTGATTTTCCAAAATTCTGGTTTCATTAGTTACAAGGCATATTTTTAAATGGAATTTGAAGTCATAAAAGAGTTGTGGCTCACATTGATCCACGTGGTCAATTTTGCTTTAAGATGACGTTTAATCTAAAAGGATAAGATGCTGACTCAGGCGGGAGTCAAATCGATTTGATTTTCAAATGGCGCTTGAAGGCCAGGCGTGCGAAGTGGAACCGTTTCGTTTAAAAACGGCGCCTGATGGGAAAGCGTGTGAATCGGGACTGATATTCTCTCTCATGCGTAATCATCGGTGCTAACAACTGTCACGCATCAATTACTTCCGAAAAACCCTTCGTGTTTCCTTCGAAGATTTGGGATAGATTCTTCTCTCTCCTGTAGCCACAGTATAAAAGGTAATCTTAACCATTATTTACCTCTTTACTGCACCCAAATTTCAGAGAGCAAGAAATTCTTCACGTATTCTACTGTTCATCGTCTCTCCCAACTTCTTCACAATAATGGCGGATTCATCATCAGTTCATGCCACTTCCCACATCCTGCCGATTCGTCCCCAACAGAGTTTGATCATCGATCTTACTCCTCAGGTTTACGACACCTTCATGTTCCCGATCATCGAGTGTCTCAAATACTCGCCGCTTGCTCCTGCACTCACCAAAGCTGAAGCTGTTCCTATGGAGTTCTTATCCCAAATTTTCGCCACTGCTCATTACGACAAGTCAGTCGACAGGATCTTCTTCGACGTTCTTGATCACAAGGCGTCAATCTCCAAGCAACGATTTTGCTCACTTTTAGGGTTTGAACCTGATTCATCTCGGGTTAACCCTGAATCCATTTCGGTGGGTCACATGTTCTCTATGTTCTACAATATGGGGTATACTGAGGTGCTGACAACGGTCACGAAGTTCAAGAAATCGTGCCTGCCTCCTCAGTGGAATGGGTTGTTTAAAGTGTTGTTCAAGGGTTTATCTGAACGCAGTACTGGATCAGACGGAGCGAGTCGTTTGTTCATAACTATTCTGTATGGGTTTTACAACGGTATCAACCTAGACTATGGGTCGGTCCTATGGCAGCAGCTTATTCAAAGTCTGGCTTCTACATCTCGGCATTCCGAGATTTCCTATGCTCGTTTTTGGACTCTCATTACAAAATGGGTGATGGACAAGTATCACGTCCCCATTGTTTCTGGTTCTCCAATGTCTTCGATTGGTACTTTCCATACCACGAAGATAATTGTCTCTGACGCATCCAAGTTTCAGTTCATTGGCTCCATCCCTGAGTCGATGTATGGAGACGTTCCCGCTGACAGCCGTATCATCAGAACCTACAAGGAGTTTCGTCGCTCTGGTCCTAGAGAGCTAACTCCTGAGATGATCAGATCCATTCATGAAGCTGACAAGCCTGCCCCAAGGGGAAAGAAGAATGAAAAAGGCAAAGACAAGCAGGTTGGCAAGGGAGCGAAAGGCCCTTCTCCCAAGAAACGTAAAACCACCAAAGCTGCTCAATCCCCTCCAATGAAGAAGAGAAAAACCCAAATGAGGTGAAAGCTGATACTCGCTTCCTCCTCAAGCGAATCTGAGGAAGACAATTCAGACTCCGATGAGTCTCCTCGTGGTAACACTCCTCCACGATCGCCTACCCCAGAAGTTCATGTTTCCACTTCACCTATCTCTTCTCCACCAGTTACCATTCCTATTTCCATTCCCCCCATAACCTCCACCACTCAAATACCACCAACTTCCATCCCAGTACCCCCTCCTATTTTTACAGAAGCTACCACAACCACTGCTGAAGTAAGAACCAACGTATCTGATATGGGGGCTCCTACTAAAGCACCTGAACCCACTCCCACTACCAAACCTACTTCACAACCCGAACCTACTTCCACTACCGAGCCTCCACCTTCACCTCCACCCTCACCTCAGGCAACAGAGGATGAAGAACCATTCCTCGGTGGGGAGGATATGACATTTGATTCGGTCTATTACAGTCCGTATCAGGTGTAGAGTGATGATGATGATGATGCTCCGGTCACCAAGAAGCATCTCAAGGAGCTTCACGAAAAGATAGATTCGCTCATCGCCTCCTCTTCTTCATCACAGTCTACCATTTCTGAAGCTGCTATTCAGAAGATTGTTGCTGCTTTCTCGAACGCTCATCAAGTCTCTCTAGACTCAGCTACTGCTGCAATGGATGCATCCACCAAAGCATGTGCGGCTGCGACCAAAAAAGTCAAAAAACTATTTACTGATGCTTCCTCTCTGTTGAAGTCTTTACAGGAAACTGCCGAAGCCACCAAAACGAAGCTTGACCCCATCGTCAACTCACTGGCTACCTCAGTTGCCTCTGAACTGAAGTCATTTGCCGCTCTTCGTCAAACTCTCTCTGACGACAACTCCACTTTTATGGCGACCATTGAGGAGCGTCTTACCAAGCTTCAAGAAGATCTCGCTGCCGAGAACTCTCTCATGGACGCTCTCGCTAGAAAGACCACTGCTCTTAAGGTCAAGAGTATTCAACTCTCCAATTCTCAAAAGGAGATTGACTCTTTTCGATCTGAACGAGAGACTGTGTCTTCGTGTGTTTCGGATGTCCACGCAGCCATTTCAAACATCCTGGAAGCACATGACCCGATATTAAACTACTCTGTGAGGCGTACTCTCGCAGAAAAGCTTGCTCCTGCCCTTTCTCTCCTGATCAAGATTGAAGGGCTCCTTGCCTTCGTGTCCATTCCAAAACAAGGGGGATAGAATGTGTCTCAACCACCTCCTACTTCTACAGCAACAAAAACAACCGAACCTCCTCCAACAGGCCAAGCCTCAGGTTCGGGTGTAAAAGATAAAGGGAAACAAGTTGCTGAAGATAGTGACGATGAAGATAAAGAGACCATTGCCGATCTTTTGAAAAAGCAAGGCCGAGACAAGGACGCTGACATCAGCGCTCGGGTTGCTAGAGAGGCTGAAGAAGCTGAACGAAAACAGAAAGAAGCTCACGACCTTCTCGAGAGTAGGAAAACTCTTTTTCCTCCTTGGACTCTTGAGAAGTTGCTGAAAGAAGCCATCGAAACACCAAGCATCTTATGGCTAGAACCAGTGATCTCACTTGATCGGGTTAATTCTGTCGATTCTCAGTTCGACATGCCACTGACCCGAAAGGCGTTCGTCTTCCATGCCTTTGACAACATTGCCGAGTTCCCTCATCCTCATCCAAAGGTTGACCGGGATTTGGTCGAATTCTATCTGAGGGCCGCTCAACCACAGTATCAAACATGGAGCGCTCAGAAGATAGTCAATGTTCGGGTCCTCAAGCCATATCTGGAAGGAAACTTCACCAATGTTCTGTTTAAGGTGCTGAGAGGATCCGCCAAGACCGAACATGCCATTTCGCTTGCTGATCTTCCCAACTTGAATCCACACGACTGGATAATTTTGCACAACATCCTTCTTACAAATGAAGCAGAATATGGTCTGATCATTAACCACTTCAAGAGGATGCTTGTTTGCTACATCATGGAAGTCGCCAAGATGGATCAGGAGATAGCGAGTGTCTTCAAGAAAAATCCTACTATTTCTCCTGTTGGCTCAGCAAGTGATCTCAACATGATGTAGATGGGGAAGATAGACCCGAAGAGAAACTTTGTTATGTTTACCAGAAACGAAGGCCAAAAATGCCTATTCGCTTTGGCAGACAAACATCTCTACACCACTGCATGTCTGGAACATGTCTTAGGGATTATTCATCGGTGCAAGCAAAACTCAGTTGACGACAAGAAATACTTTGATGATATGATCCAGTGGTACATCCGCTTCAGATAGACAATCCACGCCATTATCCCTCGTCTGTTTGATACCACCAAGAAGGTTCCAGCAGCTAGACCCAGCAAGAAGAAATGATAGTCTCGCTCCAAATTGACGCAAAGGGGGAGATTGTTAGGTCCAGTTTAGTGTTGCGTCTTTGGGCTTGTTAGTTAGTCCAGTTTTGTCTCCGGTATGGGCCTGTCCATCCGTGAGTACGTTGTAGGGTTAATTATATATAGATGCTTGCATGCATTCTTGAACGTATTGATTTTGATAGAGATTTTATAGCGTACACGTTCTTATCTTTTGTAACCCTAGAATCCTCTACAGCGGAAGTTCTTCATCGAGCTCTGTTGAGGATTGAGTTAATTGAATCATTCGACTCATTCAGATCCATACTTGTGTTTTTATCTCACTGTTTTTACTTTATTGATTTGCCTGTTATAAAGATCTAATCGATCAAATAGTTTTAAATACTCATCACATGGATTTAGCAGCATTAATTCCCATTGTATTTACATGGTTGTTCCACCATGTTAACGTTGCATCAGCGAAAGTAGATGCTGCAAATCGTACTTTACAATCATCTGGATAGAAGCTTATTTGAAAGACGGATTCTGTCTTTTCAATCGACCTCGTCAAATTAATGAATCCTTCATTTCCATGGAAGCTCTTTGGTTTGCAATTCAAAAAAAATTAGGTACACATTATGGCGGTTCTTGCATTGCCTTTATTTCTAATACCTCATGTTGTGACTTTAGCTAGAGTTGTAGTGATTCTCTGAGCTATAATTTATCCAAGTTCTACTGAACTTATTGAGGGGTTTATTTCTGCTGGTGGTCCTTGTTGTTGTTGTGGTTCTAATCATTGGTTAAGGTTTAGTCGAGGACTACTTCTTCTAGGCATTTTAGTTCCTATTATAAATAGTAAGAATCTTATGAGTTTTATGAAGTATTTTATTTAGTCATTAATATACTAATGACTTCAATTATTCTTTAATATATAGAACATAGTGAATGACACTATTTGGCACAGGATTATTGTAATATATGCTTCATATTTATTACCAGTGGTTACACCAGTTTATTATAGGTTTATATGAGAAAAGTTTCTAAAAACATTGCAAGGTTTACTACACCCTTGCTATAAACTTTTTCCATTACCTTAACTAGACTGATGGTATCTCATATTTTACAAAACCATTAGTTCTACTCTATCTACCAGTATCCTAAGTGATGGCCTAGTGCGTCGGTGACGTGAACCATTTTTTCCTCAAGTGCTTGGTTTCTTTGCTCAAGCTCTCCCGTGCATTCTTCATTTCTTGAGGTTTGATTGTAGAGCTCTACTTCTACAATCCTTGCATCGTGAGTAATCATGTCATTATAAGAGAAATTAAAGCGGTGATGGACATCCATCACTACCTCTTGATTTCGCGTTCTATGTCCTTCTAGCCTTCGCATTCGTCCTAAAAGATGAGTAGTCTTTCCTTCGACAATTTCCATTTTGTTTCCGATTCTCACACTTTTCTCAAACAACTGAGATAATGTGTCATCTTCGGAAGAAAATGAGAGATATGGTCGGGATGATTGACTGATCTCATACTTGTTAGCAACTCTTTCTTCTGCTATCCACCTATCAACCGTTTGTGCTATCCTCACGGGTTCATCTTGAACTCTATGGGTATTCGAAGATGTCCCCTTTGGATTCTTCTTAATCCTTATCCATTTTGGTATGTACTTACGAGCTGTGCGTTTCATCTTTGCTCCTCCTAGAACTTGACGGTAAAGAGTATTCACGGGTGGTAAGGAAGATGCCATTGATTCTGTCTCTTTCATAGGCTTTCTTTCTTCCTATTCATTGGAATGTAAAGGTGCTCCATTGTCATAAGGTATTAAATGAAAGGTAGTTGGATTTATAGGGTAATAAGGATCGTGTGCCAACATAGGGAATGAAGCTTCTTTCTCTTCATTTGTATCTTCTATGACTACCCATTATCGAGAATGAGCCATGTCGAATTCCTAGTTTGAATCACCAAGTATTTAGTCTATCAAATATTACTTCAAATTTGAATAGTCCATATGATCTGATCATAATAAAATGTAGTTGCGCACCTACACCTAGTTGTGATAGGATCTATGCACATATAAACTTTAGTTCGAATATTTGATCTAAATCCTTGAGATCAAAAGCATTCCGAGTGTTTTAGGTGTATTCTAATAAAGGGTTTGAGTCTTTATATATGACTCTATATTTCTTATTTTTTGTATTCATGCTTTATTAATTTATTTTTTGTTACTTCAGGTCTATCTGATAAGGCACCGGCCAGTCAGAACAGTCGAAAGGGTAGGTGTGACATCCCCATAATCACGGCCGCAAAAGACCGGTTTCATTTATGCTTTTAAAATAATTTCAGAGTAAATCCATTGATTTAAAAGAGTTGGGGAATTTGTCCCCAAAACAATACATGATAAAATAAGGTTTATCAAAGCATTTCTTAAAGAAATGTATTTTCATTATATATATCAAAACTCGAGATGTCATGTTCCGATACAAACACAAAATCATAAACCATAAAACATAGACCTTACACAGTTATATACAACTATTGGTCTATAAACAAAAACATCCTCACAATTTCTCCAACTTATGCTCTCGCGTCACTACCTGTAATACAAATAAACTGAGTGGGTGGTCAGGCTTGGGAGCCTGGTGAGCATATAGGATTTTCAACCCACAATAAATAGTTATATTTAATTTCACCAACCAACAATAACCCGATTACCCATTCCCGTTATCCTCACTTTACGTCCCTATGACAACAACTATTACAAGGGACCTAATCTAGGATTTTCATCGGGACGGACACTACTGCAAAGGGGTTTCCTTAGAAATGAATGTCCTAAGGCAACCACGAGGGGGATAGAATATAGCAAATGAACACCCAAGTTCACTACACCTACAGGTTATAAGCTTGCCAGCGTTCAACTAAACTGTCTAGAAAAGTCTTTGGTCGTAATCCATATTTTGTTGGACGACTAGATCACAATCACATCGAGGCCTCTCATCATTTTTATTTCATCACACATCACTATCTACCCATGTTCTACCCAACATATTTGTAGATAAAATATACTTGTTTATATACAGCTTAAAACCTATATAACATATTCATTCAATAGTCATACCACATAACAAATAGTATATAGTCACATAGCACGTATTTCATATAGTATAATTCATATATGTGTGCTATCAGAAAGCAACTACACACTTACTCATATCATATATCTAATACATTCATCAATACTTGTATTAAAATTGTGTATGTGAAAGGGACTATGCACTCACTTGATAATATGATTATCGGGCAGCACTACGGCTCTAAAAGTAGTAACTCTTCGATGAATCTGGGATATCTTCACACACCGGGCTTCTCGCGGGCAGAACTTCGGCTCCGAAACTCTTTTCTTCTCGGGATCTTCGGAGCCTCAGGAGTTGATTCGGGTGTCGAGATGATATCGAGGCTTCGGGGGTACTTCAAGACAGCAAGAGAGAGTATCGGGAGTGAGAGAGTGGGGAATTAGCAACTATGGCCGGCTGCCCTTCAACTTCTATTTATAGGACTGAAAATCTATACTCACGTCGTGAGCCACAACTGCTCACATCATGATCTCGATGTCATGGCGTACATCATCAGGCCACTTTCCCTGGAAGACGTCCATCACCTGCTCACGTTGTGAACACTGTGCTCACGTCGTGAGCTCTGACACAGGTGGAAGTTCGTGCCCTGAACTTCATAAATTCATATCTTTCGCATACGAGCTCTGTTTTCGACATTTTTTATATCCACGTGTAGGTGAGATTATGCTCTACAACTCTCATTTAGACTCCGTTAGCTAATTTTGAATTTAACTTTTATTATATTATTTTTAGTAGGTCGGGACAGGAAAACTCCGTTAGAAATTCATAACTCCTTCATCTGACCTCCGTTTTCGTCTGTCTTTTTACCGTTGCATTACTATCGACGAGATCTTAGATTCTCATTTAGATTGTTTCGGCTAGAAATCACTTGATCTCATGTTCGAAATTTGGGTTGCATACTGCTAAGTCGAAACTTCAAAAAATCATAACTTCCTCATACGAAGTCAGATTTAGACGTTCTTCTTATGCACGCTCTCGATTTAACCTATTCTACGACTTTCGTTTAGATCACTAAGGCTAAATATCGCTCTATCGTAAACTCACTATTTACGTCATGTAGTGTCGTACCGGTTCTGTCGCAAAACTTCGACAGGTCATAACTTCTTCGTTATAACTCGGATTTCGGCGTTCTTTATATATATTCGGAACCTTGTCATGACCACTACAACTTCCTTCATAGATATTGGGCTTATCATAATTCATTTTAGCCACACAATTAAACATAAAACACATAATACTCAAATAATACATTTCTATTATTTCAAAATGAGTTACAAAGGTTAACCTAGACTATTAAATCAATATTAATGCCTATCCTAGAAACACGAGCGTTACAGTAGGATCATTTTAGCATATAGTCGTTCTAAAATCCAACAACCCAAAGCGACGTGTCTATCCTATCACTGTTGTTGTAAGTAGTCCTTCAGTAGAATTATTAATCATACTTTTTATTGTAGGTTAAGGGATATGCATATACCTAAACCTAATAGAGTAAGCCCTAGACTATAGTTGTGCTTTACTAAGAAAGTACTAGTCCTCTATAGTCAACAGCTCTGATACCAATATATCACACCCCCATCTGGCGGCGGAAACACCGGGCGGTGTAACGTCATTCCTTGTATCACAGTTATATAACATATATTGAGCAGTTCAAAAGAATTATTATAAACTACATACCATTATTGGTAATAGAATTTTCTACTTAATGAGCAAGTAGTATACCTACAAGTTCCTTGTACCTAGAGTATAAGTGTTTGGGAAACTTATACTTAACATTCATACTTGTATATCGACAAAGTATAATGCTTCTAAATTGTGCTACCATGAGTCTGTAACCGCTGCTATGACATAAAGACCTCTGATTCAAATATCCCACCAATGGTTCCATCATTGGTGCCATAATAAAACTGCCATTGGTTCCATGAAGGATTCCACCAAGGTAAATACTTCCCCCGTATGCTTAATAGACATCCAAAACAAAACAAGCATTAGGACAGTTCGTCACCCGCAAACCGTTGTGTTGTAGCTAGCAACCACGGGTGAGTTTATCAACTCGCATAGATCTATAGTCCACCGTAAAACTGTTTGGGTTGTAACCAACAACCACGGATGGGGCGTTAACCCACATTGATCCATACACAACTTACTCGCTCACACGGGATTAGCGGTTACAAGTTAGAGGATTTCCAATAAGATTTCCAATCTTAGTTGATGAATAAATAGCTCATGTAGACTTTGTCGGCCTCTTAAAGTTCTAACAACAAAAGCATATTCGTGTCTAAAACCCTAAGTTACTAGACTATGATTCTAAACATTACTCCTAATTTCATGATACTTAGGCAGTACAACACCTATAACTTGGAGTAAAACCATGTTTTATCTTGACATCAAACCAATAATAGCAACATACTTAACAATTAACATATATAACTCTCGAGTATAACTTCGGGGTGATAACACAAATAGTATATATAGAACTCCCGAGTATAACATCGAGGATACATTAGTATAATCTATAATAACAACATACTAACAAGTTTAAGATAGTTGTATGTTTTCAATATATCAGATATATTCTAGGTATACTGTTGGATTAGTGTCTAAGTCCATAACTATTTTGGTATGTACTTGACCCAATTATGAGCATGGTCCTTTTGGGTTGCCTTCACCATAGCAATATGAAGGATGAATTAAGGAGAGAAAGGTTTAATTATGACTTATTAATATATTATAAGAATAATATATTAAAGGAGAAATCATATTGTTTAATTAATATTAATCAAGAATTAATTAAGAATTAATTTTGTGGCTAAAAGATATTAATTAAACTCAAGGGTTTCCTTGTTAGATAACCCTAATTGCCTAAGTATATAAGGAGCCTTTAGGCACCAAAAACGTGGCTAACACTTGGATTAGGGTTTCCATCCGGTTTTGGTGCCTCCCCTCTCTTCTCTCTTCATCCAAGTTTCTTAGTGGTGTTTGTGACTCCATTAGAGGTGCAACACTTGAGGCACTAAGATTTATGAAGACAATGATTAGATTGTTATTGCTATATAACATTTAAAGGTTAGATCTAAACCCTATTTCATGTTAATATGATTAGTTGTATACTAGATCTAGGGTTTATAGCTTTGGATATTCAATTGCATGTTCATTAGACAAACTAGATCCAAAAGCTATTAGGGTTTGCATGTACACCATAGGAATGATGTATTGCTCGTAACCCATCAGTGGTATCAGAGCTTAGGGTTGTTTTATTAGTGAATTTGATGCTTATTTGACTGAAAAACCAAAATTTTTGACTTCTTGGGGCTGGACTCGCTGAGTCCATGACTGAACTCGTCGGGTCCACTGGGCACTCGACGAGTCAACGGGTCTGACAGCTATATTTCGCGATTTTCTTGTCTTTTTTTGTTGTGGGATAATTACCAAAACATTTTTGATTGATAAAAATCGGATTTTTATGATATTGGGTGATTATCCTTGCTAAAATAAAAGATATATTCATATTAATTGAATAATTACCTCCTTATATGATTAAATTTAATTATTTGAATTATTTGGTGAATTATCTTGCAAGAAATTGGACTAGGTCAAAATTAAATAACCACCAATTAGTTGTTAATTGCCTTATTTTTGAATTTTTGATCTAGAATGTTTTTGATAAAGTTTGAAAAGGTTTCAAACTACTCCCTTTAGGTTTTATAGTTTAAATTTGAACTTAAAAGTTTTGTTTTTTGAAATTTAAATAAGTTAAATCCTAATGTTTTAAAAAGTTTCAAAACTTGCCCTCAAGTTTTGGATTTTAAAATTCATTAATAGTCTTAATTTGAAATTTTACATTCTAAAACCCAAGTAATTTGAAAAGTTCAATTTACACCCTTATGGTTTTATTAACTAATTAAAGTGTATAATTAAAAAAGATTTAATAAACTCATAAAGTTTTGGTTTACATTTAAATAAATTAAAAGTATAATTTGCTAAATTAGACCACCTAGTATTTTAAAAGTGTAAAATACACCCTATACTATATATAACATTAAAAGTCTAATATTATATATATGTATGAGTAAACAATCAGTCTTACCGTTAGTAGGCCTCATTCACGAAGCTAGTCTATAAGGGGTGTTTAAGGAAATTGCCTATAAAATGGCGATTGAATGGGTATCCACTCTTACCCACCGCGCTCTTGACTAGTGGAGGGTCGTTAGTCGAACGGGTAAGATAGGACGAAACCTTCCATTATAAGTATAATGAAGTACAAAGTAACTACATGTTTTTTCAGATTCCCAAATCATAGTTACTTTAGGCAAAATGTGAAATTGTATGCTAATCCATGGAATGACACTTTGTACCCTTGTCGAGACGTTAGTGGAGCGTGTGTGGTTAACCAACACACAAATTTGGGGTTGGAATTGGTGGCGAAGGGTGGCTCGATGTTTGTCATAGATCAATGGAGCGTGTGTGGCTAACCGGCACATTGATTTGGTGATAGTAGCATTGAGTGCACCACGTGATTCGCATGGTTATTCACACCTTGTTTGTGATCCTCGGCATCCCAGTCGCAAACTTGAAGGGCATAATCGAGATTAAACGTGCCATTGAAAAGTTCAATGAATCTCAAAAGATCTAGGAGTTTCAATTCATTTAAAACTTAAAGTTCATTTCGTTTTTCATGGTGGAAATTGGTAAATCGTCATTTACCTACCTTCAAATATTCTGCAACTAGATTACGGCATCCCCCTTCTAGGTTGTAGAGTATTGTGTTGGATCCTAGACTTAATAACTCATTTGGGTGTTTTATTAAGGACTCAATCAACTTAACTTAAATTTTTCTACCGTTTTGTAGATGTCTGAATCTTACAATGGTCTTCTCAAATCCTTTGGAACAAGCTTTCCAAATGAAGATGACGTTCCAAGATATGATCAAGGAAATGAAAGTCATGCTTCACTTCCTCCACCTCCTCCAATTGTTCTCCCTGGCCCACAAGTTCAAAGTCTTGAAAAGTTCAAGCTCACTCAAGCCCTTTTGGCAAGTAAACACGAAGATGGGGAACCTGTGTGTGCACACGTCTTAGAGATGAAGTCACACATTGATAGGTTAAGGATGTTGGGTGTCGATATCTCAGAGATGTTGGCTGTTGACTGGGTTCTTCAGTCACTTCCTGATTCGTATAGTGAGTTCGTAAGAGAGTACTATACGATGATTCACGACGTGACCCTCATTGATTTGACCTATTTGCTTATTTCTGCTGAATCTGCGATGATTTGGCGTAGTGGTCAAGCAAACTTGATTGGTCGATCAAACTCCCATATTTCATTGGACATTGGCAACATTGAAACTCTAGAAAGGACTAAGCATGAGATTGTCCCATGTAATGTGCCAAAGGAGTCCATTTGCTTTTATTTCCAAGAGAAGGGGCATTGGAGACGAAGTTGCCCTGTTTACCTGAGAGATCTAAGAGATGGGAGAGTCAAGACGTATGGCTCTACTTCAGGTAAAATCCATTAACTAACTCTATAAGTTCCTATTTTTTGGTTCTTAATACATGATGTGATAAGATTACATTTTGATGTTTTGTAGGTTCGAAGAAAAGAAGGAAGCTTAAGGAAGAAGCATGTTGAATCTGATCACGAAGAAATGGATTTCGATCGCATGGATTCAAAGATCGGATTTTTGAGCTGCTACTTTAGAGTCAGGGTAGATTGATAAGAAATATGTAATAACATAGTTTTTCAGTTGAATTGTATTGTAAGGATAAGTTTTTCCGCAATAATATAAATTTTGAGTTTTATTTTATTTATCCTTACAATGGTGTGTATGAAAAAATTGATGTGTGTGTATTTCTATTATTAGAAAAATGGATTTGATTCTTAGTTATGTTATTTGTGGAAATGTCGAGAATTTGCCAAATAGGGAGAGTTTCTCATCGCCCAAGTTTCAATTGGACAGAAACTTGGAATCATACAACTTGGTTGTGTGATGAATGAGAAACTTTATAATTGGAAATTCAAGACTAATTCATTGACAAAGAGCCAAGTGAAGGACTAGGAGATCGAGTTCACAATGTTGTGCATCAATCAAGTCCACCACAAGAGTGATAAAGATATTCGTTATGATTTACTAAAGTTTAGTAAATATGATTATACTTATAAGATTAAGTGTAACTCTGAGTTAATTGAAAAGGTTTCAATAAATAGCAGAACGAATAAGAAGAATCAAGAAGGCAGAAAGATAAAATTTTCTCTGTTCTAAGAAGAAGGGAGAGTAACTTTTATTGTGTTTTATGATAAGTCTTAATGATTAAGAACCATATCTCAATTGATCCTCTAAGTGAGTCTTAGTGCATTTGTATGTCCAAGAAGAGGAATCGTGAATTGTGGAAATAGTTAAATCAAGAAGTCAATCATACTTCATTCCAATGTCAAGTCTTAGAGTTATACTCCAAGATTGTGAATTGAGTGACAAGTCTTAAGAAGGTTTATAACACTCAAAAAATGTGGAATTTGGAAAAGTTTTCTTATTCCTGCACATTTGAAATTGGTAAGTTGTGATGTCTTGGATAAGACAAAGACCAACTAGGACCAATTATGTGAAGTGTTTTATCTTGAAAAGAACTACACTAACTCTTGAATATTTTTTTTGTCTAGAAAAGTTTTCTGACAAGAAAATCATATATGTCAAGAGGTCAGTGGGAGTTTTAATGATCTTGAAAAAGTTTCAAGAACAAATCAAGAATAAACCCTATCAATCATCACTAGCACACGACTTGAGGTTTACAACCTATCGTGTTGACACTATTTTGTTTCTGTGCCATTCCAATTGAGTTAATTATGCATGTGAGTTCTATGAGTTCTCATTTGAATGCATAAAGACAAAGGGCCTTGATCGATGGAAAGTACATTGATATGTAAGGATAAGTTTCTAAACTACTTGGAAGACATGGTGGGCACTCGTGTTACCATAAGGCTAGAAATCAAGAATGTTCAATCGATATGAGTTTGGATTTGTCGCAACCTTGGTTTTGGCAAATTCACATGGATAGGAACTCATACACCATAAAATCTAAGTGTCATAAGATTCCATTCTTCATGAAAATGACTATGAGGAAATGCTTTCACTAAGAGAGATTTTAAGAAGATAGCAATTTTGAAAATTGTATTCTCAAATTCGATTATGGTCACAACATCCCTTTACATAGTTCGAATTGTGAGATTTGGCAATTAGTCTAACATTTGGGACTTATTGATATAAGTTCTGAGTTGTTTAGACACACATATGATCTATCTAAGGCAAAGGTGCATAAGTTTAAGAAGCTTAGATAAAGGCTTATCGAAGCATCTGGTATTAGAAATATGAACTTCAGAAATTCAATAGGCATTGTTTTCTGGAAGTTCAGTTGTTTTCTGAATACATGTCAAAGCTAGTGGGAGCATAAGTGTTATGCTTATATGATAATAATTATCATGATTGTGGGAGCATAAGTGTTATGTTTGTATGATTATTATGGCAAGTATTTCAAGTTAGCAATATTAATTATAGAAAAACAAAGATTCAATTTGCAAAGTTGCATGGGTTGAAAAGTTGTTTTTTGCTATAATTAAGGGAGAGAATATTATATTTCGTTTCAAAATCTAAAGCTTAGATTGAAAAATTTTAATAAATTTAGTCAAAGGATACATATTGTGTTCTTAAATTTCGATTATGATTACGACATCCCTCCTCATAGTTCAAATTGTGAGAACGTGACACATAAAATATTATGGCAGAAGATTGATAAAGTATCATATCTTTATGTAAGACTATATGCATTGTGTCCCATACGCTTTGGGTATAGGATCGATTGCAAATGCTATAATATATGACCATTCTAAAATTTTCCAAATGTCTAGCGCATTAAGAGGGAAAAAGGACTAGAATCGGTTTTGAGTAAAATAATTAAACAACTATCAAAGGACGATCTAAAGTTCGTTGAGGATTGGTCGCTTGTGAGTAATTGGAAGTATGGTATTGGATGGACCATATCGACGTTATTATGAATAGATAAGATTCTATTAAGAATGAGTTGTCATATGGCAAATATGGAAATGTTTCCAGATTGGGAGTTGGATATTGAGAGTCTATGTCTAGATTAGAAAATTTTATGCAAGAAGGATGTTCAAAGGAATGTACTTTGAATGTGAGACTTCATGTCTATGGAATTGTCTTGTAACAATTTCCGATATAGTACTTTGTAATTTCATTGGCCAAGTCTTTGTGACTTTTGTGCTATGAGTTTTCGAAAGGATCGTTGCATAAAATGTTAGAATCTAGCATATTCCAGTAGTGGTAAGAACCTTGTGTTCTAAAACTAATGATAAGGATTGGGAATTGTGAAATGAGCATCATTGGAAAAGTTTTTCAACTGATCTATTTCACAAAGTAAGGACCATAGGAAGCATAGTGTGCATGCTTTTTGCATGGGACAGTTGTTGTTGTCATTTGAGTAATAGTGGATTTTCTAAAACAGTAAACGATGAATAATGACTAATCAATATGGTGTTTAAACGAAAGTGTTTTATTTACTCCCACAAGTATGGGGCCATATAGGATTAAGTATTATTTTTGTGTTTCAGTTTGCATGTTTTGACTTCCAGGATAACTGGGTTATTCGAACCTCCACAGTCGGTCATACGTTGGAAGTAGGTATGAAGGAAGACTGTCATGAAGAGTCTGTAGATTGTCTGAAGAGTTTAGACATAGCACAAGTTTGTTGCAGGGTTCATGAGTGCTTTGATAAGATTAGAGTATTGGATTAAACCCACGCTCACAAGAATCACTTCATGGATTTTATCACAAGTGATTGTGAGTGGATAATATTGTATATTTTTGAAACCGAGACGTGTGAGTTGTTTTTTGTTGGTCGGTTGCACATTGATAATAAGTAAAAGCACCAGTAACTTGGTGTTATAAAACTTATTGTTGTGTATGATTCGATCAGTAAATGCAAGCGAGCATTTGAGTCAAATTTTATCCATTCCTTTTACCCAAAGTGGGATAAAAGCGATATATGTGGGCATCTCGATGATTTAGTGATGACACCTAAGCGTTTGGCCAAGCCGGGACTAAGTTGATGTGTTCAATTATAGTCTATTGTCAGTCGTCATGAATCGGAAGTCGGGAAACAGTATAGAGAGAATGATCGAAATTCATGTCTTGTGTCTATACGATATCTTGAGAATGGAGGAATATATGATCTCTTATCTAAAGGACACGCGTATCTGATAAGATCAGAGTTGACAGCAGCTTATGAAAGCTACGATTGTTGATCAGGTTCTGAAGTCATATGGAAAATAGTTATTAGACTTATTCAAGTGAGAGACTGTCTGATTAGTGTCTAAGTCCATAACTATTTTGGTATGTACTTGACCCGATTATGAGCATGGTCCTTTTGGGTTGCGTTAACCATAGCAATATGTAGGATGAATTAAGGAGAAAAAGGTTTAATTATGATTTATTAATATATTATAAGAATAATATATTAAAGGAGAAATCATATTGTTTAATTAATATTAGTCAAGAATTAATTTTGTGGCTAAAAGAGATTAATTAAACATAAGGGACGTATTGTGTAATTATAAGATAATTACATAGATGGGCTTATGGACTCCATAGAATGTGGAGTGGACGAAATCTATGGGGAAACCCATTAGAAATCGTCCAAGGCTTCTAAAGAAGGAGTCCATGGGCTGCTTAGGGCTTAAGCAGTCAAATTAGAGTTTCCTTGTTAGATAACCCTAATTGCCTAAGTATATAAGGAGCCTTTAGGCACCAAAAACGTGGCTAACACTTGGATTAGGGTTTCCAGCCGATTTTGGTGCCTCCCCTCTCTTCTCTCTTCATCCAAGTTGCTTAGTGGTGTTTGTGACTCCATTAGAGGTGCAACACTTGAGGCGCTAAGCTTTCTGAAGCCAAGGGGTAGATTGTTATTCCTATATAACATTTAAAGGTTAGATCTAAACCCTATTTCATGTTAATATGATTAATTGTATGCTAGATCTAGGGTTTGTAGCTTTGGATATTCAATTGCATGTTCATTAGACAAACTAGATCCAAAAGCTATTAGGGTTTACATGTACACCATAGGAATGATGTATTGCTCGAAACCCATCATATACGTGATACAAAACAACTATATCCCGGTTAATATAATTATCTATGTTGATACGAACATACTATCATATAAACATAATATTCACTTTTATATAATAATTAGCATGCATTTCCCTCTGAAAACATTAAAAAAATGGGGCCGTGAAACTCACCCTAGTAGCATGATTTTATGGAATCTAACTAGAAATGGTCAGCGTTTCGTGATCGTTGGGCTTGGGATGGGGAATGCCTTCAGAAAGCATGAGAGAGATAATAGATTTAGGTGTAAGAAGTGTTAAGGTCGAACTTGCTATTTATAGGCTGCCAAAAACTAGTCCACTTCGTGGAGCATGGCTTCATCACCTCTTAGACTTTCCATTTAGGTCCTAGCTTCGGAAGGTGTCAAGATACTGACTTCACGTCGTGACCTTAATGTCCACGTCGTGTAGTTTCAACACCTCACTTCCATAGAATTCCCATCTGCATACTAGCCTTGAGAATTGTCTTGGATCACATTCACGTCATGACCTTTATTTCCACGTCATGGAGCATGGCTGATTAGGGTTTCTACCACGTGTCATGCTCTTAGACTATTACATCTTCGGAAGGCCATAACTTTTGCATATGAACTCTGTTTTTGACATTCTTTATATCCATGCTTAGGTATTTCCGAGTACTACAGCTCTCTTTTAGATTCCTATAGCTAAGTCTCACTATATTTTAACTTCTTCTCATTATAGAGATTTATAGTGTTAGAGTTTATCATAACTTCTTCACACAAAGTCAGATTTAGATGTTCTATATATTTTTGGAATCGTATGGACATGTACTTCGATTTATACTATACGGTAGGTATGAAAGTTCATATTTGTATTAGAATTTTCCATGAACTATAAAGTATATTTATTAAATTACTTGTTTAAAATAATCACATTACTTGATTAACATAATCACATGTGATTGTTGTTGTCCTATTTTGACTGGTGTTACAATAAAGAACGTCGAAAACGGAGTTAGGATGAAGAAGTTAAGATCGTTTGAAGTTAGGATGATTTTGGGGGTAGACGCGTACGTTGGGCGTAAATTGAGTAGACTGGGCTTACTAAGTATGACTGAGTTCATTCAGCGTAAATTGAGTACGTTGGGCGTACGCGCTCAGTGCCCAAACCCTATTTTCGTGGTTTGACCCCTATTTAAGCTCCTTAACTTCCCCAAACCCATTCCATTCTCAGCCTCCACCTCTCCAACACCCTCTCTTGAAATACTAACCCTAGATTGAGCCTTGTGAGCAAAAAGAAGGTTATTTTAAGTGTTTTGGAGTATTCTTGGTGCACCTTGGAGAAGAAGGAACTCATTAAAGAAGTGTTGGTTGCATTGGAGCTTGTAGATCCAGACTTTGTTCACCTTGATCTTTCTCCTAGAGGTATAAAGTTTGAATCTTGATGATGAAATTGTTAGATCTAGCTAGTTTTGAGTGTTATGAGATTTTGGTTACTTTAAGTGCATAAAGTTTAGATCTTGAAGGTTTGTGACGTTGTTATGGATAAAGGTGGAAACTTCATCTATCTAAACATCATTTTGATTTAGATCTGAAGGTTAGAGACTTGGACTTAATGGATTAAATTAAAAAATATGCACTTTTGGGTCCCTTTGAGACTTAAAGACTAGATCTTGTTTGTTGGGACCATTCTAATGGATAAAGTTGGAAAATTTTATCCATTATGGAACTATTATGAACCATAAAAATGTGATATTGGCCCTTCCATCCCTTCCATACTAGATTTGTGATGTCTTATTGGGTTAAGAAGATAGGGTTTTGGTCATTAAGCACTCTATAGCCATGCAAAGTCATAAAGTTGGAAACTTTATGACTTAGGATATCATTTTGGGATTGGATCTGATTTTTGGACGTAAGAGCTTAATGGAATAATCTATTAATGGATTTTTGGGACTGGGCTGCATACGTTGGGCATACCTGGTGGTACGTTACTCGTGTTGGATAAGGTGTCTAAGTCCATAACTTATTTGGTATATACTTGACCCGACCGGCATGGTCCATTTGGGTTGCATCTCATCCAAACTATTTCTGGATAATTTTATGAGAGTTATACACATATGTTTATTAATATATTATAAGTTATAATATATTAATATGAAGTTATGTTATTTAATTAGTATTAGTCTTAAATTAATTATGAATTAATTTAGAGATTAAAAGGAAGACTAATTAGATTATGGGCTATTGGTTT
This sequence comes from Lactuca sativa, assembly GCF_002870075.4. NCBI lineage: Eukaryota > Viridiplantae > Streptophyta > Magnoliopsida > Asterales > Asteraceae > Lactuca > Lactuca sativa. The sequence goes on from NC_056626.2 coordinate 128,228,083, forward strand.
TATATGGTGTGGGCTAACACTCATCTGTTAATGGGCTAGGCTTGGATGGAAGTCCATGGATGATCCATCGAGGTTTTAACCCATGGATCCTTGGAAAGGAAAAGACATGGGTTATTAGGGTTTCACCCTAATCATGTACACTATATAAGCATGCTTATGTTGCATGAAATGGCACCTAAGGGAAACTAGTGAACTAGTGTGTGTAAGCTTGTGTGTGGCCGAAAATATACAAGTGTGTATACTCTCTCAAAGTTTTCCAAGAGTTTGTGGTGTTTTGTGATTCCATTTGAGTCATTCACACTATTGGTGCTTGGCCCTCAAACTCCTAAGAACCAAACTCATCAAAAAGGTATGTAATCTCTTCTAACTCTTTTATGTTGAAATGTTCCCCATGCCATGTTAGATAGGTTATAAACCTTGGAAAATTATTATTTTGCATGTATTTAGACAAACATAGATCCAAGGTTTATTAGGGTTGCATGCACACTTAGGAAGTGTTAGATTGCTCAAAACCCAACAGTGGTATCAGAGCCTAGGCTTGCTTGTTTGATACTTGATGCAAAATAGTTGAAAAAGTCGAAAAAATTGTTGTCTGACTGATGAACTCGCCGATTCCATGGGGGGACTCGCCGAGTCCATGTGTATCTTCAACCTACTCGCCGAGTAGGTTCATGCACTCGACGAGTAGGAGCGACAGAGTGCAGATTTTCGACTTTTGCTGTTGGAAATGGACTAGAAACATTACCCTAAACTGTTTTGGTGTTTTAAAACTTGTTTTAGTTGGTGTAATGGTTGTTCTAATCCATTTACAATAGCAAATATCAAAATTCCATGATTTTATGTGTTCATATAATTCTTGAAATTTTGATGATCATGTTCATGTTCTTATGAATTTAGAAGATGATAGGAATTATTTGTTGAATTGTTTAGAATTAATTCTTGATCATTTATGTGTTTTAATGGAGTCCATAATCTGTCCTCAAGTTATGGATATCCAAAGGTCACTTTCTTTAACACATACATTTAAACACATAAGTTACATGAAAGTGAAGAGTCTTCATTTTTATGAACCTTTAATTCATAAGTTATGAAATGAAAAGTTTTGGATAGTTACAAAACTTGTCCTCAAGTTTTGGAATTTGTAAAGTTTCACACACTTTAATAAACTTTAATTCCAACCCTTAGAGTTTTAATAGTTAAAATTCAACCCTTATACTATTTATAACATTAATGGTTAATTATTATATATATATATATATATATATATATATATATATATATATATATATATATGTGTGTGTGTATAAGAATAAGTCGTTCTACCGTTAGTAGGCCTCATTCACGAAGTCGGTCTATAAGGTGGGTATAAGGTTGTTGCCTATAAAATGGTGACTTAATGGGTGTCCACTCTCACCCACCACTCGCTTGACTGGTGGAGGGTCGTTAGCCGAACGGGTAGGACAATGACTTTAAATCCTCATTAAAAGTATAATGATTATTATAAAGTAACTAAACCTTTTAATTCCCAATCTTAGTTATTTTAGGAAAAATGTGAACATGGTGCTAGTCCATGGAATTCACACTTTGTACCTTACCAAGTCGTTGGTGGAGCGTGTGTGGTTAACCGGCACACTAACTTGGACTAGTAAGGATCACGAAGGGTGACTTAATGTTTGTCATAGATCAATGGAGCGTGTGTAGTTTACCGGCACATTGATTAGGTGATAATATTAAGGGTACCAAGTGAATTAGCATGGTTATTCACACCTTGTTTTGTGATCCTCGGCATCCCAGTCACAAAACTTGAAGGGCACAATCGAGATTGAAACATGTCATTGAAAAGTTCAATGAATCTCAAAAGAATCTAGGAATTTCAAATCCAATTAAAACCTAATAATACATTTTGTTTTTCATGGTGGAAATTGGTGAATCGTCATTCACCTACCTTTCAAATATATTATTACTTAGATTACGGCATCCCTCTTCTAAGTATAATATATTGTTATTGGGTCCTAGCCTTAATATTACATTTGGGTGTCTTATTAAGGATTCTATATATCTAATCTAAACTTGCTTTCTTCCTTCAGATGTATTCCAACACTAATGCTTCAGGCTCTAACCCAACTGGTTCTTTCTCTCTCATGAATCTTTGTGGGAGGGTCATCTTTGATGGTTCCAACTTCATGGATTGGATTAGGAACATCAGGATGGTTACTCGTTATGAGGACAAGGAATATGTCCTCGATAAGGAGTTGAAAGAACTTGATGAGTCTACTGCTACTCCTGAGGAGATTGCTGAATTCAGGACACATGAGAGAGATGCTACTAAGGTGGCATGTATCATGATGGCCACGATGACAGCCGAGCTCCAAAAGTCATATGAAGATTTCTACCCTTTTGAGATACACCAAGACCTGATGGAAAGGTACCATCAGAGTGCTCGTCAGGAGCGGTATGAAATAATCTCCTCCATAATAACTACCCACATGAAGGACGGTGACTCCGTCACGGCTCACATGCAAAAGATGCAAAGGTATGTGGACCGTTTGCTGAAGCTGAATGTGAACATCGCTGAGGAGTTGGCAATTGACATCATTTTGCACTCCTTACCTTCTTGTTATGACCATTTTCGTATGACATATCATATGAACAAGGAGGAAGTTACCCTCAGCAAGCTTCAAGGACTCTTGAAGACCGCGGAAACCGGTCTTAAGGGCAAGGCGGTTGTTACCTCTCCTACTCCTACTCCAACATCTACCCCTGTTTTGGCTATCGGGCAAGGCAAAGGGAAAAAGAGGAAGCACCCTTCGAAGGGTACCAAGGGAAAGTCTCTTGAAGGCTCCTCATCGAAGACCAAGAGCGGTTCTGTCACTCCTTCTGCCATTCCCAAGGATGTTGAATGTTTTTATTGCCATGAAAAGGCACACTGGAAGCGAAACTGCCCTAAGTACTTGTAGGATCTAAAGGATGGGAAAGTGAAACCCACCCATGCAGGTATTTACACTATATTGTCTAATTACTCATTATATTCTAACTCTTGGGTGCTTGATACAGGATGTGGTATTCACATATGTTCTGATATGCAGGGCCTAAGAAAAAGTGAGGATGTGGAGCACGGGAAGATAAACTTGATCATGGGGAATAGGAAGGCTTCACCTGTTTCCAAGATTGGAGTTTATACTTTGTTGCTTAATAATGGGTTAAAATTAGATTTGAATAAATGTGTGTACTCGTCTGAGGTGGCGAGAAATATTATTTCTTTTCATGCTTTGTACAAACAAGGTTTTACCTTTTCGTTTGATAATGAATGTGGTGGTATTAATGCTTTCTATAAAAATGTGTTTTATTTTAAAGCATTACCTTGTGATGGTGTGTATGAAACTGTGTCGATTGTAGACAACTTAGGAAATAATGTGTTGTATATTGATTCTTCTACTATCCTAGATAAAGCATCATTGTGGCATTGTCGTCTTGGACATGTAAACAAGAAACGCATAGGCCAACTCCAAAAGAGTGGAGTACTGGAATCATTCGACCTTAAATTGGATGATAGTTGTGAATCTTGTCTACTTGGAAAAATGACAAAATCACCCTTCACTGGAACTTGTGAAAGGGGTGAGGGTTTGTTGGACCTAATACATACTGATGTATGTGGGCCATTCAAAACCGCCACAAGGGATGCTAATCGGTATTATGTGACTTTTATTGATGATTTTAGTAGATATGGGTATGTCTACTTAATCAAACATAAGTCAGAAACCTTTGAAAGGTTTAAGGAATTCAAACAGGAAGTAGAAAATCAATTGGGCAGGAACATTAAGATGCTTCGATCCGATCGAGGTGGTGAGTATCTTAGTACCGAGTTCCTTGACTATCTTAAGGAGTGTGGGATTGTCTCACAATTGACTCCTCCCAGGACACCACAGCTGAATGGTGTAACTGAGAGGCGTAATCGAACTTTGTTGGACATGGTTCGCTCTATGATGAGTCGATTTTCGTTACCAATCTCTTTTTGGGGGTATGCCTTAGAGACTGCCGCCCATATCCTTAATCTAGTCCCTACAAAGAAGGTTACCAAAACACCTCATGAGATGTGAATTGGGAAAGTTCCCAATTTGAACCACATCAAGATTTGGGGTTGCGAGGCTTTCGTGAGGCGTGAAACTCATGATAAGCTCGAACCCCGGAGTGAAAGGTGTATTTTCATCGGCTACCCACAGAAATCCTTCGGTTACCTCTTCTACAGACCCAGTGAGAATGTGGTCTTTGTAGCAAGAAGAGGGGTCTTTCGTGAGAGAGAATTTATAAGCCAAGGAGACAGTGGGAGGCAAATTGATCTTGAAGAAATTCAAGAAGCAATTGGTGAAGGAACCTCAAACACTAGCAATCAACCTGAGGAGGAAACTCCTGTTGAGCAAGCTGACATGTCTGTACCTCCGAGGCATTCCACACGGGTTAGGAACACACCTTCGTTTTATTATGGCTTTCATATTACCACGGAAGGTGACACGTTTATCAGTGATAGTACACTGGTAAATTTGGATGAACCTAGCAGTGTTAAGGAAGCCATGGCAGGCCCGGAGTCTGCTAAATGGAAGGAGGCTATGGACAGTGAGATACAGTCCATGTATGACAATCAAGTTTGGAACTTAGTTGACAATGTACCAGGCCGTAAAACAGTCGGGTGCAAATGGATCTTCAAGAAGAAGACCGACATGGAAGGAAAAGTGCATACTTATAAGGCTCGACGGGTTGCGAAGGGTTTTACTCAGACTCAGGGTATTGATTATGATGAAACCTTCTCAACGGTAGCAAAGATTAAGTCTATTAGGGTTATGCTAGCCATTGCAGCATTTCATGATTATGAAATATGGAAAATGGATGTAAAAACCGCTTTCCTTAATGGAAAGTTGGCTGAGGATGTGTACATGAATCAGCCAGAGGGTTTTGTCAGTGCAGAGTACCCTAATAGAGTATGCAAGCTTGAGAAATCCATTTATGGATTAAAACAAGCATCTCGTAGCTGGAATCTTTGTTTTGATGAGAAGGTCAAAGAGTTTGGTTTCTCAAGAAGCGAAGATGAGTCTTGCGTGTATGTTAGAGCTAGTGGGAGTATAGTTAGCTTCTTGGTACTGTATGTGGATGACATACTACTTATAGGAAATGACATCCCAACCTTGCAGGAGGTTAAGTCCTGGCTTGGGAGGTGCTTTGCTATAAAGGACCTAGGGGAGGCTGCCTATATCCTAGGGATAAGGATATTAAGAGAAAGGATTAAAAGACTAATTGGACTTAGTCAGAGTACCTACTTGGATAAGGTGTTGAAAAGGTTCAACATGGAGAATTCCAAGAAAGGGGATTTACCGATCCAAAGCAATGCCAAACTGAGTAAGTCTCAGAGTCCGAGTACAGAGGCAAAGATAGCTAAGATGAGCCAACTACCGTATGCTTCCGCTGTTGGCTCGATCATGTATGCTATGACTTGTACCCGCCCTGATGTGGCATTTGCTTTGAGCATGGTCAGCAGGTATCAGGGGAACCCTGGCAAGGCTCATTGGACCGCGGTAAAGAACATTCTCAAGTACCTGCGGAGGACTAAGGATTGGGTCCTTACCCTTGGTGGGAGTGATGACTTGAGAGTATTAGGGTATAGTGATGCTGGTTTTCAGACTGATAGGGATAACTTCCGCTCTCAGTCGGGTTGGATCTTTACCTTAAATGGAGGGGCAATTTCTTGGAAGAGTTCCAAGCAGGAGACAGTGGCTGATTCGACTTGTGAATCAGAGTATATAGCAGCGAGTGAAGCAGCAAAGGAGGCGATATGGCTAAAGAACTTCATCGGAGACCTTGGAGTTGTACCAGCTATTAAGGAACCTATGGAGATTTTCTGTGACAACAATAGTGCGGTTGCCTTAGCCAAGGAACCGAGAGATCATGGCAGATCCCGACACATTGACAGAAAATATCACTTCATAAGACACAAGATTGAAGAAGGACTCCTCGTGGCTAGGAGGATATCGTCGGATGAGAAGCCTGCAGATCCCCTTACGAAGGGACTGACGAGGGTTAAGCATTTTCAGCATGCGAGGAGCATCGGGCTGAGGGACGATATTAGTTTTACAGATTAGATAGTTTTCCTGAAACTTGTAAAATGTAATCGACGTTTGATGATGAATAAAATTTTTGATTTATTTATGAGTAAAGTGTTACTATCATTGTCAATTATTTACTATTGTTTCAGTTTTACATGTTTTGACTTCCAGAATAATTAATTTATTCAAACCTCCACAATCGATCATACGTCGGAAGTAGGTATGAATCAAGATTGTCATGAATTAGGTTTGTAGATGGCTAAAGGTGTTTAGACATGGCAATGGTGGCTGCAACATTCATGAGTACTCATAAGTTATGAGTATTGGTATAAACCCACGCTCACTTGTATCACTTCATGGAATTTATCTCGAGTGATCGTGAGACGATAATATCATATGAGTCTTCAAACCTAGAGATATGAGTTGTTACCTATGAGTTGGTAGTGCATTAATTGCACGAAAACGCATCAGTAACTTGATGTTATAAAACGTGCCTTTGTGTACAATTCAACAAGTAGTAGAATAAGCATATGAGTCGAAGTTTATCTGTTCCTTCTAGAAATAGAAGAGATATCTGGGCCCCTCGATGATTTTGTGTTGACCAATGTACCGGGCCCGGTCAGAACTAAACTGATGTGTTCAGTGAAGTTCTTAGTCAAACAAATCGGAAATCGAGAAACAACTGCCAGACAATAAGCAAGACATAGTTCCATGTGTTTGTCCGGCTGATATCAAGAGAACAGAGGATTATATGATCACTTGTCTTAAAATGGCACTTCATAGTTCGACGGAGTTTTCGAGAGCTACGATTGCTGGTTGGTTCCTGAAGTTATATAGGCAAATAGAGTTATTAGACTTATCCAAGTGGGAGTCTGTTGGATAAGGTGTCTAAGTCCATAACTTATTTGGTATATACTTGACCCGACCGGCATGGTCCATTTGGGTTGCATCTCATCCAAACTATTTCTGGATAATTTTATGAGAGTTATACACATATGTTTATTAATATATTATAAGTTATAATATATTAATATGAAGTTATGTTATTTAATTAGTATTAGTCTTAAATTAATTATGAATTAATTTAGAGATTAAAAGGAAGACTAATTAGATTATGGGCTATTGGTTTTATATGGTGTGGGCTAACACTCATCTGTTAATGGGCTAGGCTTGGATGGAAGTCCATGGATGATCCATCGAGGTTTTAACCCATGGATCCTTGGAAAGGAAAAGACATGGGTTATTAGGGTTTCACCCTAATCATGTACACTATATAAGCATGCTTATGTTGCATGAAATGGCACCTAAGGGAAACTAGTGAACTAGTGTGTGTAAGCTTGTGTGTGGCCGAAAATATACAAGTGTGTATACTCTCTCAAAGTTTTCCAAGAGTTTGTGGTGTTTTGTGATTCCATTTGAGGCATTCACACTATTGGTGCTTGGCCCTCAAACTCCTAAGAACCAAACTCATCAAAAAGGTATGTAATCTCTTCTAACTCTTTTATGTTGAAATGTTCCCCATGCCATGTTAGATAGGTTATAAACCTTGGAAAATTATTATTTTGCATGTATTTAGACAAACATAGATCCAAGGTTTATTAGGGTTGCATGCACACTTAGGAAGTGTTAGATTACTCAAAACCCAACAACTCGTACGCAGTCAGCGCGTTGCTTTTGGGTCAACATCAGAGTACGCTGGGAAGAAATATTGACTTTTGGGACCTTGACCGTTGACTTTGAATTTGACCAGGGTTGACCCAGTTTGACTTAAGGGTATTTTGGGTATTTTGTTCTATAGTCAAGCCTTGGTCTCTATCTGTTGAATAGGTGACCTGTAGAGCCGGTATTCAGAGCAATGTATTGTTCAGCTATTTGTCAAACTGTGAGATGAGTTTTTCCTCACTGTACTTTCGGGTCGAAGGCACAAATGTTGGCCCATTAGATTGATATCCTGATTTACCGTATGTTGTTATGTTGTGGTGATCTGTTTGATCTGTATCCTAGTTTATAGGATGTTGTTATGCGGTAGTGATTTGTAGATCTGTATGTTTGTCTGTTGGCTGAATATATGTTTATTTGATATGTATATGTCGACATATTTTGAGATGTGGTTGAGGTTTTACTGCTTTGAACGTGAGCCAACAGACCGAGGGCATTCCAACCCGATGGTTGATGTGGCCCGTGGCTATTCCATCCCGATGATGACTGGACCCGTTGTATATTGGCATTCCAACCTGATGGTTGGTTAGGCCCGAGGGTATTTCAACCCGAGGATGACTGGTCCCGTTGTATATTAGCATTCCAACCGAGGGTATTCCATCCCGAGGATGACTGGACTCGGAGGTTGACTGGGCCTGGGGTATTCCAAATCGATGGTTAATTGGACCCGACATGCTAGTTTGTATATGATATTTGTTCTCTGCTATTGTCTAGATTATATCCTCAAGAATTGTTATATTCCATTTTGCATGCCATGAATCATTAGTGGATTGTATCTTGTTGAGCGGGTTTCAGTATGTTCGGTTGTTGTTCCGGGGCTTTATGCGATCAATTCATGAGTATTGTTGGAAGGTTCTATGGTCAGGATTAGCAAGTTAGTTCTCCAGCGAAGTTAGGGTTCAGTTGTTTTGTCTTTTGATCTGATGAGATTGGCGGTCGTCTATGGAAGAACTTTTGGGTTCAAACACTACCGTTGCTAGGGGAGGAGCGGTAGCAGGAAGATGGTGGTGTTAGTTGCATGAGTTGATTGTTCATTGGAAGTGTCAGGAGAGTTTTATATTATCATGGGTTGTATATGGTTAGAATTCAATGATTCTTTGAGGATGGATGTTGGGATGAAGATTAGCCAATTCAGAGCAAGGGTTATGGTTTTTAGTCGCCAGCATAAGAACTCAAGGATTTGGTATGGTATCATGGGAGGTGATTTGAATTATCAGACTTGCTAAGATTTCGAGAGTATTCTTCAGGATTTCATGGGTGGGCGAGCATCGAGTTTGGATAGTAATGGAATTCTAGTATTGGTAAGCGCAAGTCATAGTGGGTTCATGTTGTATGAAGATAAGATGGGTTGAGAATCCATAAAATTTTATGAGATAAGATATTTCGATGAGTCCAAGTAGGGGAGAATCGATCAGAAGTTACGGGAGTTGATTCGGGTGTGACACTAAGGTAAGTTTCGCATCACAGTCAGGAGGCGAGACGACCCTAGTGGTCGTCTGGATTGAAGTTATGAAAGTTGGGAGTTTAGGAAACTTCCAACAGCCGGTCGGCGCCTTCTTTTTTATGCATAGCAGGCTTGTGAATGGATCCAGGCAGAGGGTTGTGTTAGAGTCTTGCTGCTGGTTCTTGTATGCTGAAGGCTTTGGGGTTCGAAGCATGAGCTGAACATCTTATTGGATGCATGTGTCGGCTCGGGATGGGTGGGTTTGTGATGGTTTGGTGTGGTAAGACCATGGGTGGTAAACATGGTTGGTTAGAAGTGTTGTAAGACTGCGATAGGATCGTAGCATTCACCAGTTTGAGGTAGATTATCGTTCGAGGTGGTCATGAGCGTAAAGGGGGTTCGGTTCGTGCTTTGGGCACGATGAGCAGGATTGTCGAGGAGTATTTCTATGTTTTAGGTTGAGGAGCATTTGGGTCCAGGGCGGAGTCGGTCCTGTGTAGCTCTAGATGGGTGGGACCCGTAAGCGAGGCTCGTGTGTATATGGAAATATAGGTGGGACCTAGAGGAGACCGTTAGGTCAAGGTATTGGATCTTGGGTTTCAGGATTGAGTGTGTGGTCAGCAAGTGGCGCAAAGGGATGTTTAGGCCGGGTAGCCTTGTCGTCTAGACTCTTGGGAACCTAGTCGTTGGACCAGGTGCGAGACTGATAGTCCCAACGATGTTTCAGAATCTCTACATCCTATTTTAGTGAGGGGTTGCTGTGAGTCAGAAGGTTTCAGGTGAAATGCAAATGTAGACCTTTGGATCTCGGATTATGAGTTAAGTACCGGGTTGGTTTGGGGTGAGAACTAGTGTTGGGAATCGCGAGTGTTTATGTGCAGGATCTTTATTTTATTAATAATCTAATTAAGGAATCTGTATGTCAGGGGCATCAGTTGAAGGGTTCAGGGTTAAAGGATGGTCTCCGTTTTGATGGTAGATCAGGCTCTTGTGATGGTGTTTTGGTTTAGTTCTTTCTATGTGGGGGTCAGGCAAGTTTGGACTTTCAATATTTTTTGCGTCAGTGTGTTTGTTCGGCAGTTAAAGTAAGTAGTTTCTTGTTCAGCACTAGAAGGTTTATCTCCCATTCCATCCCGCATTGTTCAGTGTGTTCATGAAAATGTTATCATCAGGATGAGCCTTCCCTCGAAGGAATATCGGTCCCTTTGCTCAAGTGAAAGGTTGTTGGCAGTGGTATTTGGTCTGTGAATCTGTTTTCTAGTAAGAACTTCTAGTTATCAGAATTTGAGTAGTCGGTTGGGGGATAAGCTATGTAGTCAATTGCGGCGCTATAGCGGTGCTATATCGGCGCTATAGCAGTTAGCAGAGGTAAAGAAAAACTATTTCAAAATAGCGGTTTAGAATAGCGGTGGCGCTATTAGCACCGCGATTTACCGCTATTTACCGCGATTATGGTCACTGCTATAGCGGCCCTATAACCGCTATTTGAATAAAGTCCACTTTTGGGCTATTTTACATTAAAAAAACATTTTTTATGTCATTCCATTGAATAAAATTGTTTTTTCTTAGCCCAAACAAAACTTTTGTGTCATTCCATTGAATAATATTGTGATTTTGGGTCTGTCATTACATCCATTGAAACCATTTATGTGTTGTCTTGTTAATTGTGTTGAAGACTTGAAATACTACATTATGGTTAAATATCAAATTAATTAATAATTTTATTTGCTAATTGTGATTGTGTTGAAGTATGAAAAAATGGTAAGCATTGCCTATGTTTTCTTGTTTATTGTGTTAAAGTATGATTAACGTTGACATTGGTAACCGGTCTATGAAGTATGATTAACTAATTAAGTAACTATGATATGTGAAGTATGATTAACTAAATATGATATGTGAAGTATGAGTTACTAATTAACTAATTAACTGGATCTGGTTGAAATTTAAAGTATGATTCACTGATTAATACTCTAATATATATAAATTGTACATCATATAAAAAACGCTATACCACCTCTATATCGCCGCGAGAACCGCGATTTCAAATAGCGGTCAGTGATCGCTATTATATTTTCGACCGCAATAACTGCTTAGGGGATAAGTATAATGGAATTAGTAATGGTTCAGTATGGGCGGTCTGTCAGGGAGTTAGAACATCTCGATACTTCAGACTTCAGGTCGAGTAGACGTGGTTATTTTGCATGGGATTATTTTAGGTTGAGAAAGGATTCGTTCATCTTCGGGTTAGAGAGCCCCGTTATGGTTGGTTTCGGTTCCTTGGGAAGGCTATGGTACGCTCGGGGTTGTGGCCATATTACTCAGGTTGTCTGGCATGCCGGGGATGGTAAGGAATGATTTCGAGGATGAAATTTAATTTAAGTGGGGGAGAGTTGTAAGGCCTTGTTCCGAATCGTTTCCTATTTCAGGGTGGTGATCAAGGATCAGGTATTAGCAGACTTGGGACCTTTGAGGGATTGAGATCTAGACTCATTTGGAGGTGGATGATGTAATTTAGATGATTCGGGTGTTCGGTTTGTCTTTTGGAGTCAAAGGGTATTTTAGTAATATGTCAGCACGGGCTTTTATGGAAATTTGAGTTTTGTTCGGGAAGTTGTAAGGAAAGTATGAGTTGATTAAAGCGTAGATATTCTCGTTACCTTTTCATAGATATAAGGATCGTCGAAATCGGATTTATAATGAGGAAGTTATGGTCTTCGGAGTATATTAAGGTTTAAGGGAAACCATAGTACGCAGGGTGTACCTAGGGAGTATGCAGGGCGTACTGGTGCAAGGTTTGGTACGCAAGGTGTACACTAGTGTATGCTTAGCGTACTAGGAAGGGCATTCGTGGATGTGAGACCTCATACGTTGGGCATACGAGGATTACGTGGGGCATACGAGGAGTTAGTAGAAACCCTAATTTTGGGTGTTGTACCCTATATAAGCACTTTAAGTCTTTAGGGTTGGCCTCTTTACCAGCCTCCAAGCACCCAAAACCCTAGAAATCGTCCCTTAGCCTCCATTGATGTGCATTTGAGCTCTTGAGGAGAATATGGTGTTGTTTTGCTCATTTTGAAGGAATTGAAGAAAAGTGAAGTTTCATTGCTTGGTGTGAAGTTTTTAGATCCAGAATCCCCCCTCATTTTGCAAGGTTCTTAAGGTATCAAGTTCATCCCTTGGATTTTGAATGGTTAGATCTCTTTATGTATTGATTTTTATGCTTTTGGTCCCTTTTTGGTTTAGTTGATGAGTTAAGACATTTGAAGGGCTTATTATTTTACATTTGAGCTTGTTATGAGGTTCTTAAGTATAAAGGTTCTAGCTTTAAGAGGTTTATGGTCATATACAAGCATTAAGTCATCTAATAAGTCCTTTTGAGCTTTAAGTGCTTCATTTAGCCATGCATGAACGTAAAGTTAGCAACTTTACATGATTATCCAGCTCAAGAAATTCAAATCTACGTTTTGGATCAATGTCTTAACAGATTAAGGAGTGAAAATGAGATTTGGCTGAATGCGTGAGTACGTTGGGCGTGCAAGCTCGTACGCGCCGCATACAAGCCCTAAAGCGTGTACGCTTAGCATATAGCTAAGTACGCCTCGCGTACTCATCAGGATTGGACTTCAGTGTTTGGGCTTCGGTTTGGGCCATCTTTTGGGCTTAGTTGTCTTGGGCCCTGTTGGGCCATCAGGTTTTGGGCTGATAATTAATTGAGAAGGCCTACAATAGTATTTGGTCCCAATTCGGAAAATTGGGCCACGAAATGGGCCTTGGGTGCCTAATTTGGTATTTGGGCCTTTTGGATTATTAGGTTTGGGCTTAAGTCCTGGTCCAAACTAGGTAAGGGGTAAATTGGTCATTTACCCTAATAATGGTCTGATGGTTTGGATGGGAATCCAATTTTTAATTGAATGTTATTTGATATTGATAGCTCGGGGATTTGTCGGACCAGCAGGCAGGGATTATTAGTGTGATTCGGCAGTGTGTGGTGAGTCTCCTCACTGAGTTTAGCGGGTCAAAGGCACTAATGCTGTCCCATGGTTTATATGTTAGATGTCTGTGTGACTCTTGCATGCGTTATGTAATGGCATGTTTACCGGGAAAAGCCTGATGCCAGGCGGAGCTGATGAGTATATTGTGTGTTGTGACATCCCCAAATTCACGGCCAGAAACGACCGGTTTAATTTATGCTTTTAAAATAATTGCAGAGTAATCCTTTGATTAAAAGAGTTGCGGAATTTGTTTCCAAAACGAAATATGATAAAATAAGATTTACCAAAGCATTTCTTAAAGAAATGTATTTTCATTATATAACAAAACTTGGGATGTTATGTCCGATACAGACCAAAAGCATAAACGGCACATTATAAGCCCTACAACAGTTATTTACAACTACTGGCCTATAGTCCAAAATATCTTGATAAGTCATCCAACTTACGCTCTGGTGCCACTACCTGTAATACCAAGAAAAACTGAGTGGTTCAGGCTTAGGAGCCTGGTGAGTAGGGATGAGATTTAGAACCGGTAAACCGGACCAAAACCGGAACCAGAACCGGAATATATAGAACCGGTTCCGGTTTCGAGTTTAAAATTTGGCTTTATCCGTGTTCCGGGGAATCCGAGTTTGGGTCCATCGGGTCCGGGTAAACCGGGTCTAAAAACCGGAACCGATGTTTGGAACCGGAACCACTTTTTAGGGCTGGAACCGGTTTTTGTGAAACATTTAAAAGATACATATCTCATTCGTTTCAACTCCAGTTGACATGCGGTTTTTTCCAATATGTAGTTTAGAGTTTGTACATGATTTTAGACTATAAATTTGTCATTTTTAGTTTTATATTCATTGAATTACACTCCCCCAAAGTTGAGATATCAAAGCTGGAAGTTTTTAGTGTTTTAGTTTTTTTGTATTCGGTGAAAGTTTTAAAACATGCATATCTAATTCGTTTGAAGTCGGATTGACATGTGGTTTTTTCCAACATGTAGTTTAGAGTTTGTACATGATTTTAGACTATAAATTTTCCATTTTTAGTTTTATATTCATTGACTTACTCTCCCCGAAATTTAAGATATCAAAGCTAGAAGTTGTTAGTTTTTTAGTTTTCTAGTTTTGGTGAAAGTTTTAAAACATGCATATCTAATCCATTTGAAGAGAGATTGACATGTGGTTTTTTCCAACTTGTATTTTACAGTTTGTAAATGAGTTTAGACTATATTTTTTTCATTTTTGGTTTAATATTCAATGATTTACAGTCCTTCGAAGTCAGGATATCAAAAATGAAAATTTTCAACTTTTCAGCTATTTGTTTTTGTAATTTGTATTCTGTGAAAATGTTAAACCATGCATATCTCATTTGTTTAAAGTCGGATTGATATGCGGTTTATTCCAGAGTGTATTTTAGAGTCTGTACATGATTTTAGACTGTAATTATGTTAATTTTGGTTTCTTATTCAATGAACTACATGTTGGGTTTTGAGCATTCTAACACTCCTATGGTGTACATGCAACCCTATAAACCTTGGATCTATGTTTTCTCTATTATACATGCAAATAAGAACTTTCCAAGGCTTTAATCCTAACTAGCATACTATCAGGTAACTATACTACAAAGACTAGTTAGATGACATACCTTTTGGTGTAGCTTGATGTCTTCAAGCTTTAAGAGCTTTGCCCCAATAGTGTGGAAGCCTCAAATGGAATCACAAATCACCAAAACACCTTGGAAGACTTTAGAGAATATGGATACTTGGTTCTCTCTAGTGAAATTGGCTAGCCCTCTTAGTGTACCCACACTAGTGCCCATTTCACCAACCAAGGACATCTTTATATAGTGTGGAGGATTATGGTTAAACCCTAATACCCATGACCTTTCATTTCCTAGGATCCATGGGTTAAAGCTCCATAGACTATCCATGAAGACTTAGCCCAACCTAAATGAACTTGGCCCACTACACACACACACACACACACACATATATATATATATATATATATATATCTAAGAGTCCATATTTAATTAGTTCATTTTGATCACTTAATTAATTATAAATTAATTCTTGATCAATACTAATTAAATAATATGATTATATTAATATATTAGAACTTATAATCTATTAATATAAATCATAAATATACTATTCTCAAAATACTATCCATATAAATTGTGTCGGTGAAGTGCAACCCAAATGGACCATGCCGGGTCGGGTCAAGTACATACCAAATATAGTTATGGACTTAGACATTAATCCAACAGTCTCCCACTTGGATAAGTCTAAAACTATTATTGAGTATGACTTCAAAACCTAACTGGCAATCGTAGCTCTTAAAGTCGCTGTCGAACTCTGATCTTGTCAACGAACTTGTCCATTAGATAAGGGATCATATATTCCTCCATTCTAGATATCATATGGACTGAGACATGGAGTATAATCATTCTCTCTGTCCATTTGTTGTTTCCTAATTTCCGATTCATGATGACTGACTGATTGAACAAATCAAATCAGTCCTGGCTTGGCCAAGCACTCATATGTATCATCATTAAATCATCAAGGGGCCCACAGATATCGCTTTTATCCCGAAGGTAAAAGGAATGGATAAACTTCGACTCATATGGCTTGTTCTACTACTTGTTGAATCATACACAAAGGCACGTTTTATAACACCGAGTTACCGAATGCGTTTTCGTGCAATCAATGTACAACCAACTCATAGTAATAACTCATATCTCTAGGTTTGAAGAATATAAGATATTATCGTCTCATGATCACTCGTGATAAAATCCATGAAGTGATTCCAATGAGCGCGGGTTGAATCCAATACTCAGAACTTATGAGCACTCATGAGTGTTGTAGCCCTTTTTCCAACATCTTAGACCTCTACAAGCCAACCCATGACAGTCTTAATTCATATCTACTTCCAACATATGACCGACTGTGGATGGTTTGAATAACTTAGTCATTCCAGAAGAATAACCTAGTTTATTCTGAAAGTCAAAACATGCAAAGTGAAACACAAGAATAAATTAATCAAATATGGTATCAAACCCTATGAATATAAATAAACACTTTTATTTATCACCATACTGATTACTCATTATTCATTGTTTTGGTTTTATCAACTTTATACTTGAATTTAAAACAATAGTTGTCACATGCTCCAAGCATGTACACTATGTTTTCTAAACACTAGTCATGACATACACAAAGTATGCATACTATGTTTGTCTATGATCTTTACTTTGTGAAATAGATCAATTGAGCATAACTCCAATGATCATCTTTTCACACTCCCAAACCCTTACTGCAAATGCAAGAATTCCAAATTCATGCCATTTACTGAAATCTGTTAGATTCTAAACTTATATGCATTGATCCTCTTGTAATGATTATGCACACATTCAACCAGACTTGGCAACAATCATTACAGAGTATTCCAACAGAGATCAACTCCTTGGAAACATCCTTCTTGCATTAAGTTTCCTAATCTTACATATTGAATACTTTCTAACTTTGAACCATTTCCATATTCTATTTTGACTATCACTTCCGAACAAGAGTTGCCTCTTTTCAGACTATGTCAATATGGTCCTTCCAAAGTCAACACTATACTTCCAACTGTCCTTGAGCAACCAATCCTTGGTAAACCTTAGATTGTCCTCAACAATTGCTTAATCATTTTAGTCATATCCAATTCTAGACCTTTTCCCTTCTTAATGTCCCAGGCATTTGGAAAATTTTAGAAAGGATGAATATAGCACATGTAATCAATCCTATATCCGAAGCATATGGGACACGATTCATGATGTCTCACATAAAGACTAAACCAGTCTTTTGCTATAATATTTCCATTTCTATTTGCCAAGTTCTCATAATTCAGATTATGAAAAGGGATGCCGTAATCATAATCGAATTTTAGAACGCAAATAATGAACCCATACATAGAATTTACTTATGTTGTGCCATTCCAACATGAAATTCATATATATATATATATATATATATATATATATATATATATATATATATATATATATATATATATATATATATATATTCTTGACTAAATACGATTAAGACCTCAATCTAAGCTGTTAGATTTGAGATGAAGTATAATTTCCTCTCCCTTAATTATAGCAAAACAACTTTTCCCAATTGAGACCTTTTCTTTTCTATAATTAACATTGCTAACTTGCAACCTTTATCATGCTCCCACTAAAATGATGATTAATATCATAAGACTTATGCTCCCACTAGCTTTGACATGTACCCAAAAATCAACTGGACTTCTGAAAATCAATACTTTATTGACTTTCTTACCAAAGTTCAGATTTTTGAAACTAGATTGCCTTGATAAGACTTTATCAATATCATACACCTCTCTTAGATAGCTCACATGTGTGTCTAAACAATTTCAGAACTATGAAAAGGGATGCCGTAATCATAGTCTAAATTGTTTAGACCTTTTGCCATTTCTCATAAGTCAATGTTAGTGTGTCGGTTAACCATGCACGCTCCACTAACGACTTTGAGAACTGCAAATATCACAATTGCTATCTACTTAAAATCTACTTAGTGAAAGAGTTTCCTTACCATCATTTTCATGAATCGAAGAGAAATCTTATGACACTTAGATTTTATGGTGTAAGCGTTCCTATCCATGTGAATTTGTCAAAACCATAACCACATGACTAGGTTAGTGACAAATCCTAACTCATATGGATTGAACTTGTGCAATCTTAACTTCTTGCCACCTGGCAGCTCAAGGGCCTGCCATTGCTTCCAAGTAGTTATCCAAAAAATTGAGAACATGTAGAACTCAAATGTATAGCCAATTTAACTAGAATGGGCACGGAAATGTCAACACGATAGGTTATAAACCTCTAGTTGTGTGCTAGTGATGAAATACAGGTTTTCGTTCTTGATTACTTCTTGAAACCCTTTCAGGATCTTTTAGACTCCCACTGTCTCCTTGACCTATAAGACTTTCTTGCCAAATATCCAATAGATAGTGTGTGGATTCTAATCAAGACAGACATTTAACACAATTAGCCTTAGTTGATCTTTGTTTTATCCAAAACATCACAACTTACCAATTTCAAATGTACAAGAGTAGAAAACTTTTACTCTTACATTTGACAAGTGTTTTAAACCTTCTTTAAGACATGTCACTCAAGTTACAATCTTAGAGTATAACTCTATGAACTGTTTTCGAATGAAGTATGAATCATCTTCTTTATTTAACCACTTCAACAATTCATAACTCCTCTTCTTAACTCTCAGAATGTACTTAGAGGATGAATTGTGATAAGGTCTCAAAATCATTAAGATGATCTTAAAACATGATACTAAAGGACTCTCCCATCTTTTCAGATTTGAGAAACTTTTATCCTTCTGCCTAATTTGATTCTTCTTATTCGTTCTGTCATACATTGAAAAAAAATTCAATGCTTCAGAATTATACTTAAGCTTGTAAGTATAATCATATTTACTAAACCTTAGTAAATCATGATGAATAGTCGTATCCATCTTTTGTGGTGGAGTTTGACAAGTGCACAAGAAAGTGTACTTGATCCCTTAGTCCTTGTCTTGACTCACACATCCATGTGAACAAGCAGTTAGTCTTAATTTTCCAATGCTCGAAAGTTCTCATTCATCATACTATACAACTTGCATGATTCCAAGTTTCTATCCAAATGAAACTTTGATGATGAGAATCTTTCCTTATTTGGTAAATTTAGACACTACCACAAATGAAAGACTCAAATTCATATTTTCAATATTGCTATCAATGGAATCATATAAACAACATCTTTTTTCCCAAATGCCATTGTAAGGATATTTTTTTAAAATAAATAAAATTAAAAACTTTTCTTTTATTTTAAAACTTTGCGGAAAAGCTAATCCTTACAATGCAGATGTATATGAAAACTTGTTGTCATCTATTCCTAAGCAATCTATCATAACTCTTAAGCACGTGCTCAAAATTCTGATCACCGAACCATGCGATCGAAATCCAGCTTCGCGATCAGAATCAGCATATACTTCCTTTAAGTTTCTTTACTTTTCTTTGATTCTTAAAACATCAACATGTGACCCAGCCACATCATGTAATAAGAATCTCCAAGTAGGAACTTAATAGAGTTAGACTATGGACTTTACCTGAAATCAAGTCAAACTTATTGACTTTATCATCCTTAGGTAAGTTTGGCAGATTCATAACCAAAGCCTCTTCCTTTGGCAATAGAAATATATGGATCCTTAGGTAATAGTACATGGGACTATCTCAGACTTAGCCTTTCTCTTTACCATTTGGTCAACCAATTTGACTATGGCCAATCCCTTTCCATTGGGAAGAGAATGCATTTCTGGATTTCTTGTGTCACTATTGTCCCTGTCCATAAAGTTTTGGGAAGTTGATCTCCTAATCAGATTTGCTTTACTAGTACACTAAATCATTTCTGATTTAGCAGAACCAA
Organism: Lactuca sativa; assembly: GCF_002870075.4. Taxonomy (NCBI): domain Eukaryota; kingdom Viridiplantae; phylum Streptophyta; class Magnoliopsida; order Asterales; family Asteraceae; genus Lactuca; species Lactuca sativa. Next base: position 128,247,813 of record NC_056626.2, read on the forward strand.
GCAAATAGATAAGATCATTAAGGGTCTTGTCATAGTCTATCTCATAGGAGTCCCAAAGGAACTCACTATGTGTCTTAGAAAGTGATTGAACCACTAACTTTCTCAAGACTTTGACACCCAACTCTCCCAGCTTGTCAATATGTGACTTCATCTCCAAGATGTGATCACACCTAGACCTTGCCTTGCCAATAGGGCTTGAGTGGCCTTGAACTTGTGGGTTAGGGAGAATAATTGGAGGAGGTGGAGGAAGTGAAGTTCCAAGATATTTGGGAAGATCATAGATGTCTGAACTTGACATCTTTTGGGAGATATTCAAGATAGTTGATTTAAAGTCCTTAATATAACACCCAATATGAAATATTAAGGCTAGGACCCAACAAACTATTTTATAACTTAGAAGAGGGATGCTGTAATCCAAGCTATAAAATATTTGAAGGTAGGTGAATGACGATTCACCAATTTCCACCATGAAAAACGAAATAATTAATTAGGTTTTAATTGGATTTGAAATTCCTAGATCTTTGAGATTCATTGAACTTTCAATGGCATGTTTCAATCTCGAGTGTGCCCTTCAGGTTTTGTGACTGGGATGCCGAGGATCACAAAACAAGGTGTGAAGTAACCATGTAAATTACTTGGTACCCTTAAGTGTTTACCCCTCAATCGATGTGTCGGTTAACCACACACGCTCCATCGATACTATGATAAACATTAAGTTACCCTTTTCCTACCTTGTTAAATACGAGTTAGTGTGCCGGTTAACCACACACGCTCCACTAACCGACTTAAACAAAGTGCAAAGTGTAATTTCATGGATTAGCACCTTATTCACATTTTCCTAAGTAACTAAGATTGGGTATTATTAAGAGTTTAGTTACTTAGTATTTATCATTAATACTTTTAATGAAGGAAGAATTATAGTCCTAAGTAACAAACGTCATGTTTTTTTTCCTTTTTTTTCAACTTTGAAAATAAAACATTTGCATTAATATAACAGAAAACAACCCATGGCTCTGATACCACTGTTGGGTTTTGAGCATTCTAACACTCCTATGGTGTACATGCAACCCTATAAACCTTGGATCTATGTTTTCTCTATTATACATGCAAATAAGAACTTTCCAAGGCTTTAATCCTAACTAGCATACTATGAGGTAACTATACTACAAAGACTAGTTAGATGACATACCTTTTGGTGTAGCTTGATGTCTTCAAGCTTTAAGAGCTTAGCCCCAATAGTGTGGAAGCCTCAAATGGAATCACAAATCACCAAAACACCTTGGAAGACTTTAGAGAATATGGATACTTGGTTCTCTCTAGTGAAATTGGCTAGCCCTCTTAGTGTACCCACACTAGTGCCCATTTCACCAACCAAGGACATCTTTGTATAGTGTGGAGGATTAGGGTTAAACCCTAATACCCATGACCTTTCATTTCCTAGGATCCATGGGTTAAAGCTCTATGGACTATCCATGAAGACTTAGCCCAACCTAAATGAACTTGGCCCACTACACATATATATATCTAAGAGTCCATATTTAATTAGTTCATTTTGATCACTTAATTAATTATAATTTAATTCTTGATCAATACTAATTAAATAATATGATTATATTAATATATTAGAACTTATAATATATTAATATAAATCATAAATATACTATTCTCAAAATACTATCCATATAAATTGTGCCGGTGAAGTGCAACCCAAATGGACCATGTCGGGTCGGGTCAAGTACATACCAAATATAGTTATGGACTTAGACATTAATCCAACACTACAGTCCCCCAAAGTCGGGATATCAATATGAAAATTTTCAAAATTCAACCCACTAAGTAGTAAGTAATTACAAAAAAAAACCGGTTTTTCCGGGTTTTCCGGTTATAAACTCACTTTATCCGGTTCCAACCTACTCACTTTGATGTTTCTAGGATTTCTGCGTCTAGACCCACTTTACCCGATACCATATCCAAAACCAAACCGGAACCGGTTCCTATATACCGGTCCGGTTTCCGGTTCTACAAAATCCCATTAACCGGTTCTGGGTTTTTCGGGTCCGGGTCCATTTGGTCCGGGTTTGGACCCACTTTCATCCCTACTGGTGAGCATATAAGGATTTTAACCCACTATAAATAATTATATTAATTTCATCAACCAAGAATAACCTAATTACTCATTCCCGTTATCCTCATTTTACGTCCCTAAAACAACTATCACAAGGTACCTAGCCTAAGGATTTTCATCGGGGCCACAACACATGCTTCGGGGGTTCCTCAGCTATATATGTCAAACAAGCCAGCCATATAGGGGATGGAGTACAGCAAATGAACACTCAAGTTCATTAACACCTACAGGTGGCGAGCCTGCCAGCGTTCACTAGACTGTCTAGAAAAGTCTGTGGTCGTCATCTAAACTCCGTTAGATGACTGAATCAGCAACATCGAGGCCTTTCATCATTGTATCACAAGTCAAATATCTATTCATTTTTTACCCAACATTTTAGTAGATAACAATATACTTATACATTCATATACAGCTTAAAACCTGTATAAAATATTCATTCAATACTCACTCCAAATACACAGATAATATATATACACATAGCACGTATTCTATAGAAGATACTTTATACCTATATGTTAGAAGAAAGGGATTATACACTCTCTCAAGACATATACTTAATACATTAAAACAATACTTGTATTAAAATTGTGTTTATGAAAGAGACTATGCACTCACTTGATAAGACGATTGTCGAACAGCACTACGGCTCTTCAAGTATTAATTCTTCGATGAATCCGGGATATCTTCACACACCGGGCTTCTCGCGGGCAGAGCTTCGGCTCGAAAACTCTTTTCTTCTCAGGATCTTCGGAACGTCGGGAATTGCCTAGGGTTTCGGGATGATACTGGGGCTTCAGGGGTGCTTCAAGAGGGCTAGAGAGGGTATCGGGAGTGAGAGAGTAAGAAAGTAGCAACCAAAATCGGTTGCCCTTCGATTTCTATTTATAGGGCTGATTTTCTGGATTCACGTTGTGAATCTCAAAAATTCACGCCGTGAGTTTGGTCAGGCATAGGTCATTGCGTTCGTCGTCACTTCACTTGCTCTGGAAGGCATCCAGCACCTGTTCACGTCGTGAACACTGACACAGGCCTCGAAGTTTGTGTTCCAAACTTCAGAAATTCATATCTCTTGCATACGAGCTCTGTTTTCGACGTTATTTATATCTACGCGTAGGTGAGATTATGCTCTACAACTCTCGTTTAGACTCCGTCGGCTAATTTTGACTTTATTTTTATTATATTATTTTTAGTAGACCGGGACAGGAAAACTCCGTTAGAAATTCATAACTTCTTCATCTGACGTCCGTTTTCGTTTGTCTTTTTACCGTTAGACTACTATCGACGAGTTCTTCGATTCTCATTTAGATTGTTTCGGCTAGAAATCATTTGATCTCATATTCGAACTTTGGGCTGCATATTGCTAAGTCGGAACTTAGAAAAATGATAACTTCCTCATACTAAGTCAGACTTAGACGTTCTTTTTATGTATGCTCTCGGTTTAACGTATTGTACGACTTTCGTTTAGATTACTAAGGCTAAATATGGCTCTATCGTAAACTCACTATTTACGTCACGCAGTGTCGTATCGGTTCTGTCGCAAAACTTCGACATGTCATAACTTCTTCGTTACAACTCGGATTTCGGCATTCTTTATATATCCGGAACCATTGTCACGACCACTAAAACTTCCTTCATAGATATTGAGTTTATCTAATATTTTACTTTAACGCTTATTTTATCCTTAATTCAATTAAGTCACAATAATTTAGCATAAAACACATAATACTCAAATAATACATTTCTATTATTTCAAAATGAGTTACAAAAGTTAACCTAGACTATTACATCGATATTAATGCCTAGTCTAGAAACACGGGCGTTACATGTGATAGTTATCGGTATGTGTTTGTATGTTACCACACAAGGCGGAGCTCGATGATTGTATGGTATGCTATTGTCTTTGTGATTATCGCATGTGTTAGTATGATTATATGTATCGGGTGGGGCCTGGTGATTGACAAATATGTAAACCAAGCGGGGCTCGATGTTGGGCGAGGTCCGAAGCCGAGTGGGACTCAGTACCGGGCGGGGCCCGATGGAGGACGGGGGCCCAGTATGAGATTTATTATGTTTGGTATGAGGTATCTTGAGGAACTTACTAAGCTTTGTGCTTACGGTTTTCAGTTTATGTTTCAAGTACTTTTATTTTTAAATGAAAGAGCTTGGGATGATTGCAAAGCACGCACCACCTCGTTCTGCATTTTCTTGATTTACTCTGATAAGAAATGGTGATTGATACAATTGTTTATTTGAATTTATATGATGATGTTCTAGGAATACTGGTTTTACAAATTTAAAAATGAAAATTTTGGATCTTATTTTTGGGACGTTACAGATTTCCTAATATCATTTTATTACTTGTCATATTTTTTATAATTGTTTAATTAACCGGTAATCATATTCCACTTTGACAAATTTTTGCATTTGTTAATTTATATTTGATATGTAATTTTCTACCTGAGACTTCTCTTAATACATGTGAAGTTTTTTGGAAGTATTTTGTAGGAATTAGACCTTCTTGTATAATTTAAGTTTGCTCCACTATCAACAAGAGCTATAAATTCTTTTTCGTAATTGTATCCTATTAAAAGATTAATCTTTATATACCATTTTCTTGAAGTTATCAATTCCATGGATTAGAAAAAATCTTCTGTATCATTATTTAAAGTTTCAGGAAGATTATTTTCTTCTAAGAAATCATTTTGTCAGCCTGGTTGCAATTGTTTTTTTATAATAGATATTTCTTGTTTTAGAATTTTTATTTAATTATTTAAATCTTTAATTGTAATTTGACTATTATATTCTGCCGTAGATCCTTGTTTTCCTTTTAACATTTGATGAACAAGTTTCATTGAGTAAGGTTCATTTATATTACTTTCTGGTTTATCTTCTAATTCATCTATAATTTGATTTCTTATTTTGGGGTCTTTTATTTTTTTCAAGATATGGTTATATCACTACTTATAACGTTTATATTCATATTATCTTGAAATTGTGATTGAATAAGATACAATTCATCTTCAAAATTATTTTCTTTACATGAACATTGTTCTTTATTTATACAAACACAACTATTATCATTATTTGCTACTGACTCTACATCAGAATCATTAACTTCTTCTTCTGAAATATAAGAATTATCATCAGAATCGTCAGAAGATGTATTTAAGAAAATATTCATTAATTGTGATTTCATTTTTTCATTTATATTTAAATTATTAATTTTTTCTTCATTCTACATTTATTAGCAAAATGTTTTATTTTTCCATCATTTCCAACAAGTAGATGGGTCTTTATATTTTTTCTTAGCATAACTATCTTTATATTTTTTAGAAAATTTCCTTTTTTGTTTGTAATATTTTTGTTTTCTAAAAGATTTTTTTTAGATTTTTAATTTTTTTTTTTTCTGTTTCCCTTTTGAATTATGAGTTTCTATACAAAATTGAACACAAAATGACCTAATTGTTTTTTCTAATTGAGATGTTGAGTTTTAATCCAATGGTTCGATTTAATATCATTACACAATGATAGTCCTTCTTGATACAGAATCCTATTAGTTTTCCATAAGTATATTCTTCATAACGAATAATAGAATTTGAATTTCTTAATTGTTTTTTAACTCTATCAACAAATAAATTTGGTAATCCATCAATAAATTTTGATTTCCAAATATATACACTAGTACAATCTCTTAGTTTCATAACTCTACTTAGAAAAGTATCTTTATATTATCTAAAAGATGTAAGTGTTCTACACCTTAGTCCATTTAATAATGATATGATATTTTCATAATTATCTGACAATCTTCCTATAAAATATTTAATTATATTTACCATTAGAGTATTAACTACTTTTGACATTGCAATTTCATCTTCAGCTTTTATTGTATTTAATATTAATTGTTGATCTTGGATACTTAAATAATTATCTCACCATCCTTTTAATTGACCTGTAAATCCTGCTATTAGCATATTAGCAATTTTGTTTATCATCATTTTCAGCATTCCTAGCAATTATGTTATACATCACCATTCTATGTGTTATAATATATATTTGTCTTTCTATGTAACCATCTAAATTCCATTCATAAATATTTTTTTCATTATAAATATTAATTAATATATATTCTTCTTCTTCATGAAGAACATCTTATGGAGTTGGCCTAGGGTAATAATACATTCTTTAGACCGGTTTTTTGGCATATTTATCCAATTTATTAATTTGGTTATTTGATTCTATTTCTGAGTTATATTCAAAACTAGGTGTAAGACCCGTATACTACACGAGTTTATTAAAAATACAAATTTAATATCAATATTTAAACATTAAATTTAATATCAATATCAATTTTAGAGCTCTCATTAATTATGACATTTATTTCATTATAAATATATCAATTGTTTTTCATGGAAGCATTTATTTCTCTCAATATTATAACCGAAATAAGTTATGATATGTAAACAAATCAGAAAATTACACGTGGAAATAAATAAATTCTAAAAATCTATTAAAATGTCATGTGTCCAAATCAATGAGGACATGACATGTGGCAGAAAATGAGTTTTATTTATTAGTATAGATTATTTTCTGATCTATCATCATTTTCTAATTCTTCTTTAAGTACACTTAATTTATTCATTTTAGAACTCAATGTTTTCACTTGATTATATATTATTTTTTTCTAATTAAGTATAATCTTTCAATTTATAACCTACAGTGTTAAGAGGTGGTTGAATCGTAGCTGATATCTTTTTGTGTTTATCAATAAATTTTTCTTCAGGATTTAAAGAATCTTGTAATATTTTTTTCATTTGATCAATTTTTTCTTTTAAATTTAATATTTGTTCTCCAAATATAATAAAATAAAGATTTATATAATTTGTTTGTTGTACAAGCTTATTTATTTGTTTAGTTGTAGATATATTCTTTTTAATATTCTTTTGATAAACTGTAAATTTGAATGTAAATTTGAATGTTATATCATCTTTAATTATTTGAAAATATTGTTGTGGTGAAAATATTCTTTTTAAAGTTTGCCCATTAATTAATTTATATTCTCTTTCAGTGGTATTTATGTGTTCATAACATATATATTAACAAACCAATGGACAAAATACATTATTTTATTTATTGAAGATAAATAATTATAGAATGTTTCTTGTATTATTTTTAGTTCTATTTTTGAAAAGTTTTTAAATAATCATGTTTTGAATGAATCCCATTCTTTTTTATTGAATTCATTTTTATTTTGATTCTTGCCGATAATCCTCGACTAAAATCTATTTTTTCTGTACTATCCATTTAAATATTAAAATTCATTACTAAATGACTAGTATCCTCATTTTGATAAATACCTTTTAGTAGGATCCTCACTGAAAGGATTTATATGTATGAAAATATTACAATGATGCTATCGATTGAATAACAAAATTACAAAAATAGTCCCGGTGTAAAGGAACATTTATGAAAATATTACCGAAATTAATAAACTCACGGACATCTGCACTAGTTATACAATATACAATTAGCATGACATGATTGTGTGTGAAGGTATTTTTACAATGTTTTTGGGTTCAGTTCAAAAGTAAGAGTAACTTTTACCTTGTTTAGTTTCCCTGGGAGGGGGTCATCCCAAATGCCATATATATATATATATATATATATATATATATATATATATATATATATATATATATATATATATATATATATATATATATATATATATATATATATATATATATATATATATATATATATATATATATATATATATATATATATATATATATATATATATATATATATATATATATATATGTGTGTGTGTTTGTATTTAACTTAAAATACATTATATATATATATATATATATATATATATATATATATATATATATATATATATGTGTGTGTGTGTTTGTATTTGAATAATTAGTGTAATTTTTAAGATTGAACAAAATAAACAAATAAGAATAAAACAACTAGGGTTAAACGAGAAATTTCAGATCAAACAAAGTTAACAAGTTATTCAAGAAAAATAAAAGAGGAAACAAAGGCACGGATGTCAACAGGGGAAACAGGGCGGGGGTTGCATCCCCTGTCCTACCCCCGAAATACATCTGTTCCCTTGCCCCTGCCCCCAAAATCTCTAGCTTCCCCACCCCTAAATCCTTGGATTACCTCCACTCCTATTTGGTATGTCTTTTTTTATCTAAAGAATATGTTTTTGCCTAAAAGAAGCTATTTTTAAGTAAAAAATAATTATTTATAAGCATATTTTTACATTTAAAAAACAAAAATATCATTACATCTCAAAAACGTTATACTGGCAACCAAGGTTCTAAAATGTTCGTCATGGCGCGTCATAGTTCCAAAACTTTGTACTTGCGGTCAAGTTTTAACAAAATGTCGCCTTAAATTTTATATATATATATATATATATATATATATATATATATATATATATATATATATATATATATATATATATATAACTGTAAAAAATAGATATAAAAATATTAATTGTATACAAAATTGTCGCCTTAAGTTGCGTCATGACGAAAATAAAAAGTTAAGGCTTGACATTGTCGTCAAGTCACACTTTATGTTATTTAGAACCTTGCTGGCAGCTTAAAAATATGGTATTTTGTTGATATTTGAAAGCTCAAAAACAATATTATTAGTTATTATATTTATATAATTAGTATATATTAATATAAATAATATATTAACAGATCCTCGATTGAGGGTTCAGGATAGAAACGTCCACCCCCGTCTCCGCCCTTGTCCCCGATTTTTTAAATAAATATCCACTATACAATATTGAGGTCCATGAGACTTTTTGACATTGCTAAACAAACAAAGGTGATACCGAAAGGACCCTTTTTGGGGGTTTGAATCCAAGGATACGGCTGAATTCAAAGACAGGGGCAGAGATGCTATTTTCCCCGTTGGGCCACATTGTCACCCCTATGTTGACTCCTGAAATGAGTAAATGCTAGTGGAGAAACGCAAATCATGTAAAAATATCATTCTCTTCTCCAACAAACCACCAGAGTTTATCGTTGGGTTGGGTTCCGACCCAAGATATGGCTAACCGATGTAAAATCCCTTTCTTTAAAAAAAAATTTTAAAAAAAAAAAAAAAAAAAAAAAGGAAATGAAATAATAGGGCATTTGAGTGTGACTAAAAACAACTTGACGACATGATGTAACGTTAACTGAGAATTAGCTAGATGCTATTAGATGAAACAGTGAAACAACAATAACAAGGTTCATGACATCAGATCAGATCTATCTACCAAATATTCAGGGCAAACCAGTAACTTTAAAACAATATTAGGCCAAACAAGAAGGGGCTCATCTCATCTCTCTCCTTTCCACAACAAATCACCAAAACGCATCATTCCTTCCTTCCACAACACAATGTATAGCTCCTCTCCTAATAACAAGAAAGAAAGACAGAAGAATATTACAATATTCAGAACACTCACATAAGAAACCGCCACGTCCCTCCCTCTCGTGTAATAAACTGCAACACTTAGCCTTCCTCGCTCTCTCTCTCTGTCTGTCTGTCTGCCTGCCCTAAACAACCCAAACTCTATTCTCTCTTCTCAATGCATGCATGCCCCTACCTGACATACCATACCAATAACACATTTATAAAATCATAAGTATTATTAAACCACTAAAATATAACCCCCCATTCATACCTTCACATCACCCACCAATTTTCTGACCCCCAAAAAAAAAAGTAAACATCATCTGACTTCTCTTCACTTCAATCACCACCACTATTGCCGCCCATAAAAGTTACCCCCACCACCACCCCGTCTTGATTGACCTGAACCCTTCTCTTTGTACCTCTGACCCGCTGCATTCCCAGACCCATCAGCTGCACCAGCACCTCCATCCAGTTTGTTTGATCCGACTGGCTGATACTCATAATGCAGATTTTGCCTTGGCCTTTCCCGGTTTATATTTGCATTATTATTGCTATTATGCTGCCGCCCACCACCACCGCCACGGTTGTTTTGCCCATACTTCCTAAAACCTGGCTGCTGCTGCTGCTCAAATGGAGGGGCTTCATCCTCCATGTTATTATTTGGGGAATGAATGCGTACTCCTCCTCCTCTTGGCTTTCTCTCTCTTCTACCCTCTTCACCACCATGATGATGTTCCTCACCACCACCACCTTGACCTTTATATGCTGCTGCTTGAGCTTGAGGTTTTGGTTGCCAATGAGTAGAACGATTCTCTTTCGCAGAAGTAGGCCTTTCTGTTATTACCTCGGCTTCATCCTGATGATTTTTCACTGCCACTGCCACTGTGCTCCTACTCTGACTCTTGTTATATGCTGCTGGTGCTGGTTTCTTTCCTTTATTACCACCACCTTCATCTTTCACAACACTTGTTGTACTGGTTGTATTGGTTGTTGGTGGTGGATATTCAGGCATAAACCACCCATCAGACGGGTCCCAGTCATGCATCACATTCGTTTCACCTGTTACTTCACTCTTCTGGCTCACACCCACACCCACAGCTTTCTGATTATTATTATTATTTTTCTTTACAGACACTCCCTGTTGCTGGGATTTCATCGGCACCTTATTTTGCTTACTAATATTATCAGATGATACTGGAACTACAGGTTGAGCAACCAATTCTTCTGATGTATCTTCTTCTAATGCACCTTTCATGGGTGAAGATGGTGTTGATGATTGCTGTGCCAGTTCTTTAGCTACTGGCTTCGGAACATATCTTTCCATTTCTGCCCTTCTGCTTTTCAGATTAGTCTGGACCGACGTCTTTGCTGGCACCACCACATCATCCTGAACAACTCTTTGGCTTTGACTTTGACTTTGACTGTGCTCATCGCCACGATCTTCTTTGTTGTGGGCCCTAACAGGGGCCCACACAACACCATCATTCCCATGAAACCTATCTGCTGATCTGTTATTGTTATTATTAGCTTGTGGATTCCTAGGCATCCTTCTCGAGTGCTGCTGACCTTTATTATACTGGCTGTTAGATTGCATTGCATCCTTGCTTGAATCTACTACTTCAACATGAGATGTTGGATCTGAAGAAACCTTTGCCACGTCACCTTCTATCACATCATCAACTTTAGGCTTATTCTTGCTACTCTTGTTATTTCTCTTTCTCTGTTGTGTTGTTGACAATGGGACAGGAACAGTTTTGCTTTCAGGCTTTTCAGCATCAACAACAGCCTCTTGTTCACTGTTCTTACTGTTGCTGACTTGGACAACTGCTTGAGATTGACCTTTTGTGTTCAGATCTGAACTCACTTTGCTAGTATCAGTATCTGGTCCTGTTTTTGGTTTTTGGGATGATCCCTCCACATCCTCCTGCTCAACAACACTAGTAGCAGTAGCAGAAGCTTCAGCAGTCTGTGTTGTACCATCTGCTGCTAGTGTTGTACGCCTATTCAACTCTTCCAATTTTGCAAGGGCCTTTGCTTTCTGTTCCCTTATTCTCTCTTCCTCTTCCTTCTGTAATTGAATTGCACGCTGTTTAGCCAACTCCCTCATCCTAGCTCGCTGATTCAGCATGCATAAATAGATGGTTAGCCACATCCACATCCACATAAAAAATGATGATAAATTGGTGTTCTTCAGCACTGCTTTACCTGTGCTTGACCATCAGCAGGGTCAACCATTGGAGTCAGAGAATCGCCTGTGTTCTTAGTTTCAGAGTTCTCTGCAGAAACATGAACAACATTCTCAGATCCTGGAATTGGAGATTTCTTTCGCCACCCATCATTATCTTGATTAACTGGTCTTCCTTTTCGCGCTCCATGATGCGGTTGCCTGAATATAATATTATACATAAAAGTTAGTTAAAACAAAATTGTTATATAAAATGTATACAATCAAACATTAAAAAAAATCCATATCATAAACCTTGAGACTACTGATGCGCTTGCTGTGGTAGATTTTGAGGTATTATCTTTAGAAAGATTGATGTCACGAGGAGGGGCAAGATCTTCAGTGTTGGAAATGGTACCAAATGTAAGGGTAGAATTGTCCTTGGGATTGGGGTTATTAACTAACCTATTCTTTTGCTCCTCTTTTAAATTACCAGATGCAACATCAGAAGCCCCCCGTACTTTTGCATTCAAACCTTCAATCTTTTGTATCAAGCTTGCATCTTTAGGGTTAGCTGAAACATCCTGAGCCACTTCTGAAACAGGTGTCACAATTTCTGATCTTTTACCCCAACTCTCACTGGATGCTTTAGAATTAGAAGGGTAATTTTGGCTTCCTAACACCCTGGAAGGAGGAGGATTATTCTCAGCAGGTGTGTTTCTTCTAGAAGACATATCTTCATTCCTTCTGGTGTCACTTTTGTGGAATGATGGTCTTGGCTGTGGCTGCTCATTCTTTTCTAAAGCCAATGAGTTTGTTGTAGTCTGATTCTCCCAACTACCCTCGTCCACGTCAGCATTCCTTTCGTTTTCACGTTTCCTAAGAACTTTGTATGGCCCACGAGGCTCTTCATGTGGAGGAACAGAATCCAATTGTTCCGGAACATACATGTTTCCGGGCCCACGCACACCACCTCTAAAATGGGGATCACCAAGCTCCGAAGGGTTTTGAGGTGGACACATGTTGTAAACAGGTGGTCCAGGTGGCATTCCCATAAACGGGTTATCACGGTCATTGGGATTGTGATTATACCCCATTGGTGGACCAAAATACCCTTCGTAAGGCACAGGACCAGGGTAAAACCCAGGCCTAATAGGCATACCAGGGCGTATAAAAGCATCAGGCATCTGGGGTCTATAGAAATCTCCATTTCTTGGATGATGACCTCTTGGACCGGGCCCCGGTGGAGGACCCTGTTGTGAATTTGCTAAAGGAGGTGGCATCTGAGGGCGATAGTAAGGGAAAGGTTCCATTGGGTAGCCGCCATGAGGAACAGGGGGGTATGGTGGACCTCCGGGTGGTGGTGGTCCTCTATACCAAACACCAGGTGCATTCATTGGTGGGCCACGCCATGCATCAAAATGTTGAGGGGGGACATTAGGGTTGAGATATTGGTGTGGTTCCCCTTGCCAGTGTTCTTCAACATGTGGTGGACCTTCTCTTGTCCAAGTTTCAACACTTCCACTCTTGGTATCTGCAGTCAAGAAAATATTAGTATCAAGGAATGTAATACATACACAATCATCTGCAAATTGCCAAAAAAGATTCAATAGATAATAGAAAAATGAAGGCTAAAAAAAAACACAAACCATGCTGAGACATTTCATTTCTCTCTTTGAAAGGTGCAGTTCTGCCAGAGGCTGAGCCAGGACGAACATGAGATTCATGATCTGACACAAACGCAAAAAAACAATCCATAAAATGCAGAAACAATCTTTATTAGATGACTGATGAAATTACTGCTAAAATGGTTTGTAATATAACCAATTAAAATTACCATGTGGTTCGCTACTCTTTGCATCTTTTTCAGAACCCAAAGTTGGAAAGTCCCCAGAACTCAGAGAAAAATCATTACCCTTAGAGGGTATTGACTGCAGAAAAAAGAAGAGTCAAAGACTGATTAAAAGATTCCTTTTTGTTAACAATCAACACAAGAGCATCTCTGTTATGATGAAGAAGAACTTACAAGCTTATCTGAAGTACCATTAGGGCCCCACGCCACGGAATTATCAAATGTGGGTTCAGCAAAACGGGATAAATGTGAGCTACCAGGTCTTGTCTCTGCACTGAGTGGGCGTGAGGTTGTTAGTGTTGACTGGTTTGACGTTAATACCCCTGAAGCAGATGATGGCCTGGAATTTGGACCCCATGTGTTAGCAGAAGGCTCATGGGTTCTTTCACTGCCAGCTGTCGATGGTCGACTGAGGCCCCCGCCAGATGATGGGCGGCCAGTTGGATGACGTGGCGAAACGGTGTTACCATCAGAATTTGGTGATACTGCTGATGCACCCCAAGGATTTGAGGTTGAAGAAGATGGCCGACTTCCCCAACTAAGGCTGCCCCTGTTAGAGAAAATAACAGCAATGTAAGTAACTTGAAGGGTAAAAGTGGCATAGAGAATATTACAACAATTAACAAGAGTATAGAATTATTATAAAGCAGTGCTCACTTGGGAACAATCTCAACATTTGGATCCAGACCATGATTCTCTAACCTTGAAACAGCAAGAAAAAACATTGGTTATTATTATTTGTTACATAGATTCAAAGATAGTTGACTATTCAGCAGTAAAAGCGTACTTTTGGCTAGGTAAATTCAGAGGTTTAGGAACAGCAACTTTCCCCAAAACAGTCATGCCACCTCTTCTTGCAGAGGCCCACCTAAAACAGAAAACAATAGAAGATTAAGTACATTGATTTCATGCTGTTCAGGAATGTAAAAGGCAAAAGAGGAAAACAGGAAGTAAATAACATTACAAAACTAAGATCCCTTGTTTTAATTAAAAGTAAAACAGAAAGAAAGAGATAAATGAAAGAATTATACCTCCGCTCTCCAGCCAACATACTCGATGTCATTGTTCAAATGCAGTCCCAAGGTCATCCAAGAAGTATCTGGAAGACCTACAGATAAAATCAAAATATTACTTTGCTTACTATAAAGAACTATTCAGTATTGACTACTTGACTTGAATTTAGCCATACAACAAGTGATGTTATATGAGATTACAACATCAACAACACTCCAATACCTAGTCATTTACCAACTAAAGCCCATAAAAAAGAATGATGCTTTAAACAAAATGAGCTCCGCACAACAAGATTTAAAAAATCAAGCATTCAACTTAAACAATATCATCACATTCAAGATAACCAAAAGCATCTCACCTAGTCACGTATCACCTACGCAATTGTTTCACACAATCAAAGAGAAAACAATCACTTTCTATAATACACTCAGCAGTGAGTAAAGTGTACTTCTCACACTATCGACTTCTCAAGAAACCTCCCTACCACTAGTCCTTAAAGTGTATGAGCACATTCATAAATACACAACAACGCTGCTTCCATGTCATTAGTTCCAATAAGTTAATAGTAAAGACTTATATGTCGTTAATTTCAACATATTAATAGTAAACCGTACTTTTTATATACTCTTCAGACTTTTATAACACCCCGTGCTATATTCGTCATATATTGGATCAAAAGGAAAAAAAGGGCATCCTACATCGGCACGTAGGGTAGTGTAGCAATATATATATACTTTCACATATGAACTTCGATTCACAAATCGAGGAAATATGTTGCGTTAAAAAACCGAAGAAAAAAAAAACAAAGAGAAAAGCAAAATACTTCCTCGATAAACATTATCAGACCTTCGAGCGCTTCGAAACCCTAAATTTCAACTCCAAATTAACCAGAAGTAGCACACAATAACAAAATTTATAAACAAAACCAGAAAATCGAACATACGTACGGAGAGAAAACGCATACCGTAGATAAATAGATAGGGTAATTCCGATCTACAACTACAACTCCGATCTGCGATCTTGGAAAGCGATAGCAAGGACGATGCGAAGAAGGCGAAAGGCGGTGGTGTTTGTATCGGTTTGGGTGTCCGTGTGCGTGTGTGGTGGAGAGAAGTGTCGCGAAGGGGAATCGAGGGGGTTGGGAACAGTGGATGTGTGGGTGGGTCGAAGTCGAACACCGGAAAAAGGCTAAGCCCAAAAAACAGAGAAAGCTCTCTCGCTTATAACTTAAGTTATAGCCCCCAAACAATTAAATTAACAATTAACAAAGCATCTTAATCTTAAATTAAATAAATAAATAAATAAAAGTCGAACTGAAAATGGATACAGTCAAGCTTCGTTTCACAACTTGCCTTGTCAGCCATTGGATTGTGTAGCCGATGGTTGGAATCACGTAATGTTTTATTCTCCTAGTCTACACCCTATCTTTTAGAATTAATGTTATACATAACAACAAACTATCATCTTCTAATTTATTTGATTCAAAACTATCACGTTCTAATTTATTTGATTCTCATTCCTTTTTTTTTTTTTTTTGTACAACAGACCATTGAAGTCGCATTTTATCTCCTAACTTTAACATGTGTTTAATTTCTAATTTATTTGATTCTTATTCGTTTTGTGTCCAATAGACCAATGAAGTCACATTTTAGATCAAACTTTAACATGTGTTTAATTTCGTTACAAGTCTCGCCGGTAAAATATTACTACTAATAATCCATTTGACATATTGGGATGGCAATGGGTTCGCATATGAAATATATTTTGATGATATGGATCATATGCACGATCACAAAACTATATACCAAAGAGTTGTGCTCCCATCAAGTATATAATTAGTAAATAATCATTGAGTTTGTGGGTACTGGGTACCTTTGTAACGTCTCAAAAATAGTCAAAATACTAAATAAAAATTTTATTTTTCAACCATCAAAACCTTCAATCATTTGTTCAAAAAACAATTAGAGTGTAAAGTGTTCTCAAACATCAAACTAACATCATAATTAATAATGTGGTAATAAAACTCAAGTGGATGCAATACGATCAAGTTGAGTCATTTCTTTTAGAACCATAAGTACCTGAAACGTTTAAACATGAAACCGTAAGCACACAGTTTAATGAGTTTCCCAAAATATCACATACCAATACAGGCCCACCCAACATACATTAAGTATCACAAAGACGGTTTAACATCACACACAGCGTAGTGAGAAGACTAACCTACACTCGAAGTTGAATATACTAAAACTCGTACAGTCGAAAGGTTGGCGCTACACACCACCTAAAGAACCATATAAGGGCAACCCCTTAGTGTACTAACAAAACTACCAATTAGACCAAAAGTCAACTCAAAAAGGTTACCACATTTTGGCCAACCACTGGTCGCGTCGTGGCTATCCAACACAGTCGTGACTAACTCTGTCACCACGTTATGACAAACATGTGACCATGTCATGGCAGCAAACCAACAAAACAGACGTGATACCCTCATTTACTACGTCATGGCGAGCATTAGGGGTGAGCATAAGCAGGTACCCGGTTAAATTTGATGGAACCGAAACCTTAACCAAAATCGGCGGTTCCTAAGATGTCGGAACCGCAACCGGTTGTATCAGTTCTCAATATTTTAGAACCGGAACCGGAACCACCAATTCCGGTTCCAGTTCCGGGTACCCATTTAAAAAAAACTAAAGGAATTTAGTTACTCTCCATCATCATTCTCCATGAAAATAATCTATACGCAATCTGTCAGTAGAAATTATTCTATAAGTTTAAAATATATATATATATATATATATATATATATATATATATATATATATATATATATAGAGAGAGAGAGAGAGAGAGAGACCTTTAATGCATTATTTTTCCATGGCATCACTGCACTTGGTGTTAAAGTAACATAAACTATATCACATTTGTTAGTTTTGGAGTAAGTTATCTGCATAAATCCGTTCAAAAAATAGTTATTTGCATAAGTGTTTGAGGAATAAAAAAATCAAGGAAAAACAACTTAGAAATATTAGTTAATTTCTTTAAATATGACTTAGTTTATATATATATATATATATATATATATATATATATATATATATATATATATATATATATATTATGGTTGTAAAAATCGACCTAGGTGGCCGATTAATCGGCGCCTAGACGATTGGCAACCTCTAACTGCCTACGAATAAGGGTTAGAGTGTTAAGCTAGGCGGAATTGGTCAATATCGGTCAAAACCGGCCCAACTCGGATCAAATCAGTCCAACTCGGTCCAAAAGTCTTTAAAAGACCCACCAGTATATGGAGTCGGCTTGCCTAAAACATAAATGTGTTTATTTTTGTAAGGAGGATTCCCTTTATATAAAGTATGTTTTCCCTGATAGAATGCTCAAGCTTCAATGTGGGATGCTCAAACTTTTATTCTTTCATATATGTTCTTTGCATCTCGTTCTTCCCCCAATTTTCTTGATGGCTCATCTCCTCCCCTGCTCGACTACTCCTCCCTGATGAGGTATCGGACCCAATCAACAATAAATAATTGCTTAATCTGGAATCAATAATCGTCTTCTACCACGAGTTCTCGAGTACCGACTCTGTCATTATTTTTTTCCACGAGTTCTCAAGTACCGAACCCAATCAACAATCAATATTTGGGTAATCTGGAAAGGATTAGTGAGGAGGATATTAGGTCGAATCGAGGTTATGTATGCAATACTTGATGAGTTATTTGCTTAATTTTTTACTGTTGTTGTCGATTTCAATGGATGATGACTTAATATTCGATTCGTTCTGATTCTCGATTCATCTTAACTGAATGTTCTTTCTTCCCTTGACAAGTTTTGATATATTATAGATACGTTCAATCTGATTTCATTTTTCATGTTTCTATTATTGATCGAATTAACATTCAAACTCAATAAGATTTCAGCAAACCATATTTGATTTCAAGCTCGCCTTCCATTTGTTCTGAGGTGTTTGTATTCGATTATCAAACCTCTACATAACTCGATAATCAAACCTCTTTATATTTAATTATCAAACTCAATTATCAAACCTGTACAGTTGTATGATAAAATGGGACACTATAACTGATCTTGGGTAAAAATTTCTAGTCTCATCAGTTCAAATCGGACACTACTTTTCATGCCCGTCATGTGTTCGATAAAATGCTTAAATGAAGTTCTCAAGTGTTGCCCGCAATGATATTGGGAAATTTGACATCTTGTTATGCATTAGGAACAAATTTGACATCATGAGTTTTTGCAACTAAATATGATACCATAGAATCAATTATCAAGAATGAAAAAGAAGTCACTGGATATATGCAACCTTCAACATCAACATCCAAATTGCTAGAAGAAATTGGTAATGAAATTCAAATAAAGGTAATCATTTTGTTGATGATGATGAAGGTGGAATCATGTTTGAAGTTGAGGATAGGGAAAAATTGATGTCTGAGATTTGAAACATGGCTACAAATTTGGCCATGAAAATGGCCTTCAATGTTTGGAGATAGTTATATTTATTAATTTTTATAATAATTTTGTTCAATTATAATGTTATATTTATTAATTTTTTAATAATTTTGTTCATTTATAATGTTATATTTAATTTTATATTATTAGGATTAATGTTATATTTATTAATTTATTAATATTTTTAATAACTAATGGTCCCCAATTAATCATTTGACCCCAGTCCATCGATTAGCCTACGTCGAGCGATTTCTACAACTTTGATATATATATATATATATATATATATATATATATATATATATATATATATATATATATATCCGGTTCCGGTGAGTACCCAACGGGTATCGATTCCGAAAAATTGAGAATCGGAATCGCAACCGTTTAAGACGGTTTCAAAATTTTAGGAACCGGAACCGGTGGTTCCGGAAACGGAAACGGGTACCCATGTTCCGCTGCTCAACCCTAGCGAGCATCATACCACATTGTGGTTTCTATCTGAAGACAACTTAATTGATTAAGCTCTACATATGTAGAGTTATTTGCTCAAACATTCCATAATGTGTATTTGCTTCACAAAGGATCATAAAAATCATTCAAAACTAGGTCAAAAAAGGAAAGAAAAGTGACCTAATTATCATGTATGACTTCAAAACACTCTCAAATTTTTAGATCCGAAAGGTATAACACTCAAGGGACATTCAAGTTTAATAAAGTTGCAAGCTTTATCTGGAGTTCATCCCTAAACTCCAACCAATATCATAAAGAGGACTTAAAATGTCATAAAAGGCAAGATCTAAGCAAATATAACCATAAGGAAAGGAACATTGACACCCACAAAGGGTCCAGGAGATGCACAAAAGTTTGTAATGAAGCTTGATTGTTTCTCTCTAGCTCTATAACTCCTTATTTCTTCCTTCAAAGAAACAAAAACACCAAATGGAGCTCAAATATGGATGAGGGTGGATTAGGGTTTGCTCCAAGGCTCTTGGAGGTAATGGAGGTTGAGGGTGGATGAACCTTAGCCATCACATCCCTTAATATAGGGCCTTAAGCCCGAAAAATTAGGGTTTGAGCCTAGGACATCGCCATGTCGTTGTCAATACACAACCACGTCGTGGCAGCTAAAAAATACGAGGCCCAAGATTGTCTCTTTAAAAGAGCCCTTGTGGAGAGAAGGGGAACTCCAATATATATATATATATATATATATATATATATATATATATATATATATATATATATATATGCACTTATATTACCGTGTCGCACTGATATGGGATATACTAATACTCTCCCTAAGGGTCGGAAGCTTAGTGAGGATAAACTTGGATGTGCTAAGCCACGAGGGTGCGGAACGCCAACTTTGATACCATGTAAATATATGTAGAGCCCAAGATTGTCTCTCCAAAAGAGTCTTTGTGGAGAGAAAGGGAACTCCAACATATATATTCATCTATATTACCGTGTCGCACCGATGTGGGATATACCAAAAATCGTGAAGGGGATTAAAAAAAGGTTGGGAAAAGCCTAAGGAAATTGGGTAGCAGCATCACCGAAGAAAAAATCTTGTTTCCATCTTTTAATGGATGAGGAAAGTTCGTCGTAGATGTCAATTAGGCCATGACAAAGAAAGAATGAGACCCAATCGTTGGTAGCCATCATAATGTAGAAATGAAAAAAAAAAAACAATTGAAGACTGGGAACAACGTCTAGGGCCTTACAGAGCATGACGAAGCACACGATTTTACGGAAACCATTGGGAGTGATTTAGGCGATGTGAAGCCTATACTAATCAAGAATTACCCTCAAAAAGTCGAAAGCATGTAATCTCAAAATGGATTTAAAGAATTAGGTATACACCCCCATAAAACCCAAAGGATGATTGGTAATGGATTGTGAGTCGGAAGGAATTTGGGGTCTAAACCAAGAATCAATTTAGTAGATTTTGACAATTTCGTCTAAATTATTGGGGAAAGGGGAAGACAAAGTGTTATTAATACTTCTACTATCTTTCTCCATAGCCATAGTTCATACAGATTAAGAGAAAATAAACTGATACGAAACCGGGGGCAAAAATTACAGAATGAGGAAAGTGAGAGGTTTCTTGTGTTAACTCCCCATTTTATAAATAATCGTAATAACGATATGAAAGTTACCAAAATAATAGGATAATGATGGGAGATAGGTTTGTAGAACCGTCATATCAACAATTAGGTGTATGTTAGACTCATCCACTTTTGGAAGACTCGGTTACAGTGGTTAATTTGAATTGTTATTTCTAACAAATCAAACTAGGGAGACTTAATGAGTTATATACCAGTTCGGTCATATAACTAATCCTGGATTGACTGAACCAAACCACCAACACACTGATCATACAATCCAAGCTTGTTCTCGTGCAAACGTCTTTCCAAGCCAGAAAGCAAGAAGTCGGACCACTAGGACGGAAGATCGATCGATATTGCCAACTAGCAAGAGGTAGACGGGAGAAACCTCGATATTACCAATAAAAAACCTGTAATAAATCATTGGAAATCATAACATTATACTCGTTACATCAAAAGCGACCATTAGGCTTTTTAAAGTACAACCTTTTGTACCTGTAATACATGTCTTTCATGACCAGGTATCACTTTATAAGATCTTTCGTGATTATGTATCACTTTAGAAAATATAAAATGATACGAGGCGAGTTGGAGAAATAGAGCATGGAGTTACTTTAAATTACGAAATGCTACTTAGCAAAGGATAACTGATTAATGTTGTATCATAACATAATGAATAATAGTGATCAAAGTCATACAACCATCGTATTGATAATTAAGAAGTTTACATTGTATCCAAAACAGTGTTTACTTGACACCAAATACATATGACAAAAGTAAATAACGCGACGCGACGACGCCCTATCTTTAAAACCTTTTTGGTTACCTGTCTACTGATTTCCTAAGAATACACGTGGTTTTGAAAAAGTGTCAACAATTAAGTTGGTGAGTTCATAAGAGTTTTGTATGAGAAAAATCTGTAACTTCTCATGTAAAATTATAGAGTATGCTTTCAGAAAATCCAACATTTTCTTTAAAAATGAGCTGTAAGTCTTAAACCCTAAGACCAAAAATGTAAGTGGTGTTGTACTGAAAAATAATATCATGTAGTTCTATTATTATATAAAACCATTTGAATGTATGTTAACCTCGTAAACCAAATGTATTGTTAATATACCCCATGTGAGTTTTTATAATCGTACTAAAAGACATAGATGGTCTGTTACGACGTTATTCGGGCGTCAGAATCTTAGACATTTGTCACCCTAAACCTGCCGGTCAAACTGTAGCTAGCAGCTTAGGTGCGGGATTGTCAATCCCGTATAGATCTATACACAAGTATCACGCTCTCTCTACAGGAGATTCTAGTTATAATACATGACTTTTGTATGTACTTTGATAGGTACGTGAAGACTATGACTCACAAAATTGTATCAACAAGTTTACGTATAGTGTAATGAAAACCCTTTTGTAAGTGGAAATATTGCATTTCCATCGCAAACATATAGTGTAAAATAACTATACATTTAAATAATTATATGTTTCGTCCAAAATGATAAAGTATACAAATTATAGTTTATTATAAATGTTTTGTTAAGTCCATTTATATACTTATATATATAAATACGTATAAGTCAACATGTCTAGATGTTTTAAAATATTATATCATATAAATTCACATCTAACACGAGTATAAGAACATTTAGTACGATAAAGCTAATTTTTAGTTTTTGCCCATTTTTAACGACATTTACCAGTAACTAGTTAAGTATAACTTTGTAAAACTTATTTTTACCTTTTTGGAGGTATTTAACTCAAGCTAACTTTATATGTTAAAACCCTATACTTTTAGTCAAAACCCACAAAAATAGTGCCATAAACCAGTGATGACCATTTTTGCTAGAAAAAAACTCATTTTTACATAAAATGATAGACTTTTTTTAGTTTTTTTTTTTTTTTTTTTTTGTAAAACTAAATCTTTGATATTTTTGACTAGTTTCAATATATATGTCCCAAATAACATATTTTGGTTTGTTTCACACAAAAATAATGTAATAGCTTTGTAATGACCCAAATTTTTAAAGAATATTTTCATTTTTAATTGATAAAACATAATTGCATAAACCATGAAATCCCAACATAATTGTTTTCAAATCAACGATTCATTACAACTTATTCAAATCATCAAAGTGTCCCAAAAACATATCAGTGAGTGAGAGAGAGAGAGAGAGAGAGATAGAGTGCACGCCGCGCCATCACGCCTTGCCCTTGCTCTTGGGCTCGGATGTACCTGAAACAAATCAACAACATGTAAGCGAAATGCTTAGTGAGTTCCCCATAGATTACCACACACTATACATACACATATCCTGTTAGCTAATTAAAGCTACACACATATCACATAAACCATGCATACATAAAACCTGTAAGAGTGTCATGGGCTACCCTACATGGTCTTTACCTATGACTGTCATATGCTACCCCACATGATCTTACATCCATTTCCATGGGCTACCCCACAAAGTCTTTACCTAGGATTGCCATGAGCTACCCCACATGGTCTTACATCCAATATCATGGGCTACCCCACATGGTCTTTACTTAGGACTTTCATGGGCTACCCCACATGGTCTTACATCTAATGTCACGGGCTCCCCCTGGGGTCTTCATGCAAAACACACAATCACATATTATATCAAATCACAGAATGACTAACACATATATCATAATCACATAATCGGTCGGCCTTGGTGCCTTAGACCTATGGGTATGGTGAGAAGACTCGCCTATGACTACTTTATACAAAAGCTGCTCCCATAACAGTCTGAAACCTCCCGAGCTGAATAATAATATTAATCAATGTTAGGACCTTAGATCAGTCAAAGGAAAACCCAAACTCCAAACCCATCCATGAGGCCCAATTATCCTTGCCTTGCTAATAAGCCCAAAATCCAAGTCCAAAATTACTAATGGGCCTCTTGGCCCAATAAGGCCCAACCAATATATTCATGGCCCATAACAGATGAAATAGCCCATAATTCACAGAATGCAACCAAATCCAATAACCAAAATGAGGCCCAAAGGCTCAAAGGCCCAAAACATATTCGACCCATCTGTGATGCATACGCTCGGTGTACCATCTTGGTACACGCAACATACTAGGGTCTTAGGACTACACGCGGCGTACATTGGGTTAAGCCCAACGTACATCCAGTTTAAGCACTTTTCTCCATTAAGTGCTTAATACTCGTTTCCTTTACGTCCAAAAGCCATATCTAAGTTTGATAAGATGTCCTAAGGCATAAAGTTGGCAACTTTATGCCTTTGCATGCCTCGTATACACCTAACACCTCCATTAAGACCTTTCCAAAGTCTTTAACCCATGCATGAGGCCAAAACTCCCATCCAGACTCAATTTTTATGGTTCTAAAGGACCAAAGGACCTCATATCTGTCTTTCCCATCTTCTGAAGTTGCTTAACTCACAAATGGAAGTCCAAAATTAACCAAAAGGGACAAGTTAGAAAACCCTAACTAAATCTAGAGATTTAAGATGAAAGATCCAAGCTTTTTACCTCCAGAATCTTTGCAAGATGACTAAGATGCAGGTTCTTGAAGCACCAACTTGTTTCAAACTTGTTTAACCACCTCTTCTTCTTGGAATGAACACTAAAAGGGCCACAAATGCACTCTTTAAAACTCAAAATGGTCTCACAAGTTTCTCTGGAGTGTAAGGACGTTCTAAAGCTGTGGAGGCTCTCTAGGGTTAAGTACAAGGGACTTAAGGTCGCTTAAATAGGCCTCATGTCCGAAAATTAGGGTTTTGGACCCCTGTCATGTACGCCCAGCGTACTGCTGGTACTCCTAGCGTTCATCCAGCTCCTCCGCGACCAACCATGCATAGTACGCTAAGCGTACACTTAAGTACACCCAACGTACTCAAAGGACCAATTATGTTAAAATGTAATTTCTTGAGGGTTTCAAGTCATACCAGATTTAGGGTGTTACAAGCTTGGTTAAAACCATTTTTGTTAGAAAAGTCATATCATGTTCATAAAAACCATAGTTTTTAAAGTTTTGTTTTTGTGACCTTTTCTCAAAAACATATAGTATGTTTATACTCATTATTCAGAGATTTTTTTTGTATTTTAAACAACATACCACACATAAATGTTCATAATACTAGGTAATAACATTATTTCATGTAAATAATACTTTTACACATTTTGAAGACTAAGCTTGCATAACAGCTAGTGTTATTACACAAGTTTAGTTTTATTCCCCCCTCCCCCCTTAAAATATGAAAATCTCGAAAATAAGGGGTATGGACTCACCTTGAGTTGATTTCTTAGTGGATAAAGAGATGAAGATGGAGATCCTCAAACTTGGAACACTTGAAGATGGTTTAAGAACACTTGAATATGGTATTATCATATGTATTTTAACACATGTTAATGTGTGTAAAAGTAACAAAACTAGGATGAATGTATGTAAAATTACTAGACTAACAAGAAAATGCTTACCAAAAATCCAAGAACCAACTTGAGAAAATTAATCTATGGAGTATCAACTTGCTCGTGAGAGAAAGATGGAGAAATGAAGAAGACGAAGTTAGAGTGAGGGGTTGAGCCGAATTAAAAGGAGGGAGGGGAGGGGGTGGGGTGGGGTGAGGTGATGGTTGTTTAGTTGCATGTGGTGTAATACCTGGATGTATGATGGATAAAGATGGTGTTAGGAAAAGATGAACACATCTTGTCTTTAATTCATCTCTCTTCCTTTTTTATAAAAATATAGTAAGTTTATAAAAGTGTGGTAATTTATATAAAAAGATGATATTCTTTATAAAAAGTGTGGTATTTTTATAAAGAAAATATGGTATAAATGATGTATAAATATTTAATTTGAATTATAAAAATTCAATTTGCTAATAAAATCATTATTATAAAAAATGATAATACGTTACACGAAAATTAGGTTGCTTCCTAAATTCTTTCCGTTAAAAGTTGGGCATTTAGTCGGGTATAGAATTTGTCGCATTTGGTGACGAATTCACAAAAAAATTGTATATGTAACCCTTGATATGCATTTGTCATGTAGTGTAAGGTTTACTAACTCCACTTTATTTATTTATTAATATTATTTATACTAAAATAATATAAAATTGTTATGAATTATTATTTAGTGAATGACTATTGGATTCTCCATATTCCCCCATTACTCTCCATAATTAGTGAACATTATAGCAAACATTATTATGTGTTTTATGAGTGTAGTTATGCACCACTATAATGAGCATTCATATCATACATCACCTTTCATCTTCTTTGTCTAGTATAAATAGTGAATATTATGTATTGTAAAGTTTGATGATTTCATCACAAGTATTGGAATAAAAGTTTTCTCTACTCTCATGTCTTTCTTTACTCTATAACTTATCTTGTTATTTGATCATATTTTATAACACGTTATCAGCACGACTTTACCATAGAGCTCTAACTCTTTATCGCTCTTATTATTTTCAGGTATGTATTTTTTATAAGTTTACATGTACAATGCTTACAAATTATTTTATGAAATTTATTAACTAACAATTGTTGAACATACAAGTCTTTATTTTGATTAGTATTTTCACTATGAAAAACTATGTTATGCTAGAGAAAATTTTCTCTACTTTCCATGCCACCAACATGCTCCTGCAGTAGCAATATCGTGAGAAAGATTTAAAAAGAATATATTATGAATTAATCTCATTTCTTCTTATGGCTGAATAAAACTATGAACTATTGATGAAAAATCATCAACCAATCCCGACCGGTTCTAGTGCATTCCCTGAAGTGAATGCAATATCATATAATCATAATAGTCATGGGTATAATCGAGGTCGTGGAGGTTATTATCATAAAAAATAACAAGATTACAAGCAACCACCAGAAGTTGGAAAATAGCAAAAATCCACATCCTAATGATAAAATTGGTCAAGGAAAAAAAATTGAAAATGTTTGTCACTGATGTGGAACGACCATTCATTGGTCTTGTACATGCCGCTTACCAAAGCATTTTGTTGATCTTTATCAAACTTCTCTAAAATCTACAGAAAAATAATATATCAAAACAAATTTTATTCAAAGTGATGTTCATGAAGATCAACCTGAAATGACACATTTAGATGTTGCCGATTTTCTTGTCTACCCAGAAGGGACAAGTGGTGATATGGATGGTGATTGATCAGAATAATGTATAGTTTTGTTTCATGACATTTATTATGTTTTTATGTCATATTCGTTTCATGAGAAATGATGTCGTCACAATCTTCCCAAATTAATAAAATATGACTTTATTTCTCTAAGTCGAATGTTTCTTGTGTTTTATTTATTTATTGAAAAGAAATATGGATATTCGCAACAAAAATAAGGAAGATATATTTCTTACAAACAATGCAATAACACATAATATTTTTAATAATGAAAAGTATTTTGCTTACTTATCAATTAGAGAAGCAAATGTTAATATAATAACATGTAATGCAAAAATGATTGAAGGCTCTGGAAGAGCGAATATAGTATTACCACAAGTGACAATAATTACAATTGGTGATGCATTATTTTAATTAAAATCACCAAGAAATTTATTAAGTTTTAAGGATATTTGGTCCATCGAATATCATATTGAAACAACTAGTGATGGTAATAAAAATTATCTCAACATTACAAAAATGATATCGGATAAGAAAAGTTTTTTGGAAAAATTACATGTATTGTCCTCCGGATTGTACTATACAAATATTACAATGATTCATGCTATTGAAAATATTACAATGATTCATGTTATTGAAAATAAAAACGGTATGATATTACCTTCATAGTTTGGCATGACCGGTTGGGCCATCTCGGATCAATTATGGTATATAGAATAAATGAAACTTCAAGTGATCATTCCTTGAAAAACCAGAAGATTTTTCAAGATAATGAATTGTGTTGCATGCTCTTAAGGAAAATTAATTTCCAGTCCATCATTGAACAAAGTTGGGTATGAAAGTCTTATTTTCTTACAAAGAATTCAAGAGGATATATATGGACTAATTCATCCAACATTATGTGGACCATTTAGATATTTTATGGTTTTAATTGATGAGTCAACTAGATGGTCACATGTGTGCTTGTTGTCTAGCTGTAATTTGGTTTTTGCAATATTACTTGCATAAATAATCAGCCCAATGGCACATTTCCACGATTACCCAATTAAGATAATTCGACTTGACAATGTTGCAAAATTTCCGTTGCATGCTATTAACGATTATTGCATGTCGATTGGATTGAACATCCTGTTACACATGTTCGTACGCAAAATGGTCTAATTGATTAATTAATCAAACACCTTTAATTAATTGCAAGACCATTACTAATGCATTATAAACTTCCTAATCAACATAAGGGCATGAAATTTTACATGCAACATCACTTATATGCATAATGCCAATTAGTTATCATGAGTTTTCCCCTATTCAACTGGTTTGCGGTCAGGAACCAAATATTTACCACCCAAGGATGTTTGGATGTACAATTTATGTACCTATTTCTCCACCTCACTTCACAAAAATGGGTCCTCGAGAAGAATGAGAATTTATGTTGGTTATGAATCTCCATCTATAGTAAAATATTTAAAATCATCAACTAAAGATTTATTTACAGCTATATTTGATGATTAATATTTTGATGAATCATATTTTCCAACATTAGGGGGAGAAATAAAGAAGCTGGAAAATAAAATTTCTTGAAAGGAATTATCACTTTCAGTTTTAGATCCTCGTTCAAGTCAATGTGAACTTGAAATAAAAAAGATAATTCCTTTACAAAATGTAGCAAATCAATTGCCAGAAGCATTTACTGACCCTAAGTTAGTAACAAAGTCTCATGTACCAGTTATACATATTCCAGTAAGAATTTATATCCTACAAGAAAAAAATACAACTGCAAATGAATCTTAGGCACGCCTGAAGCGTGGAAGATTAGCCGGTTCCAAAGATAAAAATCCTCGAAAATGAAATGAAGCAAATACAATTGATGGTCCAAAAGAGAAAACATAATCTCTTGAAAAGATTAATGAAGCTCTAGAAGAGCCCAATGACATAACAAAAGAATATAAGGTACTTGAAAAAATGAAAATGATGAGATCTCAATAAATTATGTCATGACAGGAATAAGATGGAACTGAAATAAGATAGACGTCGACGATAATTTTTCTTATCATGTTCCACATGTGATTATAAAGAAAATGAGGATCTTGAACCTAAATCTATTGAGAAATGTATGGATAGAAAATATTGGCCAAAATGGAAAGATGAAATAAATAAAGAGCTTAATTGTCTTACCCAATGAAAAGTTTTTGGACCTGTAGTCTATACACCAAACAGAGTAAGAACAATGGGACACGAATGGGTATTTGTGCACAAAAAAAACGAGAAAAAATGAAGTTGTGAGATATAAAGCAATACTTGTTGCACAAGGTTTTACCCAAAGGCCCGAAATTGATTATGAAGAAACGTATTCTCCGGTAGTTGATGTAATTACATTCAGTTATTTTATAAGTTTAACAACATATGTAAAACTGGAGATGTGTCTAATGGGTGTATTTACCGCCTATTTATATGGTTCACTTGAAAATGATATTTATATGAAAATCCCAGAAGGGTTTAAGGTGCCAAAAGCACAAACTTCTAATTCTCGAGAAGTATATTTGGTAAAATTAAATAAATCTTTGTATAGATTGAAACAATTTGGTCGTATGTGCTTCAATTGTTTTATTACATTTCTGTTGAAAGAGTGCTATAAAAATGATCCATTAAGCCCATGTGTATTCATAAAAAGATCCATATAAGAATTTATTATAATTGATGTTATTGTAGATGATTTGACATAATTGGAACTCCTAGAGAATTGGAAAAGGTCATTTCTTGTTTGAAAGAAACTTTGAAATGAATGATCTTGGTAAGATGAAATTCTATTTGGGTCTTCAAATTAAGCACACAAACATGGAGTTTTTGTACATTAATATCTAGAAAATGTGCTAAAAGGTTTTATATGAATAACTCACATCCATGAGTAACCCGAAGGTGGTAAGGCACTTAGATGCCAAAAAGGACCAATTTCAGCATCATAAAAAACATGAAAATCTTCCTGTTCTTGAAGAACTATATCTTAGTGCTATTGGTGCACTAATATATCTTACTATTAATACATGACCTGATAAATCTTTTGTCGTAAACTTATTAGCAATATATAGCTCTTGTCCAACAAGAAGATAATGGAATAGAGTCAAACACACTCTTTGGTATCTTCGAGATGCTGGATATTTATCTGATCCACATAAAGCTCGATCCCAAACAGGTTATTTATTCACTTGTAGAGGTAACGTAATTTCTTGTCATTTTGTTAAACAAACTTTAGTTGCTACTTATTCTAACCATGCAGAGATTATAGCAATTTATAAGGCAAGTCATGAAAGTATATGGTTAAGAAATTTAACTCAATACATTTGCAAGAATTGTGGTCTAACTTCTAACAGGGATGTTCCAACCATACTATATGAAGATAATACAACTTGTATAGCTCCATTCAAGGAAGGATTTATAAAAGGAGACAGAACCAAGCATATATCACCAAAGTTTTTTTCACTCATGATCTTCAAAAAGAGTGTGGCATCAACATCTAGAAAATTCAATCCAGTAACAATTTTCCTGATTGGTTTACTAAAGCACTTCTTACATCGAAATTGAAAAGATGGTACGAAACATTGTTATGCGGTGCTTCAAGAGAATCAAGTGATGTGCTAATCAGGGGGAGTTGGAAACATATTGTACTCTTTTCCTTAGCTATGTTTTTCCCACTGGGTTTTCTTAGCAAGGTTTTTAACGAGGCAATTGTTTCCAATATCTATTATTAATCATGTACTCTTTTTCCTTAATAAAGGGTTTTTCCCATGAGGTTTTACCGATTAAGGTTTTAACGAGGCATGATACAATCGTCATTCAAGGGGGAGTGTTATGAATTATTATTTAGTGAATGACTATTGGATTCTCCATATTTCCCCATTACTCTCCATAAATAGTGAACATTATAGCAAACATTATTATGTGTTTTATGAGTGTAGTTATGCACCACTATAATGAGCATTCATATCATACATCACCTTTCATCTTCTTTGTCTAATATAAATATTGAATATTATGTATTGTAAAGTTTGATGATTTCATCACAAGTATTGGAATAAAAGTTCTCTCTACTCTCATGTCTTTCTTTACTCTATAACTTATCTTGTTATTTGATCATATTTTATAACAAAAATTGAATTACCAAATTGTTACGATACTAACCTTATTTAGGGTTTATATTCGAATATTTTCCAATAAGAGAGGTACTTTGTATTAAAATGTGTTAATCCTACATTGGACGCATTAGGGAATATCCTTATTCACCTTAAATTCTACTACAAGTTGAGTTAACCTGATTGACTTTTGTTGACTTTGTTTGACCAAAATTGATGGTTGCCACTGTAGAGTTTGCTAAGAGGTTCCATGAATATAAAGATCGTGAAAACGGAGTTCGTATGAGAAACCTATGACCATTTAAAGTTTAGATGAAAGTACGTTGCTATTTTGAGAAAATTAACGGAAGTCAAAGTCAATGGCGAACTCTTGAATCCCACAATGTGGAGGAATATTTTCCACGATGTGGCATTACGTATGTCACGATATGACGGTAAGTATACCACGACGTGAAGGGTGATGAGTCATCGGAACATTCGATAATGATACGTGTTAAAACCATAGTCTATTGGTCCTCACGACGTGATGTATATATGGTCATGATGTGAGATGAGTCAGATCATTTAGACACGTAGTATAAAAGTATAATATGTGTCGAAATCGGAGTACGTAAGTTCGTTACGACGTGAGACCTATGTGGTCATAATGTGACGAGCAATTAGCTATAAAAATGAATGTCTTGTGTCATTTTGAGAGATTTTGGCACACGTGATCGAAGATCCTACCCAGGAGCCATTTACAGGATATTATACCAGAGAAGTTGTATCAATGTAGAGGAAATACGGGGCCAAGTACAAGATGCGTTGAGTTATCTTTTACCCCTTTAATTTATGATTTCGATATGTAATAATTATTGATATATATTAGACTCGAGTATGAGTTACGGGTATTTCTGATATGGAGCTGTTATGATCCCATCAGTGAGGCTAGTAAGAAAGTCGTATGATTAGATATCGAGTTTGATTGATGAGGGTTGTAAACCCCAATATTTGAGAATTACCCATTATGAGAGATTTAGCCATTGACTTACGGGTTAAGCCTATTGTGTTTATATTATGAAACTTGATTATTATTATAACGAGTGGTCATAAAGTATACCTAGTAGTGAGTTGTGACAAATTCTAAGGAACTTGTTATGTGATGACTAGGTGTTACCATGTGACGAACTGATAGGCAACAAATGATGGAAGCCAAAACTGAAATTAGTTTGTCGATTGAGCAGGTGAGTAACACTACTATAATATCCATTGATGTGTTATATGTGGTATACATTACATGAGTTATATTATTAATTACTAGGGTAAATTACACAGATGGTCCCCGTGGTTTAGAGTAATATGCGTATTTGGTCCCTATCAATTTTTTTTAACTCGAACCGTCCCTACTTTATAATTTTGTTGCACGCTTGGTCCCTGCCTATTCTAAAAAGTCTAATTTACCCTTATCCATTTATTTTTTAATTAAATTTGTATTTATTTGTTTATTTATTATTTGTTTAACTATTATTTATAATTTAATAAAAAATAATTTTTCCACATCTATTAAAAATGTCGGTCCAACTCTTATGTATATCTTTTATTTTTATTTTTTAACTATTAAAAAAACATAAAACACACCCACACAATAATCTCTATACCCCAACGAAACTTTAAATGAAAACCAAATACACCCACCATCTTAAATAAATCTCGTCCTTTAATTATCGGATTTTAAGAACCTAAACCTAGACGACATCACCGGTGATACCTCCGCCCCTTTTGCTACAAGTCCGCCCCCTTTGCTGCCACATCTTCGCCGAAGATTGTGTTCACCATCGATTGTGCCGATAACATCTGTAACCCACCATCATCTCCCACGTTTTCTCCCCCACCCACACCTTCCGCCTCCAATACTATCTTCCTTAAAATCCTTTGATTTAAAGAAATCTATTCAGGTCGATGGTGATGAGGGAAGAGGGATGAGATGTAATCGACATTGAAGATGAAGGTGGTCGGAGAAGATGACCGGACAAACACAAAAACATCATAAGAAATCTGAATATCTTTGCCAAATTTGTCAACAAATCAATCGTGGTTGAATGATGAACCTAAGTAAATTGGGTTTTTTTCAGCAAAACCAAAAATATCAAGAAATCAACAACCCAAAAGCAAAATCATTTAATTCCATCTACGTCATCTTCGTATTTTATCAACAAAACCAAAATGAGGGGTGAGGAGGTCGGAAGTTCCAGGTCCGATGCTGGTTTTGGTGATGGAGGATACCAAAATTTCATGTTTCCTGGTGTTGTTTTCTTGCAACTGAGGAGATGAGAGAGAAAGAGAGAGATAGAGAGAGAATGTGTATATTATCAGGTAAGAATGAGGGGGTAAGTAGATGAGGAGGCCGATGATGTCGACGAATTCAAGATTGATTTCATTGGCGATGGTTTCAGAAAGAGGATGATTATGAGGGTGGGGGTTTGGGTATCTAAAATCGCTGGTTTTCATGACCGCCGAACGCCGGATGTGAAGCAGTGGTGGTCATCGAAGTGAAGCTATAGAGGTCATCGAATGTGATTTAGTTGTGGAAGTCGATGTGACAACCCGAAACTTTCATCCTATGTAATCGGTCCGCTTATTGTCTTTAAATCTTGAATTCTTCATCCTTTGTAAATCTCGTGGTTCCAAATGCGTGTTTTGGACATAATATAGTCTAGTTATGGGTCTTAGGAGGTGTTGGAAAGTGTTTTGCTTCATGAAATTGGATCAAACACACCAAAGGAGGTGTGTGCGGCCGCACACCCAACCGCACACCCTCTAGCCTCACACCCAAACATATTTATAGTTGGATACCTTCTTCATTCATTCATTTGGATGCTCCTTACTCTCTCTCTACTTCCTTTCTCTAAAATCTTCAACCAAGGACACCTTGAAGGCCTCATATTTGTGATCTAGTGCATCTTCAAGCTTATTAGTGGTAAACACTTAAATCCCAAGCTTTAAAACTCGACATGTTCATCATATTCATGGTATCTTGAAGGTGTACAGCCGCACACCTTCATGAAGGGGGGATCATACATTCAAATCTCCTTAGTGTGAAGAGCAAACACTTCATATGGACTCACAAGAGGAGTGTATGGCCGCACACTCCTGTGTATGGCCGCACACACTCTGAACGGCCGTACACACTTGTGTGCAGCCTCACACACCCTTCTGGCCGCACACTCAATTTCAAGGCCATGCACTCACTCAAATGCCCACTCTTGGCCCTAAACTTGCATGAATCATTAAGTATGGATCATGAGACACTTGAACTCAGTAATGCCGATCCCCAAGGATGCTTTTCCATTATGTTTAAGCATGAAACACCCAAGTTCTAACCCAATTATGTGTCATCACATGATTTATAGGGACCATTGGCATTCAGGGCATCCGTTGACACTCGAACCCTACGATAAACTGTGAGTTCATACCCCTCAATGAACCTTTCAAATGTTTTTATATGTTTTAGGGGGGGATACAAGTCAAATATACATGTTTATAAAAATTAATCACATGTGATTCACTATCCGTAACTCAAATCACATGTGATTTATCACTATGCCTTATAAAAGAATCTTGCGTTTTCAAAACTATTTTGGATAAATAAACTATTTTCTAAATTTTCCCTTTTTACAAGATTCTCATTAAATATATTTTCTTATAAAATGTAACCACACTAATATATTTATATAAGTAAGACTTGAAGGACTTAGGACCGATAGCTCGCCTTATTTCCTGTTCTTCTTTGATTGTGGGCTTAGGGTAGTTGTTATCCGTCTGATTGTCGTTGATTTCTTAATTATATATCATGTATATTGGTGTTGGATACGGGCCTTTTCATTTCAATCGATGTCTACACTACTAAATTGCCAAGAATTACACACACTAAGTTAACTATAATGGGTATAGTTAAGGCCACTACTACTCGTTACTGCCACTATTTTACATACTATAATACACACTATCACGAGACGACACACTAGTAAGGGAACTCACTACGAGCTATACAAAAGACTACTTCACTACGACTCACTAGTAAGAGAACTCACTACGAACTATACAAAAGACTACTACACTATAATACAAGAGAAAGCACTAATCAGGGGATAACACACTAACCCACTACGAGATACGCTATTCGCTACATACTATGCCCAGAGTTTTCCGACAGGAAGACGACGCTACATGTATAGATCTATACGGGGCAGACACTATTACATCCCGACTGTTAACCTCAGTCCGAGCCGTGCAGGCCCAGGGATGTCGCTACTTCTCTACACTATGCATGACCAGGAAGGTCATGGGGTACTCTATTACTCACACTATCAGTAGCATACAAGGAATACACTACATTCACACTAAAATGCTAACACTAAAGAATAAGTTAAAATTTCCGAAGTAAATAAGTATCTATTTCTTACGGGAGTTTTCCCCACTATCACCGATATCAGGCATAACTTTTCTTATTACACTACCTATTGGAGACTCACTAATATACCTTTACAACAAATGGTTTTAAATGAAGATAAGTACATACAACCTAAAGGCTTTCACTTACAAGGTATTTTCTGGAAAATATAGAAATTTTCTAGAGTTTTCTATTACTTACGAATGTAAACTGCATCTTTTCACGCTATCTGCACTAATACATTTTATACTAAAATTTACACTAAACTCTTATGAACTCACCAGCTTTATGCTGATACTTGTTGTCAAAATAACTTGTATCCTCAGGTCAAAGATAGACAGGTACAGGTGCAACATTTTGGAGAAGGTGGAGCACGCAAGATCCATCTCTTATTTTTGTATACTCTTGGTGTTTGTTGAACTTTACAGAACACACTTGTAATTAAACTCACTATGTAAATGAAATGGTTGCATGTTTCTTGTTTTTACTATTATACAATTGTGATGATACTGTACATGACATCCTCCACCCCGAAACGTATTCCGCCGTTATCGGTTTTGGGGTGTGACAGTCAAACATGAAGGTCGAAGGGGAGGAAATGAGGGAGACAAAGAGTTGGACGGACGTTTTCAGTAGGTGTGAGAAAATTATTCTTTATTAAATTATAAATAATATTTAAAGAAATAATAAATTAATAAGTAAATAAAAAGTTAATTAAGAAATAAATAGATGAGGGTAAAATAGACTTTTTAGAATGAACAGGGACCAAGCGTGCAACAACATTATAAAGTAGGGACGGTCCGAGTTAAAAAAAGTTCTTTGGCACCAAACATGCAGATTACCCTAAACCACAGGGACCATCCGTGTAATTTACCCTAATTACTATTGAATAATTGAATGATTAAGAGATTGATTATTTTGAGAAATTAATATTTGATTGAAAGATCGATTATAATTGAGAGATGAATTATTAATTAAAAGATAGAGAGAGATAAATCATTTTATGATAGATTGATTATGATTGAGTGGGATAGATCTAGATAGATAGGGGGAGTGCTTCCCATACAAATATATATATATATATATATATATATATATATATATATATATATATATATACACACACACACACACACACACACATATATATATATATATATATATATATAAAGAGAGAGAGAGATAAATTATGATTATGAGAGATCTTAATAAAGAGACTGATCATGACTGAGATAGATTATGATATAGAGATTAATCACGTGTGAAGGATTGATAATGATATAGACGGAAAGAAATAAAGAGAAAG
Source organism: Lactuca sativa (assembly GCF_002870075.4). NCBI lineage: Eukaryota > Viridiplantae > Streptophyta > Magnoliopsida > Asterales > Asteraceae > Lactuca > Lactuca sativa. The sequence goes on from NC_056626.2 coordinate 128,284,995, forward strand.
AGATAGATAGATAGATAGAGAGATTATTATTATTGAGATAGATCTCACACACACAAATCATTGTTGAATAATAGACCATTATAAAGAAACAAATTATTATTAGAGTTGATAAAAGAATACGAGAATACCATTAGTTGTCGGAATTTATTTGTTACACATTAGTGATGATTAATTGATTACGATATATGTGATTTATACGATTATATTAATGTAACTACTATTCACTAAGCTGCTAGACTTATTTTGCTATAATGATTTATTTTGTAGATTTATATCTGTGATGCCCGACTCGATCATGTAGTTGTGGCCAATACGATCATTGTGATAACTACTTGTATTACAGAGTACTAAAGTACACTAAAATTGTTGTAAATTTAGAAATGATAAATGAAAATTTTAAGGTGTACTTGGTATGAAATCATGGGCGTTATAATACACTCAATAGAGGAGACATTAATGACGACAAAACTGGCTTACTCAGCCAGCTGATGGAAACTTTTCTTGATAAAAGAACTATAAAGATCAACCGAAGAGGGATGTCATAGGTACAGAATATCAATTATATTCTACGAATTATCACGAAGGATATATTCAATCAAGATCTAACTTAACCATCGAAGCGTTCTCCGGGAACTCCTTCCCAATAGACGACTGATTGGTTGTGTTGTGTCTCAGGTCCGAAAATTCAGACTACCCAGGAGTCTTGAAGACCAAGCTCAAAATAAATTATTAAGGTTAGAAAATCTCATATTCATTAGTTGTATCAGAATTTTGCTTTATCTTTACAAACTATGCTTTCACTCCGACCATTTTCTCATAAATATTCCAAAACTCATACTTTTTTTCGTGTCTATTATCCACTTTTGTTTGTCTTAAATGACTCATACCTTATTATTCGTTCGTTGCATAAGTCGTTTAGATTCCACATTCAATTATTCATACTTTGTTTATTTGACTTCACCATCTTTCTTATATATTCAGAGATGCCCCAACCTATTAATTCAATTAATTAAAATGTTATTAGGTGAACACAATAAACTTTCAAAAAAATGATTTTATTATTAGAATTAAATTTACAACAATACATTTACATTTTATTTAATCCGGGATGTACTCTGAAATCTGAAATGTTCGTCCAAAATGTTTTTGTTCTAAAAAAATATTTTATAAAAATTTAAAAATAATTAATTGTTTTTGTTAGACTTTTTCACGCGCTACAAATAAATGATAAACTATTTTTTTAAGTTGTTAGGTTTGACAAACTAAAAAATAGTTTATAAGCTAATTAAAAAAAAGTTACTTAAATTAATTTTTAAGTTGTCATGTTTGTCAAACAAAAAATAGCTTATATTCTAAGTTAAAAAAAAACCTAGTTAAACAGTTTTTTCAGATTTTTTTTTTCAAATATATCTTTATCTAACTATCAAAAACATATTCTTCTTAAATGTTTTTTCATATCATTTTATATTTTTCAGTTATATTAGCCTTAAAAACGATTAGTTTAGTTAATGAGTGTGGTCGGCAAAACTAGTTAATAACGGTTAGTGGGTAGCTTTTGATTTTGGAGTTTTTTGTGGAAAAAGTTTGATTGTCGCCGAACGATGTTTTTTCTTTTTAACTAGTTTAGATTTTTTTTTTTTTTTTTTTTTTTTTTTTTTAAGCTAGAAACTCCTATAAAAGTTTTTTTTTCCTAAGATGCCCAATATCTCATAATTAATTAATTTCACCCTTCGCAATTTATTTTCTTTTAAACAAATGAAGGCCGTAACTACGCCGTAGTTCTGGCCGTCGATCCTCGTGGCAGCCACCCAGCCGGTTTTCTGGTACCACACGGATCTGAACAACACAAAGGGAGTGATCGCCGTTGCGGAGGCTATACTTTTCTCCACTACTCAACTCCGGAGTTTAACATCACAAGCCGGTGATTTGATCATTCACGAACACAAAGGTATGTGTGTGATTCACACTCACAGATCGATAGAATATCGCAATCCGCTGTTCTACAAGTCTATTCAGCCATCCAAAAGTGAGATCACATCATCACCGGATCACGTAACAATCCCGGAGTTACTGTGAGTCCCCCTCGTAAGTCCCTTCAATTACTTTTTTTTTTCTTCAAATGGAACCTAAATCCCCTTCAAAAGCCAAGCTTCCAATTCTGGGATTTTTTCATCATTTTAGAGTATTAAAATCCGGCATCGTCATTGTAGTAGTAGTACTTCTACTGTTGATATTAATTGGGTATTATTACCTTATTCGTAATCCGCGATTTCCCACATATTTCACTGTTGTAATCGACTGTGGAAGCAGTGGAACTAGAGTAAATATATACGAGTGGATGTGGATGTCTAATCGGAATCCAGAATTACCGATTTTACTTCATTCTTTTCCTGATAATTCAACAAAAAACCATGATCGGAAACACGGTTGTGCATACCATTGTATGCAAACCGAGCCTGGTTTAGATCAATTTGTCGGAAATTCTTCTGGCGTAAGGGCATCTTTGGAGCCATTAATTCGTAGAGCTGAAAAATGGGTACCTTATGAAAGACATATAGCTACTCCAATCTTTGTATTAGCTACAGCCGGATTAAGAAGATTAGGTGAAAATATGGCTAGTAGGGTTTTGGATGATGTTGAAGGTGTAGTCAGGTCACATAAGTTTAATTACAGAAAAGATTGGATTAGGGTTTTGAGTGGGAGAGAAGAAGCTTATTATGGTTGGATTGCTTTAAACTATCACATGGGTGTTTTCAAAAATTCATCAAGCTTGCCCACATTAGGGCTTCTTGATCTTGGAGGTTCTTCATTGCAGGTAGCAACAGAAATCAAAGAGCCAACTGCTGGTGTTTTTAGATCAAATATTGGTTCTTTTGAAATATTCGCGGATTCATTACCCGATTTTGGGTTAAACGAAGCTTTTGATAGAACTGTGGTAATGCTAAGTCATTCTCATTCACGAAAGGGCGATTTGGGAATTTATGAGATTGGTCATCCTTGTCTTGGTGATGGATTTATGCAAAACTACACTTGCCATGGATGCATGGAAAACAAGATTTCTTCATTGCATTTATTTGGAGAACCAAATTGGGAAAAGTGCAAAGAGCTAGCAAGAGCTGCAGCCATTAATTCAAAGCTAAATCGTGAGTTCCCTGTTCATATCTTTGTGTATTATCGTCATTCAACATTTTCATTTTCTTATGAATCTCACGAAAAGTTTGACTTTAGGTGAAAAGATGGTGAGTTTGATTGGAGGGAGTCACTCTGTTGCACGTTTCCATGCGTTATCTGGATTCTTTGCTGTTTACAATCTGTTAAACTTAAATGCAGAAGAAGCAAATGTGTCAAATATTTGGGAGAAAGGTGAGAAACTATGTTCAAGATCGTTGACTGGTTTGACTTTGACCAACATGGGGATAAATCAAAATCAAAAGTATGCTGATTTTCTGTGTTTTCGGGTTCCTTATATGGTTTCAGTTATTGAAAATGTGGTTTGTGTTGGTGATAAAGATATTATATTTGGGCCTGGGGATGTTTCTTGGACCTTAGGAGCTGCATTGGTTGAAGGGAAAGATTTATGGGGTATCGACACTTCAAAAGCAAAGAGTATAAGTATTTTTTCTTATTTTAGATTTAAGAGGCTGATATTCTCACCTTATTTTGTGTTTTTTATTCTTGTAATCCTTTTATTTGTTGTTTATCGTAGCCAGATTAAGCTTCCTATGTTAGGAAGGAAGCCAAGGCAACATTATTCATTTGGCCCAAAACGTCGCCCTGTATAAGAAGGGCCAGATGATTCATTTTACCAATTACAGTTTAAATACTCATTTTTTGTAGAAATGTTGAACATCATTAATCTTCAATCTAATTACTTCTTCATCTTTTACTTCAATGGGATAATGTCACTGAGGTCCTACCATTTTTTTAGTCAGGCGGGGGTATACACATAGGATCCCAATGTACTTAATATGTGCTTACATGGCATTAAAATCGACTATATAGTCAGTTTGCTGAGCTATGGCTCTTTCAAAAAAAAAAATCGACTATAGTGTGCTAAGGGTTCAATATAACAAGTAAAAACCGAGTTTAAGCCTCTAGAAAGCCAAAAATAAAAGATTAAGGGACTTTTAAATCAAACATAAAAGTCTGTAGGGCCTCAATCAATCGATTAATTTTCATTTTAATTACTTATTGATCAATGGATTTTGTATTATAGTATGATAAATATGACCGAAAACACTACAAAGTAGTGCACAAAGAAATATCGTAGGATGACACGAAGAAATCGAGATCAAAAGCTAAAACGAATCGAAGAAATGCAGGGTTGACCATGTCTTAGGTGCTGTTTGTTTTTTCGAAGCGAAAATGTCTGAAGTCCGTGGATCACCTCTGCAACCCTCTGTAGCAGAAGAGGTGGAACAAACAGCTGCAGCATTTATAAAAAAATCTATTTGTTTTTTAACATCTGCAGTAAGTTAAAGTAAGACGTGAAGATGTTTGAAGTAGTTGGTTTAGTGATGCGTCACGCAGCATATGCGCAACAGTTTTTAAGTCAGAAGTCTTCTGAAAAAACAAACAGCTGTGAAGGGCCAAGTGTTGCGTGTGTTCTGCGCGACGCAACAATAAGAGGTCAGAAGAGGTTCTTTAAAAAAACAAACAACACCTTAATGTTTCAATCATATCTGACTTGTCAGTGATCCTATTGACCCAATTCAATTGTGGAAAGGAGACAAGAAGCCCTACAACTTATATGTTTTTGAGTTTTTCGCAAATTCTATCGTTATCAAAGCCGAAATCAGTACGAAATTTGGAATAATGAAAATTGTTGGAATCCAAAACTTACATGCAAAACCTTACGGTTACAACCACCTTCCCACATTGTTACCAACTCAAAACCTTACAATACTCGTGCATATCCCACATCTAAACCCTCACAATCCTAATCAAAATCCCATGCGAACTAGCCTTCCTAATTTCTTGAACCTGACGTAAACAAATCACCTAATTCTCCCATGTACACACATGCATAATGAGAACCTCATTTAAAGCCACTTCACTCTCACGTGAACATTGAACCGCCTCATTACTCATAACCCATGCATGCAAACCCTTTTTATTCCGCATTAGCTTATTCTAATAACCAACCAAACCATGCATACTAATCCTAACATCTTGCACCCCACATAATTATAAATCAAACATTCTAGCCGCCGCCTTTCTTATTTTCCTTCATCTCAATTCTCAAGGAAACCAAAACCTTTCTATCACCCTTGAAGCACATGCATCCCTTATACTCTCATCATAATACCTTTACAAACCTTCTTAATTGCATCCCACATCGTCAATAAATCAAAAGCCACCCTTCCAAGGTAACCTATAAATACATCAACAATTCACCCTTTTCAAATCATCCCTCGTCTCTTCAATCTTTCAACAAGCATGGGTCAATATTAGTAATTTAGTATCAGCGCCAGCGGCTAAGCATTTTGCGATATCCTGGTGATTCTCTTTAGGTTATTATTATTATTATTTTGTTATTTATCATTCCTTTTTGTAATGCGACAATTATGTTTTATACTTTTATTACCTTGTGATTCAAAGTTTTAATTTATAATGATAATGATTTGAACTTTATATTTTTTGTCATTTATATTAAATTAATTAATTATTAGTTTCGATGGTAATACTAATAATTTTTATTTATGAGAACGGTTCTAGAATGGTGATGTTGGCTTGATTTTTGGATTTTCCAAAATGTTATATACTAAAAGGGTATTGTCTCTAAACTGTCTTGCATGATTGTTTTTTATTTGACAGTCAATGTATTACATCAGAATTTAATATATGATTATACAATGCAATTGATTCATCCTAAGACGGACCATTGACGTTACACAGACCGTAGTGAACTCACCCTAGGAGCTAAGACAGTTTGTAGACAAACCATAGACCCCGGCTAATGTGTTTCACTTTTATATTAATTCATGTCACAATTTGGGTAAATAATCAATTAGTTTGATTGCCTTATCGACATATCGACATAGGATACTTGTGAGTGGTTACTTTTTCATTTAACTTACAACTCGATTAAAGTTATTTTTAGTTTTCTAAATTTCAAATTTATATATAACCATCATGTTTAGTCTGTTTTAGTTTAAAGTGATTTTTCCGAAACAATTAATTTTATCAGCATCATTAGTTAGTTAGTTGGTTATTTTAAACACATAATTTAACCACAAACTCCATGTGGATTTGAAACGACTTATCATAGTTATCTAGGTTGGTTAGTTTATTTTTGACTTTGATCACTTATCAAATGAGTTGTGTAATGTTTTAGCAGAAGTCATGTTGGGTATATTATAGCATTTGAATCATGAAGACAATAAAAGGAATGAGGTTTCTAACATTTCTTTCCAATTTTTTCTATTGCAAACATATTTTTCAATTTTAAACTGTATTTGACATACTAGCTGAAATATCAGATTTTACATGATGAGCTAACCAATAGTTGATAAAGTAGTTATGTTTGGAAAAAACTAGTTGGTGATGAAAATAAAAAATATAAAATAACATTTAAATGCATAATTAGAAACTAATGTTATACTGTATGAAACATTATTAAAATAAATCTTAAATTCCATCATATAAAATTAATTAGCAACGTTGTTGACAAATTGAAGAGGGTGGACGGAGTCCAACTCGTGTGTAGCCTTCATTGCTGACAACTTGAAGAGGGGGAACCATGTTCCTTTTGAAGCCGCCTCCCGCCTAACCCTCTTCCCCATCATCTTCTTTGACTCGAATGCCAAAACTGGTCGAAGAACCCATGAAGATAACCTTTTTTAGGTACCAGGTGGGGATAGTGCCACCTCAGCCAACCTTCTTCCCATTCCCGCTTAACCCTGTTTACCCTTAGGTTTGAAACAAGTTCTTTGCATCCCATGTTGTGTTTGAAATATTATTACAAATTTATCAAATTAAACATTTTTAATATGGTAATTTTGCAAAGTTTAAAGACAAAATGGTTTAAGCTTCTTAGGGGGTAATTTGCGTATTTGTTAACCTAACTCTGTAAAAAAAACTCGGACAATCCTTTAGAAATTACATTGTATCATTTTGGTCATTGACATATATAAAATATTAAAGAAAAAATAGGCCCTATCCCAACCCTTCCTCAACATGATACCTCTCTCAAAATAAGCCCTACCCTAACCCTTCCCCAACATGATACCTCTCTCACATACACTCTCTTATGATACTCTTTTTTGATTGTGTTGTTTAGTCTAATTTTAATAAGTAAGCATATGAAACACTCATGCAAGTAAGACGACTACACTTAAGAATGCTCTCAAATACCTTGTATGCAATGTAACGTCTATATGATGAAAAGATACATTGTTACCTGGGTTGGGTGAATAACTGATACTAAAATATTCAACATCGACAATCCTCTAATCTCAAAACTAAAAGAGAATCAATCCAAAGAAAATGAAATCGCAGTAACACCTAAAAAAACCTTATTTACTGAGAAGATGACAGAAACGAAAATCAGATTAAAAGAAATCAAACCAAGTGTTGTTTTTTCATATTTCAAAAACATCGATTGAGCATGCACGTTTCAATATCAGAATTTCTGAAATCACGCAAACCTCTTTATTTAAGAAAAAATACAACAATAAGAAAGAATGAGAAATCAGAGGCAAAAGAAGATTGAAGTTGCACTTATTCTCGATGAAGGTTGTCCAGAGTTGAGAAGTACCGTATGAGGTCAAATATGAAATTGAAGGCAAAAGGAGTTGAGAAGTAACATCTGTTGTCGATGAAGGTTATGCAGAGTTTGTGTAGATGAACGTATTTGTTGAAGATGAAGAGGGTAAGGGAAAAATTGTCTTTTCTTTCTTCCCCTACTAATTATCATAATTTATGGTTGATGGTTTTGAGGACTCCACATGACAACCTTTTTCTTTCTAATCATTTCCTTTCATTCCCTTTCTTCCCATAAAAAACTCAAGAAAATGATTTTCCTTCCCAATCAATTTGTTTCGTCCATTCCTTCTTTAACACTTTGTTCTTGAGTTATTTTAAAAAGGGAAAAGGGAGGAAAGGAAGTGAAAGAAAATCATGTTCTTGAGTTTTTTTTATGGGAGGAAGGGGGAGGAAAGGAAAGGATTGGGAAGAAAAAGTTTTGTTATGAAGTCCTTAAAACCATCCACCCAAAAGTGGGAAAGAAAGAAAAAGACAAATTGCTCTTAGCATTTCCATCGTCAAAAAATACGTTTGTCTACATCGAAACCAACTCTGCACAACCTTCATTTACAAAATGTGCTACTTCTTAACTCTGTACATCCATCATCGAGAACAAGTGCGACTTCAATCTTTTTTTTACCTTCGGTTCCAATTCTCTTCTTTCTTATTGCTGCATTTTTTGGTCTGAAATAAATGGGTAGTGCTCAATCCATGCCTAGTCAAAATATGAATAACATCAATTTGATTTCATTTACTTCTGATCAATACGATTTCTCCGTTATCTTCTCAGCAAATAAGTTTTTTTAATTGTTGCTATGATTTCATTTTTAAGGATTGATGAGTTTTGACATTAGCGAATTGTCGATGTTAAATATATTAGTGCTAGCATATAAGGTGTTTGAGAAAATTTCTAAGTGAATTGTTTGCAACACATATATGTGTAGACTTCTTGCTTTGATGTGGGGATGAACATGTGACAAAAATGGTACCAACCCGAGAATCCTGAGTCCTAAGATGGGTGAAAAAACGGAACCGAGTACCGAACCAAACTAACATTACTGGTATTATCGGTACACCGGTACCTATTTTCGGTACCAACACCGATACTGATGGTACTGAATCCTAAATTTCATGATTTTAGAGTATCAAGTACCAACACATACGTTTAAATTCGGTATTGGTTTCGGTATGATACCGACACGTGATTAGGATTATGCTCATCCCTACTATGAGGGGTATACAAAATTTAGATTGTTCTAGACCATCAAAAAAACTATCATAAGTAAACATGGAAGACCAGATTATAGTCGGTAAAGTAACAGATGGGACTAAGATTGTTTTTTGTCTATATTAACTCATTTCACATTATCTTTGATTAATAGCTCAAAATATTTTAGTTTTGACATTATCTTGACATTAATTCATGTATGCCATCTAATTTGTTAATCGAAAAAACCATAACTAATTCATCTCAAATTTTATGTTACATGTATGCATACCTTAAGTTAATAAATGAGTTTTATACCATCATGTACACTAACTCTTCCATTTCTATTTGACTTTTATCCAAACCATGAGGACTTATCCAAACCATGAGGACGATTCGTGTAATTTACTCCAAAGTTTATTTTCTGAAATATGTACTTACTTGGTGAAACATGTTCATAATATATGGTTATTTCATCATATGACAACTCTTATTTTGAATAAGTGATTATCTTAAGATGATAAATGAAATGTTTGTAATGGTATAGCACCCGTCTAAAATAAAGTACACCCGATTTTTTTTTTTTTAAAAATTCAAAAAGAGTGTACATCATATTAACCTATCATACAAGTCGTTATCTTACATATGAAAAGGAAGTTATACAAGATCAAGATCGAGCTGGGTTTACAGTTAACAAAAACACATGGTAAAAAAAAGTTCGATTAAAAAAAGACATTACGGCTACTTCATCACGCCTTTCCCTTTATCATGTGTGACATCCCCTAATTTCTCGGCCAGAAAAGAACGATTTAACTTATGCTTTTTAAAATAAAATCTGAGAAATCTTTTTAAAAGATATTGTGGAATTGGTCCCCAAAACAAAACATGATAAAAGTTTATCAAAACCTTTCTTTAAGAAATCACTATCTACCCATGTTTTACCCAACATATGTGTAGATAAAAATACATATACAGTTTAAAACTTGTATAAAACATCGATTCAACAGTCACCTAAATTAAACAATTAATATAATTACACGTAGCTTGTATTTTATAGAAAATACTTATATCTAGGTGTAAGATGAAGGTGACTATACACTCACTTGATTTGATGATAATCGGGCAGCAATTCGTTGTTTAAAATGATCGTTTCTAATAAAACCCATAGTTTTATTGAGAAACCGGGCTCTGCGAAGGTTGGGCTTCGAAACCGAAAAGATAAAATTTTCGAGCTTCTCGGGCACTTCGGGACGTATTTTGGGTGTTTGGTATAATACCGGGGCTTTGGGGGAAGTTGGAATGGAAGAAATATGAGTTTAGGGGTGTAAAATGGCAATTTTCCAAATTATCCCCGGGAGGTCTCGCACCCTTCTATTTATAGGGGCGAGGCTTCTGATCGGACGACTGGAAAGAAGCCACGCGATAGCAGATCCGAAGGGGCGCAGGTGGCTTGCACGTGGGTTGCGCATGCGAGGGTCTCGCTGGCAGCTCTTGATTGGACCGAGGTCTATGGTCCGAGATAGGGGGTTCGTGGCGCACCTGCGAGGCTTGGACACGTGATAAAGGGCACGCGTCGGACACCCATTGGACCGGACTTCGAATGCGAGGGCAGGCGACACGTCTCGCCAGCTGGCTTTGGTGATTCACCAATTTCGGATACGTGGCACGTTATGAGCGAGGGTGACGTGGCCGAAGTCCACTTATGTGAATTTTCTCGGTTTTTGTGCAAAAACTTCTAAATCCATAACTTTTGCATACGAGCTCTATTTTTGACGTTCTTTATACGCACGCGTAGGTAAAATTACGCTTTACAACTTTCATTTAGACTTCGTCGTCTAATTTTGACTTTAATTTTTATATTATTATTTTTAACAGAACGGGACAGGAAATCTATTAAAAATTCATAACTTCTTCATCCGACGTCCATTTTCGTCTGTCTTTTTACTGTTGTGCTACTATTGACGAGACTTTCGATTCTTGTTTAGGTCGTGTCGGCTAAAAATCACTCGATCTAAAATTCGAGTTTTTAGCTGTCTACTGCTAAGCTGAAACTTCGAAAAATCATAACTTCCTCATGCGAAGTCAGATTTGGGTGTTCTTTTTATACCTACTCTCGGTTTAACGAACACTACAAGTTTCTTTTAGATCACTAAGACTAAAAAGTAGTTTATCGAAAACTCACTTTTTACAACATTCGGCTCTGTATCGGTTTTGTCGTGAAACTTCGACAGGTCATAACTTCTTCGTTATAACTCGGAGTTCGGTATTATTTATATATCTGTAATCCTTGTCACGACCACTACAAATTTTTTAATAGATATCGACTTTATCTAATATTTATTTTCGACGCTCATTTTTATTCTTAATTAATTAACTCCTAGTAATTAAGCATAAAACACATAAAACACATAATATTCATGTAATTCCTTTTCATTTCTTCAAAATGAGTTACAAAGGTTAACCTAGACTATCAACTCAATATAAACGCCTAGGCTAGAAACACGGGAAGTACATCATGTATACTTGTTCTTTCGCGAAGCGCTCTCTCAGACGTTTCCACTCCTGCCCCCGCAAGCGAAGAGGTTTTAAGATACCAGTCGACCGAGTGAAAGTGAACAGCTCCGAGCAAATCTTCTAGAGAGCATACCCTTTGTTTCTACTCTTTCTCTCTTCTTAAAAGAACTCAAAATCGAAAACAAGCCACTTACTTGATGTCTAGCTTCCCAACTGGTAGACGGTTCCTTTTCCCCCTAGATCAATGAAGAAGGGATAAGTCACTTGATTCTTCCGAAGAACCGGAAGCGAAGCGCTATGCTGGGGCGGGTGGACGGGAAAATAAACGGCCCCGAAGAAAGAAATTTGGGTTCCCAATGCTTCTCCACGTTCAACGAGATGCGCCAACCTCGGGATGCTTTTATTTCTTAAAACCTCGATCTTCAAAGAAAACTGACTCCTCCTACTCCTTCTTCTCCTTTAGGATAGGATCGTCGTTGGTCCTTCTTTCACTAATGATCTAATGATCTCACCATTTTCTAGTAGTTCTCGCTCCTAGCTCGCGGAGCAAGCACCTTTAGTGTTTCCGACCGCCTGCCTTTCGGCCTTAGCGTTGTTTTTGAGTTCTCGAAGATCTTCGTTTTCGTGTAAAAGCAAACTCTCCCAATTTAGGACCTCCTTCAGTGATCTTACAACGAACAGGATTCCATTGAAAATTCGTATGGAGCAATCAATGAATTCCGACAAAATAGAAGAAGATATGACCTAATTTTCCTGTCCTTAAAAGATCTCTCCGGTTGCTTCCTTCTCCTTGTTAAATTAGAAATGATCTCTTACGACTAGCATTGCGATTCACGCATCTCGCACAACCGTGCCTGAGATATTAGTGGTGAATACTCTTGTATACTAGCCGTCTCATAGGTTCTCGTTAGCAAGGATAGAGAGACAAAAGGATAGCTTCGAAAGTAGGTAGGCTAGGGAGATGCTCAAACCGGGGCTGGATCGAATTCCTGTAAGACTTCTATCCTTTTTCTCTTTGAGGGAGTTGAACGTCTTATTCTTATGAGTGGCCTATGTGAATATGAGCCAGGAGCAAGGATTCCTGAAAGTGAGTTCCAGTGCAAGCATGATATGAAAGTGGAGTTCAATCGTCGAAAGTGAGATCTCTTTTAGTCCGGTCTTCTTTTCTCTTTTGAGTCAGGTTCTTAAGACAGGACAGGAAATCGGCTTTTCTGAATATCTCTTTTCCTGCCTATGTTGTAGTTCGAGATCGAAACTGGACCTGAGAGAGACTAGACTTCTAGTAACAGTAGGTGCGCCTTCAGTTGAGGAGAGTTGTTCACAAGTAGTGGTTGTGAGCTCTTTCTTATTCCGGTTCAGAAGAGGTAATTCCTTCAGTTGCACTAGTGGATTGAATAACCTTTTTTTTCGTGCCAACAAAGTGCATGTATACCTGCAATCATAGAAACATTCAAACAAAAGTAAGCTCGAAAGCTTAGTGAGTAGAAATCAATAAATCATAATGCATAACTCAACACAATTATCTTATCATCTTTAGCATAATACTAATCATCACTCAATTGTACCCATTTATCTCTCATGTGTATAGTATATAGATCCCATATTCTTTCTCATCAATCTCATTAGTAATGCTATCTAATGATATGATCTACTCCTTATAATCCATCATTTGCATCCTTGTAATTTCGATAAGAATAACTCTTTTAGTGATCTCAAGTGTAATGTAATCCAATTGCCTCTCATGATTTTTTCATAGATACTTCATGTACCCAACCTTCTTATTCTCATACACATATATGATTGTTATATGTATAATCCATGGCTGTCAAAATCACAATCCTGATCGTAGGATCGTACGATCCTACGATCCTAGGTATGAAAAACGATCCGGATCGTAAAAGGATCGTATTTGGGGTAGGATCGTAGGTAGGATTGTAGGATCGAGATCCGATCCGATCCTACCTTCCCTTGATTTTTTTACCACTTTATGTCTTTTACCCTTTATCAAACTACCATTTATCATTTTTTATTGTGACTTATGACTAATATTTTGAAGTTTTATAACTTTTGAACGAAAATTTAAATGTTTGAAATATTTTTCATGATTAAATATTATAAATTAAAATTATATTTTATTTTGTGGGATCTTAGGATCTCGATCCCGATCTTATGATCCCAATCTTGCAAACCAAAAAACGATCATAGGTAGGATCCCGATGTTGACAACTTTGGTATAACCAATATGTAGAATTTATCTAAACATTTCAAAAATTAATGAAATTAAATTTATCTATTATTATTAAACTCATTACATAATCAAAATCACTCACATTGTTTACGATCTATGTGGATGATATTTCAAGCTTTTAACCTCATTATCTATAACTTTTCCTTGTTTCCATATTCACAATCAACTTATACTCATTAATGGTATTAGTCAATTCAATGACTTAGCTCATATATACATATATCTCAAGTATATATAACTCGTGTATAATTCATTTGTCAAACACTCATAGAGGTTTGTTTTCATCAGTTATGAACATCCATTTCATCATTTTTACCATTGAATGACTAAATTCATTAAGTCATTCTCTCTCTCTCTCTCTCTCTCCATGTGTTCTTGACCCTACATGTTAAGTTTTTGATTTTAAATTTCTATTAGTCACATATAAAGTTCATAATCAATTAAATATCTGGTTGTGAAACCCATGTATTATATGAGTTAATTTAAAAAAAAGTTAAATATAAATGTCAAAATATTTGAGAACTTTGAATTTATAAGAAAATAAGAAAAATAATAAATTATTATAATGAAAATTATGTTTTTGTCTTTTAAATTTAAACAAATAATTTAAATAAAGAAAAAAACTAATGTGCTTTAATTTTGAGAATTTTGAAATTAAAAGGTAAGTTTATTAATAAAATTAATAAACATTTATTGTTACATTTATTACAATTATTACATTAAAATATTATGTAGAATTTAATAAAATAGAAAACTCATAAAATTACATGTGGAAAAAAATTTAATTCAAAATAACCACAAAATGACATTTGGCAATTGAATGAGAGTGTGACAAGTGGTAAAAAAAAAACCTCCATTTATTAGAGAGGATATCAGTTACTAACTCAATCTCTTGATTGAAGTTCATACCCTTTACCTAGGGTTTTATCATATGCTTCAAAATCTAGCCCCAAATCGAATTAGATGTTTAGAAATAGTATTTCTTACCTTAAGCCATTAAATCAAAATCTAGCACCTTAGGGCCTATTTTGGGAGTGTTTTATCATAATGATTTGTTTACAAATCGTTTTCTTAACATGTTTTCGTTGCCACGTAGTGGTACATTATTTACCACGTCGTGACGAGTCTTTTATGATATTATACTCATGTGACAATACTCGCTTCGTCACTAATAATAATAAGTAATCTAAGTTTCTCGCAAAGCAAAAACGGCCTTACTAGGAATGTTGAGTTAAACTACTCGTGTTAGCATGGAAGTCATCCTGCCGATTATCTTCCTCTATGTCGTGGCTAGACATCCCCATGTCGTGACATTTTCAAAGTATGATGTTATCATTATTTATTTTACGTTGCTCAGATTACCATTGTGATCCCACGTCGTGGCCCTTTTATTGTCACATCGTGGCTAACAAAAAATGTGTTATTCTTCATATTTTGATCATTAGGATATAACTATTTGTACTTTTACATTATATTACTCGTTTTTATCTAGGAGAACTATCCATTACTTCTATTACAATCATACTCATGCATCTAATTTAAGTTTACAAAAAACAGGTATTACAAGTTATCCCTACCTTTAAAAGATTTTGACTCCGAAATCTATCATTTCATTCTCGGATCAACTAGAAAAATGTGAGGATATCTCTCTCTAAACTCATCCTCGGGTTCCCAAGTCACATCAGAACCTTTGTGGTGACGACATTGTACCTTCACTAGTACAATTTATATATTTCTCAAATTCTTCACCTTACGATCTAAGATTTTCTTGGGTTTCTCTGGAAACCTCAGCTTCTCATCCACTTCAACTCCGGACATTGGTATTGCCTGAGATTATCAAACAAAGTCTCTCTCAAATAGGAAATATGAAACACATTGTTGATGCATTGTAATTCTTGGGGTAAATCTAATCGGTGTGCAACTTCCTTGACTTTCTGTAAAATTTGGAAAATTCCAATATATCAAGGACTTAAATTTCCTCTTTTACCAAAACGAATTATACCTTTCCACGGAGACACTTTTAACATCACCATATCACCAACTTTAAACTGTAACGGTTTTTGCCTCTTGTTTGCGTATTTTTGATGGCGAAGTTGAGCAATTTTCATGTGTTCTTTTATTTCTCTTATTTTGGTTTACATTTCTTCAAGTATCTTGGGTTTTGCTAATGGTCTTTCTCCGGTTTTAGTCCAACAAGTTAGGGTTCTAAACGACACTCTTTATAATGCTTCAAATGGTGCCATTTGAATACTGGAATGAAAACTATTATTGTAAGCGAACTCCACTAACGATAGGTGTTCATCCCAGCTACCACCAAAATCGATTATGCGAACTCGTAACATATCTTCAATTATTTGAATCGTTCTTTCGCTTTGCCCGTCAGTCTGAGGATGATAAGCAATGCTCATTAATATCTTCGAACCAATCTATTTCTAGAAACTTTGCCAAAATCAAGATATAAATTGACTATCTCGATCTGATACGATAGAAATTGGTACACCATGAAATTTAATCACTTCTTTGATGTAAACATCAGCTAATCGGTCAACCGAAAAGTTTTCTTTTGATGGATATAAATCAAGCGGGTTTGGTTAAAAGATCAACCACAACCCAAATGTAATCATGTTCTCGTGAAGTTCGTGGTAGCTTTGTGACAAAGTCCATGGTGATCTCATCCCATTTTCTCACAGGAATAGGTAACGACTGGACTTCCCCTCCCAGTTTCTAGTGGTTTGTCTTCACTTGTAAACAAGTTAAGCAATTCTCGACATATCTTCCAACATCTCTTTTCATTTCGGGCCACCAATACATCTTTCTCAAATTTCGGTACATTTTTGTACTACCAAGATGTACAGTTTAACACGTACAATGAGCATCATCAAGTAATAATTTTCACGCCTCACCATGTTTCGGGACCCATATACGTCTCATAAAGGTTTTAAACCTTGGGAATTCTCAACTAATTGGTTACTATAGCTAACCATATCTTCCTGTTTCAAATTCTCTGATATCTCAGCTACTTTTTGATATTTTCTAATCAATTATGGTAGTCGGCTAACGATTCCCATATGTACGGAAGTAATATGGATTGGATTCTCCTTCGACTCAAGGCGTCGACAACCACATTAACTTTTCCAGGATGATAATGAATCTCACAATCATAGTCTTTGAGTAATTCCATCCACCTCCATTGATGCATATTCAGTTCTTTTTGATCGAACAAATGTTTCAAACTCTTGTGATCGGTAATAATTTGAAATTTTACCACGTGCAGATAGTGTCACTATATCTTTAAGACGAAGACTACGTGCAGATAGTGTCACTAGATCTTTGGAATCTCGCAATCACAGGACAAGACTGCTTGGCCGATTTTAATTGCCTTGACACATAGGCAATTACCCGACCTCTATGCATTAAGAAACATCTAAGGCCGAGTTAGGAAACATCAGTATAAGCAACGGAGTTATCTTCTCCCTGTGGTAAAGCTAATACCGGAGCTTGACGCAAGATCTCTTTTAATTATTGGAATGCTAGTTGTTGAACATCTGTCCAAATAAACTTCTCATT
This sequence comes from Lactuca sativa, assembly GCF_002870075.4. Classification (NCBI taxonomy): domain Eukaryota; kingdom Viridiplantae; phylum Streptophyta; class Magnoliopsida; order Asterales; family Asteraceae; genus Lactuca; species Lactuca sativa. The sequence continues at coordinate 128,302,277 of NC_056626.2, forward strand.
TTTCCTTATCAGCTTCGTCAATGGCACTGCAATCGAGAAAAACCATATACGAACCGTCGATAATAATCCATCAATCCAAGAAAACTGCTGATTTTTCAATGGATTTTTCGGAGGATCCCATTTAATTACCGCCTCGATCTTCGCAGGATCTACTTGTACTCCGTATTCACAAATAACATGTCCCAAAAATTGGACTCTTGGAGCCAGAATTCGCACTTAGAGAATTTAGCAAATAATATCTCTTTTCACAATATTTCTAAAATCTGTCGCAAACGATCTCGATGCTCTTACCGACTTCTTGAGTATATTAGGATATTACCTATAAATACGATTACAAATTTGTCTAAAAACGGATAACAAAATTTATTCATTAAGTCCATAAATGTAGGGGTGTTCGTTTGGATGGATCGGTTTAATCTGATCCGATCAAGTGAATCCAAATTAATTTCGGTTTTCAAAACATAGATCCAAATAGTCCAAACTAAATTCAAATTCGATCCGATCCAACAAAATTATAATTCGGTTGGATCGGTTTTTTTACAATTCGGTTTTCAAGAATTAAGATTAATATTTCAACATCATTTATTTCGAAGATTATTCCGGAAATACTTCAGGATTTACTATTGGGCATGATCTAGGAATCAGATCAATAACAAACTCTACTTGCCGATCAAGTGGTAATCTCGAAGATTATTCCGGAAATACTTCAGGATTTACTCTCACTATTTCAACATCATTTATTTCTTGTTTCTCGGTTATATGTTGCGACACATAGGCAATGAACGCTGCTCCTCCTTTTAAAATATCATTTCTAGCTTGTGCCATAGAAATTATCGGGACCTTCTCAAATCGTATTTCTCCTCGTATAGTTATTTTAGATCTGTTCAATAACAAGTAATTTCTCATCACAAATAATTTGGGCCTTATTAGCCACCAACCAATCCATCCCTACGACAACTTCAAACTTTTTGGTAGTTATTGGTTTCAAATTGATAGGGAATATTCCCGTCAATTTCAAACGGACAATCTAAGTATCGTTCATTAACTAAGATCCAACTCCCATCAATTATTTCTACTGTAATACTCTTGTTTAATGAGGCTAGCGGTACATTTGGTGTTTCAGCAAATTAACTCGACACAAATGAAAATATTGCACTAGAATTAAATACAACATGTACTGGGAGTGAGTTTAAAGTAAAGGTACCTGAGACAACATGGGGTTTGTCTCTAGCTTCTTCGGTAGTCATCTGGAAAGCCCGTCCTCTTGTAACCATGCCCCTTTCCTCATTCTTCTTCACCTTTCTCGGTTCTCCTCTATCTCTTCACTGACATTTCTCGGCACATCAGATTTCACCTTCGGGCATTTCGCATAAAAGTGACCAGTTTTCTCCATAATTGAAACATATTGGTTTACTCCTTGAATAGTTCCTTGCGGTATGTCCCATATTCCCGCATTGAAAACATTTCAATGGAATAGAGTTGCTTCTCACACCATCTGCCATCATCTCTTCTTAACTCGGTGGAATATGGTTTTCTTGAAACTTTTCCTCTTTTCGAGTATCCTTCAGTTGTGCTTTCCTAGTGACGCTTTTCTCTTCTTTTTTCTCTATCTCCACCTCTTTCTCTTTCTTGATCTTAACGTCTCAGTTCTATCTCATGATCTCTTGAAGCATCTACCATTTGACGGAAAGTGGTATACTTGGAATCTTGTATAAAATCATGTATCCGAGTCCTCAATCCCCACCAGTATTTGTTGATTTTTCTTTCTTCAATATCAACAAGTGTCTTGCAAATCGGGCTTTATCGTTAAACTCAACGGTGTACTCTTGAACTAACTTTGTTCCTTGCATGAATTGGGAGAATTCTTGTTCTAGTTTTCGCATTGTAGTCTGAGAACAATATTCTTCACAAAATTTTACTTCAAATTGTTCCCAGGTCAACATAGTCGCCATCTCTTCTCCTAAAGTACTACGGATCATTTCCCACCAGTAGTGGGCTGCTCCGGTCAACAAATTAGTGGCATAATCCACCTTGTTTTTTTTTTCGCACATTTTCTAGTACGAAACTTCTTCTCAGTATGTGTCAACCACATCATAACAACTATGGGGTCTATGAGTTTACAATCCATGAATGCTTTAAAAGTGCATCCCATCTTATTTGAAGTCCCCCCTCTTTGGCTCTCACCACATGTTTTGCCTTGTTTCTCTTTAGTAACATCCTCTAGGATCTTATCTTACTTTCATTTATTATTTGACTCTTCACGAGCATCAAAGAGATTAGGCAACACATCTCTGAGGCCTTTGACTACTTCTGCAATTGTTGCTCTAAGTTTTAGGGGTTGTTCGGGTGGCTTTTCTTGTCCTCCTTCGCGTATAGAGCCTTATGATCTTTCTTGTCCACCATGACAACCGCCCCTTCCATGTGATCCACCTATGTTATGAGTATCCACCATCTTGAACAAAGACTTCAACAATTTAGTTCAATATCTCAGTGTGAATCATGATCAACATAACATTTATAACACATCATTATCTTATTATTGCTCATTACAACTTTACAAGTATACAGACAATGTGTAGTAGCCATCTCAACTTACTCATTTTGGTTTAAGTTTTAGGTAAAAACTCATTTAAAACCCATTTCACTTAAACCTCAAGCTCTGATACCAACTTGTAACACCCAACTAAAATGAAGTACATATGGTTTTTTTTATTCAAAAAGAGTGTACATTACATTAACCTAACAAACAAGTCGTTATCTTACATATGAAAAGGAAGTATACAGGATCGAGATCGAGCTGGGTTTACAGTTAACAAAAATACATTGTAAAAAAAGTTTGCTTAACAAAAGACATTATGGCTACTTCATCACACCGTTCCCTTTATCATGTATACTTGTACCTGTAATCATAGAAACATTCAAACAAAAGTAAGCTCGAAAGCTTAGTGAGTAGAAATCAATAAATCATAATGCATAACTCAACCCAATTAGCTTGTCATCTTTATCATAATAATAATCATCACGTAATTGTACCCATTTATCTTTCATGGGTATAATATATAAATCTCATACTCTTTCTCATCAATCTCATTTAGTAACTATATCTCATGATATGATCAATCTACTCCTTATTAATCCATCATTGGCATCCTTGTGACCTCAATAAGAATAACTCTTTTAGTGATCTCAAGTGTAATGTAATCCAATTTCCTCTCATGAATTTATCATAGATACTTCATGTACTCAACCAAATTCTCATTTCAATAATTAATGAAATTAACTTTATCTGTTATAATTAAACTCATAACGTAATCAAAATCACTCACCTTGTTTACGGTCTATGTAGATGATACTCCAAGCTTTTAAACTCCTTATGTATAACTTTTCCTTGATTCCTAATTTACAATCAACTCATACTCATTAATGTTTAAATCAATTAAATGACTTAGCTCATATATACTTATATCATCTCAAGTATATATAACTCACGTGTAATTCTTTTATCAAACACTAATAGAGGTTTATTTTCATAACATCCATATCAACATCTTTTAGCATTAAATGACTTAATTCATTAAGTTATTTTATCTCTATGTGTTCTTGACCCCATATATTAAGTTTTGATATTAAATTGCTATTCTTTACACACAAATTTCATAATCAGTTGAATAAGTTGTAATTACACTATTATAGCATCAGTTACTAACTCAATCTCATGATTCAACTTCATAGCTAGGGGTGGCAAATCGGGCCATCGTGTCGTGTTTTTGTCTAACACGACACGACATGACAAAGTTTTATGTAACACAAACACGACATGATACGATCTCGTGTTTTTTTAACTAACACGAAAACGAACCGATTAAAAACGAGAAACACGACACGTGTAGCATCCCGAGTTTAGGAGTGCAAGTTCAGGGTTCAAAGTGAAAATGTGAATGGTCAACTCGGTGAGTCCATGGGTGGACTCGGCGAGTAGGGTCGCGATTCTGTTCGCGTGTTAAGTGGCCAACTCGGCAAGTCGGTGGTTGGACTTGGCGAGTTGGTGCTGTGTGGAGAAAACCCTAATCCCAGGGATTGAGCCCTATATAAAGAACATAATACCCTCTCCCCAGCCTCTTTGCTCTCCCTTAAAGTCCAGAAACCCTAATATTCGTTTGAGAGAGAATTAGAGAGCATTTGGATCTTGAAGGAGTGTTGTTGAAGAGATCTTTAAAGATTAAGAGGCTTGGAGCAAGGGGCTTTGCAAGGTTTTGGCTTATTCTTCTGTTGGAGTCTTCTTTGGAGGTAATGATTCGTTACTTGAGCTGTTATTCATCTAAATCTATCATTTGTGGGATTTTTGGGAATGTCTAGTGCTATCTTGAGTTTGGAGGGTGGATCTGAGGTTGCTACCTCAGATCTAGAGTAGTGATGATCCAAAAGAGCATAAAATCCCTGTTCAAGAGCTATTGATGAAGCATTTTAGTCTGAAACCTTAGCCAAGAGTTTATTATGCTTAGATCTCCTTGGATTCACGTAAAGTTTGCCACTTTACATGATGGATGGCTTGTATAAGAGTAGATCTATGGATTTGAGACCCTGCATGGCTTGGAAAGCCTCTGTATGGATTAAGAACTAGAGGTACTCGGCGAGTCATATGGGTGTACTCGGCGAGTTGCATGAAGATAGACAACAACTCGACGAGTTGGAAGAACAACTCGGCGAGTTGGTTGAAGATAGCCTTGGACTCGGCGAGTCTATTCTTGGACTCGGCGAGTCTGGTCGTGAGGTCCTAACCTTTTCTGCTTATGCTGTGAATCGGCGAGTCAAGGGATGACTCCGTGAGTTGAGTACGGTTAGACTCAGAGTTGTGGGACTCAGCGAGTCTTGGGGTGACTCGGCGAGTTGAGTCGTGTTATGGAAGTTTCAGAGCATGGGGACTTGACGAGTCAGCGGGCTGACTCGGCGAGTAGAGTCAGTCAGGAGGGTTAACTTTGACTGAGGACTTTGACTTTGACCAAGAGTTGACCAGTTGACTTCCAGGGGTGATTTGGTAATTATGGGTATTTATTGAGTTCAGTCTTTTGGTATTATCAGTGGTGGAGTTTGTATCGGAGGTTGGAGCAGTGTGATCTTATCTTTTCAGTCAGTAGTTGCGAGGTGAGTTATCCTCACTATATCAACAGGGTCTAAGGCACCAAGGCCGTCCCTCTATCGGATTGTAATTCGGGTATCGTTGTTATGTTATTGCTTTGCTATGTTTGCATCCTGGTAGTTGGGATAGTATATGTTAGAGACCTGGTTAAGGTCGGTATCCTGGTATATAGGGTGATGCTATGCTAGTGACTGGTTAGGTCGGTATCCTGGTTAGGATGATGTTATGTTATGTGATCTGCTAGATCGGTTTGATTGGATGCGTATTGTTATATGATTGTATGTTTATGTGCACATGGTTTTCGGACTGGGGCTGGGTTGAGGCGGGTCCTGCTTTGTGTTGTAGGCCAACATACCCAGGGCGGACCGGTTATCCCTAAGGCCCAGCGAGCGGTCCGGATAGGTTGTAGGCCCCACGAGGGGGGACCAGACGTGCCGAGGCGCGGAGTGGACCTTGAAATACCTTGAAATATGTTGTGTCATGTGAGGTTAAAAGATTGAGCATGTTGAAAGAGTAGTAGTTGGATAGGCGGAAAGGAAAAACTAATAGTTTGGAGGCAGAATAGATGAAGTCATAGCAAGTTCAGATGAAAAAATTAAAAGAGTGGGATTTGGGGAGGCGGATGACAAGGTCACGAGGATGTGAGAGTGGTGAAAGAGACTCGGTAGTTTGGGAGAGAATGGAAAAACTGAAATGAAGTCTTGATCTAGACGGCTAAGTCATTTCAACATTACAAAACAATTCAATTTGAAGGTTTTCTTTTACTTATGGTTTTGGTTTTGTATCTTTCTAGTTTATTTAAATAATTCAAAAAACTTGCATATAAATAAACGGGTCATTTTCGAGTTGAAATTCTCAACCCTAACCTTACCCATTTAATTTTCGTGTCGTGTCGTGTCAACCCGTTTATTTAAACGGGTTGAAATATCTTACCCAAACCCGTTTATTTCATGTCGGGTTTCGTGTCGTGTCAATTTTTTCCACCTCTAGCGACAATACTCGATCTGTCACTAATAATAATAGGTAATCTACTTTCCTCCACGTCGTGGCTAGACATCCCCACGTCGTGGCATTTTCAAAGTACGATGTTGTCACTATTTATTTTATGTCACATAGATTACCGTTGTGAGCCGACTTCGTGGCCCTATTGTTGGATTAAGTGTCTATGCTCATAACTATAATTGGTATATAATTGATTTGATAGTAGTACAGTCCTTTTGGGTTGCCTCAAACTTAGCAATTGGACATAATGCCTTTTAGAGAGAGGGAGAGATTAAATTATTTTGTGATTCATAAATTAATATAAAAAGTTTATTAATGTATTATGAAAATAATATATTAATTAGAAAAGCTATTATTTAATTTGTAATTGATAAAAAAAAAACTGAAAATTATTTTGGGATTAATAGAATTAATTAAAAGTGCAGAGTCTAAAGTGCAATCGTTCAATAGTTAAACAAAAGGCTCCAACACCTTCCAACCCTAGGGATGGACGGTTTTGAGGGAATATTCTAGGGTTTCTAGAATATCCCATGTTGATAAATAAGGAATGAGATAAATACCAGATTTGGAATTTTAATTCAATATTCAAATCATGGTTATCTAGGGTTTCCTTGTACCACTCATACCTCTAGAGAGATAGCACGACAATTATGGTGCTTGCTTCCAAGAGATCTACAAGTCAAGGATTCTTGTTATTTACTATAACGACAACAAGTTATGTAAACCTAAACCGTATTATGATTTTTGAAATATACATAGGGTTTCTAGGCTTTCTTGTTTGATGTTCTTAGTTACATAGATCCTTAGGTTGCATGAGAACTTAAAGGTTTTAAGTGTATTTGTTTTACCTAAAACCTATTAGTGGTATCAGAGCATTTGGTTTGTTTCAATTGAATTTCTATAATTGTTGAATTTGATCAATTAGGGTTTATAGAAATTAAACTCTAAAAGGCCAAGAATTTCGACTAGGTTTGAGTTTTTCGAAACCCTAGCCTCTACCATTGTATTTCGAAATTAGGGTTAGGGTTTTGAAACCCTAGTCTTCCTTCCCATTTTTCGAAAATTGCAAGTTTTTTAGGGTTTCCTATTTTAGATAAGTGTTAGTTTAATTTGATTAAAAGAGATAATTATAAAACTGGATAACTCTTACACCCTAATTTTCAAAAAATAGAGGGTTAGGATTAGGCTTAATTTAATTAGTTAATCCTTATTTTATTTAATGTTTTTAATTAATAGATAAATATAAAATCAATTTATGGTTTATTTTAAATTTAAATTAATTAATTATTAATTTTTGAAATTTAAAAAATTAAATAAACCTAGTATTTTGAAAAGTTTAAAATACACCTTATATATTATTATTAATTATTAATTGTTAACATATTATATGTATAAGAACCAGTCAGTCAAATCGCTAGTATTTTAAATTTATATTATATGTATAAGGAAATTGCCTATAAAATGGTAATTGAATGGTGTCCACTCTCACCCACTGCTTCCTTGATTAGTGAATGGTCGTTAGCAGACCAGATTTGATAGGACAACTAAATCTCATTAAAAGTATAATGTTATTAAAAGTACTAGAACTCTTTTTAAAATCCCCAATCTAGTTACTTTAGGAAAAATGTGAATTAGTATGCTAACACATGAAATTGCACATTTCATTTTATAAGTTGTTAGTGGAGTGTGTGTGGTTAACCAACACACTAATAGGGACTAATAAAGAGTTGTAATGGGTATCTCATAAATTATCATTGTTGATCGAGCGTGTGATGTTTACTAGCACATCAATTGGGATGATAAATGACAATGAGGTTACCAAGCACATTTGCATGGTTATTCATATATTGTTTGTGATCCTAGGTATCCCAATCACAAATAGAAGAACATACTCTGAAATTAAACATGCCATTGAATAGTTTCAATGAATCTCAAAAGACCTACGAATTTCACTTAATTTCATTTCTTTTCTGGTGGAATTGGTAAATCTTCATTTACCCACATTTATAAAATTTACAAGTAGATTACGACATCCCTTTTCTAAGTTGTGAATTATGTAGTTGGGTCATCGCCTTAGTATTTTATTTTGGGTTACTACATTAAGTATTATTCTTGTCTAACTAAAACTAACTTCTTTTTATAGATGTATACTCCAGCTGATACTTCTGCTTCCTCCTCCTCCAACCACCATAACTTCTCGTTGTTGTCGATCTGCTCAAAGGTGACATTGGATGGCACCAACTATAGTAACTGGATGCACAACATAAAGATGGCCCTTCGTTCGAGAACAAAGAGTATGTCCTTGAGAAGGAACTAAATGAATTTGACGAAGAGAATGTAACACTCAAAATTTCATGCCAAAATATTTTTTTTTAAAAATATTTAAAACCATTCATCATTACAAAGTTTGTTTTCAAAATATCTAATATCAGAGTTTTCCCAGAAACATAAACAAAATAGGAGGAGCTATATGATCATGTCTTCGCCTTGCCGCGATCCCCAGATGTACCTGAAACAATAAACTGAAACTGTAAGCCCGAAAGCTTAGTGAGTTTCCCCCAAAATACCGATACACATACAATCCACATATCCCTGTCAGCGATATCATATCATAACAAACTAAACATCATGCAATGGGTCCACAACTTTACATATTGGATTACCCCTAGGCCCACATTGTGAGTCTGGATTGCCTCCCGGGCCCACAGCTCACATCTGGCTTGCCATTGAGCCCACATTACGAGTCTCCCTTAGTCTGTAACTGGAATGCTCCTGGGTTTGTTGGTTACCGCACGGAGCACTTGCACCTCAACCCATCCCTCATAACATATCAACATATAACATAACTACCGAGCATGCAGATAATCATATAGCAACACAGGTAGTCCTACAGATCTACTTAATTGGCATAACCACTAGCATGCAACACTAACTCATACTCAACATCTAACACTACTAGGATAACATATCCAATGGGCCGGCCTTGGTGCCTTAGACCCCTTAGTATAATGAGGATAACTCACCTCGCATTGCCGACTCGAAGATAAACTCAAGCTCTTGGATTACTGCCACGAACTCCACCCCCTATATTCATTGTAAACCATACTTGTAAATTTTCAATCTTTCCAAAATGTCCTCCAAAAGTCAACTGGTTAACTCATGGTCAAAGTCAAAGTCAACTGCCAAGGTCAACAGTCCATGTTGACCTCAACTCGTCGAGTACCCTCAACTACTCGCCGAGTTCCTTGTAATACTCGTCCGCTCGCCGAGTCACTTGAGTGACTCGTTGAGTTCCTAGTGTTAGTGGTCGTAACCCCTTGGCCAACTCGACGAGTTTTCCCCTTACAACTCGCCGCGTTCATACGTGTCCAAAGGTTGGGAAAACCCTAGCCGACTCGCCGAGCCCAAGAAAATCTTCATCGGACTCGCCGGGTTGTTCATCCCACTCGTTGAGTTCATGACCATCTTTATACGACTCACCAAGTCCCTTCAATCCTTCATCCATACAGATGTTTTTTAAGCCATGCAAAGGCTCCAGATTACAGATTCAACCTTCCAAGGCCTGATTATCACGTAAACTTGCAAACTTTACGTGCATGCAAAGCTTTAAGGCCCCTAAATGACAAAACTAAGCTTGCAATGAAGTCTCACACTTGGGGGAAGGCTCATACTAGGCAAGGCTGATAACTTTATGGATTTAGAGGCCAAAGGGAGTCCAGATCTGAATTTACAACTTCAGATCTTAGCTCAAACATAAGAAGCCTTTCATAAAACCCATCCAAAAGAGGTTAAAAGAGACATGAGCCAAGGAAGCAACTTAATACCTTCCAGAGAGTGACAACTGATGAATCTCTAAGCTCCCTACGAGTTCCTAGCCTTGATTTCCTTACTTCCCCAAGTGTTTCCTCTTCCAAAATTCCTCCTCCAAGCTTGAACACACCAAAAGAACACACACAATCGATTTAGGGTTTGAGAGGGACAAGAAGCAGTAAAGGGGAGGCTGGGGGAGGCTAATGATCCTTTAAATAGGGTGAAATGCCCCGAAATCTAGGGTTTCATCTGCCAGCTCCTACTCATCGAGTCCGCTCTTGGACTCGGCGAGTAGATCACTAAAACACGCGGTCCAACCCGCTACTACTCGACGAGTAGGGCGAACAACTCGTCGAGTAGACCTAAAACCCTAAAAGATTCATACATAAATCAATACTTGAGAATCGGGGCGTTAGAGAGAAGGCCACTCCTGGGGAATTAGCTTCCTACAAGAAACACTACAATGACGCGAAAAAAGTTGCTTGCATCATGCGAAAAAAGCTTGGGTGTGAACGATTAGAGGCACGACAATTGTGGTACTTGTTTCCAAGAGATCTACAAGTTAAGGATTCTTGTTATTTACTATAATAACAACAAGGTATGTCAACCTAAACCCTATTATGATTTTCGAAATAAACCTAGGGTTTCTTATTTGATGTTCTTAGTTATAAGTTCAATAGTGCAAACATAGATCCTTAGGTTGCATGTGAACTTAAGGGTTTTAAGGTTATTTGTTTTACCTAAAACCTATCACCTATTATTGTCACCTCGTGGCTAACACAAATGTGTTATTCTTCATATTTTGATCATTAGGCTATAACTATTTGTACATTTACATTATATTACTTGTTTTTATCCAGGAAAACTATCTATTACTTTTATTACAACCATACTCATGCATCTAATTTCAAGTTTACAAAATGGGTATTACATAATATGCATTCATATATTAAATTACTGATATTGCTTAAAATGAAGAACAAATATATAACATCTATCCAGTTTTTATTAAACATAAGGTTTAAAGAAAATTTTAAGGTGTGACAGAAACTTCTTTTTTGTTATCATTTAAGGGTATATTTGAGAAAACTTGTGTAAAAAACCTCACGAGCTTGTCACTAAGTTATCTCAATTAGTTTTTTTTTTTTTTTTTTTTAACTGGCGTATAAGCTATTTTGCGGTCTTACTAAATACTACATTGCAATAAACTTAAAAAATAAGTTAGCTTATAGTGCTTCAAAACACAACCTTAAGTTGATTACAGTGACAAAAATGTCTTATCATGCCATTAAATTATCATGTCATTAAAGGCTTGGACATTTACATATGGAAAAACATGTCATTAAGCCCCTAAAAAGCCAAAAATAAAAGATTAAGGGACATTTTAAACCAAAACATAAAAGTTTGTAGGGCCTCAGTAACATTATCTCTTCTTCAATCGATTAATTTTCAATTTAATTACGTATTGATCGGTGGTTTTTGCATTGCAATGATAAATATGATGAAAACACTACAAAATAATTCACACAGAAAGATCGTAGGATGACTTGAAGAAATCAAGATCGAAAGCTAAAACGAATCGAAGAAATGAAGGATCAAGAAGAAGAAAGATAAGCTAAGGACCAAAGTGAAGTGGTGAACAACAAAGGATGGTTGTGAACATTGGACACAACGACGAAGTGTTGGGCAATAAGGATATGTTGTTGGACAAATTAATCACGCCTTAGTCTTTCGATCATATATGACTCATCGGTGCTCCAATTGACACGATTCAAGTTGGCGTGGAAAGAAGACAAAATTCCCTACAACCTACATGTTGAGTTTTTGGGAATTCTATCATTATCAAAGCCGAAATCAGACCAAAAGTGGAGCAATGAAACTGTTTGAATCTTGTAAAACCTTACCACCACCTTCCCACATTGTCACTAACTCAAACCTTACAATCTTACAATCTTACACTACCCGTGGATATCCCACATCTAAACCCTTACAATCCTAACCAAAATCCCATGCAACTAGCCTCCCTAATTTCTTGAACCCGACGTAAACAAACCACCTAATTCTCCCATGCACAATCCCATGCACACACATGCATGATGAGAACCTCATTTAAACGTGAACATTCCACCGCCTCATTACTCATAACCCCAAACCTTTTTTTTTTTTTTTTATTTTTTTTTATTTCACATTAGCTTATTCTATTAACCAACCATGCGTACTAATCCTTTATCCTACTCCTTGCATCCCACGTAAATCAAACATTCTATCCACCGCCATATTTTCCTTCATCTCAATTCTCAAGGAAACCAAAACCTTTCTATCACCCTTATACTCTCATAATAATACCATTACAAAACCTTCTTAATTGCATCCCACATCGCTAGTAATCAAAAGCCACCCTTCCAAGGTAACCTATAAATACATCAACAATTCACCATTTTCAGCCCTTCAATACTTAAACAAGCATGGAGTCAACATTAGCATGAGTGGCTACGCATTTTGTAATCACACCTAGGTAATTATGTCGGCTAAAAAATTTTGCTATTATTTTTTTATTTTCTCCTTTTTCATTTAATTTACAATTCAATTAAAAATTATTAGTTTTCTTCATTTCAAATTTATGATTGTTTTCCTTTTAAATTTATGATTGTCATGTTTCGTTCCTTTTTTGTTTTAAACTGATTTTTCCTAAACAATTAATTTTATCTGCAACTTTAGTTGATTATTTTAAACAAATAATTTAAATATAAAGTCCATGTGATTCGACCCGACTTATCATAGCTATCTAGGTTGGTTGGTTTATTTTTGACCGAAACCCAAATTCGATCACTTATCAAGTGAATTGTATCGCATCATTCACCAAACAAAAATGTTTCATTAACATACATAAACGAACTATATTGCCTTTATTTAATTATTTTTGCTTTCTTTATTATTTATTTATTTATTGATTATAATATAAAAGAGAAAAATAGGCCCTACCTTGACGTGATACCTCTCTCACATACACTCTATCCAGGTTTACTCATGGCACTCCTTTTGATAGTGTTGTTCAGTCTAATTTCAGCAAGTAAGCCCATGAAACACTCGTGTAAGCAAGGGGACTACAATTAGGAACGCTCTCAAATACCTTGTATGCAACGTAATAATGTCTATGATGAAAAAACATCGACATTTCCCTAAATCTCAAATAAGAAAAAGAATCAATCCCAAAAAAAATGAAATCGCAACATCTAAAAAAAGCTTATTTGTTGAGAAGATGACAGAGGAATTGCATTAATTACAATGAAATTAGAGTAAATAAAATCAGAGTGATGTTTTTGTCACGTCGACCAAATATCGATTGAGCACACACATTTCAAAGTAAAAATAATTACGACCTTTTTATTTTGGAAAAAAATACAGCAATAAGAAAGAAGAATAAGAAATCAAAGGCAGAAGAAAATTGAAGTTGTACTTGTTCTCGATGAAGGTTGTCCAGAGTTGAGAAGTAGCACCTGCTGTCGAACATGAAATTAGAGGCAAAAGAAGTTGAGAAGTAGCATCTATTGTCGATGAAGGTTGTGCAGAGTTGGTATAGATGAACGTATTTGTTGAAGCAAAATTGTATTTTCTATCTTTTCCTACTAATTATCCCAATTCCGGCGGATGGTTTTGAGGACTCCATAAGGCAACCTTTTCATTTCCTTCCTTTCCCTCCCATAATAAAAACTCAATAAAACATGATTTTCCTTCACAATCACTTTCTTCCCTTCTTTAACACCTTGTTCTCGATTTACTTTAAACAAGGAAAGGGGAGGAAAGAAAGGAATTGGAAAGAAAAAACATGTTCTTGAGTGTTTTTATGGGAGGAAGGGGAACGAAATGAAGGGATTGAGAAAGGAAAAGTTGCGTTTTGGAGTCCTCAAACCATTCTCCAAAAATTGGGATAATTAGATGGGAAAGAAAGAAAAAACAATTTTGCTCTTGGCTTTTTCATCTTCAACAAATACGTTTATCTATTTCTTAACTGTGCACATCCTTCATCGAGAACAAGTGCGAATTCAATCTTTTGCCTTTGATTTTAGGTTTCATTTCTCATTCTTTCTTATTGTTTCATTTTTTGGTCCGAAATAAATGGGTTGCATGATTTCTTTTACTCTGATTCTTTAAATTAGCGCGATCAGGAATCCTGATTCCTGGTCAAATGTGCCAGTCAGTTTGATTTCATTTACTTTTGATCAATCTGATTTCTCTCTCGGCATAAGGTCTATTTTTTTTTTTTTTTTTTTTTCAAAATTGTTGCTACGATTTCATTTTTTTTAAGGTTTGATTCTTTTTGAGATTTAACATTAACGAATTGTCAATGTTAAATATTTTAGTATCATGATTCAATCAACCAAGTAACCAGGTTTTTGAAATAAAAAATCCTAAATGAATTGTTTGCAACTTATATGTGTAGTCCTATTGTTTTTGTAGGGATGATCATAAGACGAGCCGATACTGAATACCAAAATGGGTGAAAAAATGAGTACTGAACTTATGCATGTATGCCATTTGATTTGTTAATCCATAAGACCATAACTAAATTCATCTCAAGTTTTATGTTTCATGTATGCAGACCATAAGCTAATGAATGAGTTTTATACCACAATGTCATCTTTATGTATGTATGTATGTATGTACTCCAACTCTGCCATTTCTATTAGACTTTTGTCCCAGTTTTGCCAATTATCATTTTTTTAGCACAAATCAATTTCATATGTTGCTATCTGTTGCGGTTGGTGATTTTTGTTTTTTTGTAGTTATAAATCTTGGTGATTTTTGTTTTTTAGCACAAATCTTGATTTTTTATACATCTAATATCATTTTCTTTTCATTTCCTTTCAACTTGAGAACATAACTTTCCTACCTTTCATTCCATTTCCTTCCAACTCAACAGCACAACTAATTAATGTTTTTTTCCTTCCTTCCCTTTCTTTAATTTATTTTAAAACTCGAGACATGGTGTCAAATAACTCAAAAACAGAGGGTAATATAATAAATAAATTACTATAAAAGTACATACATAAAGGTAATATAATCATTTCATGTCTAAAGGGATGGAATCTATAACAAAACCAAACCACGTGGAGGTTCCAAAGATACAGACAAAACACGTAAATTAACTCAAACCACAACAATGATTTGTCTAATTTACTCCAAAGTTTATTTTATGAAATATGTAATTATTTGGTTAAATGTGTTAAAAATATATGGTTATTTCATGATATGACAACTCTTATCTTGAATATTTTAGTGATTATCCAAAAATAAAAAATGAAATGTTTGTAATGGTATCATAAAAATATTTTGTGATTTGATGAGTAACATGTACCCATATATTAAATAACTAAGAATGTTAACCTGATATTGCTTAAATGAAGAACAAAGATATAACATCTATCAACTTTTTATTAAACACAAGTCTTAAAGAAAATTTGTGAGGTCTGATATAAACTTCTTTTTTTGTTATAATTTAAGAGTATATTTGAGAAAACTTGTGAAAAAAAACCTCACGAGGCATTAGTATGTGTTCAACAGACAGATTAGATAAATATATTAAATGACCAAAACATATTGAACATAAGATAGCAAGTAACTGGCATCATGAGGCATTAGTATGTGTTCAACAGCTAGGACTTGATAGTTGATAATATTCCACCATAATCACCATAATCACAAATGAAACAGACAAAAGTTAGAAGTCATGTATAGTAATACTAACCTAAATGTATGTTTGGCAAACCCAAAAGCTTCAATATGCAGCCACCTCAGTAGATTTGCAGCCATCAACATCCACCCAGACTTCATTTACTCGCCCAAAGAACTTAAGTGGAGAGTTATATTGTGCAATTGAGTATGCAAAGCTACTAGAAGAAGAAGTAGAGTATGGAGACTTGCTTAAACTGGTGGCTAACTTCTCAGCTTCTTCCACAATGTTGTTATCTCTTGCAAAACCAGAAAATTGGCGAACTGCTTTGCAACTGGAAGTCCATGAATCGGGGACAAGGTTGAGTTCAGGGAGAGGAAGAGGGGGTGTGGATTGGAACTTCTCTGGCAAGTAGAAATACACGACATATGCTGATGAATCAAGGGGTCCTGCTCCAGGGACAAGGCTTGTTAACACAGGAACTGTCATTGGTACACGAGAATTGTTCAAATTTGCACCTTCAATGTACTGGAACAACCTGTAAGAGACAAGATGCATAATAGGCTACTAATAGCATCAAGTAATTCAAGTCTCTTATGAATTGAATCATATTCATAGAGAGCAATCATGATTCATGTACTAGTTAGAGAAATTCATTAGGAGATGTACAAGTAAAAAGTAATTATAACATGGAACATGATCACATCAAAGACGTTTATTAGTTTGGAACGCATCGGAGGAGTATCGATTTTGATGCCCTAGGATCAAATTTGAAACATGAAAAATGGAAAAAGTGAATTTAATCATTTAAAAGACGAAGAATCGAATCCCACAGCTCATAGAATACAGAAAAAAAATCAAACCGGTAATCGGTAATAATAAAATAGGAAAACTATAGAGAGGAACGAAAGGAAACCTGTGGAAGCCATCTCTGGTTGCTTTTCGAAAGGAAATTTCTTTAACGGGAGCACTCATCCAAACCGAATCCGTATATAATCTGATCTCAAATTCCGATTCCGAGTGAACGACTGTGTATTGTGGTGATTCATACGCGTTGCTAAGCCCTAATATGCAGACGAGGTTGACGATCGCTAATAAGAAAGACAAACTCCTCTTCCCCATTGTCGTTACTCAGAAGGTCCGCTGCTCGCCTGCTCGGCTTGGTGCAGTTCTCAGAATACTTCTACTTCCAGGATTTCGTAAGTAGTTAAAAATGGGACAAAATTGCAAAAATGGTCCCTGTGGTTGTGGTTGGCAAATTTATGTACTTTTGGTCCAAAATGAACTGGTCCAATTTTAGATATATTGTGTGGTTTTGGTCCCTATGGTTGTATTTTTTTGTGTTTTTGGTCCACATCCCACCTAAAATGACTAATATGCCCCTTAAATAGTTATATTTTAATTTCTTTTATTTATTTTCTTATTCTTATAATAAAATAAAAAACAAAAATAAAATAAACCCACCACTCTCTCTCTCTCTCTCTCTCTCTCTCTATATATATATATATATATATATATATATATATATATATATATATATATATATATATATATGATCCTCCAGATAAAAAAGAAACCCAACTCGTTCTTGAAGGTGTTCTCTACCGGATCAATATTGCAGGCTTCATCGTCCCATGCTTCTCCTTCGCACCTCCAATAACCACCCTTCACATCTGTTTCTTCGACGACCATCGTGCCACCGTTACATCTGAACACCTGTAACAAAAACCCCAAATCTCCACAGTTTTTTATTCTAAAGAAGAAAGAGACGAACATGAAGGGTCGGGGTTTGGAATTACCTCAGAATCTGAAGACGAAGAAGGTGATCGGAGAGGTTGGGTTTTTTCTTGCCTTATATCACCTTGGTTCACCCCACGTCTCCAGTTTTTCACAATTGATCGACACCTACCTCCCATTTCTTTTTCTTTGTTCTAAATAGAGACGTCAGGTCAATTTATGGTGGTGATTGGTGGCTAATTTGGGAGGTGATTGGTGGTTATTGTCGTGTGATCAAGAAAGGGGTGGAGGAGTGTTTATGGTGGTGATGGGTGGCTAATTTGGGAGGCCGATGGATGCGCCGCCACTCTCGACCTCATATGTTCCCTTCAATCCACCTTCTACCACATTGACTATTCAACAATCAACATCAAGCCACATTCAACACTCACCTTCTTCTTTAAATCCATCGATTTTCTGATTTTGCGGGTCTTTGTGGATGGTGAGAAGTTAGCAGAGCTCGGCCAAGCTTTTGGTTTGATTTTTCCGGCAAGATTTGGGAGGGAAAGGCATATAGTAGGGTTTTCTAGAAAAAATCTGATGACCGGTGGTTGGTGGTGAAAGCTTATCAGGTTAAGGAAGGAGAGGTGGGGGTGGGGGAGATGGAGGTGGTTGGCGGCGAATGGTGTTAGGGAATGGAGATAGTGGCGGGAGGAGTGATAAAGAAAGATTTTGGGTGTGTTCTTAAGCGGATGGTGGAGAACAACGACGGTGGCAGGCGGATGGTGGTGGTGAACGTCGTTGGTAGCAGATGGATCTTGGTGGTGAACGATGGTGGGATATGTTGGGAGTTCTTGAGAGGGTGGCATCTGGTGGGTATACTTGTGTGTGTGTGAGAGAGAGAGAGAGAGAGAGAGAGAGAGAGAGACTTTTTGTATCTTTAATTATTTAAAAACGTTTAAAAAATAGAAAATACAAATCTAAAGGGTATAATAGTCATTTTAAGTGTATAGGGACCAAAAACACTAAAAAGATCCAAAATTGAACCATTGATGCACCACCAAACTTTTTTGGACAAAAACCGCAGAATTTTGTCAACCACAGGGACCATTTTTGCAATTTTGTCTAAAAATGGGCAAAAACATATATGGCTAATAGCCAACCCCCTAATAAATCAATCTTTTAAAAATAAAATTTTGTGATAGAAAGAAAAGTTAGCTTTTCAAATTTTTTTTTTAAAACCTGAAAAGTTTATTTTTAACGGTAAAGTTAATGCATATATATATTTTTTATTTTTCTTGAAAAAAGTCACCGGTCAAAAAATCATTTTATAAAAATGACTTTTAACGTCCCAAACATCCCCTATATTACAGTTGAGTTAAATCATCTTCATCTGTTCTAATAAATAAATTTTTTTTCTTTTTTATTTTGACATATGTCATTTTTGTAAGATATTTTAATTTTTTTTTCCATTTGGTATTTTCTTGTGCTTTCAATTTTTTTAAATTTACAAGTAAATTCCACATTTTATGTGAGTTTATTTATGTTATGTAGAATCATTAAATTAAATTTCAACAACCATAAAAAACCGTTGTACAACCAGAAATTAGGTAATAATTAGTTCTTCCAAAATTTAATATTTACTCATATCGTAATTTTCACTTATACAATAGTTTCTTCAAAACAAATGTTATAGAAAAAAAATTATAAACAAAGAAAATAGTTTTTTATAAGCTTTTATTTATTAGCATATATATTGAAAAACTTGCTTTATTCATCGTACTTGTAATATTTATGTAAAAAATATTATTTTAAGAAAAAATACTTGATGCTTATAACTTTACATTCAACCTTTTTTTAATAAATTCATGTAATATACGGGTCTTACACATAGTAAACATTAAAAAAAACTAGAATTTTTATGGGCATGTTATAAACTTTTTCATTAGCAATAAAAATTTAGGATGTCAAATACCAAAACCATGTATAGAAAATTAGGATGACTTAAGATGTAAAAACACAAAAGTAATGGATCAAGTCATGCCAAACAAAATGCTTAAAAATAAGCACAAACATAAAGACAAAATTACGTCAAAACATAGACAAACCTAAATGTATACCGACACGTATATAAAAAAGATTTTTTTTTAAATTAATGAACGAAAGTTCTAAATTTACGTTAAAATGTTGACCATTCGAATTTATACCGACACATACATAAAAATATACACGTAACAATGTAATATCCTGAGTTTTCAGGTATTTTCAAATCCTTCATTTGGTTTTAAACTATGTCATTTTGGTCCTTGGATTATAAAGATGTAGCCCTAAGAAGCCCTAGTGGCAAAATGGTAATTTTGGGAGCAGGATTTGTACGCTGGGCGTACATGTGAGTACGCTAAGCGTACTAGGGCGCGCCATAGTATGTTGGGTGTACACATATGTACGTTGGGCGTACTAATGTCTGGGTGAAACCCTAATTTTTAGGGTTTGAGGAGTATTTAAACATCTTTATGGATCATTTAGCCTCATCCTTTCAGCCTCCAAGCCCTTCAGTCGTTCTTAGAAAACCTTAATCTCATAAGAGAGTGTTTTGAGCTTAAAGTGTGTTCTTTGTGTGCTTAAAGGAGAAGGAACTGCATCAAGGAGTTTAGAAGGGAAAACAAGCTTGTGGATCTTTGATCATCATCATCTTTTTGGGAAGCCCCAGAAGATAAAAAGTTGTTACCTTTATGCTTGGTTTGCTTAGATCTCATCTTGGTAGCTTTATGATGTTCCTTTCCCCCAAAAAGTCCCATTATTGTGCATGTTTGGTGTTGGACGTTTTGGGTTGTCCTTTCAGACCCTAGGAAGGGTTCTAAGCCATAAAAATGAGGTCCCTTTAGCTATTTTGGCTCCATGCTTCTTGTGGAATGTCTTAATGGATTAATACCATGTATTAAGGACTTTTTGGACGTATAAAGTCATAAAGTTGGAGAGTTTATGACTCTAAGGTGCATTTGGACCATGGCTTTGAAGTTTGGGCTTAAGTGCTTAAGCCATTAAGCACTTATTGAGGTTTTAGACTCTGCGAGGATATGCCTCGCGTAGAAGGGAGTACGCCCCGTGTACTTGGTCAACGTCCCCGTATTTCAGTCAATGCGAAGCTTCTGTATGCTGTACGTACAACGTACCCATGGAGTACGCCCCGCGTACTCGCATGGTTCAACTGTTTTCAAGTCAACCCGGTTGGGTTGACCCGATTGAGTTAACTCGACTGGGTTGACTTAGTGGGTTTATGGATTCTGACCAGTTGACCAAGTTTGACTTTAAGGGTAATTTGGGTATTATTAGGTTTTGATGGAATTAGTCACTTGGTGGTTGTAGGTATTTAAGTTGAGAGCTGAGATTTAGAGTCAGACCGTATCAGTTCTGTGTTGCTTGTGAGGTGAGTGTTCCTTACTATACTTTCGGGTCGAAGGCACCAAAGGTCGAACCATTGGTTTGATAACCTGATATTGTTGATATGCTGAGTATGAGATAGATATGCATGCCAGTTTTGATATGCTAGTCTGGTAGATCTATAGTACTACCTGTGATACTGTCTGTTTATCTGTATATGATATTATCTGTTATATGTCGACATATTGTGTGGGTTAGGTTGAGGTTATACTGTTCTGTGCGGTAGCTAAAAAACTCTGGAGCATACCAGCTATGAGTTGAGGGCTAGGGAGGGCATGCCAGACTCATACTGAGGGCTCATGAGCATTCCATATACGAGCGGAGGGCCGGGAAAGGTATGCTAGACTTGTACTGAGGGCTTAGTAGTAGTCAGTCTGAGGGGGCAAGCCAGACTTATGTTGTGGGATCATGGGTAATCCAGTCTGTTAACTGTGGACCCATTGCATACTGTTATTATGTTATGTGCTATTTTCTTGCGTTTTGGTATTTTGGGGGAACTCACTAAGCTTTGATCTTATAGTTTTGGATTATGTTTCAGGTACCTCAAAGGATCGCGGGAAGGCGAAGGCGTGATCATGAACCTCCTCATGTTTTGTTTCATGATTTTGAGATTACTCTGATATTGACTTGTTTTGGAAAACTATTTGTAAACAATGATGATTTTTGGGTTGTTATATAAGTTTAAATATTTCATGAATTTTATGGTTGTTACAAGTTGGAATCAGAGCCTTGGTTTGAGTGAATTGGAGGAACACTCATGTGAATCCAGTCCCAAACTAAGGGAAAAGATTTTTAAAATGATTTTTTTTTCAAATGATTTTCAAAATAATCAAGGAGGATATGATGTGTACGATCAGTTGGAGCCAGTAAGTAGACCCCAAAATACCATACTGTTAATTGATATTGTGATATGTTAGAACAACATGCTAGTGATAGGCTAGGGATCTTCAGGACTTTTCATGATAGAATTTCCTGATTATATGATGCATGATAGCCTAGGGTTCTTCTCTAATGGAATTGACATAATTACTGTAGTTGCTTAGTGTATGCATCATGGTCATTCATAACTAAGATTTTATAGCTTGAGAATGTTTGGTCTTGATGGGTTAAGGCCATTTTTGAAGCTAAGTATTGTAGATCTGGATGTTTGGAGGGTTCCTTATGCTTAAAGGTGCAAACTTTATGGTGTTTATGGTCTCATTCATGCATTAAGTAATTTATTAAGCTCTTTTGAGCTGTAAGAGCCTCATTAAGCCATGCATGCACGTAAAGTTGGCAACTTTACATGATAAACCATCTTAAGGAAGCCAAATATGAGTTTTGATGGAGGTCTTAATCGATTAAGAGCTAAAAATGGAAGTTGGCCATATGGGAGGAGTACGCTGGGCGTACAAGCAGGTATGCTTAGCATACAAGCCCTAAAGTGAGTATGCTGCGCGTACGTGATGCTTAGGGCCTTGTTGGACCATCATGTTTTTGGGTTGATGCTTGTTTTGGGTTCACTTGGAAAAGGCCCATGAAAGGGATTGGGCCCAATTTGGAAAATCGAGCCATCATTGGGCCTTGGGTGATTAATTTGGAATTGGGCCTTTTATATTGTAGGTTTGGGCCTTAGTGTTGGTCCAAGCTAGGTATGGGGTAAAATGGTCTTTTTACCTTAATTTTTGGACTGATAGTGATGGATTGGAAGCCAATTATTAATTGGATGTCATTGGTATTGATAGCTCATGGATTTTAGCGGGCCAACAACTAGAGATCCTTTTTGTGAGATTTGCCAGTGCGAGGTGAGTTTCCTCACTGTGTTTAGCAGGTGAAAGGGAGCAATATCGGCCCATGATTTTGTTATGTTAGGATGCTAGATGTCTGCGTGACTCTTTCATGTGTTTTGTAGTCTTATGTTTACCGGGCGGGGCCCGATGTCGGCTGGGGCCTAATGACCATTTTGTATGCTATGTATCTTTGTGATTATTGCATGTGTATGTGTTTATATGTTATAAGTTTATATGTATGCCGGGCGGGACCTGATCTGTATACCGAGCGGGGCTCGATGACGGGTGTGGCGCATTATGTGTTTATTATGTATGGTATGTGGTATCTTGTGGAACTCACTAAGCTTTGTGCTTACAATTTTCAGTTTATGTTTTAGGTACTTCTGGTTCCAAAGGAAAGGGCTTGGGATGATTGCAGAGAACACACCACTCATTTTTGCATCTTTGTGATTTACTCTGATTTTGAGGATGTATTGATACATTTTGATAACTTTGGTTTCATGATAATGATATTGTTTGATGTTTATTAATCTAAAAATGAAAAAAATCATGGTCTTATTTATGGGACGTTACAATCAATTTGATGCCATATTCATTCTACCAAAATCTTAACTTTACAAGATTGAAGAACTCAAGAATGGTGATCCATATGGCATATTCTTTGGTTTCTTATCCTCGAGACATTATCGAAGATCTATTGGTGAAAATTGGAAAATTTCGTTTTTCCATTTGATTTTGTTGTCTTGGATATGAAATAGGATGAAGAGGTACCTATTATTCTTGGACGTCCATTACAAAATAACTCAAGAGCCATAGTAGACATTCGCAAGTCTAAGCTCACACTATGAGTGAGGAAGGAAGATATCACATTTGGAGTTGATGAAAGGTCCAAGAATTCGAAGGCATATAATTATGTATTTTTCATGAACGGGGTAAATGAAGAAGATAATGAGCTAGAAGAGTTGGAAAAATTAATGGAAGAAGAGTTACGAACTTGGGAGAAGCTAAAACCACAAGAAATGTGAAGCTTACAAATCCTTAAGCCTCAATTCCCATGGTATTTGAAGTATTTGCATTCACTACCCCAAGAGTGGAATCTAATGAGATAAATGGTGAGAAAAATAGTTTAGTGATGAGAAAGACGAGAAAAAAGAAGGATAAACCTTATTTGACAAAATGGATGTGGACATGAAGGAACCCGACAAGGAGGAAATGAAGAGCAAGGTGGCTGAAAAATCTCAAGGAGTCAAGCGCAAACAAGATACAAGCAATAACCCGAAAAAGAAAGAAAACTCGAAGAAAGTATATAGAAGACGAGTTACAACTTACAAAAAGAAACAAATCAAGATAAAGGATAACGATGAGATTCCGCTCCCAATAGGTACAACATAAAGCGGGAAGGAGTCCGATTCATGGCTCCATCAAAAGAAGCGCTTCTTGGGAGGAAACCCGAGTTTAGTTTGCATTTTTCTTCCTTTTCTTTTTAGTTTTATTTTTTTGTTTTTGTTTTTAGGATTAATCACTCGTTCATATTCTGTTTTAAATCAAGCGTGGGATCACATGAGAGTTGGGGTGAAGCCTTTTATAAATTTTTGAAGAAAAAATTGAGTTTTTGACATTACGCAGTACTGACGACGTGAACATTATATGGTCACGACGTGGGGTTCAAAAAAGTCCCGATATCTATTTTTCATTTTCACGAAGTGACCCATTATCAGTCACAACGTGACGAAGTGGGGACCAGAAAGAGATTGTAAGACCAAAAGAGTGAAAGATCTAGTATGCTCAAGAATCATATTAAAATAATATTGCTAATTAACATATGATACTAATGGGTCACACTAATAACAACTTGATATAATTGATTATTAGAAATTGATTTTAATATATATTCAATAAAACTATTATAAATAATTAATTTTCATTAGCAAGTAACATATTATTTCATAATGTATGAATTAATAAGTCATGTACAACATTTTGGACTAGATAAGACTTTTGTATTTTAGCAAAAGACAAATTTTATATCTTATAAACTTTGAGTTTATAAAATATAAACTTATTCTTCTCTTTTTCTCCATGATGGTCGAAATTAAGATAGAGATAAAGAGGCATGGTTTTCCCATTTGTTTAATCAGAAGTAGAAGCATAGGAGAAAGCATGGGTGACAAGGTTGTCTAAAGGTCTTAATGGTTAAAGACCTTTAGATCATGTGCATGCTTTAAATAGCTAAAGTCTTTCATTCTTTTGGTGCTTCTTCTCTTCTAATTTCTAAGAGCACCTTAGGGCTCTCTCTATCTCTTCTTTTCTTTGAATTATTGAAGAACTATTACTTGCATTTTTCTCTCTTTGAACCATACTTGGGTTTGGTTCAAAGCTTAAGAGTTTTATACAAAGAACTAGCATTCTACATCAAGTTGAGTCATTTTTGGTGTCTCAAAGGTTCCACATTTGTCATCAACATCCAAGGCTCCCAAGAGGACCCAAAGAACAACAAAGGTTGTTATTTCTTCATCCTTTCTATGGTTGGTGTTTAATGTTTCTATAACTTGCAAGAAGATCTTTGGTGGGTATAAAATGTTTATGTTATTTCAAAAATTTAAGTCTTCCGTTTGCCATATTTTGAAGTTTTTGAAACTATTTTTGAACTAAAACCCAACAGTTGGTATCAAGAGCACCTTGCAAGTTTGGTTAGATTTTTTTTGTTTTTTTTTGGAAATCTTAGTTTTTGGAGAATATGGATAACTTTCTTTTATATAAAAACAAGTTCATACATATTTTCTTTGACAACTTTATATTTATTATTTTACGTGACAAAAGTTTCATGCATATTTTGTCATTAAAAGCTGTCTTAGATAAACAAAGGTTGTTTTATGTGTATGTTGGTGTGTATAATGTGCATAAACTAGCCAAGGACCATTATGATTATTGTGTTGTGTCTGTTGTTTTTGTTATAAAAATGGTTGTAATAATTTATTTATTCATATGGTATGTAATAATTAAATAGATTAGTTTTTAGAAATAATTTATTTGTACAAAGATGTAACAATAAATGAAGTTGGAGCCATTTTTTGAAGACGAAAGGGAAAATTTTGAGTTCAACATGTGTTGGGCAGAACATGAAACTTTCTGATAAGTGTCATGAATGCCACACATGTGCTGAACAGAAAGATGACACTTTCTGAAAAGTGTCATGAAAGCTGCAAATTTTCCTTTAAAGAAGGCTTTCAAATCTTTTGCAAGAAATGAGTGTTTACTCAAGTAGGAGCTTCTACAACAACAATACAAGAAGATTTTTGGTCCCCTTAAATGTCCATTTAGGAATGGACTTGGCATCTTTTGTGTTGGCTCACAAAAAATGTCATTAGTTGGTTATGTTTATACACATATCTTTTATGCATGTTTGTGTTTATTTTATGCAATTATTATGTGTGGTTGATAAATTAGTTTTTCACAGGCCAAAATATTTTTGGATAAAACAAACATCACATGGAGTTTGGTTTTCAAAATTGGACATAAGATGTAGCAAGTTATTATTTTAAAAATAAAACCCGGTTTTATAAAATTGTTAATAACGGAAAATTTTGAAATATACTCAATTATAAGTTTTAAAATGGTGATTTTTTGTAACTTATACAAACTCCAAATATATAAGTAACAAAATGTAGTTTTATTAAAGATATAAAAGGTTCAAATGCACTCAAACTTAATACCGGTTATTAAAATTCAATTGCGTCAAATTATATAAAACTAGCTTTTTATATAGAACCCTTTAAAAGTGATTTTCTTTTGAAAATTGATACCATAGTTTATTATATGCATGTAATAACCATGATATCATATGTTTTTAAACTAGAATTATAAAACATATAAAAGACCCTTTTTACAAACCTCAAATCTATGCAATCATTTTAAAGAACACTTACACATCTCTTGTATGCACTAGTGGGATAAAGGATACCTAACCGCCTAGTGTTATCTTTTGATGGTCAAGGTGTGTTCGCGATTTCTATAACCAAGTTATAGACCGATTACACAAGTTTTTCAAATTGGATGATTTGATCGGATATCTTTTGTGATAAAGGATACCTAAGCAAGAGAGTTCTGATGCATAGATGATATCAAACATGTCTATTTAAATTTGTTATTACCGATCCCATAAATCTAGGAATTATATAGTAAGATATAATTGATAATTGATATATATCATGTTGAATTCAAATGGATGGGATAAAGGATTCCTAACCATTTATTTGTTTTGCAACTTGGATCCTAGACTTTGATAATTATTGTTTTTGGAAACTAAAAGGGTATTAATTATTGAAGATTAAATATTGAAAATACTAAATGAATTTTGTTAAAATTTTTTAGTTAAATAATCCATTCTCATTATCATGAATTGTCATTTTATTTAATGACTTAATGAAACAATAACATTCAATAGATACTACTTCAGTGAATGGGTTCATGTCTTAAGAGACAATCTCATGAGAGATATGAAATTGTATACACTTAAAGGTCCTAGTCCTAAACTATTTGCTTTGAGAAATAAACCTGAACATGACACGTAGTAAAGACATCACTGTGATGCTAAATATGCTTCTAACATCAAGCTAAGAATAGTTATTCATGACTTCTAGGAAGTCTTGGATAATTTAAACATATATCTGATGATATAAGAGGTCAAGCAATATTCCAATAAATAAAATAATATTTTATTTAAAGCTAGTTTAAACATTGGAATAATATAAGACTAAAACAGTCACCTAGTGTGATCCACGAGGCCCATCTTTTATGGACTGAACACCTTTACGCCCAAGAAATCTACTAAAGCCCACATAGATGGATCTCGTTTCTTTTGTGAAGAAACTGGACACTGGAAGAGTATTTACTCCTCTTATTTGGAAAGAAAGTCTGGAAGAGACTAAGGTGCTGTTTGATTTTCTGAAGCAAAAATTCATAAAATCTGCGGACCACCTCTACAACCCTCTGCAGTAGAAGAGGTGGACCAAACGGCTGCAGACTATAATAAGAAGCGTGTTTGTTTTTTTAACATCTGCATACTGCTGCAGATATTAAAAAATTAAAATAAACTAATTTTATAAACCGAAAATAACTTTTTAATACGTAAAAGTTAATATTGTATAACATATCGCTAAAAATTAATGATATTTCAGTAAAAAAGAATGATATTTCAACAAAAAATAAAGATATTTTAGTAAAAAATAATGATATTTCATCAAGAAATTATCATTATTGAAAATAAAAAAACGAAAAATAAATTCAATAAGAATAAACGAAAAACAAAACGAAAAAAAATGTGAAATAAAATTTTAATAACACATAATCAAAATTTCAGCAATAAAAAAAGAAGAAGAAGAGGTTGGAAGAGGTAGTACAAGTGATGCGCCAAACAGAGCACACACAGAGGTTTTAGAATTAGAAGACTTCTAAAAAACAAACATCTGCGAGATGAAAAGTGTTGCGCGCGTGCTGCGCTGCGCAGCAATAAAAGGTTTGAAGAGGTTTTTTCCAAAAAACAAACAACACCTAATACTTCTAGTATCTACCAAATAGAACTAATAATTTTCATATAACACTTAAGTACTTGGTACTTAATGTTGGATAAGGTGTCTAAGTCCATAACTATTTCTGGTATGTAGTTGACCAGGTTGGCATGGTCCATTTGGGTTGCATGGCATCATGACACCTGGCTAGACAAAATGAGAAAAGGACACTTATGATTTATTAATATATTATAAGTTCTAATATATTAATAATATTATTTAATTAGTATTGATCAAGATTTAATTTGGTGATCAAAAAAAGACTAGTTAAATATATGGGGTTGATTATGTAAATCATCCATTTTGATATAGGGGGCTAATGATCCGTGGTTGACTGAATTGGGCTAAAACCCATAGGATGCTCCATGGAGGTTAAAACCCATGGATCATGGAGGAAATGAAAATCCATGTCAATTAGGGTTTACATGGTGTAACCCTACTTGTGACACAACTATAAAAGGACCCCATGGGCTACCAAAATCGGGACTGTGTGAAGAACAAGAGGGCTAGATGATTTTAAGTGTGTGTGTACTTCTCTTAAAGTTATTCTAAGAGTTGTGGTGTTGTGTGAAACACTTGAGGCATAACATTTGGGGTGCTAAGCTCACAAAGTTCTTAAGGAATCCAAGTAACAAGAAATGTAAGTTCTTCTACTAGCTTTTATGTTTCATGTTCCCCATGCCATGCTAGTTAGGTTAAGAACCTTGAAAAAAATCAAATTTGCATGTATCTTAATAAAACATAGATCCAAGGTTTCTAGGGTTGCATTTACACCTTAGTAGTGTTAGAATGCTCAAAACCCTTCAGTGGTATTAGAGCTTACGCTTGTTTTCTTGATACTTGATGCAAATTGTTAAAGAAAGTCAAAATTTTTGCATTCTGCTAAGTGAACTCGCCTAGTCCATGGGGGGACTCGACGAGTCCATGCATATATTCATCATACTCGTCGACTAGGTTCTTGCACTCGACGAGTAGGAGGCCAAGAGTGCAGTTTTTCGAGTTTTGCTGCTGGAAATGGACTAGAATCATTACCCTAAACTGTTTTAGACTTATAAAACCTGTTTTTGATGTGGTAATGATTATGCTAATCCATTTTCAATGGTTATTATCAAAATTTCAAGTTTTATATATGGTTTTATGATTCTTGAAATTGTTGATATGAATGTTCATACACTTATGAGTTTGGTAGATCATAGGAATTATTTACAAATTGTTTGTTAGTTTAATTCTTGATCTAAATGTTTTTAATGGAATCCATAATTTTTCCTAAAGTTATGGATTACCAAAAGTCTTTCTTTTAAAGTCCATTAAAGAACACATAGGTTACATAAAATGAAGAGTCTTCATTTTAATAAACCATTAACTCATAAGTTATGAAGTTGAAAAGTTTTGAATAGTTACAAAACTTTCCCTCAAGTTTTGGAACATGTAAAGTCACTTTAGAAAACTTTACTTCTAACCTCTAGAATTTTAAAAAGTTAAAATTCAACCCTTATACTTTATAATATTATAAGTTAATAATATATATATATATATATATATATATATATATATATATATATATATATATATATAAGAACAAGTCATTTTACCATTAGTAGGCCTCATTCACGAAGCCGGTCTATAAGGGGGCTATAAGGTTGTTGCCTATAAAATGGTAGCTTAATGGGTGTCCACTCTCACCCACCGCTTCCTTGACTGGTGGAGGGTCGTTAGCCAAATGGGTAACACAATGACTTCAATTCTCATTAAAAGTATAATGATTATAAAGTAACTAAATGTTTTATAAATTCACATTCTTAGTTACTTTAGGAAAATGTGAATTTGGTGCTAACCCATGAAATTACACTTTGCACCTGGCTTAAGTTGTTAGTAGAGCGTGTGTGGTTAACCGACACATTAACTTGGATTTAACAAGGTTGGCAAAGGGTGGCTTAAGGTTTATCATAGATCGGTGTAGCGCATGTGGTTAACCGGCACATCGATTAGGTGATAAACATTAAGAGTACCAAGTAATTTGCATGGTTATTCACACCTTGTTTTGTGATCCTCGGCATCCCAGTCACAAAACTTGAAGGGCACAATCAAGAATGAAACATGCCATTGAAAAGTTCAATGAATATCAAAAGAATATAGGAGTTTCAAAACCAATTAAAACCTAATAATACATTTCGTTTTCATGGTGTAAATTGGTGAATTGTCATTAACCTACCTTCAAATATTTTATAGCTCGGATTACGACATCCCTCTTCTAAGTTATAAAATATTGTGTTGGGTACTAGCCTTAATATTACATTTGGGTGTCTTATTAAGGACTATCTTTATATCTAATCTAAACTTGTCTTTCTTCTTTTAAGATGTCTTCCAACAATGCTGCTTCTGGCTCAAACCCTACCGGCTCCTTCTTTCTCATGTACCTTTGTGGGAGAGTCATCTTTGATGGGAATAATTTCAATGATTGGATTAGGAACATAAGGATGGTCACTCGCTATGAGGACAATGAATATGTCCTCGACAAGGAGCTGAAGGATCTTCATGAGTCTAATGCTACTCCCGAGGAGATCGCTGACTTTAGGGCACATGAGAGAAATGCTACCAAAGTGGCATGTATCATGTTGGCCACAATGACAACCGAGCTCCAAAAGTCCTATGAGGACTTTTATCCTTTTGAGATGCACCAGGATTTGATGGACATATATCATCAGAGTGCTCGTCAAGAGCGATATGAAATAGTCTCCTCCATGATAACAACCTGAATGAAGGATGGTGAACCCATCACGGGCCACGTGCAGAAAATGCAAAGGTTTGTGGACCGTCTGCTGAAGTTAAATGTAAACTTCCTTGAGGAGTTGGATATTGATATCATACTGCACTCCTTATGTAACATCCCAAAAATCGAGTCCAAAAATTTCATTTTAAATTAAGTTATTCATAACATAATTTACTAAACATTTCCAATGTTATATCAATTTACAAAAACCATAACAACGTGTCTAAAAACCATATCATCGAAAGTAATAAAACTAGAGTACAATCCCAGAAAAATCCATGCTGAAATCATGTGTGTGATGCGCTGCTACACCGTCGGCTCCTTCCCCTTTGACGAAGAGGTACCTGAAACCCGAACCGAAATTTGTAAGCACAAAGCTTAGTGAGTTCCCCCATCATACCGAGTACCATATAATATCGTCAGTATCTTTCAACTGGTAACTACCATCGGTATCTTTCAACCGGTAACTATCATCGGCACCTTTCAATCGGTAACTACCATCGGTATCATTCAACCGATAACTGGGGACTATTTCACCCCTACCACTAGCATAAAATGGCCATATATAAACATACAGTCGGGCATATCGGGTACTGACCTACCCATTGGTCCTAACGACCTATGCCAGGGAAAAAATATTCCCAACCACTACCACTGACACAACGTTCATATTAGGAAAGCATATCTTATGACCAAGTCACATATCCAAACCAAGATAATTATCACAAAGACAATTACCTACTAAACATCCTTGTTGGTGGGTCGACATTGTGGCCGTACACCCACCCCTACTGGAAGGTAACTCACCTCGATGTCGTGTAGCGTCTGAACTGCCCCCGGCGTGAAGGTCGGCTCCCCTCGACTCCTCAATCCCTACACAACAATCCTCAAGTCATCAAACATAACATATGACCCTAACCAGGGTCAATACCATAACCAGGCAATGTCAACCTTGGTCAAAGTCAACATCCAGTTGACCTGACTCGCCGAGTTGGCCCGCCAACTCGCCGAGTCCACACTCCACTAATCCGATACAATCTCGACTCTGCTCGTCGAGTCTAGCAAGAACTCGACATGATCTTCTTCCTTCAAACTATCATGACTATCTTCATCCAAATCGCCGAGTTCTTCCTTCAACTCAGCGAGTTCATCTCCCTCTTAAGAACATGTCCAGACTATGACTCGCCGAGTTGTAGAACAACTCGTCAAGTCCATCTTCAAAGGTTGGGAGATTGCCTTAGAATCGCCGAGTCTGTTCATACACTCATCGATTCCCATGGTTCTCAGGTCCTTATTCGCGTCTAAACATCTATGGGACTTCCCTCCCTAACAACTGGTCTATTCGCAGAATGGATTTGGTGGTCATTACGCCTCGACTCGTCGAGTCCTAAGAACAACTCGGTTAGTCCATCCTTGACCATTAATATGCAGTCGATTTAAATGGGTTTTAACATATCAAAACCATAGATCTGGCCTCCTAACATCCATTTTATACGTAAAATTCCAAACTTGGTGCACATGCATCGGGTTTTTAGCTCAAAAATCCATAAAAGGTGCTCTACAATGTGCATGGGGCTCTAATGGCCATAGAGTTGGCACCTTTATGCCATGAGACCTCTCCAATAACTCAAATCTAAAAGTAGAACTCCATGAATCACTTCACAAATCTGGAAATGGCTTAGAAAGCCCTAAATGCACCCAAAATCTAAGCCCTAATGATGAACAACCAAAAGAAAGACCAAAACAGGGGGCATTTACCTTGATTAAGCTGAAGATGAAATAAGATCTCTGGATCTACAAGTCCCAACTCGACTTCCCAAGCTTCCCCCTTCCTTCCAAGCTTCACAACCACCCAAAAGCGTCAAAAATGGCCTTAGATCACTCAAAGCGGCTAGGGTTTCGATAAGAGGTGTTGTGGGAGCATAAGGGACAATGGAGGCTGCAATAAGTCGTTTAAATAGGGTGCAAACCCTCGGATTTAGGGTTTTACTCAAACAACACCTACTCACCGAGTCAGTCTCCTGACTCGTCGAGTAGGTCACTTAAAATGCTCGCGGATCACAACCCTACTCGACGAGTTGGGCCTCCAACTCGTCGAGTCCCAGAGAAAAATAAAAAAATGCTTTAAATTAAATGCGTATCGGGAATCAGGTGTTACACCTTACCTTCTTTTTATGATCAATTCCGAATGACCTATCATATGAACAAGGAGGAGGTCACACTCAGCAAAATTCAAGGACTTTTGAAGACCGCTGAAAGTGGTCTTAAAAGTAAATCAATTGTTACGATGCTTACTCCTACCGCCACCCCTGTTCTGGCTATCGGGCAAGGTAGAGGGAAGAAGAGGAAGAGCCCCTCGAAGGGTACCAAGGGAAAGTCTCTTGATGGCTCCTCTTCAAGTAGAACCAAAGGTGGTTCTGTCACTCCTTCTTCCAACCCTAAAAAGGCTGAATGCATCTATTGCAATGAAAAGGCGCACTGGAAGCGAAGCTGCCCAAAGTACTTGCAAGATGTTAAGGATGGGAAAGTAAAACCCAACCGTACATGTATTTACTCTATATTGTCTAATAACTCACCCTATTCTAATTCTTGGGTCCTTGATACATGTTGTGGTGTTCATATATGTTCTGATTTGCAGGCACTAAGAAGAAGTGAGAATGTGGAGCATGGGAAGATAAACTTAATGATGGGGAATAGGAAAGCTTCACCTATCACCAGGATTGGAGTTTATTCTTTGTTGCTAAGTAGTGGGTTAACATTAGATTTGAATAAATGTTGTTACTCGTCTGAAATGGTGAGAAATATTATTTCCTTTCACGGTTTGTACAAACAAGGATTTACTTTTTCATTTGATAATGAAGTTGGTGGTATTAATGGTTTCTATAATAATGTTCTTTATTTTAAAGCATTACCTTGTGATGGTGTATGTGAAACTGTGTCGGTTGTGGATAACCTAGGAAATAATGTGTTGTGTATTGATTCTTCCACTAGCTTGGATAAAGCATCATTATGGCATTGTCATCTTGGACACGTTAACAAGAAACACATAGACCAACTCCAAAAGGATGGAGTCTTGGAGTCATTTGACTTGAAGTCAGATGATAGTTGTGAGTCTTGTTTACTTGGAAAAATGACAAAGTCACCCTTCACTGGTACTTGTGCTAGGGGTGAAGGTTTGTTGGATCTTATACACACAGATGTGTGTGGACCCTTCAGAATTGACACAAGGGATGCTAAACGCTTTTATATGACTTTTATTGATGATTATAGTAGATATGGTTATGTCTACTTAATCAAGCATAAGTCAGAAACCTTTGAAAAGTTCAAAGAGTTTAAACAAGAAGTGGAGAATCATCTGGGTAGGAACATTAAGATGCTTCGATATGATCGAGAGGGTGAGTATCTTAGAACAGAGTTCCTTGACTTTCTTAAGGAATGTAGGATTGTCTCAAAATTGACAACTCCCAGAACACCACAACTTAATGGTGTGTCTGAGAGGCGTAATCGAACCTTGTTGGACATGGTTCGTTCCATGATGAGTCGAGCTTCGCTACCAATCTCATTTTGGGGGTATGCCTTAGAGACTACCGCCCATATTCTTAATCTAGTCCCTTCCTAAAAGGTTGCCAAAACACCTCACGAGATGTGGTCTGGGAAATTTCCCAATTTGGACCACATCAAGATTTGGGGTTGTGAGGCTTTCGTTAGGCGTGAGACTCACGATAAGCTCGAACCTCAGAGTGAGCAGTGTATTTTCATCGGCTACCCACAAAAATCCTTTGGTTACCTCTTCTATAGACCCAGTGATAATGTGGTATTTGTAGCAAGGAGAGGAGTCCTGAGAGAGAGAGAGAGAGTTCATAAGCCAAGGAAACAGTGGGAGGCAAATTGACCTTGAAGAAATTCAAGAGTCAAGTGTGATGGGTTTTGAGCATTCTAACACTTCCTAAGTGTACATGCAACCCTAATAACCTTGGATATATGTTTGTCTAATTATCATGCAAAGTTGATTTCCAAGGTTATGTTCCTATCTAGCATACATGGGGAACAATTTTCTTTGAATGAAAGATAGAACTACATACCTTGTTGTTGAAAGTGTTCCTTAAAACCTTGTGAGCCTAGCACCTCAAGTGTGATGCCTCAAATGCTTCACACAACACCAAATGCAATGAAAAAACTTGAGAGAACACTCTAACACTTGCAAAATCGGCCAAGCCCTCTTCTTCTAGTTAGTGTAGCCGATTTTGGGGTGAAACACATTGCTTATAGAGTGTGTTGCATTAGGTAAACCCTAATGTAACATGACTCTTCATTTCTTGATCCATGGGTTAACTCCATGGAGCATCCATGGAGCATCCTATGGGTGGAACCCAACTTTACAATCCATGGAGCCTCTTAGCCCACTATATAAGATATGAAAGATTTACATAATCTACCCATATATCTAATTAGTTATCTTTTGATTACTTAATTAATTCTTGATTAAAACTAATTAAATAATATTATTAATATATTAGAACTTATAATATATTAATAAACCATAAGTGTTATTTCTCTCATTTAGTTTATTCCATTGCATGATGCGATGCAACCCAAATGGACCATGCCGGGTCGGGTCAAGTACATACCAGAAATAGTTATGGACTTAGACACCTTATCCAACAGTCTCCCACTTGGATAAGTCTAATAACTATAACTGTAATACTTCAGGAACTGATCAGCAATCGTAGCTCTTTCAAGGTTTCTCGGAACTGAGAAAATATTGATACGCCAATTAAGATAAGTGATCACATAATCCTCTGTTCTAGATATCAGCCGGACAAATACATGGAACAATGTCTTACTTATTGTCCAGCAGTTTGTTTCCCGATTTCTGATTTGTTTGACAAAGAACTTAATTGAACACATCAAATTAGTTCTGACCGGGCCCGATACATAGGTCAAAACAAAATCATCGAGGGGCCCATATATCAGCTTCTAATCCAAGAAGGAACATATAAACTTCGACTCATATGTTTGTTCTACTACTCATTGAATTATACACAAAAGCACGTTTTATAACATCGAGTTACCAATGCGTTTACGTACAATCAATGCATAACCAACTCATAAGTAACAAATCATATCTCTAGGTTTGAAGAATTATGTGATATTACCGTCTCACGATCACTCGAGATACAATGCATGAAAGGAAATAATGTTTCTTGCCATTTCTAGCAAATAACAACATTTATTCAAATCTAAACTAAAACCCACTACTTAGCGATAAAGTATAAACTCCAATCTTGGTGACAGGTGAAGCTTTCCTGTTTCCCATGATCAAGTTTATTCTTCCTTGCTCCACATTCTCACTTCTTCTTAGTCCCTGCAAATCAGAATAGATATGAATACCACAACTGGTATCAAGGACCCATGAGTTAGAATGGGGTGAGTTATTAGATAAGATAGTGTAAATACCTGCATGGTTGG
Source organism: Lactuca sativa (assembly GCF_002870075.4). Lineage (NCBI taxonomy): Eukaryota > Viridiplantae > Streptophyta > Magnoliopsida > Asterales > Asteraceae > Lactuca > Lactuca sativa. The sequence goes on from NC_056626.2 coordinate 128,338,629, forward strand.
GTTTAACTTTCCCATCCTTCACATCTTGCTGGTACTTTGGGCAGTTCCGCTTCCAATGTGCCTTTTCATGGCAATAGAAGCATTCAGCCTCTTTTGGGTCAGAAGAAGGAGTGACGAAACCTTTCTTGGTTCCACTTGAAGAAGAGCCATCAAGGGTCCTAGCCTTGGTACCCTTCGAAGAACTCTTTCTCTTCTTCCCTCGTCCTTTCCCGATTGCCAAGACAGGGGGCGAAGTTGGTAGGAGTAGGAGTAGTAACAACCGCCTTACCCTTAAGACCACTTTCCACGGTCTTTAAGGGTCTTGAAGTTTGCTGATAGTGACCTCTTCCTTGTTCATGTGATATTTCATGCGGAATTGATCATAGCACGATGGTAAGGAGTGCAAAATGATATCTATTGCAAGCTCCTCGGAGAAGTTCACATTGAGCTTCAGCAACCGGTCCACAAATCTTTGCATTTTCTGCATGTGGCCCGTGATGGGTTCACCATCCTTCATTCGGGTTGTTATCGTGGAGGAGATGATTTCATACCTCTCTTGTCTTGCACTTTGATGGTATCTTTCCATCAAATCTTGGTGCATTTCAAAAGGGTAGAAGTCCTCGTAGGAGTTTTGGAGATCGGCTGTCATAGTAGCCATCATGATGCATGCCACCTTGGTGGCATCCCTTTCATGTGCCCTAAAGTCAGCGATCTCTTGAGGAGTAGCAATTGTTTCATCAATCTCCTTAAGCTCCTTATCGAGAAAATATTCTTTGTCCTCGTAGCGGGTAATCATTCGGATGTTTCTGATCCATTCATTAAATTTGGACCCATCAAAAGTGACTTTCCCACACAAGTTTATTAGAGAAAAGGAGCCATTAGGATTAGAGCCAGAAGCAGCAGTGTTTGCACACATCTGAAAAGAAGAAAAAGTTTAGTTTAGATATTGATATAGTCCTTAATAAAACACCCAAATGTAGTATTAAGGCTAGGAACCAATCACAATATATTATACTTAGAAGAGGTATGCCGTAATCTAAGTAATAACATATTTGAAAGGTAGGTGAATGACGATTCACCAATTTCCACCATGAAAAACGAAATATTGATATTAGGTTTTTAATTGGTTCTTAGAAATTCCTAGATTCTTTGAGATTCATTGAACTTTTCAATGGAATGTTTCAATCTTGAGTGTGCCCTCCAAGTTTTGTGACTGGGATGCCGAGGATCACAAAATGAGGTGTGAAGTAACCATGCAAATCACTTGGTACCCTTAAAGTATTACCCCTCAATCGATGTGCCGGTTAACCATACACGCTCCATCGATACTATGATAAACATTAAGTCACCTTTTACCTACCTTGTTAAGTTCAAGTTTGTGTGCCGGTTAACCACACACGCTCCACTAGCGACTGAAACAAAGTGTAAAGTGTAATTTCATGGATTAGCACCTTATTCACATTTTTCCTAAAGTAACTAAGATTGAGAATTTAATAAAAGCATTTAGTTACTTTAATATATTCGTCATACTTTTAATGAGAATTTATAAGTCCTTGTCCTACCCGTTCGGCTAACGACCCTCCACCGATCAAGGAAGCGGTGGGTGAGAGTGGACACCCATTAAGTTGCCATTTTATAGGCAACAACCTTATACCCCCCTTATAGACCGGCTTCGTGAATGAAGCGTACTAGCGGTAAGACGACTTTATCTTATACATATATATATACACACACACACACACACACACATATATATATATATATATATATATATATATATATATATATATATATATATATATTAACTTATAATATTATAAAGTATAAGGGTTGAATTTTAACTTTTAAAATTCTAAGGGTTGGAACTAAAGTTTTAATCAAGACTTTACTTGTTCCAAAACTTGATGGCAAGTTTTGTAAACTTTCAAAACTTTTCATTTCTTGTAACTTATGAGTTAATAGAGTATTAAAAATGAAGACTCTTCATTTTTTATAACCCATGTGTTCTTTTAATGGCTTTTAACAAAGTGACTTTTGGTTTTCCATAACTTGAGGACAGGTTATGGACTCCATTAAAACACATAATGATCATGAATTAATCTACCACATAGGTTACAAACAATTCCTATGATCATCTAAACATCATAAGAACAAGAACATGAATATGAACACTTTCAAGAATCAAAAATTACACTTAAAAACTTGTTATTTTGATAATTGTCATTGTAAATGGATTAGCATAAACATTACACCATCTAAAACATGTTTTCAAGTACCAAAACAATTTAGGGTAATGTTTCTTGTCCATTTCCAGCAACAAAAGTCAAAATTCTTAATACTGCAGCCTCTATTCGTCGAGTGCAAGAACAAACTCGACGAGTAGCTTGCATTTGGTCATGAAATCGTCGAGTTCCCCCATGGATTCGGCGAGTTCATACGAGCAGAAAGCAGAAAATCGAATTTTTAAGCAGTTTGCACAAATAATCAACAAACAAGCCTAGGCTCTGATACCACTGATGGGTTTTGAGCATTCTAACACTTCCTAAGTGGACATGCAAGCCTAATAACCTTGGATCTATGTTTGTCTAATTATCATGCAAAGTTGATTTCCAAGGTTATGTTCCTATCTAGCATACATGGGGAACAACTTTCTTTGAATGAAAGATAGAACTACATACCTTGTTGTTGAAAGTGTTCCTTAAAACCTTGTGAGCCTAGCACCTCAAGTGTGATGCCTCAAATGCTTCACACAACACCAAATGCAATGAAAAAACTTGAGAGAACACTCTAACACTTGCAACATCGGCCAAGCCCTCTTCTTCTAGTTAGTGTAGCCGATTTTGGGGTGAAACACATTGCTTATAGAGTGTGTTGCATTAGGTAAACCCTAATGTAACATGACTCTTCATTTCTTGATCCATGGGTTAACTCCATGGAGCATCCTATGGGTGGAACCCAACTTGACAATCCATGGAGCCTCTTAGCCCACTATATAAGATATGGAAGATTTACATAATCTACCCATATATCTAATTAGTTATCTTTTGATCACTCAATTAATTCTTGATCAAAACTAATTAAATAATATTATTAATATATTATAACTTATAATATATTAATAAACCATAAGTATTATTTCTCTCATTTAGTTTATTCAATTGCATGATGCCATGCAACCCAAATGGACCATGCCGGGTCGGGTCAAGTACATACCAGAAATAGTTATGGACTCAGACACCTTATCCAACAAAGTGGTGAGGGAACCTCAAACCCTAGCAATCAACCTGAGGAGGAAACTCCTGTTGATCCAACCGACGAGTCTGTACCTCTGAGGCGTTCCACGAGAGTTAGGAATGCACTTGAGCATTACTATGGTTTCCATATTACTGTGGAAGGTGATACACTTATCAGTGATAGTACAATTGTATGTTTGGATGAACCTAACAACTGCACGGAAGCCATGTCAGGCCCCATGTCTGCTAAATGGAAAGAGGGTAAGGACAGTGAGATACAGTCCATGTATGACAATCAAGTTTGGAACTTGGTTGACAATGTACCAGGTTGTAAGATAGTCGGGTGCAAATGAATCTTCAAGAAGAAGACCAACATGGATGGTAATGTGCACACTTATAAGGCGCGACTGTTTGCAAAGGGATTTCTCAAACTCTGGGAGTTGACTATGATGAGACCTTTTCACAAGTAGCGAAGATTAAGTCTATTAGGGTTATGCTAGCCATTGCTGTATTTCATGACTATGAAATATGGCAAATAGATGTCAAAACCGCTTTCCTTAATGGAAAGTTGGCTGAGGATGTTTACATGAGTCATCCAGAGGGTTTTGTCAGCGCAGAGTACCCTAATGGAGTGTGTAAGCTTGAGAAATCCATCTATGGATTGAAAACAGCACCTCGCAGATGGAATCTTTGTTTCGATGAGAAAGTCAAAGAGTTTGGTTTTTCGAGGAGCGAAGATGAGTCGTGTGTATATGTCAAGGCTAGTGGGTGTATAGTTAGCTTGTTGGTACTGTATGTGGATGACATACTACTCATAGGAAATGACATCCCAATTCTGCAGGAAGTGAAGTCCTGGCTTGGGAAGTGTTTCTCTATGAAGTACCTTGGAGAAGCTGCCTATATCCTAGGGATAAGGATTTTGAGAGACAGGAGTAAGAGACTAATTGGACTTAGTCAGAGTACCTACTTGGATAAGGTGCTGAATAGGTTCAGCATGCAGGATTCCAAGAAAGGAGAGTTACCGATCCAGAGCAATGCCAAACTGAGTAAGACTCAGAGCCCGAGTACCGAGGCTGAGATAACTGAGATGAGTCGAGTACCGTATGCTTTTTTTGTAGGCATGATCATGTATGCTATGACTTGTACTCGTCCTGATGTGGCCTTTGCTTTGAGCATTGTCAGCAGATATCAGGGGAACCCTGGCAATGCTCAATGGACTGTGGTAAAGAACATTCTCAGTTACCAGCGGAGGACTAAGGGCTGGGTCCTTACCCTTGGTGGGAATGATGACTTGAGAGTAGTAGGGTATGGTGATGCTAGCTTCCAGACTGATCGGGATAATTTCCGCTCTCAGTCAGATAACTTTTGAAATTTGTAAAGTGTAATTAACATTTGATGATAAATAAACGTTATTGTTTATTTATAAGTAAAGTGTTGCTATCTTCTGTCAATCGTTTACTATCATTTCATTTTTGCATGTTTTGACTTCTAGAATAATTATGTTATGGTATATCATATTATTCAAACCATCCACAGTCAATCATACTTTGGAAGTAGGTAATGAGGCAAGACTGTCATGAAGGGTCTGCAGTTTGTCTGGGACAAAGGGACTGCAGTGTTCATGAGTACTCCTAGAATAGCGATTCGAGTATTGGATTCAACCGACGCTCACTTGTATCACTTCAATTGAATTTATCTCGAGTGACCGTGAGACGGTAATATCATATAAGTCTTCAAACCTAGAGATATTAATTGTTGACTATGATTTGGTTATACATTGATTGTACGAAAATGCATTGGTAACTCGATGTTATAAAACGTACCTTTGTGTATGATTCAACATGTAGTAGAACAAGCATATGAGTCGATGTTTATCTGTTCCTTTTAGTCCTTGGAGGATTAGAAGCGATATCTGGGCCCTTCGATGATTTTGTTTTGACCTATGTACCAGGCCTGGTCAGAATCAAATTGATGTGTTCAGTTTAGTTCTATGTCAAACAAATCGGAAATCGGGAAACAAACTGCTGGACAATAAGTACGACATTGTTCCATGTATTTCTCTAGCTGATATCTTGAGAGCAGAGGATTATATGATCACTTATCTTAAATGGCACATCATCTTAGTTCCGCGAGACTTGGAAAGAGCTACGATTGCTGATCGGTTCCTGAAGTCATACTTGCAGTTATAGTTATTAGACTTATCCAAGTGGGAGACTGTTGGATAAGGTGTCTAAGTCCATAACTATTTCTGGTGTGTACTTGACTCGGTTGGCACGGTCCATTTGGGTTGCATGGCATCATGACACTTGGATAGACAAAATGAGAAAAGGACACTTATGGTTCATTTATATATTATAAATTCTAATATATTAATAATATTATTTAATTAGTATTGATCAAGAATTAATTTGGAATTAATTTGGTGATAAAAAAGAGACTAGTTAAATATATGGGGTTGATTGTGTAAATCATCCATTCTGATATAGTGGGCTAATGATCCATGGTTTATTGAATTGGGCTAAAACCCATAGGGTGCTCCATGGATGGTCCATGGAGGTTAAAACCCTTGGATCATGGAGGAAATGAAAATCCATGTAAATTAGGGTTAAATGGTGTAACCCTACTTGTGACACAACTATAAAAGGATCTCATGGGCTACCAAAATCGGTACTATGTGAAGAACAAGAGGGCTAGCCGATTTTAAGTATGTGTGTACTTCTCTCAAAGTTATTCCAAGAGTTGTGGTTTTGTGTAAAACACTTGAGGCATCACATTTGGGGTGCTAGGCTCACAAAGTTCATAAGGAATCCAAGCAACAAGAAAGGTAAGTTCTTTTACTAGCTTTTACGTTTCATGTTCCCCATGCCATGCTAGTTAGGTTAAGAACCTTGGAAAAATCAAATTTGCATGTATCTTAGTAAAACATAGATCCAAGGTTTCTAGGGTTGCATGTACACCTTAGGAGTGTTAGAATGCTCAAAACCCTTCACTTAAATGTTAATCTAATATTTGTAAATGGCTTGCAAATATTTACTGAAGAGTAACGAAGCTGAGCACAACCAAGTTGGAACTACACTCTCGGAGTTTAGTTTATTATTTATGCTTAGAACATAAAGTACTTGTAATATAAAACAATACTTGTTTTTTTGGAACAATGTATGTTTTAATTTAGCATGTCTAAATTTATGTCTCGGTTATTTTATTCAAATGTTTGATAATTTACTCAATCGTTTTTCATAACGATAATATTCATATTCTGAAATGATTAACTTCTATTTATGAGACTAGATCTCTTAATAGAATTATAAAGTAAATATCAACATTTTATAAATAAAATCAAGTTCTATATATAAGCACTTTTGACTTAAACTTGTTTTTAAATCACACTCATCTTTGACATTGTTATCTTTATTATATAAATGACATTCACATATTCCAACTTCAAGAAAGGGATCTTTGAAGGCAAATAATGTAGTTTATTTGACATATGTAAATATCATTTATATATAAAGGATTCCTAATGATATTTTCTCTAAGTAGTAGAGAAAATAATTATTAAGGAACTATACACGTTGGTGTATGACTTCCTTTCTAATGAATGTATGAGATTAAGCACAAGATACAAAATCAACTTTATTAACAACTATAGTAGTTTTAATTATATTTTACGTGGTAAAACATAATTGTGAAATCTTTGTTGAAGGTTTCAAGAGTTGAGATACAAACCGGTAAGAACCATCTAAGACCTTAATTTTAATAATGAATGAATTAAATCTTACTTGGTATGATTTAGTTTCTAATCGGTAGAAATATCCTCCTTTTATTTCCTTGGGATAACAGATATAGCACTCTTAATTGTACCTTGAGTAAAAACACCAACTAATAAGTAGATTAAACACTTTATACGACTTAGTATGGAAAGGCTCCATCCTCATCTTACTTAATGTTTTATGGATTTGAAGTCGATGTTGGACTAAAGCTTCTAAACCCAAAATCTACTAAATACATATTTGTGTAATACTCTAAATGTGGCTTAGATTATCATATGCATACCCACTAAGAATAATTTTTTTTTATTCTTGTGAAAGCTAAGTTAGTAGAAAGTTGTTGGAACCTAAAATTGAACCTCTAGCAATCCTAAGTCAAGGTGATTATTCCAAAGTCAGTGCCAAGTTCCGAAGTGAAGAGCAGTTCGGAAGCTATCCGGACATGGAGAGAAGTTGATTAGAAGCTCGGGAGTGAAGACATTCCGGAATGGACTTCATGTCCGGAATGTGTGGTGATCCGGAGAAGATGTTTTGTCTCTTTCTACATTAATTACTTTTGTCTCATAGCATGATTAGGCATTTCATAGGACTTAGTATGTTATTCAACTTGGACAATCAGAATGTAAGAGTTGTTCCTTTTATCCAGTCATATGTATGTTTAGTGGTTTGTATTATGTTTCACTTACTCCTATTTAAAAGAGCTTTCAAAGCAATACTATGTGACAGATCATTCACTCAACTTTTGGCATTTACTAAGTTATTACAAATTTCTTTCAAACATTCTTCTTGTTCTTCATTTATTAGCTTTACCTTGATCATTTATTCTTATTCTTCATTTATGACTTGATCATTTGTTGAATATATTAACTAAGACTTGACTGATCTTTCCAGGCTTGACTAGAACATTTATTAGCAAGCAGACATTGATCTTAAGCATTCACTCAAGGTTTGAGTTCTCAAACCTTGTCCCTGTGCATCGGATCTATTTTGTTGTCTCAATTGGTATCAGAGCTTGAGTGGTTGTCCTTTGAATCCATAAGATCAGATTATAGTTGGTTTGAAATTACCTTGGTATTTCAACCATTTCTGTGATAAGGATAAAAGTTCTTCTATATACCACTTTAGCTTGAAGATATCTTAACTTCAATGGCTGCTTCTAATCCTCAGCAAATGATTTCAATGCAAATCGCAAATATTGTGGGTGGCCCTACACGTGCCCCATTACTAGTTGTGGAAGAATATGATCACTTGAAAGTTAGAATGGAAAGATTTTTACTGGCCAAAGATAAAGGTGAAGAAATATGGAGATCCGTCAAAGAAGGTCCTCATGTTCCTGTGAGAATAGTTATGAGAGATGCTGCTGCTCAGCTTATGGGTCAAGATGAAACTCGTCTAACTCCTCTAACCGCAAATGATATTGAGAAGCTGCATGTTGATCAAGTTGCTTTCTCAGAAATGGTGTTTGGTGTTCCTCCTTCACTCTTCGAGCACATCAAATTATGCAAATAAGCCAAAGAGATTTGGGACACACTTCAGGACCTGATTGAAGGTTCAGAAAATATGAAAGACAAGCGCCTCACCTCAGTTGTCAATGATTTTGATACCTTCACTACCACTCCTGGTGAATCAGTGGCCTCAGCCTCAAACCGTTACCGAATCGTGGTCAACAATATGACTACTCATGGGATTGTCCGAACCACTTTGGAGTACAATCTCAAATTCATAAACAGTCTCGACAAAGGATGGGGAAATGTGAAATCTTGTCTCCAAAGCAATGGTTCATTGAAAAAGTTAAAGCTCTATAAACTGTTTGATGAACTTCAACGACACGAGTCTAATGTTGCTCAAACCATAAGGGAACTCTCTGGAGGTCCTCTTTCTCTTGTCAGTTCTTTCGAACCAACCATTCCGAACTTGTCTACTTCAGATCCTTTCAAACCCATTGTTCCATCTGTTCAATCTTCCGCACCCATCTTACCTACACAAAATTATACTGCTGATGATTCCGAAGCTATGGACACTGAATTCCGGTTCCAGCAGGAGTTTGCTCTACTCTACATGAAATACAAATGTCCTTTCAATCCCTCTTACAAACCATACTAAAACCGATTCCATGCTCCTCACCATAACAATCCTCAACTACACACAGCTCTGAAACCTAAACCAACTTCGGAAAATCCTCCCGCTTACAAACCAAACATCACTAACCCAAACTCTACTCCGGAACCACCTCAGAGTTCCAAATCGGACAAACCAAAAATTGTGTTTCATATGTGACAACCGTCAATTTCTGGTCAAGTCAACAAGTCAAACCGGTCAACTCAATTAACCCTTGTGTATTAGGGTTTACATCGTGTTTACTATTGTACAACACACTATCTTTAGGCAAAGTATCACTTTGAGTCTTCACGTTTTCAGAAAATCTAAACCCTAATCAGTATAACTGATGGAACAACTCAATAAAACATTAATACGTGCCCTTTGGGGGTGTATAACACTCAAAATAGGATGTAACTAAGTCTACGGTCTTTGAACTACGAAGAAGAACATTAATAAAGTCCCCCGACAAAGTCTCTCTCAATCTCTCCCATTTTATCTAAATCTCTCCAAGTATGTGAAATCTCTCCCAAATCTCTCCAAGCATGTGAAATCTCTCCCAAATCTCTCCAAGTATGTGAAATATCTCCTAAATCTCTCCAAGCATGTTAAATCTCTCCCAAATCTCTCTATGTACCTTCCTCAGTCGAAAACAACCCAAAACCAAAGGAGAAAACCCTTTTGGTCCGGAACCCTCTTAGTCCGGAACCAGACAATTTCACATCCTCTCTCAGCTTCGGAACTCCTTCACTTCGGAAAGTAGCTCCGGAATGCTTCGCTTCGGACCGGCTCGCATGCGATAGGAAGGCTTCGCCGGAGAGTCTCGCATCTTGGAAGAACAAGTCCCGCTTTGGAAATTCAAGCTGGCTTCGGAACCCTCCGGCCCGGACCTTCGAAATTGAGAAAATGGCTTCGAAATGCCCTAGTTGAATCCAAATTTTTGCTAAGAAGCTTTGGAACTCCCCTAAGCACTCCGGAACCCTCGCAGGTTTGCACCCTTCTCCCGGTTTTCGATCCTTTTTGCGTTTTAAGCCCGTTTTTCATGATTTTAACGTGATATTTTCACCCAAACTCATATTTTGACATATAAGACCCTAAATATTCATAATTTAAACACATTTGAGAGTAATCTTTGTCTAAGAATAATATCTATTAGATAAGATTTTTAGGTGGAGTGTTGACTTTGCCTTAAAGTTATGACACAAGCAACCTCCCATACTCAATCCATGTCACCATTCATGCTTTATGTCACCAATTCCATCATCCCTAGTCTCTTCCTTGTTCCCTCACACCCTTTTTCCAGCAAGTTATCTTGATCAAAGATCTGGGGAAAATCCTTATCACTCCTCCCACCTTACTTACTCTTCACCAAAGAGCAAACTCATTTTTCTCTCACTTTCTCTCTCTAAACTCCAGATTTCAAGGTTGTTCTTGAGCATTTACTCCATTTTTGGTAAGTATCTTCATCCTACATTTGAATACTCTCTACTTCTTCACTCAAATCATGAATCTCTTACACAAATATCGTCATATTTGTGCCTAGAATCTTCGAACCTTCAAGCATATCCCAAGTGTTCTTGACTTGGAAACCTTTCTCTTCAGCATTCATCTAAGGAAATCACTCAAGGTGAGTTCATAACCCTACATTTTCATGTTTCTTCAAGTTTTAGGGGGGGGGGGGGGGAGGGAATACAAGTTAATACACCAAAAACTTAACTAAATTCAAACAACAACTTTCATCAGAATAGTTGAGTCCTATTCACGGACTGTTTTGACCAACTTAGACTTAATAGTTTTCAAAACTCTTTAATATGAAAATATATCAGGTTCATACCTTTAAAATGAATACTTGCACATCTCCATACGATTTTTCTACAATTTATGGCGATTTTTACAAAACTGCCTATCATTTTAGAAACGAATTCGGACTAGTCTGTGAATATGAACATTTTCACACAAGTTAGGGACTTCTAAAAATCATAATAAAAATTATGAATAAACTAGACAAATTTTATAAACTCTCAGAGTTTACGGATTCTGTTTTCAACTTCGTATGATTTTTATATGATTTTTCTAAAGAACTCAAAACGTACCACCAGGAAACACAAAGGTGTTCCTAAGTCAAAATCAAAGTCCAAAGCCCTTGCCTATGTCCCAAAATCTAATCTGGAGCCTAGAAACTCCATTACTCACTAATTTTGTAGTTACTTTGTGCTTCGGAGCAAAAAAGAATGTGGTATATCGATAGTGCTTTCTCCATGCACATGACGAGACAGAAAGACTTTCTGTGAGATCTAAAGCTTTCTCCAAACGTTGGTTACGTGACATATGGCAGCAACTCCAACTCCCAAATTCGTGGTTATGGAATTCTCACCAATGGAAATTTCTCTATCTAAAATGTGGCTTATGTAGCTGATCTGAAAGATAATTTGATAAGTGTTGCTCAACTCACTGAATCAAATTGACATGTGGAATTTTGCAAAAAGCACAACTATGTAATGACTGAAGACCAGAAAGAGTGTTTAATTGTCACACCCCGGCTGTCGGCGGAAACACCGGGTAGTGTAACGTCATTTTTCGTATCACAGTTATATAACATACATTGAACAATACTTAAAGAAAATACATACCTTTATTGATGATTGATAGTTACATTATTGTTTTCCTAGTATTTATTACATAATATCCGACTATGCCATACTTCTTAATAAACAGAAAGATAATAGTAAAACTTCTCCTTTTTGAATACGTACCGGCTTTTCAAGTTCCTCAAAACACATGCATTTTAAAATACGTCAACATAAAGTTGGTGAGTCCACAGGTTTTGACTCCATAAAATAATACATTTTTACACATTCAAAAGTATAGTTTTGAAAGTATCATTTTGACTCTCCAGCATTAGGTATAATAGTATACTTATCAAGTAAGTGTTAAACCTAAACATTTCTTAATCTTAAGGTATAAGTAGGGGAAAACTTATACTTAACATTAATACATGTATACGACAAGGTATAATGTTTCTAACAATTTGCTACCATGAGCCTGTAACCGCTGCTATGACATAATACCTCTGATAGAATACACTCATGATTTACCATGAGAAACAAACACACTCATGATTTACCATGAGAAACAACACCGTACGCTTCATCGACGCCAGAATAATAACAAATAAAAGGATAGGTCATCACTTGTTTTTGGTTGACTGTAGCTAACAGTCAAAAGTGGGGTGGTCAACCCGTATACTAATTATACACGACTTCCTCGCTCACACGGGATTAACGGTTACAGTTCATAGGATTTCCGCTAAGATCCCCAATCTTAGTTGATGAATATAATAACTCACGTAGACTTTGATGGCTTCCTATAGCTCTAACAACAAAAGCATCTTCATTTCTAAAACCTTAAGTTACTAGACTATGCTTTTAAACATTACTCCTACCTTCATAATATTTAGGTAGTATAACAGCTATATCTTGAAGTAAAAACCAAGTTTTATCTTGACCTAAAACCAATAATAACAACATATAATGCTTCTAGTTTTATCTTGACATAAAACTAACAATAACAACATATAACATATCTAGTTTTATCTTGACATAAAACTAATAATAACAACATATAACATATCTAGTTTTGTCTTGACATAAAACTAATAATAACAACATATAACATATCTAGTTTTATCTTGACATAAAACTAATAATAACAACATATAACATATCTAGTTTTATCTTGACATAAAAATATTAATAACAACATACTATATAACTTAACATTTAGAACTTTTGAATATTGCTTCGGTATTATATCGCATACAACATATATGTAGAATCCTAAGTATAACTCAAGATCTACATTAGTAAATTAACATACTGATAAGTTAATAATAGTTGTATGTATTCAAAATGTTATATTTAGAACAATCATATCTCGATTATCATAACTATATACTATCATATAGACATAATAATAACATATATACAATAACTAGCATGCATTTTCCCCCGAAATATTAGAAAGTGGGACCGTGAAACTCACCCTAGTAGTGTGATTTTATATTATCTAAGCAAAACGGTCAGCGTGTGAGATCGTCGGGGATGGGGATGCAGAATGGCCTCAACAAAGGAGAGAAAGGGAAGAAGTTTTGGTGTAAGAATGGCTGAAGTTGGATCTGCTATTTATAGTAAGGATTTTGGACTCTCACGTCATGAGTTTCATAAGGCTCACGTCGTGAGTCTTGCATGATCACCCCGTAGACGTGCCATTTGCGTCCCTAGCTTCGGAAGGTGGCCATGTGACTCCTCACATCGTGAAAAACACCTTGTTCACATCGTGAGTTTGGATCCTATCCCTTCGCACCCTCGTCACACTTTCTAGATTCCGAAATGTGGCAAAATGACTCCTCACGTCGTGAATAAACCCTTGTTCACGTCTTGATTTTAGTTAGATTAGGGTTTTTGAAAGCTGAATCTTCGGAAGGCCATAACTTTTGCATATGAACTCCGTTTTTGATTTTTTTTATATGAACACGTAGGTATTTACGAGTACTACAACTCTCTTTATATGAACACGTAGGTATTATAAGTCTATTTTAAATTCCTCTTATTATAGAAATTTATAGTGTTCGGTTTATCATAACTTCTTCATGCGAAGTCAGATTCAGACGTTCTCTATATTTTTAGAATCGTATGGACGTATACTTTGAGTTATATCATAAAGAAAGTTCATATTTATATTAGAATTTATCATGAACTACATAACACTCTTACCACATTACTAGGTTAACATAATCACATTACATGAATGGCATAATCACATGTGATTGACTATGGACCTATTTTGACTAGTGTTACATTCTCCCCCCGTTAGAACAATTTTGTCCCAAAATTTATCTTGTGGATAGGGTTTTTTCAAACACTTGGGGGTATTTTTCTTTCATCTGATCTTCACGTTCCCATGTAAATTCAGGTCCTCGCAAAGAGTTCCATCGAACTTTCACTATGGGAATACGACTTTGCTTTAATCGTTTGACTTCTCGATCCATGATCTTGACAGGTTCTTCTACAAAGATGAGTTTGGTATTGACTTGTATCTCGTCGAGAGGTACCACAAGAGTGTCATCGGATAGACATATTTTGAGATTTGATACGCGAAAAACATCGTGTACATTACTTAGCTCTTGAGGCAACTTGAGTTGGTATGCGACAGAACCAATTCTAGCTAGAATTTCAAAAGGTCCTATATACCGAGGGTTTAGTTTGCCTCGCTTACCGAATCGAATTACACCTTTCCAAGGAGAGACCTTCAGCATAACTCTTTTGACGATCACGTGCAACCTTTAATCGATCCTTAATTTGTACGATCTTTTCAGTTGTCTCGTGGATTATTTCTGGTCTAGTATGTAAGGTATCGCCTGTATGTTCTCTGGCCATCTGCGTATCTTCAACTTCTGCCCAACATACTGGGGAACGACATTTTCATCCATAAAGAGCCTCAAACGGTGCAGCCTTGATGCTGGTGTGATGACTATTGTTGTAGGAAAACTCAATTAACGGTAAATGAGTATCCCATGCATTTCCAAAGTCTATTACACAGGCTTGGAGCATATCTTCTAAAGTCTAAATGGTTCTCTTACTCTGACCATCAGTCTAGACGTATTCCTAAGGATTTTTGTAGAGATTGCCAAAATCGTGAAGTGAATCTACTATCTCGGTTAGAAATAATAGAACTTGGAACTCCATGCAATCTAACAGTTTCCTTAAGATAAACTCTAGTCAACATCTCCATCTTGTCGTTCTCCTTAATTGGTAAGAAATGGGCAGACTTAGTCAATCTATCGACTATTACCCAAATAGTGTCGAACCCACTAGGAGTTTTAGGTAACTTAGTGATGAAGTCCATTGATATCTGCTCCCATTTCCATTCAGGTATTTCCGGTTGTTGAAGTAAACCTGAAGGCTTTTGATGTTCTGCCTTCACTCTAGAACAAGTCAAACATTTGCTCACATAAGTAGCAGTTTCCGCCTTCATGTTTGGCCACCAATAATGTACTTTTATGTCTAAGTACATTTTGTCAGAACCTGGATGCACGGAATATCTGGACTTGTGGGCTTCTTCTAAGACCAAGTCCTTGACTCCACCGAACTTAGGCGTCCAAATTCGGTTCATAAAGTGTCGCGTTCCGTCATCTTTTTGTATAAGTTGGTTTTCCATTCCTCGCAAGGCTTCGTTCTTGATGTTATCTTCTTTTAGAGCCTCAAGTTGAGCTTCTCTAATTTGTGCGGCAAGGTTAGAATGGATAGTTATGGTTAATGCTCGTACCCTACGGGGTTTAATATATTCTTTCCGGCTCAAGGCATCTGCTACCACGTTTGCCTTTCCAGGATGATAACGAATCTCACATTCGTAATCATTCAACAATTCGATCCATCTTCGTTGTCTCATATTAAGATCTTTTTGGTCGAAGATGTGCTGGAGACTCTTGTGGTCGGTAAAAATAGTACACTTAGTACCATATAGGTAATGTCTCCAGATTTTTAGTGCAACAACTATAGCTCCCAATTCAAGATCATGGGTAGTGTAATTATTCTCATGCACCTTAAGTTGTCGTGATCCACAGGCGATAACTTTTCCTCTTTGCATCAACACACATCCCAATCCTTGATTTGATGCGTCGCAGTATAGGACGAAATCTTCTGTCCCCTCTGGAAGGCATAGGATTGGTGCACTACACAAAATTTGCTTCAGTTTTTGAAAATTAGCTTCTTGTTTGTCTTCCCAGTTGAACTTCGTATCCTTCTGGGTTAGTGTTGTAAGCGGCTTGGTTATTTTGGAGAAATTCTCTATGAATCTGCGGTAATAGCCAGCAAGTCCTAGGAATTGAAGCACCTCTGTTGGCGTCTTTGGTGCTTCCCAGTTGCTGATTGCTTCAACTTTGGATGGGTCAACATGAATTTCTTCGTTGCTAACTACATGACCTAAAAATTGTACTTCTCTAATCCAAAATTCACATTTGGAGAATTTAGCGTACAACTTTTATTTTCTTAGTAGTTCCAAGATTATTTGCAGGTGTTGAACATGTTCTTCCTTGGTTCGTGAATATATCAGTATTTAATCAATAAATACGATCACGAATTTATCCAAGTATGGTTTGCAAACACGATTCATGAGATCCATAAACACTGCTGGGGCATTGGCTAATCCAAAAGACATAACTAAGAGCTCATAATGACCATAACGAGTTCTAAATGCTGTTTTTGGAATGTCGTCTTATTGTAATCTGAGTTGATGGTATCCTAATCAAAGATCTCTCTTTGAGTAGTAGCTAGATCCTTGCAGTTGATCGAATAAATCATCAATTCTTGGAAGCGGATAACGATTCTTGATCATTAGCTTGTTCAGCTCCTGATAATCAATACACATTTGAAAGGATCCGTTCTTCTTCTTGACAAGCAAGATTGGTGCTCCCCAAGGTGAAAAACTTGGTCGGATAAAACCTTTGTCAAGAAGTTCTTGTAGTTGACTAGATAATTCTTGCATTTCGGATGGAGCCAACCGATAAGGAGATTTCGCTACTGGTGCTGCTCCTGGAATTAAGTCGATTCGAAACTCGACTTGTCGGAAGGGAGGTATTCTAGGTAGGTCTTCAGGAAATACGTCAGGGAAATCACATACTTGAGGTATGTCCTTGATTTCTTTTATCTTTCTTTTCTTATCTACAATGTGGGCTAAGAATACGCTACATTTCTTATGTAGATATTTCTGTGTCTTGGTACAAGAGATGACTTTGAGGTTTTTCCCAGACTTATCACCATAGATAATTAGGGCTTCGCCGTTTGGTAAGGGTAGTCATATGGCTTTCTCATGACATAGAATTTCAGCGCGGTGTGAAGATAACCAATCCATGCCAATTATGACATCAAAACTACCGATAGGCATTGGCATGAGGTTGACGTGAAAAAGGTAGTTATTAAGAGTTAACAGACAGTTTTCTAGGATTTCATGTGTTTTCTCAGTTTGACCGTTAGTGATTTCTACTTCATAGATTTCTTTTAATATGCTAGACTTATGACTAACAATTTTCTAAATGTCGGAGTTATAAAACTTCGATCTGCTCCAGAGTCGAAGAGTATGCTAGCGTATAAATTATCTATGAGAAATGTACCAGATACAACTGAAGGGTCCTGGATAGCCTCTCTACTTCCGATCACAAATGCCCTGCCACGCTCTATGCCTCCTTGACTCCTTAACTTTGGACATTCTTTCTTGATGTGTCCAATCTCTCCACACTCATAACACTTTCTTTCTTCACCACGACCTGTTCCAATATTTGTTTGCTGATTGACTGTTATAGGTGTTGTGCTCCTGCAGTAACTAGCAGTATGCCCCTTCTTTTTGAATTTCATACAAACAAAATAGTCACCTGGGTGATGACGGTTGCAGTGGTTGCACCATGCAGACTTTGGTTGAGTAGGTATTGCTGTTGTGGCTGCGTAATTGGTTGCCACTTCTTGTCTTTTCTCAGATGATTGTTTGGGATTCTTCTTATTAAACTTGCGCTTGTTTGTTGTAGCTTTGGGAGACTCAGCCTTTGAGACCACTTCTGTTCCTTGGATCTCTGTGAGGGTTAGCTGATGAGCTATCCTCTTGGTGCTGTCATAAGTCGTAGGCTTTGATGCGATCACCATGCCTTTGATTTGTGATGCTAAACCCCAGACATATCGCTCAATCTTTTTATATTTAGGGGTCACAAGTGCTGGACACATTACAACAAGATCATTAAATCTAGCGGTATAAGATTTTATCTCTGAACCCTTCATGGTTAGGGTCCACAGTTCTTGTTCCAGTTTATGTATTTCCTCCCTAGGACAATACTTCTCTACTAGCATCATTTTTAGCTCCTCCCATTTCATGGAATTTGTAGCATCAATTCCTATTGTATTCACATGGATATTCCCCCATGTAAGTGTTGCGGTAGCGAAAGTACATGCTGAAAATCGTACTTTACGATCATCTGGACAAAAGCTTATTTGAAAGATGGTTTCTGTCTTTTCTATCCACCTTGTCAAATTCACTACCCCTTCATTTCCATGAAAGATTTTTGGCCTACAATTCATAAAATCTTTGTAGGTACATGTTCTAGCGGTCCCTACATGGCCTTCATTTATAACTCCATCTCTTGTGACATTAGATAGAGCTGCATCAATTCTTTGAGCTATGATTTCTTCAAGTTGCACTGTACTTATTGAGGGGTTTATTTCTGGCGGTGGTTGTGGTTGTTGTTGTGGTGTTGATGGTCGGTTAGGGTTTAGCCAATTACTCCTTCTAGGCATTTTTTTTTAGTTCTTATTATAAATAATAAGAATTTTTATGAGTTTTGTTGATCATTTAATACACGAGTACTAAATACTCTAGTTATTATTCAAAACGTAAAACATAATAGACAACATAATGATTACTATAACGTATGCTTCATATTATTACCAATGGTTACATTAGTTTATTTAGGTTTATAAGAGAAAAGTTTCTATAAACATTGCAAAATTTGCAAGGTTTTCTACATCCTTGCTATAAACTTTCCTCTTTTCACCTTAACTAGTCTGATTTTCTCTATTTACATAACCACTAGTTGTAGCTTATCTACCAGAAACCTAAGTGATGACCCATCACATCAGTGACATTAACCACTTGCTCTTCAAGTGCTTGAGCTCTCTGCTCAAGACTTCTCGTGCGTTCTTCGTTTCTTGAGGTTTGATTGTAGAGCTCTAACTTTGCAATCGTGGCATCGTGAGTAATCAAGTCATTATAAGCAAAATTTATACAATGATAGACATCCATCACTGATTCCTGATCTCGTGTCCTTTGTCCTTCTAGCCTTCGCACTCTTCCAGAGAGATGAGTAGCCCACCTTCGACAATTTCCATCTTATCTTCAATTTTCACACTTTTCTCAAACAATTGAGATAAATTGTTATCTTCAGAAGAATGTGGGAGATCTGGTCGAGATGACTGACCAGTCTCATACATCTTGGCAGCTTTTTCTTTCGCCACCCATTTATCAACTGTTTGTGCGATCCGTGCAGGTTCATCTTGAACTCTATGACTTCCTAAAGATGTTGCCTTCTGACTCTTCTTAAGCTTTTTCCATATCGGTATAGATTTACATGCAGTGCGTTTCATATTTACTTCTCCTAGAACTTTACGGTAAAGAGTGTTCAGTGGTGGTAGAGATGATGATACCGACTCTGTCTCCTCCATTGATTCACTTTCTTCCATTGGTTTACTCTCTTCCCATTCGTTGGAGGGTAAAGGTGCTCCATCGTCATAAGGTATTGGATGAAAGGTGGTTGGAGTTACAAGATAGTAAGGATCGCCTAACATCATAAGGAATGAAAGTTCCTCTTCTTCATCCGTATCCTCGATGATTATCCATTCTCGTGAATGTGCCATGTCGGATTCCTATACATTTTGGATCTCGAAGAGTTTAGTCTATAAAATATTTCTCCGAAATTAAATATTTCATATAATCTAATCATAATAAAATGTAGTTGCGCACCTACACCTAGTTGTGATAGGATCTATGCACATATAAACTTTAGTTGGAATATTTGATCTAAACCCTTGAGATCAAAAACATTCCGTGTATTAAGGTGTATTCTCATCGCGGGTCTGAGTCTTTATATATGACTCTATATTCTTATTTATTGTATTCACGCTTTTACTATTGTTTGTTACTTCAGGTCTATCTGATAAGGCTCCGGCCAGTCAGGACTGTCAAAAGGGCAGGATCATTTTAGCATATAGCCGTTCTGAAATCCAGCAACCCAAAACGACATGTATATCCTTGTCACCGCTCCCCTAAGTAGTCCTTCAGTAGTATAATTAATAATACTTTTTATTTATAGGCTAAGGGATATACCTAAACCTAATAGAGTAAGTCCTAAACTATAGACGTGCTTTCCTAAGAAAGTACTAGTTCACTATAGTTAATAGCTCTGATACCAATCTGTCACACCCCGACCGTCGGTGGAAACACCGGCTAGTGTAACGTCATTTTTTCGTATCACAGTTATATAACATACATTGAACAGTACTTAAAGAAAATACATACCTTTATTGATGATTGAATGTTACATTATTGTTTTCCTAGTATTTATTACATAATATCCGACTATGCCATACTTCTTAATAAACAGAAAGATAATAGTAAAACTTCTCCTGTTCGAATACATACCAACTTTTCAAGTTCCTGAAAACACATGCATTTTAAAATACGTCAACATAAAGTTGGTGAGTCCACAGGTTTTGACTTCATAAAATAATACATTTTTACACATTCAAAAGTATAGCTTTGAAAGTATCATTTTGACTCTCAAACGTTAGGTATAATAGTATACTTATCAATTAAGTGTTATACCTAAACATTTCTTAATCTTAAGGTATAAGTAGGGGAAAACTTATACTTAACATTAATACTTGTATACGACAAGGTATAATGTTTCTAATAATTTGCTACCATGAGCCTGTAACCGCTGCTATTACATAATACCTCTGATAGAATACACTCATGATTTACCATGAGAAATCACACTCATGATTTACCATGAGAAACAACACCGTACGCTTCATCGACGCCGGAATAATAACAAATAAAAGGATAGGTCATCACTTGTTTTTGGTTGACTGTAGCTAACAGTCACAAGTGGGGTGGTCAGCCCGTATACTAATTATACACGACTTCCTCGCTCACACGGGATTAACGGTTACAGTTCAGAGGATTTCCACTAAGATCCCTAATCTTAGTTGATGAATACAATTACTTACGTAGACTTTGACGGCTTCCTATAGCTCTAACAACAAAAGTATCTTCATGTCTAAAACCTTAAGTTACCAGACTATGCTTTTAAACATTACTCCTAACTTCATAATATTTAGGCAGTATAACTGCTATATCTTGAAGTAAAGACCGGGTTTTATCTTGACCTAAAACTAATAATAACAACATATAACGTTTCTAGTTTTATCTTGACATAAAACTAACAATAACAACATATAACATATCTAGTTTTATCTTGACATAAAACTAATAATAACAACATATAACATATCTAGTTTTATCTTGACATAAAACTAATAATAACAACATATAACATATCTAGTTTTATCTTGACATAAAACTATTAATAACAACATACTATATAACTTAACATTTAGAACTTTCGAATATTACTTCGGTATTATATCGCATACAATATATATGTAGAATCCTAAGTATAACTCAAGATCTACATTAGTAAATTGACATACTGATAAGTTAATAACAGTTGAATGTATTCAAAATGCTATATTTAGAACAATCATATCTCGATTATCATAACTATATACTATCATCTACACATAATAATAACATATATACAATAACTAGCATGCGTTTTCCCACGAAATATTAGAAAGTGGGGCCGTAAAACTCACCCTAGGAGCATGATTTTATGTTATCTAAGCAAAACGGTCAGCGTGCGAGATCGTCGGGGCTCGAGATGTAGAATGGCCTCAGCAAAGGAGATAAAGGGAAGAAGTTTTGGTGTAAGAATGGCTGAAGTCGGACCTGCTATTTATAGTAAGGATTTTGGACTCTCACGTCGTGAGTTTCATAAGGCTCACGTCGTGAGTCTTGTATGATCACCCCGTAGACTTGCCATTTGTGTCCCTAGCTTCGGAAGGTGGCCATGTGACTCCTCATGTCGTGAAAAACAGCTTGTTCACGTCGTGAGTTTGGATCCTATCCCCTCGCAGCCTCGTCATACCTTCTAGATTCCAAAATGTGGCAAAATGACTCCCCATGTCGTGAATAAACCCTTGTTCACGTCGTGAGTTTAGTTAGATTAGGGTTTCTAAAAGCTGAATCTTTGGAAGGCCATAACTTTTGCATACGAACTCCGTTTTTGACGTTCTTTATATGCACACGTAGGTATTTACGAGTAATACAACTATCTTTTAGACTTTAATAGCTAATTATAAGTCTATTTTAAATTCCTCTTATTATAGAGATTTATAGTGTTCGGTTTATCATAACTTCTTCATGAGAAGTCAGATTCAGATGTTCTCTATATTTTTGGAATCGTATGGACGTATACTTTGAATTGTATCGTAAAGAAAGTTCATATTTGTATTAGAATTTATCATGAACTACATAACACTCTTACTACATTACTAGGTTAACATAATCACATTACATGATTGGCATAATCACATGTGATTGTCTATTGACCTTTTTTGAGTAGTGTTACATTAATCAAGTCGCTTCGCAACAAGAACATGTGCCCGCTCGACATCAACTTCATTCGGCAAACCACAACTCTGCCTTCTCACCAAAGTTGTTTCTGACGTCAGTTGGTTATGGCACCGAAGGCTCGCTCATCTAAACTTTCGGTACATGAATGATCTCGTATCCGACGAAATGGTGAGAGGTCTACCACTCCTCAAATTCGAAAATGATCACTTATGTGCTGCATGTGAGTGTAGTAAGCAGTCATAGAAAGGTCATCCAGTCATCATTGAAAAATCAATCTCCGAGCCCTTAGAACTTCTACACATTGATCTATGTGGACCATCAACAGTTGAAAGTTTACATCACAAGAAGTACATTCTTGTGATTGTGGATGATTTCACTAGGTTCACTTGGGTTTTCTTCCTTAGGCTAAAGTCGGAAACAGCCTCCGAGCTTGTAAATTTCATCAAAGGAATAGAAGTTCTTATCAAACTCCCGGTAAGGCGAATCCGAAGTGAGAATGGTTCGGAATTCACAAACTCCACCATTGAAAATTTCCTTGCCGAGAAGGGAATTGACCACAATTTTTTTGCTCCATACACTCAACAAAACGGTGTGGTCGAACGAAGAAATATAACTCTAGTTGAAGCTGCTCGATCAATGCTGAATTTTGCAAATCTTCCTCTTTATCTTTGGGCTGAAGCCGTTTCCACTGCATGCTTCACTCAGAATAGAAGTATCATCAATCGGCGCCTCAACAAAACACCGTATGAAGCCACAAATGGACAGAAGCGAACAATCTCGTTTCTTCATGTTTTTGGATGCATATACTTTATCAAGAATAACCGTGATCACCTTACTAAATTCCCACCCAATGTTGACGAAGCTATTTTCCTTGGATATTCCTCAAAATCAAAGGCTTACCGAGTCCTCAATCGACGTACTCGAGTTATTGAAGAAAGTTTTGACGTTACATTCGATGACAACTTCGTTCGGAATTCTGGCCCAACCTATATTACAACTCACATTATGGAGTCCAATGCTCCTCCGCCAGGATGTCCGAACCCGCACAAAATTCTTGAAGTTGACTTTGAAACTCTCTTTGGACCTTCCGAAATAGCCCCTTATTCAGAATCTCGAACAAGGCCAACTCCCAATCCAATCTCTCCTTCGGAACCCCTGTCTCGCAAAACGTCTCCGGTCCAATCCCAAGCCTCTTTACATTTGATTCCGAATCATTCAACACTCTCAGGTTGAGAGGGAGAATGCTCATCCCTCTCTTGAATCACATGTGGATGCCTGCCAAGATGCAACTGCTGATTTCGATGACTCCAATCCTATTAACATTGATGAAAATGAAAATTTCATTGATTTCCCTTCTGAAGATGATGTTAATATCTCTGGTTCGGAAGTTTAAGGGGAGCATCATCCTCACATTCAAACCATTTGGGGGGAGCAAATCAATTCCACTGTTGATATCGGATCGATGGCTGCACAAGAACTCCCAAGGTTACACGTCTGGACAAAGGATCATCCTCCGAACCAAGTAATCGAAAATCCTGATGTTGGTGTATAGACTTGTTCTGCTACAATTATCCAAAATGAATGTCATTTCTTAGCATTTATATCCATTTTTGAACCCAAATCCATCAAGGAAGCATTAGAGCATACTGACTGGATTATAGTCATGCAAGAAGAACTGGCAGAATTTGTGTGCCAGATTTCAAGTCAACCCAAAGATGTCTCGTCTCTTGGCTGTGAAACAAATTTTCCGATACCTCAAAGGTACAAAGAGTCTCGGAATCTGGTACCCAGCAAATGAGAGCTTCCTACTTCAAGCCTATTCAGATTCAAACTATGGTGGTCTTCAACTTGATAGAAAAAGCACTTCAGGTGGCCGTCAATTCTTAGGTGATCGTTTGGTCAGTTGGTCATCCAAGAAACAGAACTGCGGTGCACTCTCTTCAGCCGAAGCCAAATACATTGCTGCTGCCAGTTGTACATCTTAGGTTCTGTTGATGAAATCTCAACTCTTGGATTATGGTTACCGCTTTCAACGCATTCCCATCTATTGTGATTCTCAAAGTGCCATTGCGATTTCCCACAATCCAATTCACCACTTAATGACTAAGCACATTGATATAAGGTAGCATTTCATAAAAGATCATGTTCTAAATGGTAACATTGAACTCATTTTTGTTCCATCTAACGATGAGATTGCTGATGTCTTTACTAAGGCATTATACGAAACTAAATTCAATTGTTTTCTGAACAAAATGGGTATGATGATGCCAGATCCTCAATTCTTTCAAGAGACTTGATCTCTTTGATACACGTATTCGAAAGAAAATTAGTTCTGATCTCAAAAACTTTTTTCATTTCGGAACTACTTTCTCTCGGAATACATATAGGATCATTTCACTTGTGTTTATTTCTGACCATCACTTGGGTTTTAAGCTGTACAATTCATCCTGATTATTTGTTATTTAAAGTTCACATAGTCATAGTGATTGAATTTTCATCTCGGAATATACTTCATAATGGCATCCCGAAATTCCACTCCGGAAAGGTATTGCATTCCGCACTTCGGAACTTCAAAATTCACTTTGGAGGTTTTCTCAAATCTCACTCTGGAATGCTTTTCACATCATGTTCTAGAAACTTTCTCAAATTAACTCATGATATTCTTGAAAATCATTATTCCTAAATTTTTGCTCCGGAATCACAAACCTTTTCCTAAATCGTACTAAATTTTTGACTTCGGAATCGAAACTCTCTCTGGATTATTTCCCATTCGAACCATTTTTCAAAACAACTATGTGTCAGAGCACAAATCTTTATCCTCCGGATCATACACTGTCCGGAACCACTCATTCAGAATTCTAAGGGTTTATAAGGCGAAACGTTTTTTTTGCAACGGTTACATTTAAGAGGATCCTTATCCTATCTTCCTGGATTTTTGTGACACGATTGCAAGCCTCCATAAAGCATCCATCGAATCACTCTTTACGGTTTTCCATTTCAAGCTACAAAACAACCTAACCTTTCCCTTCCCAGGTCAACTCAACCCCCAAAAGCAGTTATTCATTTAATGCAACCCGTTTCAAATTCGGATCCTCATCATTACTATTCCTAACCCAACCCATTTCCCTTACCTATAAATACCCATCGATAACCCCTTTTACCTCTTTACGTGCCCAAACCTTCTAACACCCTTAAATTCTCTCTGTGTTCATTGTGCTCTTCAAGCTCTCATATTTCTGCAACAATGGCTTCCCAATCTTCTCCACATAAAACTACTCCAACTACTTCCACTCCCAAGAAGTCGATTGCGAAGAAGAAACATTCAAAGGGATCATCGTCTTCAACATCTCCAGAACCTTTTCTCATAGACACAACACAGTTATTCTCGCTAAACCCTATGGATTACGATGAATCCATTATAGTTATGATTGATTTCATCGCCAACCATCCCATCTTCATTCCTCTCACAAAAGTTCCTGAACCACCTCTTCCACTTCATCACATTCACAGAGCTTTTACCAGAATGAAGGAGGACGACGGTGTTCTTGAAATCAAAATCATCGGCAATCAAATTGTCCTAATTTACAAATCCACCTTCTTAAAGGCGATAGGTGTTCAAGAAAACCCCCAGGGCTTCACTGTTCAAGAACCAACTACTGAGGAATTCCAAATGTTCTTGAATCACATTGGGTACAATTAGGACTACAAGGCTAAAGACTTCAAGAAATCAGTCGTTTCCGGACTTTGGATCGTGCCGATGCATCTGATCATTAGAGGACTATCCAAAAAGCATGGAGGTATGGATACATTGAGCAAGCCGTGGATCTTCCGGAGGTACTATGGAAAGACTTCTGCAAGTTTGCTATTAAAAAGAAGGAAAATGAAATCTCAAGTCCTAGGTTCTGGGCTCTACTCTGCAACAACTCTTCAAAGAGCTTTCCGAACCACTTCCCTGTGCTGCGATTCCTCTGGAGGTATGTATATCCTTCAAAACTGTTAAGTCCTATAGAATTCCGGACCAATCTGCTTTTGGTCCTGTCCGGAGGTTTCCACAACATATGTTGGACATTATTCCTTCTGAATCTCCTAATCTGCAAAAACATTTGGAGACTTCGACTGTGTTCAACCCAACACAGTCTGACCATGTCCCCATTGAGCGTATTTCAGAAGTGGCCAAGCCAAGTGGAAAACTTCCCCCACTAAGTCAAAGCCTCAAAAGAGAACCAAAGTCAGCTCTTCCTCTCCAAATGAAGATGCTCATGACATTGAGGCTGACTCTGGCCGTCCGAACACCCCTCCTACCCACTCATCTGGGTACCCCTCAATGTTTCAACATCACAAGCACACTCACACGGGGAGTCTCCACATAATCCACCCTCACCTTCCCAAAAAGGTGACGCCGGTGTTGGCCATAGTTCCTTTCCCCCTGGAACACACCTACGAGTCACTTTTAATATCCCTCTTGTTTCTACACACATACACACACTTCGGAACCCCTATTCCAGACCCTAAGCATTCCGAAGCTAGAGTTGTCCCTCCCACTTCGGATGCCCCATATGGTCTGATACCCGGAAAGGGTACATGACAACCAGGTATTAATGATCCATTGTAGGAAGATTATGTGAACATGGCTCACTCAAGGCATCCAGAGGTCACCAGATCACATGTGGAATCAACCCTCATTGCCATGAAGAAGAGGGCCATGCAAAGCAACCTGCCCTACGTCTCTCCTACTGACGAGCTGGTTGATCTGGAATTAACATCCGGCGAAACTCCAAAGCCTACTCCTCAAGCTTCAAACCCTTTGCTTCGGAAGATGAGATTTTAGAAGAAGTATTCTTGACAACCGATGCTGCACATGTTGCTGATGCCCCTATGGTGTCTTCTGGTCAACTCCACCTGAAGCCTTCCTCCTTAATATCTGCGTTTGATTTCGGATCCTCCTCCTTTACTCAGCATGAGTCTGAATCAACTCACAAGCTTCGTGATGATGCTGCCACTCATCCAGGTCCTTCTACAAATCCCGAGCCTTACAAAGAAAAGCCTCAGCATTCAAAATCCAACACCAGATCCTCAACTGGTGATTACATCGATCTGTTTGCTCTCTTAGAGATTCAAATGAATGTGTCGGACATGATGAAGAAAGTTTCCACCATTGAATCTTCCGTAACAAAGCTTAACACCAAAATTGATCAAAAGGTTTCTGAACTGGATTCCAAGCTTGATGCTATTCTTCAGTCCTTATCCCAACAGTCCGGACCTTCAGTTGCGGAAATATAAGCACAGTTGGATCAAATCATTTCTCTCCGGCTTAAGCATTCCATCGAGGAAGTTGAGGCTAAGTATGATGCCTCTGTTGAGCATGACCTGGAAACAATCACCATCATGATCAAGGTCCATGATGACCTGGTATCTGCTACCAATGATCTTATTAAGCAGACCCATGTTCGTCATGAGAAACAAATTCAAAGGCTGGAAAAGGAGATTAAGAAGAAGGATGAGATGGACCTTATAATTCAACAAGTCCTCATCAAGCTACTTCGATCCACTTGGAACATCGTTGATGTTCTGAATCGAAAGTTTGATGAGATGTTAGCTGTTCTTGGTCATCTGTTTGATCATCTAGCTGCTCAGGCTCCCAATTTCGAAGCCTACGATGCCATCACTCATCAACTCAACACGGGCCTTTAGAAAGTCTTTTCCAAGTTTGAAGATCTATAGGACTCTTTAGTACTTGTACCGGTTCCAAAAACCACCGATGCAAGAGGGGTAGAAGGTCCGAGCCAAACATGGAAGCCTACCTCGGTTTTTCAACTCCAAGATGAAGACTTGTATTCCGATGATGAAGTCCACATTGTATCCGGACTTCTAGGAAATTCCTCTGATGATGAAGAAAACAACGATGAAGAAAAGTATGTCACCAAAGGAGTTCTTGGTCTCGAGGCTCCAAAGAAGCTATTCCAAAAGGTGTTGACAGAGGAAGAGAAGAGGATATGGTTCGCAGTCTCTTGGCCATCCTCTTTACCAGACGTTCTTCAAAGGGATATTGAAATGGCCAAAGCCAAATCACTCTTCACAACTCAAGCCTTCCGAGCCACTCATTCAATGCTCCCACCTATTCCAGCTCCAAAAATTGCTACCATAGACCAGGGTTCTCCACTCCGGATCTCTGATGACATTCCGGACGATTCTCTTCCAAACCCCACTCCAGAATATGTTGTGGATGAAAACATGCAGATCATCATGGCTGCACTAAAAAGAGACAAAGGCAAAACGCCAATGACTGCTGAATAACATGCCTTTCACTCCGGACATCCTCTCAAGCAAAAACAAGGATGGTCTTAGGAGGAAATCAACAAGGCACTAGAGGACAACATCTGGATCCAAGCTCTCAAGGACAATCCTGATCCGATGTGTGGGATATCTCCTCTTTGCTGTGAAGGCATTCTCCGTGATCATGAAATCGTTCCTTTCATGTATTACGGTGTCCACTCCAACGACTCTAAACAACTCGATCTTCCTCTCTCTCTCTCTCTCCATACAACAAATACTACATCAAGTTTTCTCATCTTCACCCTAATGATGATCCGTAAGTGATCTTCCGGACGGAACGAGAAAGGCTTGAAACATTCTACTCCAAGAGTGCATAACCTTTGAAAGAAGTATGGACTAGAAAAAGAATCACCAAAGTCCATGGATTTGCAAGGAAAATCCTAGTGAAATTCGAACTCAACTGCCCACTATTTCGATTTCACGTCTTCCGGAACAAGCCAACCTACCGAACCATCACTGATGCGGATTTTCCCTCGATAAATCCGAACGAAATTCTGACTTTGGCTTCTCACTTTCGAGGAATGCAAAACAACGATATCAGAATGGGTGCTTTTCATGCTTCTCTAAGCTTCCTCAAGGATTACGTCGCATAATTTTGCCGATGCGACTATGAGCTGGCTCATCTCTACGGAACTGAAGACTTCATTGCGAAGATCACCTTTGTTCTTCCGGAAGCTAAACTGCTTGAAGATGGTCCAATCGATGACCCGGTTCTAGGGTTTGTCTACACTACCAGGAAGACAAACAAGAAGGACTTTTTCCATGTCCTTGACAAACATTTAGTCCCAACCAAATCACTTTGAAAGTTCATTTCTTGTGCATCAAAGTGTAAAGCTCCAGAACAGATCAAAGAAAAGTTTGTAAGTCAACTGACCTGGTACATTGAATTCAGAGAATGGTTGTTCCGAGCCTACACCTTCATCAAGGAAGAAGCAGTATAATTGAATGGATTGCTAAGTTCACTTAGGGGGAGATTGTTGGAACCTAAAAGTGAACCTCTAGCAATCCTAAGTCAAGGTGATTATTCTGAAGTCAGTGCCAAGTTCCGAAGTGAAGAGCAGTCCGGAAGCTGTCCGGACTTGGAGAGAAGTTGATCAGAAGCTCAGGAGTGAAGACTTTCTGGAATGGACTTCATGTCCGGAACGTGTGGTGATCAGGAGAAGATGTTTTGTCTCTTTCTACATTAATTACTTTTGTCTCGTAGCATGATTAGACATTTCATAGGACTTAGTATGTTATTCAACTTGGACAATCAAAATGTAAGAATTGTTCCTTTTATCCAGTCATATGTATGTTTAGTGGTTTGTGTTATGTTTCACTTACTCCTATTTAAAGGAGCTTTCAAAGCAATACTATGTGACGGATCATTCACTCAACTTTTGGCATTTACTAAGTTATTACAAATTTCTTTCAAACATTCTTCTTGTTCTTCATTTATTAGCTTTACCTTGATCATTTATTCTTATTCTTCATTTATGACTTGATCATTTGTTGAATATATTAACTAAGACTTAACTGGTCTTTCCAGGTTTGACTAGAACATTTATTAGCAAGCAGACATTGATCTTAAGTGTTCACTCAAGGTTTGAGTTCTCAAACCTTGTCCCTGTGCATCAGATATATTTTGTTCTCTCAAAAGCAAGCTTCTAATGACAAAGAAAGTGGGAGGTGCATGGAACTTGAAGCAGCTCAAGAACCATAACCTTATGTAATAAAGGTTGGCACTAGACTTTAACAAGGATTGTTAAACTTGAATAATAGCTATTCATAAACACAAATTGTTCTCATTAGTGCTAGAAATCATCTATGAATTGAGAGATGTGTAATCTCTCATTGATAAGATTTTATTGATGGTTTCTGGAAAATCCATCAAATACCAAGAACCTATGTTAGATCTCAAATCTAATAAATGGATTAGAGTCATGAAAACAAGATGTAATCCATGTATGCGAATCAAGTATGAGCTTGATTAAAATTTATCCCTATAGCAAGGCTAGAAGGAGAAAATGATTCTTCTAGAAAGAATAAATTACATGGATAATCATACACATTTAAAGCAAGAATTTTAGTAATAGGATTTTCTCATACTCATTTCATTGACTATGGTCCTCATCATACTCATGACATTGACTGTGATCAAACCTTTTTCACAAGTAGCTATGATTAGATCAATAAGGATATTATTTACTATAAATTCATAATCTTAATATGAGATATAGTAAATAGATTTCAAGAAAGACCGTTTTTCTTAATAGACATCTACTAGAAGTATCTATATAGCTTAGCCTGGAGGTTTTCTTAATCCATGTTATCCTAATAAAATGTGTAGAGCTTGAGATCCACTTGTGGATATAAAGCAAACATCTCAATGTTATAATTATCGCTTTATGTAAAATTACAAGGTATGTTTTATATCAAAATGAATAGAACATGTGTGTTTACTAAGAACTATTAGGAGCATAGTGAAATTCCTAATCTTGTATGAATGAGACATACTTAATCATTTGAAATCACATTCTAACAATATCTTGAAAGGGGTCAACACACAAGATTCTTTTGGAGAATTCTTGGCATTGTAATATGGCAGCACTTTGAGTTAGCCTAAAAAGTATAGAGCTCATAGGCTTGAACTAGATGAAATGATTTATATTCTATTTGATTGGCAAATGAATTTATCATTTACGCCATATTATGCATATGACATAATATTTGATCATGCTGTAAGCATGTCATAGAATACTAATTGAATACATGGTTAATTCATCCTGATGACTAAGAGAGCATTCTAAGAGTAATTTAGAAGAACTAAGAGAATGTATATGAGACAATCAGTTTAGAAAGGATCTTTATGGAAAGAGCTACACAAGATGTTAATTTCTAAACAAATATAAATAATTATGAAATATATTTGTATTTTGACTTCATTATGGAATGAAGGGTAAGTATTGTTGGAATAAGGTCTAAGCAAAATATAATGACACAATCTACTATAAAATAAGAATACACTACTTTAGAAGTTGAATTCAAATATGATTGGATGAATGGGATCATTGAAAAACTATGTTGATTTTTGCCATTGAAGGATCATATAGAAATCTTTGTGACTTCGAGAATATACTTAATCAAGCTAAGAGACTCTATGTCATGAAAGAACACCAATCATATTCTCCAAGATATTTAACTATACTTAGAGTAAAGTTAAGTATGGAGACAATAAGTATCACAAAATTCACATGTAACATCCCCCTCTGGCACGTATCACAATATTGTCCGCTTTGGGCCACTCGGCACGAAGACTTCCCAGGGGGTCACCCATCCTGGTACTACTCCCGCCCGAGCACGCTTAACTGCAGAGTTCTTATGGGATTTGCTGCCCTCACGGCTTTAAAACGCGTTGTGATAGGGAAGGTGTCCACACCCCTTATAAGGAATGCTTAGTTCTCCTTCCCAGCCGATGTGGGATCAGATCTAACCCACTTTCACCCCCCATTATAGGGTTCGACGCCCCCGTCGAACACATCGACCCGTAACCTGGCTCTGATACCATTTGTAACATCCCCCTCTGGCACGTATCACAATATTGTCCGCTTTGGGCCACTCGGCACGAAGACTTCCCAGGGGGTCACCCATCCTGGTACTACTCCCGCCCGAGCACGCTTAACTGCAGAGTTCTTATGGGATCTGCTGCCCTCACGGCTTTAAAACGCGTTGTGATAGGGAAGGTATCCACACCCCTTATAAGGGGTGTGGATACCTTCCCTATCACAACGCGTTTTAAAGCCGTGAGGGCAGCAGATCCCATAAGAACTCTGCAGTTAAGCGTGCTCGGGCGGGAGTAGTACCAGGATGGGTGACCCCCTGGGAAGTCTTCGTGCCGAGTGGCCCAAAGCGGACAATATTGTGATACGTGCCAGAGGGGGATGTTACAAATGGTATCAGAGCCAGGTTACGGGTCGATGTGTTCGACGGGGGCGTCGAACCCTATAATGGGGGGTGAAAGTGGGTTAGATCTGATCCCACATCGGCTGGGAAGGAGAACTAAGCATTCCTTATAAGGGGTGTGGACACCTTCCCTATCACAACGCGTTTTAAAGCCGTGAGGGCAGCAGATCCCATAAGAACTCTGCAGTTAAGCGTGCTCGGGCGGGAGTAGTACCAGGATGGGTGACCCCCTGGGAAGTCCTCGTGCCGAGTGGCCCAAAGCGGACAATATTGTGATACGTGCCAGAGAGAGATGTTACATCACACAAATTAAATTTTGTCAGATCCATTGATAAAGTCATTCTTTTGAGCTAAGTATGAATTGTCACATTTAAGCTATAAGACTTTATTACTATAGAAATGGGTTATTGATTTGGATTTAGTATTTGGATATTGGAACATTATAACAACAACTATTAGATAATGTTATGATATATTGAGATATAGTCATCACATTAATACTTGTGTTATATATTAACCTGCTTAATCTATGAGTAATTTTGTTATTCTAAAGGTTCATAGTCGGTTATAATTGTGGGAGAAATTATAAAGTAAGACAAATATGACTTGGATTCGTTGACTCTCACTATATGAAAGTAGGCAAGTGGTTGTAACCAAGTTTCATAGGTACTTGTCAAAGAAATAGTATTGAACTGACCCGCATCAAGATCATCTCGTGGATCTCTATCATGAATGATACATGATTAAAATGTACTATCTTTGTATCCTTAACACCTAAGATACTAGTGTGACTTAAGTGTAGGGAGTTCTATGCTTTGATATGGTCAAATGTTGTTCCTTGACCGGGAAGTTATAAAATCCATTTTTAGGTATGGTGTGAACTATGCAAGAGGCTTATGTAGTCAAGATTAGATTTGTTTCTCTTATGTGTTGACAGTTAGACATCTAAGGCACCTTACCAAAAGTTGAACAACTAATAAGATTGATCACGATCCGTATCTCATGTTCAACATGATGTTTGTAGTACAGGGATAACTGATAAACTTACCTTATATACCAATTGTAGCTTTGAGCTTTTTGGGAATTGGGCGTTGATAGAATGGCACAAAGGCGTATGTTGTTAGGGTCAGTGAAATATTACTAGATGTTCACCACTATCTATATTAGTCTAATATGAATCTTACGTAAGTGGGAGATTGAAAGATCTAGTATGCTCAAGAATCATATTAAAGTGATATTTTTAATTAACATATGATATTAATGGGTCACACTAAGAATAACTTGATATAATTGATTATTTATTAGAAATTGATTTTAATAAATATTCAATAAAACTCTTATAATTAAAATTGGGAATTATTTATTTCTAGGGAATAATTAATTTTCATTAGCAAGTAACATATTATTTCATAATGTATGAATTAATAAGTCATGTACAACATTTTGGAATAAGTAAGCCTTTTGTCTTTTAGAAAAAGACAAAGTTTATATCTTATAAACTTTGAGTTTTTAAAATATAAACTTCTTCTTCTCTCTTTCTCCATGATGGTTGAAACTAAGATAGAGATAAAGAGGGATGGTTTTTGAAACATCCCAAAAATATCGTCCAAAAATTTCATTTTTATTTATAACAAAACCATAGTAATCCAATCATCTCATAAACCGTAAGTGTAATATATCAAAATACATGTCAAAACATTGTATCACAAATCCAAAATATCAGAGTGAATCCTCCCAGGCTAAAAGGTGTGGTGTGTGCCATGTAGTCATCCCGAGCTCTTCCTCTTACTAGCGGAAGTACCTAAAACCAAAACTAAAAATTGTACACACGAAGCTTAGTGAGTCTCCCTAAACTACCACATACCATACACATAATCACATAATCGCATGTCACATACATTGGACCCCGCCCTGCTACATCGGGCACTGCCTTTCATCGGGCCCCGCCCGACATCAGACCGCATCTGGCATCGGGCCCCGCCCGACATCGAGCAAAGCTCGGCATACATATGATCATAAATATTAATACACATAACATAAGCATAACCACTTAACTATGGACATATACACATTCCTCAGGCCCTGCCTGACATCAGACCGGAATCCAGAAACATACAAACATTCCTCGAGAACTACCTCGGCATCAGACAATAGTCAAGAAACATACAAGTACATACACATGCAAGAATCACAAAGACATCAAGCATACTAGCATTCTTCGGGTACCATCCCGACATCAGATTGAAATCCGGAAAAACATATAAACCTACATCAGGCCCCTCCCGACATCGGAACTTAATCCAGAACATACTATCATACATAAACGGGATGACCTTGGTGCCTTCGACCCATTCCTACCGGAGAAAAACTCACCTCGTAAGCTAAATGTGAAATCTCGTGTGAGGAATCTGTGACTGCTGCTCTAATGACTCCCCAACTATCATTATCACAATAACACTTAGTCAAAATCTGATAATCCTTCTTAGGGTAAAATGAACATTTTACCCCTGGTCAAAGTCAACATTTTGGTCAAAGCCAACGTATTGGGTTGACCTAACTTGCCGAGTTCTATAAATCAAAAACCCTGAAATCGCTATCCAACTCGTCGACTCATCCTCCTGACTCATCGAGTTCCCTGGCTACTCATAGTCATGATTTGGCAAATCAAATGGTCGATTCCATTTGTAGACTCGCCGAGTCCTACTTATACAAAATTGAGACAAAATGACTCAACTCGTCAAGTCCCTCTCTAGACTCGTTGAGTTCCTCAGTCTGTTTGGGCCATCTTAAAGGATTAAGCCCCTACTCTTCAGATCCAAATTCCGTACTTCATCCGCGTATTGGAAATGCCCTTTTAAGGGTAAATTTTCCAACTTTACTCGTTATCAGTCCATCTTAATGGGTTTAGCTAAAACCCTAGTTCTCTAGGACATAGATCTTGGTCCAAAATCCATAATACTCCAAACTAAAGCATACTAACATAGATCTAGGCCTTATACATCATTTAAACACGTAAGGCTCCTAACTTTCCGTCCATGCATGGCCTTTTGGGGCTTAAAAAGCCATAATAACACCTTAAAGCTTGCATGGGGCTTCCATGGTCATAAAGTTTACACCTTTATGCCATGAAATCCCTTCTAGACCCTAGATCTGAAAGGTAGATCACTTGGGACGTCCATATCCCAAGGACTAAGCTTCTTGGACCAAAAACCCCATGAAATGATAAGAAGGAGATCTAACAAGCTACTAAGTAAGGTTGAGGCTTGCTTACCAGAAAATGAAGAAGATGAGATGTTGCTTCTGGATCTACAATCTTCTCCTGGAATCCTCTAGCTTCTTCTTCTTCTTCTACAAACTTTAAATCACACAAAGTTCACTAAAAATGGCTCGCAAGTTAACACAAGGCTCTAGGGTTTCGTAGATTAAGGTTTGGGACTTGGAGGCTAGAAATGAGGCCATAAAGTGGGGATTAAGATGCTTAAATAAGGTCAAAAATTCCGAAATTAGGGTTTCATCCTGACAGCCCTACTCGTTGAGTCGAGGCTTCTCAACTCGCCGAGTAGGTGACATAAAATACCGCGACCAATCTCATTTCTACTCGATGAGTCTGGGGCTCCCAACTTGTCGAGTAGCTCTATAAAAGTGAATAAATTATAATTAAATGGATACCAGGAACCAGGCATTACAGTTTTCCAATTGGTTTAATCAAATGTAGAAGCATGGGGGACAAGGTTGTGTAAAGGTCTTAGTGGTTATAGACCTTTAGATCATGTGCATGCTCTAATTAGCTAAAGTCTTGCATTCTTTTGGTGCTTCTTCTCTTCTAATTGCCGAGAACACCTTATGGATCTCTCTATCTCTTCTTTGCTTTGAATTATTGAAGAACTATTACTTGCATTTTGCTCTCTTTGAACCATACTCTGGTTTGGTTCAAAGGTTAAGAGTTTTATACAAAGAACTAGAATTTACATCAAGTTGAGTCATTGTTGGTGTCTCAAATGTTCCATTTTCTTCATCAACTTCCAAGCCTCCCAATAGGACCCAAAGAACAACAAAGGTTATTATTTCTTCATCATTTCTATGGTTGGTGTTTAATCTTTCTATAACTTACAAGAAGATCCTTGGTGGGTATAAAATGTTTATGTTGTTTAAAAAATTTAAGTCTTCTGTTTGCCATTTTTTTTTGTAGTTTTTGAAACTATTTTTGAACTAAAACCCAACAAAGAGTTCATTTTCTAAACCTAAAATTTCAATTACAACGTATGCTCTCAATTGTTGGTCCTTATACTTCGATTTTCAGTTGTACCCTCTTATTTCTTCCCATATTCATAAAAATTCCAATTTAAGGTATGAATCTTCCATTCAAATGCCCTTTTATTTATGATTTGTGTATTTTGGGAACTTAAGGTGCGATTTTAGGGCTCTATTTCTCAAAATTGTGATTTTTTCTTAAGAAATTGTGATTACATATTTGATTACTAGATTTAGAATACCCTATCTTAATAGAAGACTCATTTTGATGACATGTCACTCCAACAGTTTCTTTTCAATTCATTGTTAAATTACTTCAATACCCTTGGTTATTTTAAAGTTTTTTATTCCTGTATTGCATATCCTCCTATTTTAAATTAATTTTCACAAATTCATTTGACTTTTTGAATTTACATTCAGAAAGGTTGGAATATGGTAAGCTTTAAATGCAATTCAAAACCAACCATATCATCAATACATTTAAAATGCTTAAAATTCGGAATTCATTATAAACTTCACGAAATTTGTTAAATAAAATTCCATTATATCATGACCTTGAATTGTTTATCTTGCAGACTCTCTTTAGATTTCTATCTAATTGTATGGGTATATATGTGTGGTATTCCATTTACACATTTGTTTATCTCACAATCCTTTGCAGAAAATAAAAATACTTCAAGCTTTCAATCGCTTTCATTAAGAAAATATTGTATATGTGCTTCCTCCTTAATCTTTTATTCCTATCTAATTCTATATGTGCATGTGTGTATTTCACTATCTGCTGACTTGCTTACTTGGTTCGTGACCTTCCTTTTTTCTCTTTTTTTCCATCGACTTCATATTCCTACAATGTAACATCTTGGCATGAGGTATTTCCAAAATTCACTCTTAAGTACAAAGTTTTTTATTTTTTTTTATTTTTAGCCCTTGGGTATGAGGAAGCTTGCAAAATGGCCCACAATGGCATTTTTGTAATTTTGGCCAAGAGGTTAGTACGCTGGGCGTACGTTGTGTACGCTAGGCATATTGGGGCGGACCCTAGTACGCTGCGCGTACACCGTGTACGCCAGGCATAGGTGGTAGATGCTCAAACCCTAATTTTTAGGGTTTGGTCCATATATAAGCGTCATTAACTATTCATTCCTCATTCCCCCTCCAGCCTCCAGCCTCCAACGTTCATTTCGTCCTTTGCAACCCTAATCTTTTGTGTGTGATCCTTTGAGCTCTAAGGTGTGTGTTTTTGGTTCCTTTGAAGCTAAGTGAAGAAAGAAGCATCATCTTGGAAGATTAAGACCATCTATATCCAGGAACACCTTACCTTCAAGATCCATTATGAGGTATAAGTTATGAACTTGATGATTATATGCATAGATCTAAGTTAGCCATGGAGTTTGTGTCCTTTTGGTCCCATTATTTGGGTATTTGAAATATAAGCTACTCCAATCCATTTATGTTGTCCATTCAGTTACTTTGAGGTGTTTATAAGCATAAAAATGTAGTCTTGATCATATATTTCCTTCCATGCATGTGTCTTGAGGTCTTAATGGGTTAAGTGGTTGAGGTTTTCGATGTTGAGACCTTATTAGCCATGCAAGACCATAAAGTTGGAATATTTATCGTTAAAAATGTTTTTTGGGACTTGGATCTGACTTTGGACGTGAAACTTTCGTATATTAAGCTCTTAATGGGGAAAGGACTAACTAGGCATGTACATTAGGCGTACCAAGTGGTACAGTGCATGTACGTGGCCAAAGTCCTGTTGTCTGGTCAACCAACATGTACGCCCCGCATACAAAGGAGTACGCCCATCGTACTCGGCTGAGTTGGCTCGATTGGGTTGACTCAACTGGGTGTTGACTTGCATTTTTACCGTTGACCAAGTTTCACCAAGGATACTTTGGGAAGGGTTATTATTCTAAAAGGGAAAATGTTATGATATCTAAGAGTTGAGTAGTACCGATTTTCGAAGCAGAGATTCTTTCAGAATGTGTGCAAATTGGGAGGTAAGTTTTCCTCACTGTACTTACGGGTCGAAGGCACCAAGGCCGACCCATTGGATTGATATCCTGGTTTACTATATATTGATATGTTGTCTTGATTTGTTAGATCTGTATCCTGGTATATAGGATGTTGATATCTTGTAGTGATCTGCTAGATCTGTATTCTAGTATATAGGATGTTGCTATGTTGTAGTGATATGTTAGATCTGTATGACTACCTGTATCTGGTAGCTGTTGATTATTATGGTGTATGTTGATATATGATGGTTACTGGCTTGAGGCAGACCAGCTAAGACTAAAGGCCAAGACTCCCAGGGCGGTCCGGATAGACTAAAGGCCCACAAGGCGGACCAGTCAGGCTGAAGGCCCAGAGAGTGGTCCATAAAGTTTGAAGGACCGACGAGGCGGTCCAGTCATGCCAAAGGCTCTATTTTCATGTTGTTATTTATTATGTTTGTGTGGTGGTACCTTGGGGGAAATTAGTAAGCGTTGACTTATAGTTTTAGTTTCGTTTTAGGTACTTTTGAGGACCGCGACAAGGAGAAGGCGTGACCGTACACATACTTGGTTTTATGTTGTTGATTTTCGGTGACTCTGATTTTGAATAATGTTTTTGGTAACAATGGTTATGTAAACACTTTGTTTTAGTAAATGGGTTGTTTTGAAAAGTTTAAATTTGTTGTGATTTTTGTGATGTATAAGTTGGTATCGGAGCCTTGGTTTGAGAGAATTGGATGAACAATCGTGTGAGTCCAGAATCAATCTAGGGAACTGTAAAAGTTTTTTTTAACTGGTTTTCCAAATTGTTTTCAAATGTAACCAAGGAAGGATGCGATGTGTACGATTAGCTGCAGCAAGAAAGTATACCCCAAGTTACCCACAATGTTATTTGATGTTATGTTATGTTAGAAAAACATGCTAGTGATTGGCTAAGGATCTTCAAGAATTGCTTGATAGAATTGTTTGACATATGATGCCTAATAGCCTAGGGTTATTTCTGGTATGAAATTGACATCATATTATAGTTTCTTAGTGTATGCATAATATTTGTACATAACTGTAACAGCCCGGATTTCCAGGTATCTTTTATGCTTTCAATTTTTGATGTTTTGTGAGGGGACTCGGCGAGTTGGAGCTCAGACTCGCCGAGTAGGGTCGCGATTTTGGACGCAGGTTCGCGCCTGGACTCGGCGAATCCGCGCTGTTTAATGAAACCCTAATTTCTCGGGTTTGGGACCTATTTAAAGGGCCTTATGGTCGTCATTTGTGCTCACCAGTCCCTTGAGTGAAACCCTAATCGAGTGTGAGCGTTTAGAGCAAGGTAGGAGGCCATTATTGATCTTGGAGGTGTCATCTTGCAAGGGAAAGGGAGGATCAGCTAAGGGGAAAGCAAGAGGAGCCATTTTCTGAGGGTTTGGAGTCCAGAGCATCGCTATTGTGGTAATATCTTCGAGCTATCCTCTTCTATGTTGATGTTTACATTGATTTAGGGCTTATTGAGGCCTCTTGTGGCTAGATGTAGTGCTCCCTTGGTCCCTTAAGCGTTTTAGACCATAGATTTGGACCCTTGGAGGTCCAGAGTGTCCCTTTGCCCAAGCTTTTTGTGAATCAATGGAGGTTTTGGATTGGAAACCTTATGCCTTAGGTCAAAAATGCTATTTATGAGCCATGGGGTGTGTTATGAACACCAAGATAGGGGCTTTACGTGATGAATCAGTCTAGGAAGGCCAGATCTATAAATTATTGGAGCAGATCTGACCTTAGAAGCAAGTTTGAGTGATTGCATGGCATGGACTCGCCGAGTCCGACGAACAGACTCGGCGAGTAGCTTGAAGATTGCCCTTAGATCGTCCAGTGAGTGGTCCAGTCGAGTCATGGGTTGACTCATTGAGTCAGGGCGAGTTAAGGAGGGTTGACAGGTGGACTGAGTTGAACTGGGACTCGCCGAGTTGTTCTTGAGACTCGGCGAGTTGAGTCGGGGTGGCCCCGCGATTCTTCCAGCTGAACTCGTCGAGTCAGGGGGAGTACTCGACGTGTAAAAAGGGAATCCTAGAGAGTTGGTGAAAACGTCTAGACTCACCGAGTCGCCCTAGTGCACTCGCCGAGTCCGGTCAAAGTTGACCGTTGACTGTTGACCGTTGACCGTTGACCGTTGACCTGTGTTGACTTCTTAGGGATAGTCAACCTTAGAGATAAAAAGTGTTAATTAGAGACATATGATGTTATAGGAGGATTAGAGCTCGGAGGATCGAGCACGAGGGATTCCAGGATTCGTGAGATACCGAGATACGCGAGGTGAGTCTTCTCACTATACTTTACCCTGAGTAGGTAACCAGAGTTATGTGATAGGGTATTTGTATTCTATGTATGTTATGTGTTGTACTGCATTATTTCTATGTGATTTATGCTGTGCATGTTTACAGAGTTGGAACCGGAAGGTTCCTAGAGTTAGAACCTAAGGGTTCACAGAGTTTGGGTGCACGGACCCATAGAGTCATAGCCTCGAGTGGCTAATATGTGTTTTATGTGTGGTATTTTGGGGAACTCACTAAGCTTCGTGCTTACAGTGTTAGTGTTGTTGTTTCAGGTACTAGCAATGACCGTGGGAAGGCGCCGACTTGATCCGTACACACGCATGGGATTTTTGATATATATATGATCTTGGGATTTTGTATGATACGAATTTGGGGATTTTAAACTTAATGTTTTATGAAATTAAATGAGAATTGTTTTTATATTTGCGAAAAATTATTTTGAATTTCACGGTGTTACAAGTTGGTATCAAAGCCTTGGTTTGAGGGATTCGAGTACACCTTCGGGCGTATTTGAACTCAAACTGAGGATTTGAGATTTATTTCCAAAAAGAGTAAAAGAATTTTGAAAAAACGCAGAGCAAGAGATGTGTGTACGATCAGTCCGCGCCCGAACGGTGATTTCCCAAAATACCTTTATATTATGTGATATTAATATTGATATGATGTATCCACATGCTAGAGTAGGCTAGGTATTGCTATTAGGACTAGAGTGGCCTGATTTGTGATGCCTTAGCCTAGGGAGAGGTGAGCTGCTATGAGATGCTTGAGAGTGAGTAGGTAGCAGCGAG
Organism: Lactuca sativa; assembly: GCF_002870075.4. Classification (NCBI taxonomy): domain Eukaryota; kingdom Viridiplantae; phylum Streptophyta; class Magnoliopsida; order Asterales; family Asteraceae; genus Lactuca; species Lactuca sativa. The sequence goes on from NC_056626.2 coordinate 128,380,627, forward strand.
GGGCTTATGAGAGATTTATTAGAGAGTGGTCTACGCATGATAGAGTACTTGGGATTTGGGATCCGAAGAGGAGGACTTCGGGTGTATTCTGATGCGGTGCGGATAGTAGTATTGGGCCCGTACTACTGAAAGCACCGGAGCGGTGTGCAACCCAAGTAAGAATCTTTGGAATACCAAGAATCAAGGAGGAAAGAGTTGACGAGTGTGAGTATGCTCGTGTGGGTTCTAATTTATCGTATGTTGTATTTCAGAGGTAGATCATGGTGAGGACACGTTTGATGCCCGAGAGCAGTGGTACCGGTGATGAGGAGATCCGCCGAATCATCTAGGAGGAGGTGGTTGCGGCCATCAAGGCACAGATACCAGAGATGTTTGGGTCTATAAAGACCACACTGATTGAGACGTTTGACGAGCGTTATGCCGCTCTTTCTGAGGCTGCTGTTGCAGCGGCTACCGCAGCGATTGCTGCTGCGAGGCCGCAATGTGGTGATGCGTTGCTGTTCCGCGAGTTCAGCAACACAAAACCACCAGAGTTTGATGGGACACAGGATCCGGTGGCAGCTATGAGGTGGATATCTGATATAGAGGGGTGCTTCTTCACTTTCTCATCTCCTGAGCATTTGAAGGTTCGGTTCGCGCTGAACCAGCTTCGCTTGGGAGCGAAGGACTGGTGGAAGTTTGTGACAGCGCATTTCACGCCTGCTGAGCTTGCGGCAGTGACCTGGGAGAGGTTCACTGCCATGTTTCGAGATGAGTACGTTCCCCAGGTGGAGAGGGAGCGTTTGGCCTAGGAGTTTCTGACCCTCAAGCAGGGTACTGAGTCAGTTACAGCGATCACGAGGATGTTCCATGAGAGGGCGATGTTCTGCCCTGAGCACGTGTCCACTGAGCAAGCACGTATGAGCCGCTACTTGAGCATTTTGAGGCGGGATATTCGGGAGTTCGCTGCGAACTCCTCGTACCGGACATTTGCTGAGCTTCAGGCAAATGCCCGGAAGAGGGAGATTGAGATTGAGACTCAGGCCAGGGAGGAGGCGGAGTCTCAGGGGAGGGATCGGCGACCGACATAGTCTCAGCCGGCAGCCAAGCGGGCCAAGCCCGCTGATCCCAAACCAGGGAGCCAGAAGGGCCGCACTTGCGGGAAGTGCGGCAAGGGTCATGACGGAGTTTGCCGAGCGGGATCTTGCTACAAATGTGGTAAGGAGGGGCATATGGCCAAGGACTGCCCCAAGGGGTTTGCAGTGTGTTTTCACTGCAACCAGACCGGACACCGGAAGGCGGAGTGTCAGCAGTTGCACGGAGCATCTCAGGGATCTGCTCCTGCCGCCATCAGAGCTACATAGAGTCAGCCTGTGAAGGCCGAGGCGCCGAGAGCTCGAGGGAGAGCCTTCCAGCTGACTGCGGAGGAGGTCCGCGCTGCGCCCGATGTTGTGGCTGGTATGTTTCCTTTCATGTATTTATTTTGATGTCGAGATATTATGCTTATATTATGTTATGCGTAGGTACTTTTCTTGTGAACTCTGTACCTGCTTTAGTGTTATTTGACTCGGGTGCGAGTCGGTATTTTGTATCCTTGTCCTTTAGTCAGCATATCAGTGTTAGTCGTGAGGCGTTGAGTCGGCCTCTGAGAGTTTCCATAGCTGACGAGAGAGTGATATATGTCGCGGAGGTTCTCCGAGGATGCGTGTTAGAGATTTTCGGTGTTGAGTTCCCGATTGATCTGGTTCCTATTGCGATGGGTGATGTCTGTGTCATTGTGGGCATGGACTGGTTGAGCAGATTTGGCACAGTTATCGACTGCGAGTGTCAGTTGGTGACCATACGAGACCCTAGTGGGGGAGTTATTTCGGTGAACGGCGAGGGTACACGTTCGGGATCGGCTTTTTATAAGGGTTTTGTGGCGTATGTGATGGATACGCGAGCGACTTCCGAGAGACTGAGTTCAGTTGAGGAGGTACCGGTGGTGCATGAGTTTCCAGATGTCTTTCCCGAGGAGTTGTCGGGTGTGCCTCTTGTGAGGAAAGTGGAGTTTGGTATTGATTTGATTCCGGGGGCCGTGCCTATCGCTAAGGTGCCTTATCGCCTTGCACCTCCAGAGATGCAAGAGTTATCGTCGCAGCTCCAGGAGTTGCTGGGGAAGGGATTTATTCGGCCGAGCAGCTCGCCGTGGGGAGCACCTATTTTGTTCGTCAAGAAGAAGGATGGTTCACACCGGATGTGCATTGACTACCGGGAGTTGAACAAGCTGACGGTCAAGAACCGTTACCCGTTACCGAGGATCGACGATTTATTCGATCTGTTGCAGGGAGCATCTTGGTTCTCCAAGATCGATTTGAGGTCGGGATATCATCAGGTGAGAGTGCGGGATGAGGACGTCCAGAAGACAGCGTTCAGGACGCGATATGGGCATTATGAGTTTGTGGTGATGCCTTTTGGGCTCACTAATGCCCCGACTGTGTTCATGGATCTCATGAACAGGGTATGCAGGCCGATGTTGGATCGGTCGGTGATTGTATTTATCGATGATATTCTGGTATATTCGAGATCTAGAGAGCAGTATAAGGAGCATTTGAGGGAGGTCCTTGGGGTATTGAGATCGGAGAAGCTTTATGCAAAGTTCTCCAAGTGTGATTTCTGGTTGCGGGAGGTCCAGTTCCTAGGACATCTTGTTAATCAGGAAGGGATATTGGTCGATCCGGCCAAGGTTGAGGCGGTGATGAGTTGGGAGGTGCCGAAGTCACTCTTTGAGATCAGGAGTTTCCTTGGGTTGGCAGGGTATTATCGGAGATTTATCAAGGATTTCTCCAAGATCGCAGTGCCACTCACCAGATTGACCCGGAAGGGTGTTGCTTTCTCATGGGGTCCCGAGCAGCAGACCTCCTTTGAGACACTTCGCCAAAGGTTGTGCGAAGCCCCAATATTAGCTCTCCCGGTAGGGATGGAGGATTTTGTAGTATACTGTGATGCATCGATTTTGGGGCTGGGTGTGGTGCTGATGCAGAGAGGGCATGTGATAGAATATGCATCGAGGCAGTTGAAGCCTCATGAGACGAGATATCCCATGCATGATCTAGAGTTGGGGGCAGTAGTGTTCGCCCTCAAGATTTGGCGTCACTACTTGTATGGGGTTCGGTGTAGGATATACACGGACCATAAGAGTTTGAGGTACTTGATGGATCAGCCCAACCTAAATATGCGGCAGAGGAGGTGGTTGGATGTCGTCAAAGATTATGATTGTGAGATCCTGTATCACCCAGGCAAGGCTAATGTGGTAGCCGATGCGTTGAGCCGCAGGGTGGAGAGCACTCCACTGCGAGATGTATGTTTGAGATTGACCGTGATAGCTCCGGTACTGGATGCCATTCGTGGGGTACAGGCCGAGGCTGTGCAACCGGAGATGCAGAAGAAGGAGCGGGTCATTGGGTTGGTTTCGGAGTTCGTTACGGATGGTCGAGGGCTTATGACTTTTCAGGGTCGGATTTGGGTACCGTTTGTCGGCGGTACGCGTACTACTTTGATGGAAGAGGCTCATCGGTCGAAATTTTCGATCCATCCAGGGGCCACGAAGATGTATTTGGATTTGAGGAAAGAGTATTGGTGGCCCTGTATGAAGAGGGACGTCGCATGGTTTGTTGAGAGGTGCTTGACCTGCCGCAGGGTTAAGGCCGAGCACCAGAGACCGCATGGCAAGTTGCAACCATTAGAGGTTCCCGAGTGGAAATGGGAACAGATCACTATGGATTTCATCACCAAATTGCCGAGGACTGCCAGAGGAGTTGATGCAATTTGGGTGATTATGGACAGGTTGACGAAGAGCGCTCACTTCCTTGTCATCAGTGAGAGTTCTTCAGCGGAAAAGTTGGCAGAGGTGTATGTGAGGGAAGTGGTATCTCGACATGGGGTGCCGATCTCGATTGTTTCGGACCGTGATGTGCGTTTCACTTCCAGATTCTGGAAGAAATTTCACGAGGAGTTGGGTACTAGACTGCATTTTAGTACCGCATATCATCCCCAGACAGACGGTCAGAGTGAGCGGACGATTCAGACGCTTGAGGACATGCTCCGGGCATGTGTGTTGGATTTCAGGGGCAGCTGGGATGTGTATTTACCCTTGGCAGAGTTTTCCTACAACAACAGCCATCATTCGAGCATTGGTATGCCACCCTTTGAGCTGTTGTATGGGAGGAGGTGTTGGACCCCCATTTGTTGGGGAGAGGTTGGGCAGAGAGTGATGGGTAGTAAAGAGATCATGCTTTAGACGACAGAGCAGATTCAACAGGTCAGACAGAGGTTATTGACCGCCCAGAGCCGACAGAAGAGTTATGCGGACAGACGTCGATCCGAGCTTGAGTTTCAGGTCGACAATCTCGTTCTCCTGAAGTTCTCTCCTTGGAAAGGGGTGATTCAATTCAGGAAGAGGGGCAAATTGGGGCCCCGATATATTGGTCCATTCCGTGTGGTTGCGAGGGTAGGCCGGGTAGCCTATCGTTTGGATTTACCAGCAGAGTTGGGGCAGATTCACGACACTTTTCATGTGTCGCAGCTGAGGAAGTGTATAGCCGATGAGTCGGCAGTGGTTCCATTAGAGGATATTCAGGTGGATGTGAGCCTGAATTATGCCGAGAGGCCGGTGGCCATCAAAGATCGGAAGATCAAGGTTCTGAGGAACATGGAGGTACCTTTGGTGTTGGTTCAGTGGCAACATCGGAAGGGATCAGAGATGACCTGGGAGCCGGAGCGTGAGATGCGTGAGCAGCATCCGGAGCTATTTTTAGAGCGAGACTTCGAGGGCGAAGTCTAGTTCTAGTGGGGGAGAGTTGTAACAGCCCGGATTTCTAGGTATCTTTTATGCATTCAATTTGTGATGTTTTGTGAGGGGACTCGGCGAGTTGGAGTTCAGACTCGCCGAGTAGGGTCGCGATTCTGGACGCGGGTTCGCGCCTGGACTCAGCGAGTCCAAGGTATGGACTCGGCGAGTCCGCGCTGTTTAATGAAACCTTAATTTCTCGGGTTTGGGACCTATTTAAAGGGCCTTATGGTCGTCATTTGTGCTCACCAGTCCCTTGAGTGAAACCCTAATCGAGTGTGAGCGTTTAGAGCAAGGTAGGAGGCCATTATTGATCTTGGAGGTGTCATCTTGCAAGGGAAAGGGAGGATCAGCTAAGGGGAAAGCAAGAGGAGCCATTTTATGAGGGTTTGGAGTCCAGAGCATCGCTATTGTGGTAATATCTTCGAGCTATCCTCTTCTATGTTGATGTTTACATTGATTTAGGGCTTATTGAGGCCTCTTGTGGCTAGATGTAGTGCTCCCTTGGTCCCTTAAGCGTTTTAGACCATAGATCTGGACCCTTGGAGGTCCAGAGTGTCCCTTTGCCCAAGCTTTTTGTGAATCAATGGAGGTTTTGGATTGGAAACCTTATGCCTTAGGTCAAAAATGCTATTTATGAGCCATGGGGTGTGTTATGAACACCAAGATAGGGGCTTTACGTGATGAATCAGTCTAGGAAGGCCAGATCTATAAATTATTGGAGCAGATCTGACCTTAGAAGCAAGTTTGAGTGATTGCATGGCATGGACTCGCCGAGTCCGACGAACAGACTCGGCGAGTAGCTTGAAGATTGCCCTTAGATCGTCCAGTGAGTGGTCCAGTCGAGTCATGGGTTGACTCATTGAGTCAGGGCGAGTTAAGGAGGGTTGACAGGTGGACTGAGTTGAACTGGGACTCGCCGAGTTGTTCTTGAGACTCGGCGAGTTGAGTCGGGGTGGCCCCGCAATTCTTCCAGGTGAACTCGTGGAGTCAGGGGGAGTACTCGACGTGTAAAAAGGGAATCCTAGAGAGTTGGTGAAAACGTCTAGACTCGCCGAGTCGCCCTAGTACACTCGCCGAGTCCGGTCAAAGTTGACCGTTGACCGTTGACCAGAGTTGACCTGTGTTGACTTCTTATGGATAGTCAACCTTAGAGATAAAAAGTGTTAATTAGAGACATATGATGTTATAGGAGGATTAGAGCTCGGAGGATCGAGCACGAGGGATTCCAGGATTCGTGAGATACCGAGATATGCAAGGTGAGTGTTCTCACTATACTTTACCCTGAGTAGGTAACCAGAGTTATGTGACAGAGTATTTGTATGCTATGTATGTTATGTGTTGTACTGCATTATTTCTATGTGATTTATGCTGTGCATGTTTACAGAGTTGGAACCGGAAGGTTCCTAGAGTTAGAACCTGAGGGTTCACAGAGTTTGGGTGCACGGACCCATAGAGTCATAGCCTCGAGTGGCTAATATGTGTTTTATGTGTGGTATTTTGGGGAACTCACTAAGCTTCGTGCTTACAGTGTTAGTGTTGTTGTTTCAGGTACTAGCGATGACCGTGGGAAGGCGCCGACTTGATCCGTACACACGCATGGGATTTTTGATATACATATGATCTTGGGATTTTGTATGATACGAATTTGAGGATTTTAGTCTTAATGTTTTATGAAATTAAATGAGAATTGTTTTTATATTTGTGAAAAATTATTTTGAAATTCACGGTGTTACAATAACTAAGATTTTATAGCCTAAGAATGTTTGGTTTAGCCTTATTTCATGTTCTTGTTTGATGAAGGGATTAGGGTAGAGTCAGGTATTCACCTATCTATAGGATCTAGTGTTATGTGTGATTAGTATACATGAGTGTTGCAAGATTGGTCGAGGTTTCATGGATGAGTTATGTGGGGTCATCAGGTTGGTTGAGGGATGTCTAGCTTTTCTCTAGGAAGAGAGAATATGATGCTTGTGTATTCTAGTGTGTGTTGTTAGGGTCCCTGTGATGATCTTTTGAGAAAAATACGGGTAAGTATGGAAGGTAGTATGGGCCCGTACTACCGGAAGCATAATTGTCACAACTAGCACTTTTGGCTAGGAAATTCCATCCTCAGATAAGTAAAGTCTATTGTGAGATTGTGCTAACAGTCCTAAGTGTTCAATATTAGTTCCTAAGGAGCCATCTAGTGTTAGAATGTAAATCTCCCCAAGTATAGTGAATCTCTCCCAAATCTCTCCAAGTATGTGAAATCTCTCCCAAATCTCTCGAAGTATAGTGAATCTCTCCCAAATCTCTCCAAGTATGTGAAATCTCTCCCAAATCTCTCTAAGTATGTGAAATCTCTCCAAGAATAGTGAATCTCTCCCAAATCTCTCTAAGTATGCAAAATCTCTCCTAGAATAGTGAATATCTCCCTAATCTCTCCAAGAATAATGAATCTCTACAAAATCTCTCTAAGTATGCGAAATCCCTCGAAGAATAGTGAATCTCTCCCAAATCTCTCTGAGTATGCAAAATCTCTCCAAGTATGGTGAATCTCTCCCAAATCTCTCCAAGAAAAGTGAATCTCTCCCAAATCTCCCTAAGTATGCGAAATCTCTCCAAGAAAAGTGAATCTCTCCCAAATCTCTCTAAGTTTGCGAAATCTCTCCAAGAATAGTTAGTCTCTCCCAAATCTCTCCAAGTATGTGAAATCTCTCTCAAATATCTCCACATATCTCAAATCTCTCTCAAATCTCCCTAAATACATTCCTTAGTTGAAAACAGCTCAAAACCGGAAGAGGAAACCCCAACCGGAACCTCTTGGTTCGGACTCCTCCGGGTCCTAAACCTCTTGGTCCGAACTCCTCTTGGTCCGGAACCCTCTTAGTCCGGACACCTTCTGAGGAACCGGGAAGGCTCTCACCTTCGGAACTCCCTTGCTTCGGATATCCTCACTGCTCCGGAAGGTTTGAACTCGGAAGGCTTCGCATGACTTGCTTCGGACATCTAGCCGCCTCGCATCCTCGGTCCGGACTTACTTGATCTCGCACCCGACTCCGGAAGTGAGCATTGGCTTCGGAACTTGTCCAGCGCCTTCGGAAACTACCCAACAGCTTCAGAATTGACCCAAATGACTCCGGAAATTAGAAGCTGACTCCGGAATCCTTCTTATGCATCTCGGACCCTCGCAGGAACCAACCCCCACTCCAGATTTTCATTGTTTTCGGACTTTTTCACCATTTAAAGACATTTTGACGCCGGAAATTACACCAAACTTGTATTTTTCCTATCGTAACCCCCTTAGACCCTATTTTATGCTAAAATTAATTATTTTAAGCATATTCTTCATAAAAACAAATGGTTGGGATTTAGGAAAACCTTATCCTAAATCAAGAAAAGGACAAAAGGATTGACTTTGTGATTTGATGAAATTCCTCATTTCCCATGCAAATCACAGTACTCCATGCTTTACCCACCAAATATCCATGCATGGACCACCAGATACCCATGTACCAATGATTCCTCCCTTTCCCTTGTACTCCAAAGCAACGACAGTGAGGGAGTTTAGACTCCACTTTCTCTCTTACTTTTCCCTATTTTCTCTCAAAAACTCATCTTCAAGCAAGAAAAAAGGATCTTCCTGAAAGGAAATTTCTCAACTTCTTCCTGAGAAATTTTAAGGTAAATTCTTCCACTCATCTAATATTTTATTATATTTCAAGATGAATCCATATTATTTTATTCATAATAATATGTGATGATCATCCTTTGGAAAGCATCCCTCCCAGGGAAGTTCCTCATCTCAGCCAAGATTTAAAGCTTGAGATCTTCACTTCATAACTCCAAACAACTCCTTAACCAACTCAAGGTGAGCTTCATACCCCACCTTTTTCCATGTTTTAATGTTTTTGGGGGAGAGTACAAGTCAAATCTTGCCTAAACTCTTAAATGATTACATATATACGTATGTTTGTATGTGTGTGAAATATTATTAAATTATTATTTAGTAGTATACTCATGAATGAAGGATTTCTAAATTTCACAAAGAACAGAGGATACTTTGAACAAAAGAGCTTCCCAACTATTGAGTGTGTCATCTATGCTTTCATGTCTAAAGATAAAAAGTTATAAAAGGGATATTACTAAGTGGACACCATTTCTAGTGATTTTTCAAAAATAGAAACTTTGTGACTATTTTGCAAACTATCAGGGTGTATTTTATAAATATTCAACATACAAGTTTGCATCAAGAAAATATACAAGTGGAGCCTTTATGACATAAATATTTGCATGTCATAAATTGCTGTCATAAAACCTCCAAGAACACAAGTAATGTTCTATATGTCATAAAACAGAAAATGCGTGTCATAAGCGATAGTTATAAATTTATACAAATTATAACTTGACACTTTTTTTCTTTTGACTAAAATGACTCATTTTCCAATAAACGAAAATGAATGAACACAAGCACCTAGTTAACGAGCACAATCAACGATATGGAACGAGAATGATATTTCTATTCAATAAGTACGATTTTCATTATTTATCTAACAAATAATGAATCTCTAATGATTGTCCAAAAGGTTGTTAATATTCTAGTCAGACAAATCTCAAAAGTACCTAAATATAAAAATATTAGTGTAGGTCTAAGTCCTGTAAGGAGTTATAGCCAGAGTCTCCTGGAGGGAGAGCGGGAATTTGTGTATAGATCTATACGGGGTTGACACCTCGCACCTTCACTATTCGCTACAGCTAGACAAGCCAGTCTAGGGTGACAAATGTCTTTTCCAAACCGAGGGCGCCTGAGAAACGCCAAAACAGGCACTTCGTCATGGTTAGTATGGTTATAACAACTCACTAGAATATGTTATATTAACTAGAAATTTATGTAAGGAAAAGCCTCATAAATAAATTTTGGCACGTTGTGTTGACTGTCCTATACGTGATAGGTGATGGTCCGCATTTGTTGCGTCGACTGTCCTTTCTTTTCACCGTGTAGAATGTCCACAATTGCCATGATTCTTTCTCCTAACAAGCATAGAGTCGAAATACTGCTATTTTACAAAGTAAAAAGCGTAGGACTCTATGGAAAATGATTTTCTACGATTTTCAATAACGATAAATAGAACTTGCGAATATTTTATAACAGAAAATATAGGATTTTCTAGAGAAAATGATTTTCTACGATTTCAATAACGATAAACCAGAACTTACGATTATCTTATAGCAGAAAATATAGGATTTTCAGGGGACAACGATTTTCCTATGATTTCGATAATGATAAACTAGAGCACACACTGAATTTTACTCGATAAAAGGAACAGGATTTTCAACCATATTTCCTTTTTGAAAATAAGGGATTTTTCATGAGACAGTTGATTGTTGCTATTCAAAGGAACTATTCTCGGACACAAATCGCTTTTACAAATCACACTACTTTTCAAAATCACTCCTTATAATGATGAACAAAAGTAATGTCATACACACATATATTCATAATTTCCAAAGCAAGACTTCAAACGATTTTATAGAAAATAGCTGATTTTTCTGAAAGTACAACGAGAACGATTCTAAACAAGTGTAAATGATTTTATACAAAAATGCCTATGAACTCACCAACTTTTTAGTTGATGCTTTTCAAAACGACTTGTATTCTCAGCGATCTAGTAAGCAGGTCACAAGGGGCGTTGACGCAAGATCCTTTAGCTGTAGTTTGAAGCTTTTCTACTTATGTATCTATTGTGTAACTCGAAGAACAAATACAATATGTAAAACAATATGTTAACCTTTTGTGACAACAATACCCGTACACGTAGCAGGGAGGTCACAACCCCTAGGGTTTTGTTATTTATAATATCTCCTATTATATGAATTGTGCTTTATATGATAGTTTTTGGTTTATTTCAGTATGGTGTTCACATGGGAATTCGGATCAAGAGTAGGAGTGAGTGGACAAGATAGGCCCGAGTTGACTAAGGATCAGGTCAGGCAGATGATTCATGCTGAGGTTGTTTCTATATTCCGGGGGCAGATACCGAAGTTGTTTGGGTCTATCAAGACCGTCATGATGGAGTTCTTTGATGACCGATACACTGGATTTTCATAGGTTGCAGCTGTTGCAGGCACCGCGACTCTTGCTGCTGCAGGGATTGGAGGGGGAGATCCTTCTAGTACCAGGACTTCGATAATACAAAGTCCATAGTTTTTGATGGGGTTCAGGATCCAATCATTGCCATGAGGTGGTTGTCTAATGTTGAGCGGTATTTCTGGAGCGAAGGATTAGTGGGGACTAGTCACTGGTTTATATACTCCAAAACAAAGAGGTGTTGTATCTTGGGAGTAGATTTTTGATATATTCCGCTCGAGATACGTCCCTTTGGTTGAGAGAGAGAGACAGAGAGAGAGATTAGCCCAGGAGTACTTAGATATGAGGATGGGGATGAAGACGGTGACCGATATCACCAAGATGTTTATGGAGAGGACTCTTTTCTGCCCTAATTTTGCTGCTTCTAAGCGGGATCAGATGACCCGGTACGTGAGCATGATCAATACGGATATCTTCCAGTTTGTGTCTACCCAATGATACGGTTCACTCATTGAGTTACAAGAGGCCACGAGGAGGCGGGAAATTAAGATGGAGCTCCAAACAAGGGAGCTGAGACATGCCCCTATGCAGTCGCTACCTGCGGTGAAGCGATTCAATCCCACTGATTCGAGGTCTCAAGAACAGTGGGGCCGCACTTATGGGAAGTGAGGCAAGGTTTATGAGGGTCCTTACTGATTATCTACTGGATGCCACAAATGTCACAAGGAGGGGCACTTTGGGAGGGATTGTCGTCAGCTGGCCCCAATACCGAGCATTAGGATTTGCTACCATTGTGATCAGGTTTTCCATGTGAAGGTAAACTGTCCATTGCTCGCTGCCAAGACGACACAGGTCCTGGTGCCTGCCACTTTGAGGATCACCGATGGGCACCAGGGTAAGACAGATCCCTCGAGGGGTGAAGGTCGTGCTTTTCAACTTGGTGTCGAGGAGGCCAGGGCAACACCATACATCGTTACTGGTACCTTCCTAATAAACTCTTTACCTGCTCTTATCCTTTTTAACTAAGGTGTGACTCGATCTTTTGTATTCCATACGTTCAGTAGGGGCTTTAATATGCATAGTGGAGAGTTAGAGTGTCTGTTGCCAGTTTCTATCTCCAACGAACACCGGGTTTCTGCATCTAGGGTTTATCAGGGTTGTATATTTGGAGATTTTTGGGGTACCTTATCCGATTGATTTGATTTCTATCCTCATGGGGGATTTATGTGTGATAGTAAGTATGGATTGGATGAGCAGGTTTGGTGCTATGATACACTATGAGGGGCAGCGAGTAGTGGTTCGAATCCCAAGTGGGGGAGAACTGGTCATCTACGGAGAGGGTACCATGGTTGGATAAGGGTTTTGTTTAGCAACCAGGGATAGACAGTATATTCAACATGGGTATATGGGTTATCTTGCCTATGTGGTTGATACATGGGTTTTGGAGCAGACATCGGTTTTGGATGTGCCTGTTGTCAGGGAATTTGTTGATGTGTTTCTGGAGGAGTTACTCGGTGTGCCTCCCAAGAGGCAGGTTGAGTTCGAGATTGAAATGGTGCCATGTGCGGTTCTGATTGCCAAGGCATCGTACAATTTGGCACCGCCTGAGATATAGGAGTTGTCCTCTTAGCTTCAAGAGCTGTTAGACAAACATTTCATCAGACCGAGTAGTTCTCCATGGGGACCCCCGATTTTGTTCGTCAAGAAGAAGGATGGTTCATACCGGATGTGCATTGATTACCGGGAGTTGAACAAGTTGATGGTGATGAACTGTTATCCCCTTCCGCGGATTAATGACCTCTTTGCTCAGTTCCAGGGTGCGTCTTGGATCTCCAAGATTAATTTGAGGCCAGGGTATCATTAGGTGAGGGTTAGAGAGAAGGATGTGGAGAAGACCGCCTTTCGGACTCGTTATGGTCATTACGAGTTCGTGGTGATTCCATTTGGGCTGACGAATGCGCCTTTGGTATTTATGGATTTGATGAATCGGGTGTGCAGGTCGATGCTCGATCGATCAGTTATTGTGTTCATTGATGATATCTTGGTGTATTCCAAGACTAGGGAGCAACACGAAGAGCACCTTCGAGAGCTGCTTAGGGTCTTGAGACGAGAATAGCTATATTTCAAGTGCTCGAAGTGTGAGTTTTGGTTACGAGAGGTCCATTTCTTGGGGCACCTTGTTAATCAAGATGGGATTTTGGTTGATCCGACTAAAATCAAGGCAGTTATACAGTGGGAGGTCCCAAGGTCTGCTTCAGAGATCAGAAGTTTCTTTGGATTAGCAAGTTATTATCAAAGATTTATTCATGACTTCTCCAAGATTATAGTACCCTTCACTTGTCTAACGAGGAAGGGCGTGGATTTTCGTTGGGGACCTGAGCAGCAGGTTGCATTTGAGACACTAAGACAGAAGTTATGTGAGGCATCGATGTTGAGGAATTTGTGGTATTTTGTGATTCATCCATCACCGGTCTAGGAGCGATACTTATGCAATGTGGGAGGTTTATCGCTTATGCATCTCGGTAGCTGAATCTGCATGAGGTACGCTATCCGACTCATGATCTGGAATTGGGAGCAGTGGTGTTTTCTCTCAAGATTTGGCGGCATTATTTGTATGGGGTCCGATGTACTATCTACACAGATTCATAAGAGTTTGTGATATCTCATGGATCAGCCAAATTTGAATACTAGAGAGCATAGGTGGATTAACGTGGCCAAGGATTATGACTGCGAGATTCTGTATCATCCCAGGAAAGCGAATGTGGTCTCTGATGCTATTGAGTCGCAAGATGACTAGTTCATCTATTGAGAGTCTGTGACAACCCGAAATTTCTAGCTTACATTCTTCTTTTATATCAAAGTTAGCTTCGTTTTGCTATGTTATAATGAAGTTTTGGGTCTAAAAGAGTGCTTAAATCTTAGTATAATTTAGATACGTGTCGGAGGATGGGCTAGTTTGGTTGTAGCATTGGAAAAACGAGCCAAACACACCAAAACTGGTGTGTGCGGCCATCCAGCCGCACACAGGCTGTAACATCCGGAATTTTAGGTATTATATTTATTCATTTTTTTTATTTTTAGTTTTGTGGAAGACTCGGCGTGTTGGTGCGTAGACTCGCCGAGTAGAGACGCGATTTCTCACCCGGATTAATGACCGGACTCGACGAGTCGCATTGGTGGACTCGGCGAGTCCGTGCTGTTTAATGAAACCCTAATTTCTCGGGTTTGGGGCCTATTTAAAGGGCCTTATGACCGCCATTTGTGCTCACCATTCCCCAGAGCGAAACCCTAGTGAGCTTGAGCGTTTGGAGTGAGAGAAGGAGCCATTGTTGACCTTGGAGGTGTTGTCTAGCAAGGGAAAGGAAGCTATAGCCAAGGGGAAGCAAGAGGGTTAACTTCCTGAAGATCTGAGGACCATGACATCACATTTGAGGTACTATTTTCGAACCATTTCTTGTTGAGGTGATGTTCATGTTGATTTAGGGCTTATTGAGCCCTTTTGTGACTAGATCTAGTGCTCCCTTGGTCCCTTAAGCGAGTTAGGTTCTGGATCTGGACCCTTGGAGGTCCAGAGTGCCTCTTTGTCCAAGATTTATATGAGTCTATGGAGGTTTTGGGTTGGGATCTTTGTGTTTGAGGTTAAAACACCATTTATGAGTCAATAGAGGTGATATGAACGCCAAGACATAGACTTTACGTGGTAAATCAGCTTGGAAAGACTGGATCTATGAGTTAGTGGAACATATCTGACCTCAGAAGGTCGTTTGGGGTTGTGCATGGAATGCACTCATCGAGTCCATTGGCAGACTCGACGAGTTGGAGCGGGTTGTTTCGTGTTCTCGAACCAGGGGTTGAGATGTATTTGCGTTATAGGAGGACTATAGCTCGGGAGATCGAGCACTAGTGATTTCATGGATTTGCGAGTTATCGAGATACGCGAGGTGAGTCTTCTCACTATACTTTACCTTGAGTAGGTAACCAAAGTTATGTGACAGAGTATTTGTATGCTATATGTTATGTGTTGTACTGCATTATTTCTATGTGATTTATGTTGTACATGTTTATAGAGTTAGAACCGGAAGGTTCACAGAGTTAGAACCAGAGGGTTCACAGAGTAGGGTCCACGGACCCATAGAGTTATAGCCTCGAGTGGCTAATATGTGTTATGTGTGGTATTTTGGGGAACTCACTAAGCTTTGTGCTTACAATGTTTGGTGTTATTTTTTTCAGGTACTAGTGAGGATCGCGGGAAGGCGCCGGCCTGATCAGTACACACACGGGATTTTTATGTCATGAGATCTTGGGATTTTTATATGCTATGAATTTGAGTTTCGAACAATGATGTTTTTATGAATAATGAATGAATTGTGTTTTGTATAAAATGCGAAAAATTGTTTTGAAATTTACGGTGTTACAAATTGGTATCAGAGCCTTGGTTTGAGGGATTTGAGTACACCTTCGGGCGTATTTGAACTCAAACTGAGGATTTGAGAAATAATTTAATAAAAAAGAGTAAAAGATTTTTTTTGGAAAAAAAAATGCAGAGCAGAGTCGTGTGTACGATCAGTCAGCGGCCAAACGGTGATTTCCCAAGATACCCTTATATTATATGTTATGATATTGATATGATGTATTCTCATGCTAGAGTGGGCTAGGTACTCCTATTAGGACTAGAGTGGTCTGATTTGTGATGCCTTAGCCTAGGGAGAGGTGAGCTGCTATGAGATGCTTCAGAGTGAGTAGGTAGCAGCGAGGAGCTTATGAGAGATCTGTTAGAGAGTGGATTATGCATAATAGAGTACTTGGGACTTGGGATCCGAAGAGGAGGACTTGGGGTGTATACTGATACGGTGCGGACAGTAGTATTGGGCCCGTACTACTGAAAACACCGGGGCGGTATACAGTCCAAGTAAGAATCTTCGGGATGCCAGGGATCAAGGAGGGATGAGTTGCCGAGTATGAGTATGCTCGAATGGGTTATAATTTATCGTATGTTGTATTTCAGAGGTAGATCATGGTGAGGACATGTCTTATGCCAGAAAGCAGTGGGGCTAGTGATGAGGAGATCCGCCAGATCATCCATGAGGAGGTGGTTGCGGCCATCAGGGCAGAGATACCAGAGATGTTCGGGTCTATTAAGACCACGTTGATTGAGACTTTTGACGAGCGTTATGCTGCTCTTTCTGAGGATGCTGTTGCAGAGGCCACCGCAGCTGTTGCTGCTGCGAGGCCGCAGGGTGGTGATGTGTTGCTGTTCCGAGAGTTCAGCAACACAAAACCGCCGGAGTTTGACGGGACCCAGGACCCGGTTGCGGCTATGAGATGGATTTCAGACATAGAGGGGTGTTTCTTTACTTGCTCATCTCCTGAGCATTTGAGAGTCCGGTTCGCGCTGAACCAGCTTCGCTTGGGAGCGAAGGACTGGTGGAAGTTTGTGACGGCACACCATACGCCTGTTGAGCTTGCGGCAGTGACCTGGGAGAGGTTCACTGCCATGTTCCGAGATGAGTACGTTCCCCAGGTGGAGAGGGAGCGTTTGGCACAGGAGTTCTTGACCCTCAAGTAGGGTACTGAGTCCGTTATTGTGATTATGAAGATGTTTCTTGAGCGGGCAATGTTCTGCCCAGAGTACGTGTCCTTCGAGCAGGAACGTATGAGTCAATATTTGAGCATTCTGAGGAGGGATATACGTGAGTTCGTGGCGAACTCGACGTACCGGACATTTGCCGAGCTTCAGGCGAATGCCCGGAAGAGGGAGATAGAGCTGGAGACTCAGGCTAGGGAGGAGGCTGAGTCTTAGGGGAGGGATCAGCGACCAGTACAGTCTCAGCCGGTAGCCAAGCGGGCCAAGCCCGCCGATTCAAGATCATGGAGCCAGAGGGGCCGCACTTGTGGCAAGTGCGGCAAGAGCCACGATGGAGTGTGCAGAGCGGGGTCTTGCTACAAATGTGGCAAGGAGGGGCATATGGCCAAGGACTGCCCCAAGGGGTTTGCAATATGTTTTCACTACAACCAGACCAGACACTGGAAGGCAGAGTGTCCGCAGTTGCGGGGATCAGCACAGGGAGCACCTCAGGGATCTGCCCCTACTTCCATCAGAGCTACCGAGAGTCGGCCAGTGAAGGCCGAGGCACCGAGGGCACGAGGGAAAGCTTTCCAGTTGACCGCGGAGGAGGTTCACGCAGCGCCCGATATCGTGGCTGGTATGTATTCTTTCATATATTTATTTTGATGTTGAGATTTTGTGATTATATTATGTTATGTGTAGGTACTTTTCTTGTGAATTCTGTACCTACCTTGGTGTTATTTGACTCGGGTGCGAGTCGGTCTTTTGTATCTTTGGCTTTTAGTCAGCATATCAGTGTTAGTCGTGAGGCGTTGAGTCGGCCTCTGAGAGTTTCCATAGCTGACGAGAGGGTGATATATGCCACGGAGGTGATCTATGGGTACGTATTCGAGATTTTCGGTGTTGAGTTCCCGATCGATTTGGTTCCAGGGGCCGCGCCTATCGCCAAGGTGCCCTATCGCCTTGCACCTCTAGAGATGCAAAAGTTATCCTCGCAGCTTCAGGAGCTGCTGGGAAAGGGGTTTATTCGGCCGAGCAGCTCGCCATGGGGAGCGCCTATCCTTTTTGTCAAGAAGAAGGATGGTTCACACCGGATGTGCATTGATTACCGGGAGTTGAACAAGCTGACGGTCAAGAACCGTTACTTGTTGCCGAGGGTAGACGATTTGTTCGATCAGTTACAGGGAGCATCTTGGTTCTCCAAGATCGATTTGAGGTCTGGATATCATCAGGTGAGGGTGCGAGATGAGGACATCTAGAAGACTGCGTTCAGGACGCGTTATGGGCATTACGAGTTTGTGGTGATGCCTTTCGGGCTCACCAATGCCCCAGCAATGTTCATGGATCTCATGAACCGAGTGTGCAGGCTGATGTTGGATCGGTCGGTGATTGTATTCATCGACGACATTTTGGTATATTCGAGATCTAGAGAGCAACATGAGGAGCATTTGAGGGAGATCCTTGGAGTTCTGAGATCGGAGAGGCTTTATGCCAAATTCTCCAAGTGTGATTTCTGGTTGCGAGAGGTCCAGTTCCTAGGGCATCTCGTTAACCAGAAAGGGATATTGGTTGACCTGGCCAAAGTTGAGGTAGTGATGAGTTGGGAGGTGCCGAGGTCACCCTCCAAGATCAGGAGTTTCTTAGGGTTGGCAGGTTATTATCGGAGATTTATCAGGGATTTCTCTAAGATCGAAGTGCCACTCACCAGGTTGACCCGGAAGGGTGTCGCTTTTTCATGGGGCCCCGAGCAGCAGAACTCCTTTGAGATGCTTTGCCAAAGGTTATGCGAAGCCCCGGTGTTAGCCCTCCCGGTGGGAATGGAGGACTTTGTGGTATACTGTGATGCGTTGATCTTGGGGTTGGGAGCGGTGCTGATGCAGAGAGGGCATGTGATATCATATGCATCGAGGCAGCTGAAGCTTTATGAGATGAGGTATGCCACCCACGATCTAGAGTTGGGGGCCGTGGTGTTCACCCTCAAAATTTGGCGTCGCTATCTGTATGGGGTTCGGTGTACGATATACACGGACCATAAGAGCCTGAAGTATTTGATGGATCAGCCTAACCTAAATACACGGCAAAGGAGGTGGTTGGATGTGGTCAAGGATTATGATTGTGAGATCCTGTACTGTGACAACCCGATATTTCAACTCTTTGTAATGACCTAAAAAGTCAAGTATTGTAACCACTTTTGAGTTAATGAAATTAACTTTGATAATAAAATGTCCAAAAAGTTTCTATTTAATTACCTACTATGTTTGATGTCATTAAACCGTGTTCGTACGTAAAAAGAATGCCCAAATCCAGGTTCGTATATTGAAGTTATGATTTTTCCAAGTTCGGCTTAGCAACAGCCAGCTAAAAACTCGAATCGGAGATCGAGCGACTTTTGGCCGGAATGACCTAAACGAGAATCGAAGGTCTTGACAATGGTATTTCAGCGGTAAAAAGTCTGGCAAAAACTGACGTCAGATAAAGAAGTTATGAATTTCTAACAAAATTCTCTTAAACACTTCATTTTAAAAATAAATAATAAAAATAATTTCGAAATTTGCCGACGGAATCTAAACGAAAGTTGTAGAGTGTAGTCTCACCTACGCGTGGATATAAAAATCATTGAAAACGGAATTCGTATGAAGAAGATATGAATTTTAGAAGTTTATTAATTAAATTAAATATAAATTTAATTATTAATTCTTGGTAATATCCAAAGAGGAGTCATCAGATAAGGCCGAGTTACGCCCTGCGTAAGCTCATACGCCCCGCGTACTCAAGCCCTAGGCCTCGGATCGTCCACGTCTTGGTCTATGCAAAGCTAGCCCTGTCCCATCCGAAGTCCGAGGCAGTCGAGGATTCGGTCATGCATGACGTACGCGTACGCCCTGCGTACCGAGGCGGTTCCCAGCCCCTATAAAAGGGATGCGAGGGTTCCAAAGAAAAGGCCCATTCTCTCTCATTTCTCTTGCGTTCTTGCCTTGTTTTCTGTGCCCGTGCTAACCCGAAGCCACGGTCATTTTGCTCAAGTCCTGAAGGTCGTTTTTACTCCCGAGATTCCCGAGAATCCCGAGAAAAATCCGTTTCCCGAGAAGAAATTCTGCCCGGTTTTCCTCTCGTTTTCTGCAAACTTTCAAGTGAGTTCATACCCTTATAATTCACACTTTTAAATGTTTTATAAATACTTCTATATGCTTTTAAGGGGGGAATACAAGTAAAACACACGATTATTATCGTGTGTTATATATATAAAGTTTCATTATACATTTTATCAACGGAAATCATATGTGATTTATAACTATTATAGGGAAACTTTTGTATGCAAAATATATCACGATAACATCATATTCTTGGAAATGAAAAATGTGGTTATATATGTATATATGTTTATATTGGTACTATATAACTTATAACTTTTTCATAGCAAGTGAGCATTCTTACTAAGGATTACTATACAAACGAGACACAGTTTTAGAAAACTATAATAGGTATAGTTTTACGAGAACATTACGAACTTTTACATACTAGAAACACTATTTCGAGAAGTTTACTTTCACATACAAGAACTAATGAACATTTTCATACGTAAATAAGTTTTATACTAAATTTTGTGAGACATTAACTTCACGTACGTTCGAGTACACATTTCAAGTCCTGTATTATATACCAGAATCCCTTGGAGGGGGAGCATGTTGTTTGTGTATAGATCTATACGGGCTTGACAACCCGCACCCTGACTGTTAGCTACAGTCCACCATTTGGGGTGACAAACGTCAGAACATTCCAACGCTTGAAGAATGTTGTGTATAGGCATTTCTAGTCAATAGCATGGTTATAAAACTCACATGGAGTATTGAAAACACATTGATTTACTGGGTTTTTCAGAAGTACTGGAAATTTTATACTTACATACATTTTTAGAATCAAACATTGGTCTTGAGAGAAGGCTACTTTTATACTAGTAGAAAATATAGGATTTTCTAGAAACAAACAAACAAGGACAAAACATTTCATTTCATACAAACATTGTCATTTAATACTTATGAAACTCACCCGCTTAAATGCTGATCTACTCTTTCAAAATTACTTGTATGTCCCATGGATTCAGTAATTACAGGTAACAATATGCTTTTGAAGAAGGGACGCTGCGGCGCCAATTTAATTTCATATTTTGGCATCATATTGTAATTGGTTTTGAACTTGTAACTTTTGACAAATGTAAACTTTCAATTATATATATGATGGTTTTATTGCTTTCTTTACTATGTATTCATTTGTTACGTTACCACATGAAGTCATCAGCCCCCGAACGTTTCCGCCGTTCAGGTTTGGGGGTGTGACAGATTGGTATCAAAGCAATGTTTATGGTGAACTAAGTATATCGAACCACATAAGATATACAAACTATAAATGCTTAAGGGACTAATACTCTCTGACAAAACAATTTTCTTTTTTTTTTTTACGCTTAAGCAGCGTAATGTTTAACTTAAATTGTAGTTCATTTAAGTACAAATACATGCATACAACAAATTATTTTCATGATATCTAACTATACAACAAGTATTTAGACAAGTTGACACTACGATTAAGACTCGATATATGTAATCAGATTTGGGACGAATATAGCGTGATCAACTATATTTGCCCAAGATCGGACCAATGTATATCGAGAAATGCTCGTAGTAAGCAACAAGTTAAAACTTACCAAAAACATCATGAGGATCAAACACAAGAATTTAAATACTATAGGAGTATTTGCTACATAAAGTAGTTTAACTTACATGTTTAACCTTGCATGTTTCAACTTTATTCAATTCTTATGATCCTATTTCTCGTACAGTCAAATGGCTGGATTTCACCACCCCGGCGACCCCTACTTTCCCAACCAAGGCAACGGAGGATGGGTCACTACAAGAAAAAGACCCTTTAATGACGTGCAAACCACGACGCTCATTGATTTATGTTACACAAAAGAGAGTAACATTAAAAAAGTGTCATCTCTTCAAAAAATTTAAGGATTTACATCACGCATTATTGTGTGCCCTTAAATTAGCGTCTCATGTAAAAAAACTCAAAAACACGGAGGGCACTTTATTTAAAACGTGCGTCCACTGTGAATGTCGCTTTATGTTTTCTACTTAAAATGCGCATTCTTGAGGAGATCCTCTTGAAATTCTAAAATTTTTAAATACCCCGCTTCAGATCTCCCTTCGTTCTCTTCTTCCATTCTCTCAGCAAACCCTAGTCACAATACCATCTCTGCTATAAACCTCGACAACTCATATAATTGTTATATAATTTTTTTCTTAAAAACTCGCTTTCATTCCTGAAGATCACAAAATGGAGACCAGCAACTAGGGATTTTGTACGTGCTCCCAAAGACGAACGTCGCAGAGCTAGTAATTAGGGTTCTGCGAATCCTCATGCTTACAGCCGGAGATATAGTGTTCCTCATCCTCTCCTCTTCCCTTCTACCCTACTTTCCGACAATATAATTGTTAAGAATCATTTTGGGTTTGTTAATTGGTAAGAAAAATTTTGTCCAAAAAAATTAAAACCCCTTTTCGATCGATCCTCTCTCAGTATCCCTTGTTCCCTCTACTGATACCTCTAACCAAACCCTTAGCATCCCAAAACAACCCTAAAGCCCCCCACACGATAACTAGGGTTTTTTCATGTCAACATTCTCCAGACGATCGAGCTAGAGTACGACTGCAACACTTCATCTCACCGGCCTGCGACCTCATCAGGCTCGCCTCACTTCATCGGCGATTGCGACTCATCAGCGTCACCATCTCGGAGACTGCGTCCTCACCCTATTTTGGTCGAATCCCTTGCCTCTGATAGCTTATTTAGTTGAGGGCGGCGACAGTGAACGAAGTCGAGGGTGGTGATGTTCGTTGGAGACTCACTTGGACGAAAGCAACAGGAGTTGCTGATTTGTATGACGTCGTCGGTCGTGCCACAGTCCACCACCAAGATAAGTATCAACGATCCTATCTCCACACTTAAGTTTTTGGTAAAGCATTTACATATTTTTACTCCTCTTTAGTAGTTCCTAAAAATTGTTTACATCATTGAGACATATTTCTTTTTTAGATCCTCATATCTTTTGTGGGTTTTGTAGTTGGATGTTATTGGAATCCATGAACAACAGTTCTTTGATGATTTGTATTATTTTTGTTGTAAAGGTGATAATAATGATGGAAAACGGTCATACTTGCAAGTGTTGATGGTCATTACTTAAGGTATATAACTAATTTCCATAGCTAAATCATTTATCATGTATTTTATTACCTAAATCGCCAAATCTTATGTCAATAACTCATTTTTTATAAAACTGTTTTAAACACTATTAACAATCCACTAATTCTGTCTAACCGTATTGTCACTAGGAATATAGGTGTTTGTCATTACTATTGAATATGGAATGCAAGAAATGGGTGTAAATTGTGGTGTTTTGATGATGATGAGTGAGGTGGGCTGGTTAGTATTAATACCCCTTTTTTGCCTTATTAGTAGAGTATTTTTTCTGGTCAATTTATGGTCAATGCTAGAATTGATGCAATGAGTTGCTACAGAAATGGTGATTACAAATACTACAATCAAATTCAATTTCCACAATTGGGGAACATTCTTTGGAGTTCATGTATCGTCAACAACATTCGATCTCGTATACACGAAGTTAACACTGGCCTTAGGAACTGTAAGTCTCAAATTAATCCACCAATATCTTTCAGTTATTGATCTCAATTTCACATGGGTAGCAATAATTTGAGCTCAATTTCTTACGATCATCATTACTTTGATCTAAACTCAAGTGGGTATTCTTAATAGGCGTTGAACTTGCCATGGGTATCACTAATGTGATCTAATCCGAAAACTAACAATAAAGTATTTTTCAGTAACACTTCTAGAAAAAAGGGTAAAATGATAATTTTCTCATTTTTTGTCTGTGCAATTACAGGGTATATCTATCTTGGCTCACCTCATTTTGCTTATTGGATCCCTACTATATTTTCATGAGAGATGAATACTTAAATTAATATTTGGTGAGAAGAATACAAAGCAAAATCACTTAAGAGGACGATTATTTGAGGTAATTTAAGAACTCTAATTTTTTATACATTTAAAGTTATTTTTATTTTTGGCTTACATCATCGGCTTCTTCTTATGCTTTGAGAATAAGAACCTGTTTCCTGACCTTCATTTTGTAACATATTTTGGGATCAAGAATGGTGATTAGGTATTTTGTTGTACTTTTGAAATTAAACTAAAAAAGGTATTTTTAGCTTATTTTAGAACTTTGATATGTCCTACATACTCCCATCTAGAAAGTTACAGGTGAAAGATTGGAAATGATGATCACTGATTTGGAAAAACATATGTTCTTAATAGATTTGGCACACATCTTTTGTTGCAGGTAAAACGACAAACACACTAGTTGGTTAACTATATATAATCTATCATGATGTTGGCTATTCATGTTGATATGAAGCAGTGAAGCAAGTGGTAGGAATTCGATCGAGAGACAGAGAGAGAGAGAGAGAGAGAGAGAGAGAGAGAGAGAGAGAGAGAGAGCTTCTGTGAACAAAATAGAAGGTAATTATCATTTGATTTTCTTCTTCTTTTTACTTCTCAACAGCTTAAGACACACACTAACAAGAGTAACAAAACTATTTTTCCTTACTTACATCTTCCTTATTGATCTAGATTATGTTATCTACTTGTTGGTGGGATTTCTATCAGTTTCAATTTTAATTTAAGGTGAACTGATCAAGTGCACATGAGGTGTTTGATGAAATGCTCGAGTGAGTGTAGACAATAATTTCTTTCATCTTTTGGCTGTGTAAAGATGGAGGTGGTAAGATGGGTAAGGATGGAACTGGTAATGTTTCATATACCTTGAATTGTAGACTTTTGTTTGGTGAATCACCATCATATGGTTTTAACTACCAAATATTTGTCCATGCTGAAGGAGCATTGAAAGTATAATTGTTGTATTTCAGATGCAACCATTCCTATTTATCATTTTATTCTTTTTCTAAGTGCTCCTTATCATACAGGTCCTCTGCATCATTGATTCCAGTTATCATATATTTGATGATATAAAAATCTCACGTTCTCCACGGTTAACCGATAAAAGAGAATATGACCAAAAGCAAGAAATATGTGTTCTTTACAAAGAAAGGTTATTAGTTTCCGTACCCTTCATTGGAATTTCTGTTATGAGCTCTCAACCATAGGTACCACTACTTTATAAACATGTAAATGAATACCCTTAATTGTTTATGAACTACTAACAGTTTTCTTTGTTTTAGAATCACAGACTTTCATCTTGAGCTTGAGCAAGATGTGATTTTAAGTCTGTCTAAGTTGTTTAAAGCAGTATCCTCAAGGTTCCATAGCAGAGGAATGCCACATATACTCTTGACTGGCTTCATGCCAATCTTCGTGAACCTGATATGAAGGTACTGGATGCATCCTGGTACATACCTGATGAACAAAGAAATCCACTTCAAGAGTATCAAGTGCATATTTTTTCTTTCTGAACTTCTGTATGTGGCATTTTATCGAACACCTGTATGATCACTTGCTGATATTATTCACACATGGTATTAACAGGTTGCATACATTCATGGTGCTCTTTTCTTTGATGTATATGGGATATCTGATCGCACTACTTATGTGAGACACTTATCATTCAATCCTTTCTATGTTTTCTTTTGAAGTAAAACTGAAAATATGGAACCTTTAATTCAGCTGCCACACATGTTGCCATCTGAAGAAGCATTTGCTGCTGCAGTTTCTGCTCTTGGTATTGAAAACAAAGATGGAGTTGTTGTTTATGATGGTAAGGGGATCTTCAGTGTTGCTCGTGTCTGGTGGTAAGTTTCATTTCTTTAAAATTTTGAGGGCATTTTTTCTTTTACCTTCAACTTCTGAGATAAATTTTCTAACTAATACAAAAATGTGTACATCTCTTTCATGATATTCCTTTTGGCAGAAACCTGAGAGGAGGTTGTTAATATCTATCCATGCTGAAGGAGCATTGAAGGTATAATCGTTGATTCATATTTATCAATTTATTCCTTTCTAAGTGCTACATTTGTTTTTTTCCACATCATACAGGTTCTCAGCATCTTTGATTCAAGTTATCATATCTTTAATGATATAAAAATCTCGTGTTCTCCTAGGTTAACTTAATCCTGAAATAGCAGAACTTAAAGAAAGGCTTGTAGCCAGTAGGGCTACCCGAGTAGAGGTTTGCTAATAGTTGTAGTTGGAGTTATTTAAAATGAAAGAGAAGAAGAAAATCAAAATGAAACAACAAGAAGGGTCTGTACCAATTCAGCTAGTGATTGGCAGTGAGAGTGTTACTTCTGATCCAGCAACTTCTACTGTATCTGCTCCAACATAATCATCCGTTCAACCGAAAGGTAAATGTAGAATCTTTTGAAACTCATTTACCAATTTTATATGAAATCATTCATCTAACAATATTAACTTTTCCGGTTATGCTGTTTTTCGATGACAATCTTTGCACCTTTTCAAGGAAGTGGAATAAATGATCCAACTACAACAATGGAGGAGTTGTATTCACCTTTGTTGATAATTGGTCATGTATTGGCAGAAGAAGGAAAATGAGAAACTCCATTGATGAGGTTACACTGCTTCTGATGCAACGTTCCAGGGAAGCATTGCTTAGATTTTCTGCAGAGCATACTCAGGGAAAAGCCTTGCTCAAGATTATTGTGCGAATACCACTTAGAACACTCATTTCATATCCTGGAGAAACTGATTTATAGGTATCTTTACACATTGTTCACTAACCTTTTAGTCTTTCATGCAAGTTTCCCTTATATTCATAGATGTAAATATTTAATATATACATATCTATGTATAACTATGATAGATATTTTTAAAGTTCAGTTGGTAATATATTTGTTTCATGTGTCTTACAGGCTCTCACATGTAACCTGTTTCTTGGTGGACAAAAGTTGTTCTTGATCAAGAGTTGGGATTGATATTGAAGCTAAGAGACATGATGATTGGTTGGATACATGAAGGGTTTCAGAGCTTCTTAGGACAACTTAATGATGAGTTACTTAAACAAGAACGTGCCCCTTTATAGCAATGTAGGATTAGGTTATATAGTTAGGGAAAACCTCTTAGTAACAATGTACAATCATATCCCTTTAATATCAATGTATTACAAATTTTTGACATGATGTTATTAGATGAAATTGATTGTTTTGGTATATATTTGTTTCTATATTTTTGTATTATGCGTAAAAGAGTATCATAAAAGCACGTCATATATGCACATCGTAAATGGTTGCTGAAGTTTATGACACGCAAATGCGTGTCATCTTCATTTATGACAGGGGCTTCCTTGATACGCATTGCGTGTCATAAACACGCCCGTCGTAAGGTTACGACATGCAAATGCGTGTCATTTTCCTTTATGACACGGCCTTCCTTGATACGCATTGCGTGTCATAATTGCGCGTCGTAAATGCGTGTCGTAAAAGAGCGTCGTAAATGCGTGTCGTCTATAGACGACGCGTAAAAACGCGTCGTCTCTCTTTATGACAGGGCCTTCCTTGACGCGCATTTGTGCGTCTGAGCATTTTACGACGTGAAATGAACGTCGTAAACGGCTGTTTTTCTAGTAGTGGGTCGAAGATGATCCTGAGGAGGACGAGGAACCCATAGAAGTGGATGATGACTCCGGTACCGACTCAGAGCCGGAAGTGATCAACCCACCACCCATACAACCTCCTGTCTTCGTAAGGAACTTTCAAGGACCGACTCCCGTCTGGGGAAGTCACCTCCACCATTGGAGCCAACAACAAAACCTATGCCCTCCCTACGACATGTGCCGGTACTTCTACGATGTCCGTGGAGGAGGTTCGGCTGATCGGGCACTCCCAGTAATGGTGGGCAAACTTGCCAATCAGTCCTATCAATCCGGAGTTCAAGCTAGCCGGATTCGGGATGTCAACGTGGAAGTACAGGTTCACACTTCCGACATCCGTAGGCTGGATAAAATGCAAAGACAATGCTCAAGTCCAAACTGAGGCATTCCAAGCGCAAATGATTGCAGCCGTCGCCGAATTGAGGGAATAGCAAGCCGCCTTTGATAGGCGTCTAATGGAGTCAAAGCAATCGGATGCGGAGTCAAGCTCCAAGCGCAACCTACGTCGCAAGTAGTGCTTGTCAAAATCTCAAATTTTGTTATAAGTTAGGACCTCGGCTAAAAGTCTTTAAATTTCTTGAACTTTGTAACCGGAGACCCTTATAGGGGTCAAATTTTCATGATCGTTGTATCAACTATTATATTAATATAAGTGGCACTATTATTACTACGTTGAGTATTTCGTTCAAACCTTGAAAAGTCATCAAGAAACCAAATGTTTGTTTCATATTTTCGGTCTTACAAATAACTTTCATTCTTCTATTTTAAGACTCATACTATCATTTGATGTTGAACTATAGCAATCTAGTTCATGAGACACATACATTTTCTATGCCATGGAATTCTTATCTTTATCTTTTCAACCTATAGTTGAAGGATGCCTCCGTGTAGGAACCCGAGACGAAACAACGGTGGGGAAGCACCTATACCACCACCACCTCCACCTCCTTAATTTGATGCTGCCATGTTCCAAGAAGCAGTCACAACAGCTGTGGCGGCTGCCATGTCGCAAATCAGTACCCCTATTTCTACAGGTTCGGGGATTGGCACGCCTCCTTCCAACCATGGAGAAAGTCATGGACAACCCTGGGTGTGCACCTATAAAGACTTTACGAATGCCAAACCCCAGATGTTTAATGGAACCGGTGGTGTGATGATATTGAGGCAGTGGATTGAAAGGACAGAGTCCGTCTTCGAAATCTGCTCCTGTCCCGAACACAACAAAGTCAAGTTTGCCACCTTCACACTTACTGACAGAGCTCTGACATGGTGGAATGGCCATGTTAAGGTACTTACTCTGATAGTGGCAAATTCCATAAGCTGGGAAAGCTTAAAAATCATGCTGATGAGAGAATACGGTCCACGAGGAGAGATTCAAAAACTTGAAAACCAACTCTGGACTCTAGGAATGGTTGGTACTGACATAGCAACCTACACCAACCGATTTTGCGATCTGGCAATCCTTTGCCCAGATATGATTGCTCCCGAGAGCAAGAAAATAGAGAGGTACATCTGGGGACTGACGCCCCAAATACGGTCAAGCGTGTTAGCTTCCAAACCTGAGACCTTTGAAAGTGCTAAGGAACTGGCACAATCTCTTGTTGACTACGGAGGTCATCAAAACTCAACCGTTTCTGCACCAGAACCACAGAAGGGAAACAACAACAACAACAACAACAACAACAGGAAGAGAGTATGGAATAAAGGGAAGGGTGGGTCTTCCCAAGAATCCGCAAAGAAACAACTAGTTTTAGTAAATGCTGCCACTGTACCTACTACCGTTCCTACAAATACCTACCCAACAAAGCCTTATGTAGGTAACCTTCCAAAGTGCACTAAATGCACTTACCACCACCATGGACCATGTCGGGAAATGCAGTGCGCCTACTAATGGGTTTTAGCCATAAGAACTTTCCTATGTGCGCATGCAAAACCCTAATGCTCGGATCTAGGCCTTCTAATTAAACATGCTTTGAATCCAAGACTTCTAATAGCTAATTAGGTTAAATAACAATATTGAAACAGATCTAGAACCATACCTTTGAATTCCTTGTTGACCTTGTTGTCTTGGAGCTTCTAGAGTCACAATTGTCACTCCTCTAATGGCTTACAAACACCAAATAGCAAGGAGGATGATTTGGGAGAGAGGAGAGGGGAGGAATTCGGCCATAACTTCTCTACTTTAGGTGAAGTATCGAATTCCCTCAGCCTTGGGGTCTATTTATACTTGTAGACTCCTTAAGGGTTACAACCTAAACCCTATTGGATAAACTTCTCTTAAGGCTATCCAAATCCATTCCTTAGATAACTCCTTGGACAATTTTAGCTATCCTTTAGCTTCTAGAATTCGTCCAACATATATCTATATGGATTTACAGTCTAAAGTTTAACTATCAAACAATTGACAGTTTATACCCTCTTATTTAATTAATCTCTTTAAGTCACCAAATTAATTCTAATTAATTCTATGACTTATATTAACAATATTATTATTCTATATAATAATATTTACTCTCTCTTAATAAATCATCCTATCAAGTTGCTATGGTGAAGGCAACCCAAAAGGACCATGCACAACCGGGTCAAATACTTGCCCAATATAGTTGCAGCCTTAGACATTAGTCCAACAGTCTCCCACTTGGATAAGTCTAGTAACTATATGCACAAGTACAATTCAGTTTGCAATTGTAGCTCTCAGAGACACTGTCAAACTCTGATCTAATCAATCTTGTCCTTTAGATAAGGGATCGTACAGTCCTCTGTTAGATATCATGCTGACAATCCTATGGAATGGTTAGTCAAGCATTTAGGTTTCTCGATCTCTGATTTATTTGACATAGAACTTAATCGAACACATCAATTCAGTTCTGACCGGGCCCGACACATAAGTCAAATCAAATCATCGAGTGACCGAGATATCACTTTTACTTTCTTAGATAAAAGTTACAGATAAACTTCGACTTATATGCATTTACTTATTCATTAACTAACTATACACAACAATGCGTTTTATAACACCGAGTTACTGATACGTTTTCGGATTATCAATGTACAATCAATTAACAAATAACAAACCATATATCTAGGTTTTAAGACTATATGATATTATCGTCTTGCGATCACCCTTCTATATCATATTCCATAAGGTGATTCCAGCAAGCGCGGGTTTGTTCCAATGCTCAAAACCAGTTCATAAGCACTCATGAACATTGCAGCAACCCTTTGCTATGTCTAAGACCATTTAGACAATCTACACACCAATTCATGACAATCTTCATTCATATCTACTTCCAACATATGAACGATTGTGGACAATTTGAACAATTCGATTATTCTTAATAAACTCAATTATTCTGGAAGTCAAAACATGCAAAGTGAAACAATAGTTAAACAATTAACATAAGACAATAACATTACTCATAAATAAAACTCCTTTATTTAATCATCAAATGTTAATTACCTTTATCTATTACATGTTTCTAATACTATCTAATCTATGCTAATATCATCCTTTAGCCCAATACTCCTAGCATGCTGCAAGTGCTTAACCCTACTCAGTCCCTTCGTAAGCGGATCTGCTGGGTTATCTTCTGATGATATCCTCTTCACTATGAGTTGTCCTTCTTCTACACGATGTCTGATGAAGTGATATTTTCTATCGATATGTTGTGATCTACCATGATCCCTCAGTTCCTTGGTCAAGGCAACCGCTCCTTCGTTATCACAGAAAATCTCCATGGGCTCCTTTATGGCAGGTACAACTCCAAGATCACCGATGAAGTTCTTTAGCCATATTGCCTCCTTCGACGCTTCGCTCGCTGCAATGTACTCTGATTCGCAAGTTGAATCAGCTACAGTTTCCTGCTTGGAACTCTTCCATGTCACTGCTCCTCCATTTAGGGTAAAGACCCAGCCCAACTGCGAACGGTAGTTGTCCCTGTCGGTTTGGAAACTGGCGTCACTATACCCTCGCACCTTCAAGTCATCACTCCCTCCGAGGACTAAGAACCATTCCTTCGTCCTCCGAAGGTACTTAAGGATATTTTTCACCGCAATCCAATGTGCTCTGCCAGGATTCCCTTGTTATCTGCTAACCATGCTCAAAGCGAAGGCTACATCAGGGCGAGTACAAGTCATAGCGTACATGATTGAGCCAACTGCGGAAGCGTATGGTACTCGGCTCATTTCTGCTATCTCAGCTTCAGTACTCGGACTTTGAGTCTTACTCAATTTGGCATTACTTTGTATCAGTAATTCTCCCTTCTTTGAGTTTTCCATACTAAAACGTTTTAGTACCTTCTCCAAGTAAGTATTCTGACTAAGTCCAATTAGTCTCTTACTTCTTTCTCTTACTATCCTTATTCCCAAAATGTAAGAAGCTTCTCCGAGGTCCTTCATAGCAAAGCACTTCCCGAGCCAGGATTTAACCTCTTGCAGGGTCGGGATGTCGTTTCCTATGAGTAATATGTCATCGACATATAGAACAAGGAAGCTTACTATACTCCCACTGGCTTTGACATATACACATGATTCGTCTTCGCTTCGTACAAATCCAAACTCTTTGAATTTCTCATTGAAGCAAAGATTCCATCTGCGAGACTCTTGCTTAAGTCCATAAATGGACTTCTCAAGCTTACACACTCTATTCGGATGCTTCGGATTCACAAACCCCTCTGGCTGAGCCATGTAAACATCCTCAGCCAACTTTCCGTTAAGGAAAGCGGTCTTGACATCCATTTGCCAAATCTCATAATCATAAAATGCGGCAATAGCTAGCATCACTCTAATAGATTTAATCTTCGCAATTGGTGAGAAGGTCTCATCATAGTCAACTCCGGGAGTTTGAGTAAAGCCCTTCGCAACCAATCGCGCTTTATATGTGTGTACTTTACCATCCACGTCGGTCTTCTTCTTGAAGATCCATTTGCACCCAACGGTCTTACGTCCGGGCACATAATCAACCAAATTCCAAACTTGGTTATCATACATGGATTGGATCTCGTTATCCATTGCCTCTTTCCATTTCGCAGACTCCGGGCCTGCCATGGCTTCCTTATAGCCATTAGGTTCATCAAGGTTTACTAGTGTACCATCACTAATATATGTGTCCCCTTCGGTAGTAATATGAAAACCATAAAACTGGGGATGAACTCTAACTCTATCGGAACGACTAAGAGGTAAGGACTCGTCAATCGGTTCAACCGGAGTTTCCTCCTCGGGTTGAGCGCCAGCGGTAGAGGTTCCTTCATCCATCGTTTCTTGAATCTCTTCAAGCTCGATTTGCCTCCCACTGTCTCCTTGGCCTATGAGTTCTCGCTCTCGGAAAACTCCTCTCCTCGCAACAAAGACAACATTGTCCTTCGGTCTATAGAAGAGATATCCAAAGGATGTCTGCGGGTAGCCGATGAAAATACATCGCTCACTTCGAGGTTCGAGCTTGTCGTTAGTATCTCGTATTACGAAAGCCTCGCAACCCCAAACTTTGATATGTGCCAACGAGGGAGCTTTCCCTGTCCACATCTCATGAGGTGTTTTGGCAACCTTCTTAGTAGGGATTCGGTTAAGGATATGGGCGGTACTCTCTAGGAGGCGTCAATTGCGAAACTATTCCACACTCCTTGAGATAATCGTGGAATTCAAGACTTAGGTACTCTCCTCCTCGATCGGATCGAAGCATCTTGATTTTCCTGCCCAATTGATTCTCCACTTCATTCTTGAACTCTTTGAACTTTTCAAAGGTTTCTGACTTTTGCTTGATTAGATAGATATACCCATATCTACTATAATCATCGGTAAAAGTCACGTAGAAGCGGTTCCCATCCTTCGTGGTTGATCTAAACGGTCCACATACATCGGTATGTATTAAGTCCAATAGACCTTCACCCCTTTCACACGTACTCGTGAAGGGTGACTTAGTCATCTTTCCAAGTAAACAAGACTCGCATGTGTCATCTTCCCTAAGGCCGAATAACTCCAAAACTCCATCCTTTTGGAGTTGGGCTATGCGTTTCTTGTTGACATGTCCAAGATGACAGTGCCAAGAGGATGCTTTATCCATACTAGTGGAAGAATCTATATTCAAAACATCATTTCCTAAGTTATCAACAATCATAACAGTTTCATAAATTCCATTACATGCTATAGCTTCAAAGTAAAAGACACCATTTAGATAAGCCAAAATAGAACCATTCTCATTATTAAAAGAAAATCTAAAACATTGTCTATACAAACCATGAAATGAAATGATGTTTCTAGCCATTTCTGGCGAATAGCAACAATTTTTCAAATCTAAACATAAATTATTCCTAAGCACTAAAGAATACACTCCAATCTTGGTCACAGGCGACGATCTTCTGTTCCCCATGATTAGATTGATCCTTCCTTGCTCCACATCCCTACTTCTTCTTAGTCCCTGCACATTAGAACAAATGTGGTAACCACAACCGGTATCAAGAACCCAAGAAATAGCATGATTAGAATCGTTAGATTTAATTGTGTATATACCTGCTAAAGATGGCTTGATCTTTCCTTCCTTGATGGCTTGCAGGTACTCTGAGCAGCTTCTCTTCCAATGTCCTATCTTGTGGCAGTGGTGGCATTCTGCCTCCTTCGGGTTAGGGCAGGGCTTAGTGGGATTAACTTTGGTCCCACTAGAAGAGGCATCATCTCGGGCTTTAACCTTGCGATGGTTCTTAGATGAAGCCTTCCTCTTCTTTCCCTTCCCTTGACGAATAGCCAAGACAGGAGCAGCAGGCGGATTGGGAGTTGGTGGAACAGACTTGTCTTTGAAGTTGCTCTCAGCGACCCTCAAGAGACCTTGGAGTTTGCTTAGGGTGACCTCCTCTTTGTTCATGTGGTAGGTCATCCTAAATTGATTGTACATCGGAGGCAAAGAGTGAAGCACCATGTCGATCGCCAAGTCTTCTCCAAAGTCAACATTTAACTTGCGAAGGCGGTCGACATACCTTTGCATCTTTTGCAGGTGTCATGGTAAGAGATTCTCCATGACCCATCTTAGCGGAAATCATGTTGGTGAAAATCTCATAATGCTCTTGTCTCGCATTCTGGTGGTATCTCTCCAATAAGTCTTGGTGCATTTCGTACAGATACATGTCCTCGTAGGAATTTTGGAGTTCGGAGTTCATGGTGGCTATCATGATGCAATGTACCTTCGTTGCATCTCGCTCATGATTTTCAAAAGCGGTAATTTCAGCCGGCGTAGCGATTTCGGGGTTGATTTTCTTGAGCTTCTCATCGAGGACATACTCCTTATCCTCATAGCGAGCAATGGTGCGAATGTATCTTATCCATTCGCTAAAGTTCGTTCCATCGAAGGTGACCTTTTGGCAAAGGGTCATCAACGTGAAAGAACTAGCAGCAGCGTTGTTAGTGTTTGACATCTACAAATAGAAAGGACGAAGATAGATTAGAATAAGAATTCCTAATTATCACCCAATAAGAAAAATTAGGGCTAGGATCCAACAATAACATTTACATACTAGAAAAGGGATGTCGTAATCTAACATGCAAATAAATTGAAGGTAAGTGAATGACGATTCACTAGTTCTCCATCACGAAAACTTAAACTATTAGTCCTAAGTGTATTGAGAATTCCTAGGTTCGGATGAGATTCATTGAAACTATTCAATGGCATGTTTAAATCTCGATATGCCCCTCATGTTTGTGACTGGGATACCGAGGATCACAAAGCGGGTGTGTAGTGGTGTTGATTATGATGGCATGTGCGGAATTAGAAAGATCTAATTAATTATCATACAAATTCAAGAACACAAGGAG
The DNA here is from genome assembly GCF_002870075.4 of Lactuca sativa. Lineage (NCBI taxonomy): Eukaryota > Viridiplantae > Streptophyta > Magnoliopsida > Asterales > Asteraceae > Lactuca > Lactuca sativa. Next base: position 128,415,563 of record NC_056626.2, read on the forward strand.
TAAATAAATCTGTGTAAGCTCTTATTAGATCTAGAAAGATTATACAAATGGGTTTGTATACAATTTCTCTCTCTAGTCTAACACTCCAAATGATTCCTTTTTTTTTTTTTATAATGGGAGTCACTCACTTCCTATTTATAGGAAAGACTCAACCCATTTACAAATACAAGAGAGTAAGCCTAAAACACTACATCCAAGAGTGACTTTGCACCCTAACATTCTCCCCCTCAAAGTTAGGATTGGATGTCCGACTTCAATCTCCAACGAGCTAGCGCGATCAAGACCAAACTCCCCCTCGAAGTAACACCGGTCTTCAAATCCGCGAATGAATATTCGAAAAACCCGAGAAGCTTCGAATACCCATCATTTTCCCCCTTTTTATAATCAAAAAATGATAATAAAACCCACTAAGGATGAGAAGCGCCCGAGGAATAATCTTCACAATACTCCCCCTTGATGTGTACCAAAAATGAATCACCAAAAATCTTGCACGGAAAAACAATCACGAAAAAGCCACAAAAAATTTCCAATTTATGAAATTTTTTGACTTTTTGAGTGAAAGTTGCAAGATTTTTCAAAATCCGGGTAGATATTGTCATTTTCTGAAACTTGCAGGGACCCGTTGCGCCAAAAACAGTCAAATATGCGAAACTCTAGCCCATTTGCGAAACCGGGCATAAAGCGTAAGTTCGCACAAACTGCAGGGACCAGAACTGTAAATTCTTCAATTTCTCAGCTTATATTACCCATTTTGTGAAGTTGGGTATTTGTTGCCAAAAATGCGAAACTGCAGGTACTCGTTTTGAAAATTTCTGCATGTTCTTCAAACTTGCGAAGTTGGGCTACTTTTGTCATTTCGTGGAAAAATCAGGGGTGCAAACTGAAACTCTTTGTGTTCTTCCCCAAATCAAGTAAAAGACTTCGCACGTAAAATTCTTCGCATTTTTAACTCTTCGCACACTTCGCATCTTTATCCCATATCACAGATGCGAACATAATTGTTTTGATCTCATATGCAAACTTCATTCACACAAATGCGAATTGAACAATCATGGCAGATGCGAATGAAATGCAAACCCATATGCGAACAAAAAAATCCATATGGGAATTCAGGTTATTTCATATGCGAACTGAAACCCAAATTACGATTGGAGATTCAAATGTTCATGCGAAACCAAATCATCGATCTAAAACCAAGGCTTCATTCGTTCATTCAACAACAACAAATACCCTGATTCGCTTTCCACAGTTTAACCCAAATCAAAATTTTCTTTTACAGATCATCGACTCCATATGCGAACTCGATTTCACAAATAAGCGATTCTCAAACATGCGAAATTAGACTAGCATCGATCAAAATCGTCTTCACACATTCGAAAATCGGCTCCAATAATAAAAAATCGAACATTGATCCTTGACAATCGATCAAAAACGACGTCAACATCACAAATCGATATCATCTCAAACCCGATTATCAACATCCAAAATCAAGAACTTCGTTTTCCAGTTTGTTATTAAACTGTATTTCATTCTTAAAGCAAAACATGTTCATCATCAATCATCGACAACAACATTTCAACGATTCATAAACAAATCGTTCACCGATTGAACTCCCAAATCAATTTCTCAAAATCAAACTTTCATTACTCAACAATCAAGCCTTCAAACCTTCGACTACCAGTAAAGGATCTTCAATCTCAAGACATTCGATTGCAACTCCAAGCAACTACATCAATTAAAACTTCAATCATCTTGAATTAAGGCTTGATTCTAAATGATACCATCGAAATTAGATGCGATACACCCACCTAGCAACAAATCAGCTTTCAAACACCTCACATTCGATTATTAAAGCTTTCGATTGTGACTTCAAACATGATACGCTCAACCTCAAAGCGTTCGATCCCAAGCACTGATTATCAAATCTATCTTCCTATTCGATTCGATTTTGACTTTGAACACTCAAATCCAATGTTACCAAATGATTACAGGTAATAGTCGAAATCGACTTCAACTGTTCTCAAAAATAAAAATAAAAAATTCACAGATCTAGAACCAAGAATTCGATTTTGACTTATGTTCATGTTTGGCTTTCTGTTCATCAGACGATAATCTCCAAATCAAATTCGACTTTAGAACTGAAATCAAATCAAAAGATTGTCGATTTCAACAAATGAGATAATTAATCTCAACCGATTTTGAAATCAATCATCTCGAACAACTAGCATCCACCGAACAAACTTGTCAATTAGTACGATGACTACTATCGGGACTTAAAATCAAGAAATCGATTTCGATTTTCAGTTAATCAACCGATTAACAACCATTAAGACAACGATGTTCAAGAATCACAAGCCATCACAACAGATGAGTTTAAGGTACAAGTGGGATATGCGTGTGTATGAGTCGATTGACGAACAAGATTTCCAAGTGAATCTTAATTCTTTCAGATCTTCTAAATATACGATTGGGCTCCATGATCAATGAACGAACAGTAATGGATCGAATTATCTGACCAGTAAAATTAGAAAGCATTGGGCTCAGTATATAATGAAATCTGAATTGAATTGGGTTTTTACTTTGATTTGGGCTCAACATTTGTATTTATGAACAGTGAATTTAAACAAGTGTTTAGGATTGGGTTTTGAATAATACTCGAATTTGATGAACAGTATAATTCAAGATTAAACGAGAATTTGGTTTTGATCTAAACTAAAATAATTGGATCAACAATGGGGTTTGAAACGAAATAGATCCAACGAATCAAGGCAATCAAAAATGAAAAACGCAAAATACGAATCAAAATCATGGACGTTTTGGAATCCATTTGAGAATTTGTGATACCTTTTTGGTGAATCAAGATCCATTTTCAACGAACGAATCAAATTTGGAAGATCTTGGTTCTTTTGTCGGAATGAGAAAATCTCCAAATCGAACATTGTACCACCTACCATGCGAGATGTACAACTCGTTCTTCATGTTCTTCGTGTTCTTCGTGTTCTTCAACGATCCAAGAACATCGTCAAAAGAATCACCAACACTTTTGGGTTTTGACTTCAAATTCAATTCAACCTTTGGAGATTGTTGCTTTGGAACCCAAATTTGCTTCACGGATTTTGGCTTCACAACATATGACGATTTTTGTGAGTAAACCCGCTTATTCTTCCGATTCATCTTCTTCTTCTTTTTCTTTCTCATCTTTTTGCATCTTGAAGACTTGACTTCATGAACAAACCCACTTTCAACAACATGAACATTTTGAGTTTGAATCAAATCTTTTGGAGTTTGATATTTGTGAATTTCTTGAATCACCGGCTTCCGATAAGGAATCATTCCTTCAAACAAATCACAAGAACACAAAATATCATCGGTTTGAACTCCAATTGAGCAGAAAACTTTTTCATCTTGAGAATCAACTTGAACTCCTTTTTCTTGAACATCAAGAACATCACATTGAACTCCATTGTTTTGAACTTCTTTTCCTTGAACATCATGAACATGGTGAACATCATCAAGAACATGTTGTTGAGCTTCACGACAATTTGCGTAATATTCAAGTCTATTTCTTCCCGGTTTACAATTAGCAAGAGGAATTCCTTTTATGACTTCACCATTCCTCTTATTTCTTCGTCTTTCTTGATATGTTGTAATCAATCGATCAAACAAATCTTTGTTTTGATAAAGTGGATAACCAATGAAATCTCCCTTTCTATCCCTTTCTCCATTTGACATAAGTGCATCTTCACTTTGCGATCCAACAGTCAGTTGATAAAGAATGCATTCAAAAGAAGTGTATACGTATAGAAAACTTTCATTTCAAACCAACCATTGCTCCATAATTGCTTCTTTTCTTTTGAATCAAATGTTATGAACTTGAGTTTTCTAGAGAGAGAAAGTGTAAATCAAGTAGATCTCTAGAGAGAGAAAGTGAATATGAACTAAATTCTAGTGAGAGAAAGTGGTACAAACAAGTATTCTAGAGAGAGAAAGTCGAATTATGAATCAAATCAAGGAAAAATTCGACTTCTAGAACACAAAAAGACTCTCTAAACACGAAGATCAATAAACAATAAGAATCACCAAATCAAAATAGCCATCAAGGATCAATTCTTGATGAAAATCAAGAACACCCGCTCTGATACCAATTGTAGTGGTGTTGATTATGATGGCATGTGCGGAATTAGAAAGATCTAGTGAATCATCATACAAATTCAAGAACACAAGGAGTAAATAAATCTTTGTAAGCTCTTATTAGATCTAGAAAGATTATACAAATGGGTTTGTATACAATTTCTCTCTCTAGTCTAACACTCCAAATGATTCCTTTTTTTTTATAATGGGAGTCACTCACTTCCTATTTATAGGAAAGACTCAACCCATTTACACATACAAGAGAGTAAGCCTAAAACACTACATCCAAGAGTGACTTTGCACCCTAACAGGGTGTGAATTACCATGCAAATTCACATGGTGCCTTCATTGTAACAATCACCTATTCGATGTGCCGGTAAACCACGCACGCTCCATCGAACTATGATAAACAATGAATCACCCTTTGTCACCTTTGCTTAGAACCAATTAGTGTGCCGGTAAACCACACACGCTCCACTAACTTCTTAGCAAGGGTGCAAAGTGTAACTTCATGGGATTGCATCAATTCACTTTTCCTAAAGTAACTAAGATTGGGAAATTTTTTAAAAAATGTGTAGTTACTTTGTATTACTTATTATACTTTTAATGAGGTTGCCCTATCCTACCCGTTCGGCTAATGACCCTCCACCGATCAAGCAAGCGGTGGGTGTGAGTGTACACCCATTAAGCGCCATTTTATAGGCCGCAACCTTATACCCACATTATAGATCGGCTTCGTGAATGACGCCTACTAACGGTAAGACTAGCATTTTAGTTATACATACATACATATATATATATATATATATATATATATATATATATATATATATATATATATATATATATATATATATATACTATTCTAGTAATATTATATTAGTATAGGGTTGTATTTTAAACTTTTAAAATCTAGGGTTTGAAATTTAAGTTGTCTAAATTAAACATTTAATCACAAATATAAGTTTCAAAACTTGAGGACAAGTTTTAAACATTTAAAACATGGAGGATCAAATAACAAATAATTACAATTAACAATTAATTTCCTAATTATCTATATTTGATTTATTCAAGATTTCTTTTTAAGATAAATACCAAAATAATCAAAATAATTAATTAATTATCATATAAGGAAATTAGATATTTTATTAGTTGATAATTACCTTTAATTAGATCAAGATTATAGTCATATATATCAAAAAATCGGATTAGGTTTGATCTAATATGATTAAGGAAAGTTTCCATAAGTTAATTATGAAAAAATCCCGAATCTGGCCATTCCTGACGCTTGGACTCGCCGAGTGCACAAAGGGACTCGCCGAGTCAAGCCAACTCGCCGAGTCCACTTTGGAACTCGCCGAGTCCATGAATCAGAAACCAAAAAATCAAATTTTATAGGTTTGTTTCATATAATTAAGCAACAATTTAATGAAAACCAAGCAAGGCTTTGATACCACTGATGGGTTTTAGCCATAAGACCTTTCCTATGTGCGCATGCAAAACCCTAATGCTCGGATCTAGGCTTTCTAATTAAACATGCTTTCAACCCAAGACCTCTAATAGCTAATTAGGTTAAATAACAACATTGAAACAGATCTAGAACCGTACCTTTGAATTCCTTGTTGATCTTGTTGTTTTGGAGCTTCTAGAGTCACAATTGTCACTCGTCTAATGGCTTACAAACACCAAATAGCAAGGAGGATGATTTGGGAGAGAGGAGAGGGGAGGAATTCGGCCAGAGCTTCTCTACTTTAGGTGAAGTACCGAATTCCCTCAGCCTTGGGGTCTATTTATACTTGTAGACTCCTTAAGGGTTACAACCTAAACCCTATTGGATAATCTTCTCTTAAGGCTATCCAAATCCATTCCTTAGATAACTCCTTGGACGATTTTAGCTATCCTTTAGCTTCTAGAATTCGTCCAACATATATCTATATGGATTTACAGTCTAAAGTTTAACTATCAAACAATTGACAGTTTATACCCTCTTATTTAATTAATCTCTTTAAGTCATCAAATTAATTCTAATTAATTCTTTGACTTATATTAACAATATTATTATTCTTTATAATAATATTTACTCTCTCTTAATAAATCATCCTATCAAGTTGCTATGGTGAAGGCAACGCAAAAGGACCATGCACAACCGGGTCAAATACTTGCCCAATATAGTTGCAGCCTCAGACATTAATCCAACACCAACTGCAACAGAAAGGGACACACTGTCCGTTTCTGCAAGGATCCCGCAAAGCCGATCACTCAAGTTCCCAATGCTGGTGTAGGCCAGACTTGCTACGGTTGTGGCGAGGCGGGCCACTACAAGAGGAATTGCCCAAAGGCAGCAGGCACCGGCGGTGTGGGACGAGTTTTGGCTATAGGCCACGATGAAGCTGTAGCTGATCCAACTGTAGTTGCTGGTACGTTCCTTCTCGATAATTCATATGCATGCATACTATTCGATAGTGGAGCGGAGAGAAGCTTCGTGAGTCAGAACTTTATTCACTTACTTAAACGTACACCTAGCAAGTTAGAAAAATCATTCACTATAGAAATGGCAAACGGTTTAACGAAAAACACTAACTACATATACATGGGCTGTACATTAACTTTAGACAGTCATTTTTTCCCAATCAACCTCATGCCAGTCCAAATTAAAAGTTTCGATGTCATAGTCGGCATGGATTGGTTAAGTCTTCTTCACACCGACATCATGTGCTTTGAGAAAGCAATTCGTCTTAATCTCCCTAACGGCGAGGCATTAGTGATTTACGGCGACAAATCAAGTACAAACTTTCGTATCATTTCGTGCATCCAGGCTCGAAAGTGTTTACGGAAGGAGTGTCAAGCATTCCTTGCTCACATCGTCGATACAAGTCAGGAACAGAAAGACATCAAGAACATCCCAGAAGTACGTGACTTTCCCGATATCTTCCCAGAAGAACTACCGGGATTACCACCACAACGCCAAGTCGAGTTCAGAATCAACTTAGTTCCAGGGACTACCCCCGTAGCGAAATCGCCTTATCGTCTGGCACCAGCAGAGATGCAAGAACTTTCCAGTCAGCTTAATGAACTCCATCAAAAAGGATTTATTAGACCATGTTTCTCACCTTGGGGAGCACCGGTCTTGTTCGTAAAGAAGAAAGACGGATCGTTCCGTATGTGCATTGACTATAGAGAACTGAACAAACTTACTGTCAAAAATCGTTATCCTCTACCCCGCATTGACGACCTATTTGATCAACTTCAAGGAGCAAACTACTTCTCAAAGATAGACCTACGATCCGGATATCACCAATTACGAGTACTAGAGGAGGATATTCCCAAGACAACTTTCCGAACCCGTTACGGACACTATGAGTTTGTCGTAATGCCGTTCAGATTAACCAATGCTCCAGCAGTATTCATGGACCTAATGAATAAGGTGTGCCGTCCTTACTTGGATCACTTCGTCATCGTCTTCATCGATGATATACTTATCTACTCCCGAAGTAAGGAAGAGCATAGTCAGCACCTACGAAAAGTCTTCGAAACCTTGCGATCGGAGAAGCTCTATGCGAAGTTCTCTAAATGCGAATTTTGGATTCGAAGATTTGAATTTTTGGGCCATGTTGTTAGCAAGAAGGGGATACACGTGGACCCCTCCAAAATTAAGGCCATTGAGAACTGGTTGACAACAAAGACACCTACATAAATTCGTCAATTTCTAGGTCTCGCTGGCTTCTATCGCAGATTCATAAAGAACTTCTCTAGCATTGCAAAACCTCTTACTACATTAACCCAGAAAGGTGTGGCCTTTGACTGGGAAACGAAACAAGAGAAGGCGTTCCAAACACTGAAACAGGCCTTGTGCACCGCACCGATACTATCCCTCCCCAAAGGGATAGAAGATTTCGTAGTGTATTGCGATGCATCAAACCAAGGACTTGGTTGTGTACTTATGCAGAGAGGGAAAGTTATTGCTTATGCCTCCCGACAACTTAAGACACACGAAGTGAACTATACGACACACGATCTGGAGTTAGGAGCCGTGGTATTTGCTCTGAAGATCTGGAGACACTACTTATACGGAACAAAGAGTACTATTTTCACCGATCACAAGAGCCTTCAACACATTTTTGATCAGAAGGAACTCAACATGCGACAACGACGATGGGTTGAGTTACTAAATGACTACGAATGTGAAATTCGTTATCATTCTGGCAAGGCCAACGTGGTAGCTGACGCCCTCAGTCGAAAAGAATACACCGGTCGAAGGGTCAAATCTCTGACTATGACTATCCATTCCCACTTATCCACACAAATCAAGGAGGCACAAATAGAAGCTTTGCAACCTGAAAATGTGGCGGGTGAATCCTTGAGAGGAATGGAAAAGAATCTAGAAATCAAGGGTGGCGGAGCTTATTATCTCTTGGACCGAATCTGGACACCGAAATAGGGTGGTTTCAGAGACGTAGTCATGACTGAAGCACACAACACGAGGTATTCCGTTCACCCAGGTTCAGATAAAATGTATCTGGATCTTAAGAAGTTGTACTGGTGGCCTAACATGAAAGCAGAAATTGCTACCTTTGTAAGTAAATGCCTTACTTGCACTAAGGTTAAGGTCGAGTATCAGAAACCGTCAGGATTACTACAACAACCGAAGATACCAGAATGGAAATGGGAACGGATTACTATGTACTTCATAACCAAGTTACCCAAGACGACGGGTGGACTCGATACCATATGGGTCATCGTCGACAGATTGACCAAATCCACGCATTTCCTACCCATCAAGGAGACTGACAAAATGGAAAAGATTACAAGAACTTACATAAGGGAAGTAGTGCGACTGCATGGTGTTCCGATATCCATTATCTCCGATAGAGATAGTAGATTCACTTCAAGATTCTGGCAGTCACTACAAAGTTCCCAGGGGACTAGGCTAGACATGAGTACAACCTACCACCCACAAACAGACGGGCAAAGTGAGAGAACGATACAAACTTTAGAAGATATGTTGAGAGCCTGTGTGATCTACTTTGGAAAGGCATGGGATATCCATTTACCCCTTGTCAAATTTTCATACAACAATAGTTATCATACAAGCATAAAGGCTGCTCCGTTCGAAGCCCTCTATGGTCAAAAGTGTAGGTCCCCTCTGTGCTGGACTGAAGTTGGCGACACCCAGTTAGCTAAAGGACGAGTTCCTGAAAGCACTCTCACCGGTCCGGAAATCATACGAGAAACGATAGAGAAGACCGTTCAAATTCGTGAACGATTGAAAGCCTCTAGAGACCGACAGAAAAGCTACGCTGACCAAAGGAGGAAACCTTTGGAATTCCAGGTAGGAGACCACGTTTTATTGAAGGTCTCACCATGGAAGGGTTTAATACGCTTTGGAAAGCGTGGGAAACTAAATCCAAGATACGTAGGGCCTTTCGAGATTCTTGCCAGAATCGGCCCTGTGGCTTACAAACTTAACCTACCGCGTGAACTTAGTAACATACATCCAACCTTCCATGTCTCGAACTTGAAAAATTGTCTGTCCGATGAGACTCTTGTTATTCCACTCGACGAGATCGAGATCAACGAGAGTCTCAACTTTGTGGAAGAACCGGTAGAAATCATGGACCGAGAGGTCAAACAAACGAAACAGAGTCGCATACCCATCGTGAAGGTTCGCTGGAATGCCAAGCGGGGACCTGAATTCACATGGGAATGCGAAGATCAGATGAAACAAAAGCACCCTCATCTTTTTCTCTGATCCACTAGTATCTTTACTGCTTTAAATTTCGGGACGAAATTCCCTCTAACGGGGGGATGATGTCACAACCCGATATTTCAACTCTTTGTAATGACCTAAAAAGTCAAGTATTGTAACCACTTTTGAGTTAATGAAATTAACTTTGATAATAAAATGTCCAAAAAGTTTCTATTTAATTACCTACTATGTTTGATGTCATTAAACCGTGTTCGTACGTAAAAAGAATGCCCAAATCCGGCTTCGTATATTGAAGTTATGATTTTTCCAAGTTTGGCTTAGCAACAGACAGCTAAAAACTCGAATCGGAGATCGAGCGACTTTTGGCCGGAATGACCTAAACGAGAATCGAAGGTCTCGACAATGGTATTTCAGCGGTAAAAAGTCTGGCAAAAACTGACGTCAGATAAAGAAGTTATGAATTTCTAACGAAATTCTCTTAAACACGTCATTATAAAAATAAATAATAAAAATAATTTCGAAATTTGCCGACGGAATCTAAACGAAAGTTGTAGAGCGTAGTCTCACCTACGCGTGGATATAAAGATCATTGAAAACGGAATTCGTATGAAGAAGATATGAATTTTAGAATTTTATTAATTAAATTAAATATAAATTTAATTATTAATTCTTGGTAATATCCGAAGAGGAGTCATCAGATAAGGCCAAGTTACCCCCTGCGTAAGCTCGTACACCCCGCGTACTCAAGGCCTAGGCCTCGGATCGTCCATGTCTCGGTCTATGCGAAGCTAGCCCTGTCCCATCCGAAGTCTGAGGCAGTCGAGGATTCGGTCATGTGTGACGTACGCGTACGCCCTACGTACCCTCGTACGCCCCGCGTACCGAGGCAGTTCCCAGCCCCTATAAAAGGGATGCGAGGGTTCTGAAGAAAAGGCCTATTCTCTCTCATTTCTCTTGCGTTCTTGCCTCGTTTTCCGTGCCCGTGCTAACGCGAAGCCCTGGTCATTTTGCTCAAGTCCTGAAGGTCGTTTTTACTGCCGAGATTCCCGAGAAAAATCTGTTTCCCGAGAAGAAATTCTGCCTGGTTTTCCTCTCGTTTTCTGCAAACTTTCAAGTGAGTTCATACCCTTACAATTCACACTTTTAAATGTTTTATAAATACTTTTATATGCTTTTAAGGGGGGAATACAAGTAAAACACATGATTATTATCGTGTGTTATATATATAAAGTTTCATTATACATTTTATCAACGGAAATCATATGTGATTTATAACTATTATAGGGAAACTTTTGTATGCAAAATATATCACGATAACATCATATTCTTGGAAATGAAAAATGTGGTTATATATGTATATATGTTTATATTGGTACTATATAACTTATAACTTTTTCATAGCAAGTGAGCATTCTTACTAAGGATTACTATACAAACGAGACACACTTTTAGAAAACTATAATAGGTATAGTTTTACGAGAACATTACAAACCTTTACATACTAGAAACACTATTTCGAGAAGTTTACTTTCACATACAAGAACTAATGAACATTTTCATACCTAAATTAGTTTTATACTAAATTTTGTGAGACATTCACTTCACGTACGTTCGAGTACGCATTTCAAGTCCTGTATTATATACCAGAATCCCGTGGAGGGGGAGCATGTTGTTTGTGTATAGATCTATATGGGCTTGACAACCTGCGCCCTGACTGTTAGCTACAGTCCACCATTTGGGGTGACAAACGTCAGAACATTCCAACGCCTGAAGAACGTTGTGTATAGGCATTTCTAGTCAATAGCATGGTTATAAAACTCACATGGAGTATTGAAAACACATTGATTTACGGGGTTTTTCAGAAGTATTGGAAATTTTATACTTACATACATTTTTAGAATCAAACATTGGTCTTGAGAGAAGGCTACTTTTATACTAGTAGAAAATATAGGATTTTTTAGAAACAAACAAACAAGGACAAAACATTTCATTTCATACAAACATTGTCATTTAATACTTATGAAACTCACCAGCTTAAATGTTGATCTACTCTTTCAAAATTACTTGTATGTCCCAGGGATTCAGTAATTACAGGTAACAATATGCTTTTGAAGAAGGGACACTGCGACGCCAGTTTAATTTCATATTTTGGCATCATATTGTAATTGGTTTTGAACATGTAACTTTTGACAAATGTAAACTTTCAATTTTATATATGATGGTTGTATTGCTTTCTTTACTATGTATTCATTTGTTACATTACCACATGAAGTCATCCGCCCCTGAACGTTTCCGCCGTTCAGGTTTGGGGGTGTGACATGTACCATCCGGGCAAGGCTAATGTCGTAGCCGATGCACTGAGTTGCAGGGCGGAGAGCACCCCATTGTGAGATATATGTTTGCGATTGACCGTGATGGCTTCGGTGTTGGACACCATTTGTGGAGCACAGGCTGAGGCCGTGAGATCGGAGAACCAAAAGTGAGAGTGAGTTGTCGGGATAGTATCGGAGTTTGTTACTGACAGCCGGGGGCTTATGCCATTTTAGGGTCGTATTTGGGTACCGTTCGTGGGAGGGACGCGTACCATTTTGATGGAAGAGGCTCATCGGTCGAAATTCTCGATCCATCCTAGGGCCACTAAGATGTATTTCGACCTTAGGAGAGAGTATTGGTGGCCCTGTATGAAGAGGGATGTTGCGTGGTTTGTTGAAAGGTGCTTAACCTGCCGTAGGGTTAAGGCTGAGCACCAGAGACCGCATGGCAAGTTGCAGCCGTTGGAGGTTCCTGAATGGAAGTGGGAACAGATTACCATGGATTTTATCACCAAATTTCCAAGGACTACTAGGGGATTCGATGCAATTTGGGTGATTGTGGACAGGTTGACAAAGAGCGCCCACTTCCTTGCTATCAGTGAGAGTTTTTCCATAGAGAAATTAGCAGAGATGTACGTGAGGGAAGTGGTATCACGGCATGGAGTGCCGATCTCGATTATCTCAGACCGATATGTGCGTCTCACTTTCAGATTCTGGAAGAAGTTTCACGAGGAGTTGGGTACTCGACTGAATTTTAGTACCGCATATCACCCCCAGACTGACGGACAAAGTGAGCGGATGATTCAGATGCTCGAGTACATGCTCCGGGCATGTGTGTTGGACTTCGGGGGGAGTTGGGACACATATTTGCCCTTGGAAGAGTTTTCTTACAACAACTACCATCATTCGAGCATTGGTATGCCACCCTTTGAGCTGTTGTATGGGAGGAGGTGTTGGACTCCTATTTGTTGGGGAGAGGTGGGGCAACGAGTGATGGGTAGCACAGAGATTGTGCTTCAGACGACAGAGCAGATACAACAGGTCAGACAGAGATTGTTGACCGCTCAGAGCCGCCAGAAGAGTTATGCGGATAGACGACAATCCGAGCTCGAATTCCAGGTCGGTGATTATGTTCTCCTGAAGGTATCTCCTTGGAAAGGAGTGATTCGATTCAGGAAGAGGGGCAAGCTAGGGCCCCGATATATTGGGCCGTTCAGAGTGATCGTGAGGGTGGGCAGGGTAACGTATCGCTTGGAGCTACTTGCGGAATTGGAGCGGATTCATAATACCTTCCATGTGTCTCAGTTGAGGAAGTGTATAGCCGACGAGTCAGCGGTAGTGCCGTTAGAGGACATTCAGGTGGATGCGAGCCTGAACTACGTGGAGAGACTAATTGCGATTATGGATCGGAAGATCAAGGTTCTGAGGAACAAGGAGGTGCCTCTGGTATAGGTTCAGTGGCAACATCGGAAGGGATTCGAGTTGACCTGGGAGCCAGAGCATGAGATGCGAAAGCAGCATCCGGAGCTATTTCAGGAATGTGACTTCGAGGGCGAAGTTAGATTCAAGTGGGGGAGAGTTGTAACATCCGGAATTTCAGGTATTATATTTCTTCATTTTTTTATTTTGAGTTTTGTGGAAGACTCGGCGAGTCCGCGCTGTTTAATGAAACCCTAATTTCTCGGGTTTGGGGCCTATTTAAAGGGCCTTATGGCCGCCATTTGTGCTCACCAGTCTCCAGAGCGAAACCCTAGTGATCTTGAGTGTTTGGAGTGAGAGAAGGAGCCATTGTTGACCTTGGAGGTGTTGTCTAGCAAGGGAAAGGAAGCTATAGCCAAGGGGAAGCAAGAGGGTTAACTTCCTGAAGATCTGAGGACCAGGACATCACGTTTGAGGTACTATTTTCGAACCATTTCTTGTTGAGGTGATGTTCATGTTGATTTAGGGCTTATTGAGCCCTTTTGTGACTAGATCTAGTGCTCCCTTGGTCCCTTAAGCGTGTTAGGTTCTGGATCTGGACCCTTGGAGGTCCAGAGTGCCTCTTTGTCCAAGCTTTATATGAGTCTATGGAGGTTTTGGGTTGGGATCTTTGTGTTTGAGATTAAAACACCATTTATGAGTCAATAAAGGTGATATGAACGCCAAGACATAGACTTTACGTGGTAAATAAGATTGGAAAGACTGGATCTATGAGTTAGTGGAATAGATCTGACCTTAGAAGGTCGTTTGGGGTTGTGCATGGAATGCACTCATCGAGTCCATTGGCAGACTCGACGAGTTGGAGCAGGTTGTTTTGTGTTTTCGAACCAGGGGTTGAGTAACCGAGTTGGGTGAGTGACTCGGTGAGTCGGAAGGGATTCAGAGGAATCGGGTCCCCGTAAGGACTCGGTGAGTCCACGCCAGACTCGGCAAGTTGGGTTGACCATTGACCATTGACCAGAGTTGACCGATGTTGACTTAATAGGGTTAGTCAACCCTAGTGGGAAAGTGTTAATTAGAGATGTATTTGTGTTATAGGAGGACTATAGCTCGAGAGATCGAGCACTAGTGATTTCAGGGATTTGCGAGTTACCGAGATACGCGAGGTGAGTCTTCTCACTATACTTTACCTTGAGTAGGTAACCAGAGTTATGTGACAGAGTATTTGTATGCTATATGTTATGTGTCGTACTGCATTATTTCTATGTGATTTATGCTGTGCATGTTTATAGAGTTAGAACTGGAAGGTTCACAGAGTTAGAACCAGAGGGTTCACAGAGTAGGGTCCACGGACCCACAAAGTTATAGCCTCGAGTGGCTAATATGTGTTATATGTGGTATTTTGGGGAACTCACTAAGCTTTGTGCTTACAGTGTTTGGTGTTATTTGTTTCAGGTACTAGTGAGGATCGCGGGAAGGCGCCGGCCTGATCAGTACACACTCGGAATTTTTATGTCATGAGATCTTGGGATTTTTATATGCTATGAATTTGAGTTTCAAACAATGATGTTTTTATGAATAATGAATGAATTGTGTTTTGTATAAAATGCAAAAAATTGTTTTAAAATTTACGGTGTTACACAGGCCAACCACACACACCTCCAGCCGTACACACCCTCCTATAAGTACTATCCTTGGTCATTTTGTTCATTTCTTACACTCTTGCAAAGCTAGGACTTGAAAATCCTCTCAAGTATCATCCGGAAAGGTAACATCTTTCACCCAGAACACCAAGAACAACATGTTTTCTGGCAACAAACACTTTTGTCAGCACACATGGCCGCACACATGTGCTGGCAGCACACCTGGCCACACACACACATATAGTGTGTATTTTGGCCATACACTCTCTTGTATAGCCTTTTAACCCTTCGTACAATCATTTATGGTTGTAACACTTCAAAAGAAGTGCTTAATAGTCCCTAAGGTGGTCCCAATTCGTTAATTAGTTGTTCATAACACTAATTATATTCATATATGTACCAATATATGCTAAATAGGATTCACGTGTGTACTCAAGTCACCACTTGATACTTAGCAACAGATCCAACATTGTCATCAGAACCACTCACTACAGGTGAGTTCATACCCCTAAATTAACCTTTGAAATGATTTTAAATGCTTTTATGGGGGGGGGGGGATATAAGTTGAACAATTATAGTTATTATATCAATCACATGTGATTAATGACTACCAAGCAAATGGTTTTCTTACTTTCCAAAATATTTATCAAACTGTTTTACCTTAAACTGTCTTACAAACTCCTTCAATGGTCGAATACTTTTACTTAAACTCTTTTAAACTTATATTCTGTGTATCTGTATAAATATAGTTATATAAGTAGGATTGAAAGGACTTAGGACTGCTAGTCTACCCTGCTTCCTGTTCTTGTTTGATGTGGCCTTAGGGTATCAAGGTTAGTTGTCCGAAGGTCGTTTGAATCCTAGTTATATATTATGTATATGTATATAGATATAAATGGTTATTTCCTTCATTCAATTCCATGCCCTTGGGTAGCAAGGGTATAAAGTCATGTTCATACTTTACTAGTAAGCTACCATAGGGGTAGTTTAGGAAGATACTATTACTAGAACAATGAAACATACAAAGAGTCAGTTCATCCATGAGTCAGTACATACTATGATGAGAATCAAACATGAAACAGAGTGAGGAGAAACAAACAATAGACACTATGACGAGAAACAAACATACAAGCTAGACAGAGAAAGAACACACAATACAACTAGCACTTATATACAATACATATACATTAACACAGTTATGTGAGCCATTAAACAAGGCATGACACTACCTGCCATGACTGTTTTTGTATCCAAATCTCCTTCATTGGGGAGCGTATGAGTTTGTGTATAGATCTATATTGGATTGACTATCCTACACCTTGCTGCTCGCTACAGTGGGACTTGCAAGTCTACAGGTGCCAAACGTCATTTTTACGACATCTTACATTGTCGTTTTACTATTGAGTCGGTAGCAAGATACAGGCCGATCACATGTTACCTTAAAAATTACAATTGCTCAAGGTATTTAGTACAATAGTAGTTACTTAGTACAACACTACAATACTATAATATTTCCCCATTGTATTCACTTCGTGATCATGCACACGATGCACGGTGATGCAAAAACTATATTTTTGGTTAACGATAGTCAGAGTTGGGAAAATACACACTCTTACATGAGACACACACACACATATACTAGATGCCTTGGTAGAAGGATACTTTTAGTAGAAAACATAAGGTTTTCTAGGAGAGTTCAAACAAATACAAACAATACAAAACGTAACAGAACTTATACATTACAAAACATCTTACAAATGATTTCATACAAACGCAGAAACTAATATACTTATGATCTCACCAGCTTTAAAACTGATAATCGCTTTCAAAATAACTTGTATTCTCAGGTCACCAGTAGACAGGTACAGGTGCCGGATTTTGAGAAGAAGGAGCGTTTTCAAGACTCCTCTATTATTTTGATGTATATAATTTTTGGTGTATATATAACTTGACAGAACACACTTGTATGAAATTATACTATTAATGCAATGGATGATGTTGTTGCTTGTTTACTACTTTACATTGTTGTGATACTGTACATGACGTCCTCCACCGCAGTACGTTTCCGCCGTTCACCGGTTTTGGGGGTGTGACAGATTGGTATCAGAGCATTGTTTATAGTGAATCGAGTGTATCAACCCATAAAAGATATACGAACTATAAACACAAGCGGGATTAAAATACTCTGATAAAGAGTTTATACTTTTAATAATAAAATATTTAATTAAGTATACGTGCTTGCATTCATACTAAAATCAGTGTCACTAGGACAACACAAAAGTATTACGATTGTTGGACTGCACAAGTAGACTTAGAGACATATGGTCAACCCTGGGAAGATGTAACCTTATCAACTACATTATCCGAGGAGTGATTAGCATGTGCCTAAGTATGGTTGTGAAGTTGCAACAAGTCTAAAAACTTACCAACACTACTATAACGAGAACAGTAGAACAGAAAACTAAACTTAAAATACTATAGGAGTATTTTGTGTTACAATAATCACTTATTTGAGAATTAAAGATCTTTATTTGTTTGTCAATAGTTGCTTAGTGGATACATTACGAGTATATTTGCCTAGGATGTCATAGCCTAAGAATCTGTAAATCTTTTCTTTACTTCCTGTTCTTGCCTGATTGTGGGCTTAAAGTTAGAATTCACTTATTCGAAGGGCTATCCTGTCATGAGTATATATAGATGGTATGCACTAAACAAGTATTGGAGTAACAGATAAAGTTCATCTAATAATTATCGAGTTAGTTTGTCTATTACTTATTTCCTTATCCCTATTCTCGCATAGATTAAATGCCTGGATTCCATATCCCCGGAGACCCGTACTTCCCCAGCCATGGCAATGCAGGATGGCTAGAAGAGGAACCGGAAGATGATCACCCGATTCCTTTGGATGATCATGAAGCTGAAGGCTTTTGTGATGGTTCTGACTTGGAACCGGAAGTCAACAACCTACCTCAAGTAGGCCAAGCCCCGAATAACAATCCCCGACCTGCATTTCATGCACCCACACCTCTGTGGGCAACCAACTTGAATACTTGGAGCCATGAACAGGGTCAACCTATTCCCTACAATGGAGATAGAAGTTTCTACAACCTCACTGATGGAGGCTCTGCTGACAGAGTTCTACCCATCATGGTTAGAAGGATGTTTCAGAACACGATACTGGGGCAATCATCTATCAATCGAATCTTGGAGATTGATGCCAACATTGGTGTTAACACTGTACACATTCGCCAACTAGAGTCTGCACAGGAAAGGGCTTAGGTCAGCAAAGCAATGCTTCAGAGGGAGCTTGCTGAAACCCAAGCAGAAGTCAGGGAACTTCGAACTCAACAAGCAAGATCGGGTAGGCGTATAAGGGACATCGAACGTCTTCTGTCGGATTCGAGGACTCACTCTATTAGTTCTCATCGCCGATAGAATCTTATTAACTTTTCTTTTGGATATAACCTAGTTATGTAAAAACTTTAGGCTAATTTCCTATCCTTGTAAATCATGGACCCGATAGGTCTTGATTAGGTCGTAGTCTGTCAAAATTTTCCATTATGGTTGATGTAAGGCCTCTTTATGTTGGCCGTTTTTCCCAAACTTGTTACATCTACAATTCCAGTAATATTGACAGATACCTAATCTTATGGGAATTATTATCCAAATGTCATCATCTATTAGTTCTAGACCTACATTAAATCGTATTGTTGGGCTATGTAGAGTTAGTCCACGAGTCATATTCATAAAATCTTCCGTTAAATTCTTATCAATGTTTGCATCTTCATAAACTTATAGATCAAAGATGCCGCCTCGCAGAAATCCAAGGAGAAACCCTAATAACGAAACACCACCTCCTCAACCACCTACTCCTCAGTTCGACACGACGGCCTTGAATGTTGCTGTAGCTGCAGCTGTGGCTACAGCCATGGCTTAATACCATTCATTAGGTTCCACTGGAGGAGGAACCCCTGTTCAGTCTGTTCAAGTTGAAGCCCCAGTGCGCTCGAGAGAGTACTCCTATAAGGACTTCACGAACTGCAAACCGTTGTCCTTCAATGGGACGGGCAGAGTCATTGCCCTCTCACAATGGTTCGAGAAAACTGAATCAGTTTTCAAAATCTGCTCTTGTTCCCAGGATAGCAAGGTGAAGTACGCTTCTTGCACCTTCGAAACTAAAGCCCTAACATGGTGGAATAGCCATGTTAAGTCACTATCTCTAATAATGGCAAATGATATGGGCTGGGGATCTTTAAAAGACCTCATAATAGAGGAGTACTGCCCGAGAGGCGAGATCCAAAAGCTGGAGGAAGAACTATGGGGCCTAACCATGAAGGGCTCCAACGTAGTCGCCTACACCACCAGGTTCTGTGAACTGGTGGCCCTCTGTCCCAACATGATTCCTTCAGCGGGAAAGAAGATCAAGAGATACATATGGGGACTGGTGCCCCCATACCAGGGAAATGTATTGGCTTCACATCCAGCTACATGTGATAGTGCCAAGCGATTGTCACAGTGGCTAATTGACCATGGGGCTCGTACCCCGGCTGCAACAACAACAACTACTCTGGCCATCTCAGAGCCTGCAAGAACCGGTGAGTCCAACCGGAAATTCTGGGATGACAAGAAAAAGAATAAGGCTGCCAAGAAGAGGCAAGTCGTGGCAGTACATGCGGCGACAGCACCTGCCACTGCTGCTACTTGGATAAAGCAGTATTCTGGAAGTCTATTGCTCTACAACAAATATAACTACCACCATGTGGGAGCCTGTCGGGAAATGCAGTGTGTAAACTGCAACAGGAAGGGGCACACTGCCCGTTTCTGCAAAGCTCCGGCGAGGCCAATCACCCAAGTCCCCGGCGATGGAGTGGGCCAAACTTGCTACGGATGTGGCGATGTAGGCCACTTCAAAAGAAACTGCCCGAAGGCAGGGTTTGCCGGTGGACCGGCAAGAGTTCTGGCCATAGGTCATGAGGAAGCGGTTGTCGACCCCACAGTGGTCACTGGTATGTTCCTCCTCGATAACTCTTATGCATGCATTCTATTTGATAGTTGAGCGGAGAGGAGTTTCGTGAAACAAAAACTTGCTCATTTACTTAAACAAAAATTATGAGCACTTATTGAACCGTTCACTATAGAAATGGCAAATAGAAAGACAGAAAGCACTAGCAACATATTCATAGGGTGTACCCTAACTTTAGATAGCCATTCATTTTTGATTGATCTCATGCCGGTCTCAATTAAAAGTTTCGACGTCATTATCGGCATGGATTGGTTGAGTCGTCATCGTGCCGATATCATTTGTTACGAAAAGGTTGTTCGCCTTAATCTTCTGTCTGGCGAAACATTAGTAATTTATGGAGACAAACCCGACACAAACCTTCGTATAATCTCAAGCATTCAAGCTCAGAAATGCTTGCGAAAGGAATGTACAACCTTCCTCGCTCATGTGGTCAATGTAAGCCAAGAAACGAAGGACCTTCAGAGCATCCCAGTAGTACGCGACTTTCCCGACATCTTTCCAGAAGAACTCCCAGGATTACCTCCGCAACGTCAAGTCGAGTTCTGAATCGACTTAGTTCCGGGGGCTACCCCAGTAGCCAAAACGCCCTATCGTCTAGCACATGCAAAGATGCAAGAGCTGTCTGATCTACTTAACGAAATGCTCAGCAAGGGCTTTATAAGACCAAGCTTCTCACCCTTGGGAGCTCCAGTCTTGTTCGTCAAAAAGAAAGATGGATCGTTTTGCATGTGCATCGACTACATGGAGCTCAACAAGCTGACTATCAAGAATCGTTTTCCTTTGCCAAGGATAGACGATTTATTCGATCAACTTCAAGGGGCGAACTTCTTTTCAAACATTGACTTAAGATCCGGACACCATCACCTACGAGTACTAGGGGAGGATGTTCCGAAGACAGCCTTCCGGACTCGTTATGGGCACTACGGATTCGTAGTGATGCCGTTCGGATTAACAAACACGCCCGCAGTATTCATGGACTTAATGAATAGGGTATGTCGTCCGTACTTAGATCAGTTCGTCATCGTCTTCATCGATGACCTACTTATCTACTCTCGTCGTAAGGAGGAGCATAGTCAACATTTGCGACAAGTCCTCGAAACATTACGTTCGGAGAAGCTCTGCGCAAAGTTCTCGAAATGCGAATTTTGGATTCGACGAGTCGAATTCTTAGGGAACGTGGTTAGCAAAGAGGGAATACACGTGGACCCTTCCAAAATTAAAGCCATTGAGAGCTGGTCAGCACCGAAGATGCCTACAAAAATTCGTCAATTTCTAGGCCTAGCTGGCTACTATCACAGGTTTATTCAGAACTTCTCCCGCATAGCTAAACCTCTTACAACACTGACCTAGAAGGGCGTGGCCTTTGACTGGGAAGAGAATCAGGAAAGAGCGTTTCAAACGCTCAAGCGTGCCTTGTGCACCGCACCAATACTATCCCTTCCCGAAGGAATAGAAGACGTCGTTGTCTATTGCGATGCGTCAAATCAAGGGCTCGGATATGTTCTGATGCAGCGAGGTAAGGTCATTGCCTATGCCTCGAGATAGCTGAAGACACATGAGGTCAACTATATGACCCATGATCTTGAACTAGGAGCAGTTGTGTTTGCTCTGAAGATCTGGAGACACTACATGTACGGTACGAAGAGCACAATCTTTACAGACCACAAGAGCCTACAACACATATTCGGCCAGAAGGAGCTCAACATGAGACAACGACGGTGGGTTGAGCTACTCAGTGACTACGAATGAGAAATTCTTTATCATCCCGGCAAGGCCAATGTAGTAGCTGACGTCCTAAGTCGGAAAGAATATTATGGTCGTAGGGTCAAATCATTGACTATGACTATCCATTCACGCTTATCCACACAAATACAGGCGTCCCAACTCGACGCTTTGAAGCCTGAAAACGTGGCGAGTGAATCCCTGAGAGGAATGGATAAGAACTTGGAGGTTAAGGGTGGCGGAGCTTATTATTTCATGGACCAGATCTGGACCCCGAAACTAGGTGGTTTCAGAGACTTGGTCATGAACGAGGCGCACAACACTCATTATTCCGTCCACCCAGGTTTAGATAAGATGTATCTGGATCTTAAAAAGTTATACTGGTGGTCTAACATGAAAGCATAGATTGTTACCTTCGTAAGTAAATGCCTTACTTGCGCCAAGGTCAAGGTCGAATACCAGAAACCCTCAGGCCTCCTACAATAGCCGGAGATCCCAGAATGGAAGTGGGAGCGGATCACTATGGATTTCATTACCAAGTTGCCCAAGACAACGGGTGGACTTGATACCATATGGGTCATCGTCGACAGATTGACCAAGTATGCACACTTCCTTCCGATCAAAGAATCAGACAAGATGGAGAAACTTACAAGAACTTACATTAGGGAGATAGTACGACTGCACGGTGTTCCCATATCCATTATCTCGGACAGAGATAGTAGGTTCACTTCTAGGTTCTGGCAGTCGCTACAAAATTCCCTAGGAACGAGGCTGGACATGAGTACAGCCTACCATCCGCAGACAGACGGACAAATTGAGAGGACTATTCAAACCTTAGAAGATATGTTGCAAGCCTGTGTGATCGACTTTGGGAAAGCATGGGATACTCATTTACCCCATGTCAAATTTTCCTACAACAACAGTTATCACACAAGCATAAAGGCTGCTCCCTTCGAGGCCCTCTATGGCCGCAAGTGCAGATCCCCTCTGTGTTGGGCTGAGGTGGGTGATACCCAGTTAGCTAAAGGACGAGTTCCTGAAAGCACTCTCACAGGTCCGGAGATCATACGAGAAACGACGGAGAAGATCGTTCAGATCCGTGAATGATTGAAAGCCTCCAGAGACCGACAGAAAAGCTACGCTGATAAACGTAGAAAACCGTTAGAATTCCAGGTGGGCGACCATGTTCTATTGAAGGTCTCACCCTAGAAGGGCTTGATACGCTTTGGAAAGCGTGGGAAGCTAAATCTAAGGTACATTGGGCCTTTCGAGATTCTTGCTAGAATCGGCCCAGTAGCTTACAAACTCAAACTACCAAACGAACTTAGTAACGTACATTCTACCTTCTACGTATCAAACTTGAAAAAGTGTTTGTCCGACAAGACTCTTGTAATCCCACTCGACTATATCGAGATCAATGAGAGCCTCAATTTCATGGAAGAACCAGTAGAGATCATGGACCGAGAGGTCAAGCAAACGAAACAAAGTCGTATCCCAATAGTGAAGGTTCGTTGGAACGCCAAGCGAGGACCCGAATTCACTTGGGAATAAGAGGATCAGATGAAATTGAAATACCCTCATCTTTTTTACTTAATTGCTTGTAATTACTTATTTGCTTAAATTCTAATTTCGGGACGAAATTCCTTCTAAGGAGGGGATGATGTGACAACTCGAAATTTCTAGCTTACATTCTTCTTTTATATCAAAGTTAGCTTCTTTTTGCTATGTTATAATGAAGTTTTGGGTCTAAAAGAGTGCTTCAAGTTTAGTATAATTAAGATACGTGTCGGAGGATGGGTTAGTTTGGTTGTAGCATTGGAAAAACGAGCCAAACACACCAAAACTAGTGTGTGCGTCCGCACACTAGTGTGTGCGGCCATCCAGCCGCACACAGGCCAACCACACACACCTCTAGCCGCACACACCCTCCTATAAGTACTATACTTGGTCATTTTGATCATTTCTTACACTCTTGCAAAGCTAGGACTCGAAAATCCTCTCAAGTATCATCCGAAAAGGTAACATCTTTCACCAAGAACACCAAGAACACCATGTTTTCTGGCAACACGCGCTTCTGGCAGCACACATGTGCTGGCAGCACACCTAGCCGCACACATGGCCGCACACACACATATAGTGTGTATTTTGGCCATACACTCTCTTGTATAACCTTTTAACCCTCCGTACAATCATTTATGGTTGTAACACTTCAAAAGAAGTGCTTACTAGTCCCTAAGGTGGTTCCAATTCATTAATTAGTTGTTCATAACACTAATTATATTCATATATGTGCCAATATATGCTAAATAGGATTCACGTGTGTACTCAAGTCACCACTTGATACTTAGCAACAGATCCAACATTGTCATCAGAACCACTCACTACAGGTGAGTTCATACCCCTAAATTAACCTTTGAAATGATTTTAAAGGCTTTTATGGGGGTGGGGGGGGGGGGAATACAAGTTGAACAATTATAGTTATTATATATCAATCACATGTGATTAATGACTACCAAGCAAATGGTTTTCTTACTTTCCAAACTATTTATCAAACTGTTTTACCATAAATTGTCTTACAAACTCCTTCAATGGCCGAATACTTTTACTTAAACTCTTTTAAACTTATATTCTGTGTATCTGTATAAATATGGTTATATAAGTAGGATTGAAAGGACTTGGGGCTGCTAGTCTACCCTGCTTCCTGTTCTTGTTTGATGTGGTCTTAGGGTATCAAGGTTAGTTGTCCGAAGGTCGTTTGAATCCTAGTCATATATTATGTATATGTATATCTTGGGTAGCAAGGGAATACAGTCATGTTCATGCTTTACTAGTAAGCTACCATAGGGGTAGTTTAGGAAGATACTATTACTAGAACAATGAAACATACAAAGAGTCAGTTCATCCATGAGTCAGTACATACTATGATGAGAATCAAACATGAAACAGAGTGAGGAGAAACAAACAACAGACACTATGACGAGAAACAAAAATACAGGCTAGACAGAGAAAGAACGCACAATACAACTAGCACTCATATACATTACATATACATTAACACAGTTATGTGAGCCATTAAACAGGGCATGGCACTACCTACCATGACTGTTTTTGTATCCAAATCTCCTTCCTTAGGGAGCGTATGAGTTTATGTATAGATCTATACTAGATTGACTATCCTACACCTTCCTGCTCGCTACAGTGGGACTTGCAAGTCTACGGGTGCCAAACGTCATTTTTACGACATCTTACATTGTCGTTTTACTATTGAGTCGGTAGGAAGATACAAGCCGATCACATGTTACCTTAATGATTACAATTGCTCAAGGTATTTAGTATAATAGGAGTTACTTAGTACAACACTACAGTACTATAATATTTCCCCATTGTATTCACTTCGTGATCATGCACACGATGCACGGTGATGAAAAAACTATATTTTTAGTTAACGATAGTCGGAGATGGGAAAATACACACTCTTACATGAGACACACACACAGATACTAGATGCCTTGGGAGAAGGCTACTTTTAGTAGAAAACATAGGGTATTCTCGGAGAGTTCAAACAAATACAAACAATACAAAACGTAACAGAACTTATACATTACAAAACATCTTACAAATGATTTCATACAAACGCAGACAATAATATACTTATGATCTTACTAGCTTTAAAGTTGATACTCGCTTTCAAAATAACTTGTATTCTTAGGTCACCAGTAGACAGGTATAGGTGCCGGATTTTGAGAAGAAGGAGCGTTTTCAAGACTCCTCTATTATTTTGATGTATATAATTTTTGATGTCTCTATAACTTGACAGAACACAGTTGTATGAAATTATACTATTAATGCAATGGATGATGTTGTTGCTTGTTTACTACTTTACATTGTTGTGATACTGTACATGACGTCCTCCACCCCAGAACGTTTCCGCCGTTCACCGGTTTTGGGGGTGTGATAGAGTCTGTGTATGAGAATATGGTTTGCTTCTCCGCTTCTTGATTTGGTTAGGGAGGCTCAAGCTGAGAGAGTCAAGAAGGACAATTGGAAGCAAGAGAGACTCAGGGGTGAACTGACAGGTTCGCCACTGATAGTTGGGGATTATTTACCCGGTATGGATGGGTTTGGGTGCTAGACTTTGGTGGGGTTAGGAAGACTGTGCTGGAGGAAGCGCACAAGTCCAGGTTTTCAATACACCCTGAATCCACCAAGATGTATAGGGATTTGAGGCTTAGTTATTGGTGACCGTGTATGAATGGAGAGAAAGTGTGGTAAAGAGGTGCTTGACCTGTTAGATGGTTAAGGTTGAGCATCAGAGGCCGCATGGGAAGATGCAGCCATTGGAAGTTCCCATGTGGAAGTGGGAACATATCACTATGAATTTCATCCCCAAGTTGCCTAAGATGGTTAAGGTCGACGCGATTTGGGTTATTGTGGACCGCCTGACTTGTTGGGTTTGGAGCAATCTAACACTCCTAAGGTGTTCATGCAACCCTAAAACCTTGGATCTATGTTTTACTATGAATACTTGCAACTTTGATTTTTCCAAGGTTCATAACCTATCTAGCATGGCATGGGGAACATTAAACATAATGGCTAGAAGAATTACATACCTTTTAATTGTGAGTTGATTCCTTGGAGTTTGAGAGCCTAGCACTAATAATGCGGATGCCTCAAATCGAAATCACAAATCACCACAAACTTGGAAAAACCTTATGAGAGTATATACTTGATTATGGAAATCGGCAACCACTTTTTACACACACAACTAGTGCCATTTCAAGCATCACAACCTCCTTTATATAGTGTGGAGGATGAGGGTTACATCCATGTAAAACCTAATACCCATGACTCTTCCTTTCCAAGGATCCATGGACTAAAAGCTTCATGGACTATCCATGGACTCCCATGCATGCCAAGCCCATTCCAAATGAGTATTAGCCCACACTTATATAAATACTAGAGCCCATATTTAATTAGTCACCTTTTTATCACCAAATAAATTCTAAATTAATTTATGATCAATACTAATTAAATAATATGATTTCATATTAATATATTATAACTTATAATATATTAACAAATCATAAACATACAATTCTCAAAGGTTTAACCATAAATAGTTCGGGTGAAGTGCAACCCAAATAGACCATGCCGGGTCGGGTCAAGTATCTACCAAATAAAGTTATGGACTTAGAAACCTTATCCAACATGAATTTCTTTATTTGAATGATTCCTTATAGCCTAGTAGAACTTGATTCTATGTATTACTTGGAATTGATATCGGCTAAGTTAATTGCTAAGTGTATGCTTTCAAAGTTGTATACGATTAGGATTATATAGCCCTAGAATGATCGATTTTTCCTCATTTCCCATTCCTTGTTTGGTTGTGGACTTAGGGAAGAATCATCATTTGACAGTCTTTGTGATCTTGTTTTGTGTATAGCCTGCATGCAGAAGAAACCAACAATGTTGATTGAGGTTCTTGGTATTGCGAGTTGTGAGAGTTGAGGCTTCCTAGGAGAGTTTAGGATATGTATGTTGTATAGCATATGATTGGTATATGACTTTAGTGTGGTGACTTAGATGGATCAAGACCGATCTCGAGGAAGGTATAGGTAGGTGTGAAAGATAGTATTGGGCTCGTATTACTAGAAGCACATGATTTGTACCTGAGACAAGAGCATGCCTGGAACATCTAAGGAGGCCTATGTAGAGGAATCCCCTATATTCCTATGTTGATTGTTTATATGTTGTGTTTCAGTTTGGAGGATGGTGATGATTACTCGAGGAGATTCTGGCTCTGGTTCTGGTTCAGGTTCTGGCTTCGGTTCTGGTACAGATTTTGGCTCTGGTTCTGGTTCTAGTTTAGGTTACTTGCGATATTTTGGATGCTACCCCCATGTTATTTGGCACCATCAAAGAGGGGATTATGGAGCTGATGGATGAGAGACTCAAGACCTTTCAAGCTGAGATTGTTGTGGTTAGATAGGAGCTCGAGCTCCCTCATTCCAGGAGTTCAAAGCCTATGGAGCTCCTGAGTTCTTTGGGGATAAGGACCCCATCATTAGTCAACGTTGGATCGTTGACATGGGGAATGCTCAGCGGACGATTTTTTCCCTGAGGGGGAAAAAGTGGGATTTGCATCCTGCCTGCTAAGGGACCAAGCACGAGACTGGTGGGAGGAGGTTAGCCGAGTAGCAGGGTCAGCGACAGTGGCAATCATGACATTAGAGGATTTTTCCAGAGATATCGGAGGGATTTTGCACCAACTATTGAGGTGCAGCAGCTGGTGAGGTAGTTCCAGGACCTTCGCTAGACGATTGAGACTGTGGCATAGATTACTTCCAAATTCAAGGAGAGGGATTTGTTGGTCCTAAAGTATGTTGTGGATGAGGAGATGAGGAAGACAAGATATCATGAAATGCCGAGAGAGGATATCAAAGATTTCATGAGTTTTTCGGGGTGCAAGATCCTGCATGATATGATCGAAAAGGCACATGAACAAGAGATTGAGTTGGAGATTCAGAAGAAGCGGAAGCTGGAGCAGGTTCAGACAGTGGTGGGCCAGGCTAAGAGGTCTAAGTCATCCGATTCGTGTGACAAAGGTGTTAGTTTTTTAGTCAAAAATTAGTTTCAAAAACATGATATTTGGCAATGGAAGACTTGATCATTTTGAATAACATAAACAAGTTAAACCCACCAAAGATCTTCTTGCAAATTTTAGAAAGAAAACAAACAAAACCAACGAAGAAGAAGAACAAATAACAACATTTGTATTTCTTTGGATCATCTTGGGAGTATTGAAAGTTGATGAAGAATGATGAACTTTAGAGATACCAATAAGAAGCAAACTTGATGTAGATGCTAGTCTAAAACTCCTAACTCTTAAGCTTAAAGTTCATAACCAATATGAACTTCAAGAGAGTATAAGAATTTCCATGTAATCTTCGTGCATGAACCAAAAGTGAGAGAGAGGGCATTCTTTATGCCACTTATGTTTTTAACAAGTGTAACAAATAAATAGATGGAAGCATTTCTTAAAGTTAAAACATTACCTAAAAGTCACAATGCTTTGAGTCCATCATTTACCTACACCTAAGTGTTCCCCCATACTTTAAGACATGCCCATTACTTTTGAATAAACAAACTTAAAAGCCATACCCTTCTTTTGACTTCTTAATTTAAAAAACTAATAAAAGGAAGAAGACAAAAACATTTATATTTTATAAACCAAATTTATAAAATATAAACTTTAACTTTTTGGTAAAAGACAAAAGGATTTATCTAGTCCAAAATGTTGTGCATGACTTATTAATTAGAATCAATTTCTAATAAATAATCAATTATATCAAGTTATTGTTTGTGTGACCAATTAGTTTCATATGCTAATTAGAAATATCACTTTAATATGATTCCCGAGCATACTAGATCTTTCAAGAGGGTCGCATGGTGGTAGCCACTGCGGTAAGTGCGGCAAGCCGCATGGTAGGGCGTGCCGAGTATCGGGTTCAACATGTTTTAGCTATGGCCAGTCGGGCCACAAGACTAAGGATTTCCCCATGAGTGCTTTGATTTTCTTTCATTGCAATCACATCGACCATAAAAGGCCTATTGTCTGAGATTGTTAGGTGGAGTAGTGGCGGCGCCTACGCTAGCGACATTGAGGATTACTGATGGCCGTCAGGGCAAAGCAGAGGCTCCAGTGTTGAAGAGCAATGCGTTTCAGCTGACCACCGATGAGGTTCATGCAGCGCCAGATGCGGTTATTGGTATGTGACTTATCTCTATCTTTTATTGCTTTCCTTATTTATCCTTATGTTTATTTTGATCTTTTATAGGGACCATTTTGGTCAATGGTATGACCGCCCATGTCCTATTCAATTCGGGTGCTACCCAATCCTTTGTATCTCTTGACCTTATCAAGAAGATTTGTGATGTTCATGGGACTCTTGATTTCCCTCTGGAGGTTGACATTGCGGATGACCGTACTGTGAGTGCTTCGAGGATTCATCACGGGTGTGTCCTGAATCTGTTTAGTGAGAGATACTATATTGACTTAGTGTCGATTCCCTTGAGAGGATCGATGGTTATCATCGGGATGGAATGGTTGGGCCCCAATGGTGCCATGATTGATTGAGAGCGGTAGTTGATGAGAGTTCAAACCCTAAGCGGGGGAGAACTGGTTATTCTAGACGATAGAGTTATTCATGGACCGACTCTTTGTTCAGTTGCGAGAGCTAGGAGATATATGCAGCAAGGTTGTTCTGGGTTCCTAGCTTATGTTGTTGACACTAGAGTTGAGGGCACGACAGAGTTGAGTGGGGTGCCCATTGTTCAGGATTTCCCCGATGTGTTTCCTAATGACTTACAAGGAATGCTTCTCGAGAGGCAGGTTGAGCTTCAAGAAGTGCTAGACAAGGATTTTATTCTCCCAAGAAGCTCTCCGTGAGGAGCATCAATTCCATCTGGAAAGAAGAAGGAAGGCTCACACAGAATGTGCATTGACTACCTGGAGTTGAATAACCTAACGGTGAGGAACCGTTACCCACTTCCGAGGATTAATGATTTGTTTAATCAGCTTTAGGGTGCATCTTAATTTTCCAAGATTGATTTGCGACTGGGCTACCAACATATGAGGGTCATGGATGAAGATGTGTAGAAGACAGCCATTTGGGCTCACCAATGCACCAGCAGCGTTCATGGATCTCATGAACCGAGTCTGCAGGCCGATGCTGGATCGGCCGGTGATTGTATATATTGTTGATATTTTTTTTCTACTCCAAGAACAAGGAGCAGCACGAGGAACATTTTCGAGAGGTATTGGAGACCTAGTGAGGGAGAGGCTTTATGCCATATTCTCCAAATGTGAGTTATGGTTGTGCGAGGTGCAGTTCCTGGGACACATTGTCAACCAAAAGGGTATCTGGGTTGACCCCGCCAAGATCGAGGCCATGATGTGATGGGAGATTCAGAGGACCACATCTGAGATTCGAAGTTTCTTAGGGCTCGCAGGGTATTCTCATAAATTTATCAGAGATTTCTCCAAGATTGAAGTGCCTTTGACCCGTTTGACATAGAAAAATGTGAATTTTTGGTGGGGGCCGGATTCTCACACTTCCTGAGGGTTTGGATGATTTTGTGGTTTATTGTGACGCCTCTATTTCAGGTTTGGGAGCCGTTCTTATGAATAGGGGTCACGTGATTGCTTACGCTTCAAGGCAGCTGAAGCCTCATGAGGTGAACTATCCTACGCATGATGTAGAGTTGGGGGCCATTGTTTTTTCCCTCAAGATTTGGAGACGCTATCTATATGGGGTTCAGTGTGTTATCTACACCGACCACAAGAGTTTGAGGTACCTCTTGGACCAACCTAATCTGAATATACAACAACGGAGATGGTTGGATGTGGTAAAAGATTATGATTGCGAGATCTTGTACCACCCTGGGAAGGCCAATGTGGTAGCCGATGCTTTGAGTCGCAAGGTCGTGAGTTCATGTATCAGAGATATCTTCATGAGGGTGGTTGTTACATCACCTTTGTTGGATTTTATCAAGAACGCTCAAGTAGAGGGATTAAAAAAAAAAGAATTGGAAGGCCGAGCGGATCAGGGGATATATTCCCTTATTCATCAGAGACAGTCGATGGTTTTTGACTCAGTGTGGTAGAGTTTGGGTTCTGGAATCAGGTGGGGTGAGACAGAAATTTCTGGATGAGGTGCATAAGGCAAAGTTTTCTATCCATTTGGGGGGCCACGAAGATGTACAGGGGTATGAGGTTGAGCTATTGGTGGCCTTGTATGAAGAAGGATATAACTTGGTTTGTTGAGTGGTGCCTAACTTGCAAGAAAGTTAAGGCTGAGCATCAAAGACCCCATGGAAAGATGCAATCCTTACCTATTCCCGATGTGGAAGTGGGAAAAGATTACCATGGATTTCATCACAAAGTTGCCAAGGACGACACGTGGTGTTGATTCTATTTAGGTCATTGTTTATAGATTGAACAAGAGTGTGCATTTCATATCGATTACTGAGAGCATATCTACAAAGAAGTTAGCTGACATCTATGTCCGGGACGTGGTAGTTCGGCACGTGGTGCCAATTTTGGTGGTTTCGGACTGGGATGTTCGTTTCACCTCCAATTTTTGGAGGAAATTTCTTAAAGAGTTAAGTACTCAACTACATTTTAGTATAGCATACCATCCCAAGATTGATGGCGAAAGCGAGCGAATGATTCAGATGATATGCTTCGGGCTTGTATGCTAGATTTTGGAGGGAGTTCAGATACCTACCTTCCACTGATGGAGTTCTCCTACAACAACAGCTATCACGCTACTATTAACTGACCGCCATTTGAGATGTTGTATGGAATAAGGTGCAGGACCCCAGTTTGTTGGGGGGGGGATCGTGCATCGGGTCATGGGGATTACAGAGGTTGTACTCAAGACTACTGAGTTGATTCAGTAGGTGCACGATAGTTTGCGAGTCGTGCAAAGCCGACAGAAGAGTTATGCAGATCGGCGATGTTCATACCTTGAGTTTCAAGTAGGTGACTTGGTGCTTTTGAAGGTGTCACCTTAAAAAGGTTTCATACGATTTCGGAAGCGGGGCAAGTTGGGCCCCCGATTCATTGGATCTTTCAGGATTTTGGCCTAGATGGGAAAGGCTGCATACTAGATGGATTTGTTTTATGATCTCAGCCAGATCCATAACACCTTCTATGTGTCTCAGCTTCGGAAGTGTGTGGCCAATGAGTCAAGAGTTGTTCCTCTGGAATATATTAAGATTGATGATCACCTGAATTATATGGAGAAATCGATGACGATCTTAAAATGGAAGATGAAGGCCTAGCGTAACAAAGAAGTGCCACTGGTCAAGGTCCAATGGAAACATCGGAATGGTTCCGAATGGACATGGGAGCCGGATACAGAGATGCTAGAGCACTACCCTGATTTATTCGCGGCAGCAGACTTCGAGGACGAAGTCTATTTCAAGTGGGGGAGAGTTGTAACATCTATTTTCTCAGGTATTCTCTTTTTACCCTTGAGTTGAGATTTGTTTGCAAGATTGGTCCTCGATGGCATTTTTGTACTTGTGGGTGCATCATGAGTAAGTTGGGCGTACCTGGCCCCGTACTTGTATGCTGAGTGTACACTGGTATGCAGGGCATACACATTTTGGACCAAACCCTAATGTTAGGGGTTTCTATACTATATAAGCACCGTTATAGTCCCAAAACCCTTCCTTTTATCAGCCTCCATCTCCAAATCGACCCTCCTTGCAATCCCTAATCTATTTTTAGATTTTGTGCTTTCAGAGTGAATTGTGGGCTTTCTTGGTTATGAAGGCAGATCATCAAGGAAGTAGCTTTGCTCTATAGACTTTAGATCAAACATTTTCTCGTCATTTTGCATCTTATGGAGGTAAAAAGCTTCAACCTTGATTTATATTTCTTATGGATCTATTTTATCTCAAAGTTGTCACATTTTTGTCCCAAACTTGATTGAGTAGGAGATACTCCAAAATGTGTGAGTTATCATTTTAGAGGTTTGAGGGTGTCTAGATCTTAAGTCGTAAAAATGTGTTCTTGGTAATTGTTTTTTCTCTATGCATGAGCAAGATTGTCTTAATGGGTAAAGAAGCTAGGGTTTTTGGAGCTAAGGTATTAATAGCCATGCTAAACCATAAAGTTGGAAACTTTATGGTTAAGGACATATTTTGGGGTCTAGATCTGGATTTTGGATGCAAGTGCTTAAGAATTAAGCATATAATGGTTAATGTGGTGAGCAACCACGTACCTTGGGCGTACCAAGGGGTACGTTGCGCATACGTCGTCAGCTACCCAATTTTTGGTCTACCATGCAGTATACCCCTCATACATATGGAGTACGCCCAACGTACTCACTAAGTTAACTCAGTTGACGTTGACCCGTATTTAACCTAGGGGTACTTTAGGTATTTTGATCTATATGTTGAGTTAGTGTCACTGAATTTTTTAAGGTGATTGGTAGAGTTGATCTCGGAGCGGCGTGCTATTTAGTTTACTCATCTGTCTGTGACATGAGTTTTCTCATTGTATCCATGGGTAAAAGGCACCAATGCCAACCTATTATTGTGTTACTCATAATGATATTTACTATGTGGTTTATATGTGATTGCATGTTGGGTTGAAATATACCGAGGACAGGTCCCCCTATGGTATGTTCGGGTTGAAATAGACCCCAGAGCGGGGCCAATACCTGTTGTTCGGATTGAAATAGACCCCAGTGTGGGGCCCATATGTGTTTATTGGGTTGGATTATACTACAAGGTTAAGCCTAGATGTATGATTGGTATGTGGTATTTTGGGGAACTCACTAAGCTTTGTGCTTATAGTTTATGTTTATGGTTTCAGGTACTTTCGGTTCAAAAGGGAAGGGCCCGACATGATGGCACAACATCCTCCCCTTATGATTTCCGCATTTGAAATAATTGTACTCGAATGTTTTGAATATTATGACTTGGTGTTGATTTCAAACATTTAATGAGATTTGATAGAATTTTGAATGAAAAAATTTCATTACCATTTTCGAGACGTTACACTTAGAAAGTCTCGACCAATACCTTACAAAGTTATATGTTGGGAATGGCATTTAAATTACTTGCAATGGTTGGATAAACTTATTTTCCATCAAACAACCAGTCTATAAGGAGCTATGTGTCGAATTCTTTGCTACAATGTGTTTTGAGGGAAATACAACATATCGTTAATATGAAAAAGCACTTATGTTCTGGCTTGGAGGTCAATACTGGGAGTGTAGCTTGGTTGATTTGGCTTGGATGATAAGTTTATACGAACAACATATAGCTTTGTCACCGTTTGATATGTTCTTATGGGTTGTGACTATAGATTATTCCAATGGGGTTAATAACTATGGGTTTTAGTCAACAATTACAAATGATAACTATAACTTGGGGATATCTCAAAAGAGACAGATTCGGTCTCCAATTCACAACCTTATCCACCGAATTGTTACTTTTCGTATCAATCATAAGAAGTATGTCGATAAGGTTACTAGCCTCAGTTTATTTTATCTATGTAGCATCATGGCATCAAGAATTTTCTTCAATATCCCCTACTTTCTTGCTAAATTTTTAGGGGAGAATGCAGTTAATTCAAGACCGGGAAGCCTAATTACAGGAGGACATTTTGTGACCCGCTTGGCGAAATCATATGGTGTATTTAATCCCAAGTATGGTTTGTGCATTGACATGCATTGCGGGTAGCGATCTTACCATGAACTTCTTAGAGTCAATGAGGGTGGTGGTAAACATATGGGGAATTTATGGAATAACCCCAAATGGCAACAAGGAAATACCAATTGAGCAAGTGGAGCAGCCAAGGCCAAGAGGAAAAAGGAACATGTCATACCCCCGGCCGCCGACGGAAACACCAAGGCACGCAATGTAAATAAGTGATCATAGTTATTGAACATACATTGAACTGTACATATATAATCTTATATTATTATTGAAATAGAAATTACATTGACAATAAGTATTGCTAAATCACAACACACACCTAACTAAATGACGTTTACAAATATATAATAAAAATATCAGAAAGTTTTTTGTGCGAACATTTATGGCCTGCTACATAACCAAAGAATACACGCATTAAGATATGTCAACAAAAATTGTGGCGAGTTCTATAGGTTTTAATACAAATTACTTTTATAAATAAAAGTGTTTTATAAAAGTTTATTTGGTGAACAAACTTTCATAAATATGTATTTTTCTATCAAGAGTATAAAAATACACGAGTTGTAAAAGTGTATTTGGACTCATTTAGAAATATCGTTTGTTCAAATCCGAAAGTACAAAACTTGGTGAATATATAAGTAAATCAAACTTATATCAAATTTTTACTTTTCTCATGACAAAAATGCATTTTATATAAAAATTTTAAATACCAAATCATATAAAAATAGCACACGTTACTCTTTCTGAAACAATAAAATAACCAACTTTACTCTTGGATTTTTGTGCAAGAAATTTTCTAGTCTATAGGTAAACTCATAGATTTTGAGTTTAAAAAACTTGTAAGGTTGTGTCATAGATGTTATTAAGTGTTATCTTACTTATTTTTAGAACCGATACTTAAACAGTGGGGCAAACTCCTCCCATATAAATATAGTGTTTTCGTACAAAAGCAAAGGGGTTTATATAAATAACTTGTTTTATGTAACTTAATAAACCGTGTTCGGTCATGTTGTGATATTAACTAAGTGTTATATGAATTAATTTATGGTATTGAAACTTACTGTTTTGAGTCACAAACTATCCCACTACATACAGCCTCTTTCAACTAGTATAAGTGAACAAAAACCTCAAATAAACTCACTATTGATTCTATATGGTAACGAAATAAATATTGGATCTATAATGAGCTCATAACCGAATTGTGATACCTCTATACCAGCACAAAAAAGTAGACGTGCTAAAAGTTACACAACACTAGCATGGGCATGCTAAAAGTTCCACACCAACGCTTTATCAAGGTCGTGGAGTAAATACAAATTGAACGACAACGCCACATTCGTCTCATCAGGCGATAGTTGTAGCTAGCAATTGTGGGCGGGTTCTCACACTATATAAGTCCATAAAAATGAATACTATACATGTCATTCCTCATTCCATATAGAGTAACGATTATGATGCAAAGAGATTTTATCAAGACACGCAGTCTTGATGTATACATCAACATGGCTCAAATGGCTTGGGAAACGAACCTAACTCATATGGCTTTGGAAACAGACGTAGCTCCTGCAGAGAGACCCGAGAGTGTTAGATCCTAAGAATTAGTCTAAGCCTTTCCATTATAAGATTATCAAATACTTATAATTTTTTGTTGTTTAGGCATAATTATCGATTGAAGTCTTATCTATTTGAGATTTTTAAGACATAAAGGATTTCCAAATTTCTATTGTCTGATATGATGAAAATTGGACAACATAACGACTATTTTTATAACATTTTCCAAGTTTCAACCAATGTGAAACCAACAATTCACATAATGTTCATTAAGTTGCACAATTGATACAATACATAATTTATTAGGTAACGACTTTTAAAATCTGAAAATCACATATACTATCATATATGATAACTTCACAATTAAGTAAAAATGATTTATATTTTTATTAAATGATTATAAAAACATATTAAAATATTTTTAGGATCATTTTTACATAATGACAAAGAGTATAATAATAGTAACTGATTTTGGTATATTTTCAATTAATTATTATGTAATTGTTCAATCTTCGTTTATCAACCGTTTATGGTAATATACATTTCTTTTGTCCATAATTATGTAGAATAACATATTTAGTTATATGTATAATGGTTTTTCATGCTTTCTCAACATATCTGTACATATATATGACAAGGATTAACAATTTATGATTCATCAAATAAACTTGTATCTTTATAGCAATCCACTTAAAATCTTATGATTTTCATTAATATTAATTAATATATCACAACAAGGTGTAACTATGTCATTCATAACATTCTACTACGCCTTATGTGATTACTTGATGATTTATACATTTGAGATTGTTATTTCAAAATTTTTTGAACAATTATAAAGTATGATGCTATCTTGTGCATACAACTTGAAAATCATAAAATTTAATTGATACGCATGTGTTCTCTCCCAAATATGAAAATCGTAAAAGAGCGGTCGTAGAAAGTCACATTTGATGCGTGATCTTGATCTAGGTTCGTTTTTGTGAAGCTTTTCGTGAAAAGCTGCAATCAACACCTTTTTGAGTTAAGACAAACCCCCAAGACCGTTTTGTAATATTTTAAACTAAAGGGATGTTCTTTGTGATGATTTAATTAAAAAAAGTTTATTTTAAATCTTGTAAAACAAATGTAGGGCTGATTAGTAATTTAACAAACCAAAAGGGGTTGTTTTGATTTAAATATACAAATAAAGGTTGTTTAGTCACATTAACACAAAAGAGGGGCTGATTTGTAATAACTTATCAAAGGAGAGGTTGTTTTTGATCATTTAATAAATAAGGGGTTGATCTAGTCAAGTAGTACAATAATGGGTTGTTTTTAATCTTGAACAAAAATATAGAGTTTGTTTTTGGGCAAAACCATACAAACAAAAAGGTGGAAGACTCATCGTCTTTGTAACGCCTGCATATTCGGGTTAACAAATTTAAAGACAATAAGTGTTAAAAATGAGTTTTTGATAGAAGATGATTTAGAGTAAAATAATCTTAACCAAAGTTATAGTATATGTCACAAGGATTCCGCGCATATACAAAACACTAAAATCCGACTTATAACGAAGAAGTTATGACCCGTCGAAGTTTTGCGACAAAACCGGCACGACACCGCATATCGTAAAAAGTGAATTTTTGATAAGCTACTTTTTAGCCTTAGTAATCTAAGCAAAAGTCATAGTATACGTTAAACCCAGAATGTACATGAAAGAACATCCAAATCTGAATTTATTTGAGGAAGTTATGATTTTTCTAAGATTTAGTGCAGCAGTGCACAACCCGGAAATCAAATATTAGATCAATCGATTTTTAGCCAACACAACCTAAATGAGAGGTTAAAATCTCATTAATAGGAGCACAACGATATAAAGACAGTCGAAAAGGGACGTCGGATGATAAACTTATGAATTTTTAACGGACTTTAACTATCTAAGTCTGTTAAAATATAACTTTAAAAATAAAGTCAAAATTAGCTAACGGAGTCTAAATGAAAGTTATAGATCCTGTCAATACCTACATGCGGATAAAAATAACGTCAAAAACGGAGCTCGTATGCAAAAGTTACGGATTTTAGAAGATAATTAATTTTTGGGTTAAACCAGCGAGCAAAATGTGGCATGATCTGAGCCACTGCTTCTTCCCTACGGCTGGACACCAGATGATGACATGTGGCAACATTACGTCCAACGTATGGCCACATTACAGCTTATAAATAGAGGCACAAATCACTTCATTTCTCACACCATTCTAACCCATTCTCCCCCAAACACGCCCAAACCCTCTAAGCCTTTCCCTAGCTCCTCCTAGGTGTTAGAAGCGAGCCCGAGAGCGCCGGAAAGCCCCAAGAAGAAGAGCTTGCGGCTCAATAGTTCTGCCCGCACAGAGCTCGGTTCCTCACTAAACTCCTTTGTAAGTGAGTTATGCTTACCATACTTTAAGTATAACTTATGTTTAAGTTCATTATCGTTATTATGAAAATATAAAAAAAATTATCAGTGATTCCAATTCGTTATACTGATTGATCTACTTACGGGGATGATGTCTATGATGCGATTTAGTGAGGTGTTTTAAGTAGGATTTCCAAACAGTATACTTCGTATACCAAGTGGACCCTACCTCAGATATGATCCTACCTGGTTGTTCCTTACTTGATAGATCTTGAAGTAGAATTTGAGCTGATGATGAATCTGAAATAATAATTAGTCACAATAAATATTAGACTAAAACTTAACGATAATAATTCTAGGTTACGTCAAAGGAAAAGACAGTTGCTAGAAGCGAAGCGCTGCCCAAATTTCAAGTCGTCACTTTAATAAGTGAGTGCATAGTCCATTTCATGAACGTGATTTTAGTAAAACTATTAATAAAAGTATTAAATATGTGACATCCCCAAAATCACGGCCAGAAAAGACCGGTTTGTTTATGCTTTATAAAAATCAGAGTACTTCATTTCATAAAAATGTTGCGGAATTTGTTCCCAGAAAAACATGGTAAATACATTATTAAAACATTTTCGAAGAAACGTATTTATTTCATTTTAAAACGTTTGGGATGTCATCGTTAATATAGAAACATAAGCATAAACAGAACTTACAATTATTTACACTAGTGATCTACATCTCTTTAAATCTCTCAGTGTATTGTGACTTCATATCAACACATGTGATATAAATAAACTGAGTGGGTCAGGTTGGGAAACCTGGTGAGCACATAGGGTTTTCAACCCACAATAATATAATTATTATTTTTAAACATCAAACAATCAACCCAATTACCCATTCCCGTTATCCTCACATTACGTCCCTAAAACATCTAACACAAGGGACCTAGTCAAAGGACTATCATTGGGATGGAGTATATCTGGTGAGCACAAAGTTCACATAGTTCGAATAAACACACAGTTCGAATAATCACATAGTTCGAATAAACACACAGTTCAAATAAACACCTACAGGTTGCGAGCCTGCTAGTGTTCCACTGGACTGTCTAGAATAGTCCGTGGTCGTCATCTATACTCCGCTAGATGACTAGATCATCAAGAACAGCTACAACGAGGCATCTCATTATTTCATTTTATCACACAGCAACTAATACATCTACCCATGTTTTACCCAACACATTTTGTAGATATAAAATACATATACAATTTAAATCATTGAAAACATGTATAAAACGTTTATCCAGCATAGATAGCAAGTATACAGATAATATACACACACAGCACGTAATTTATATAAAATACTTCATATCTATGTGTAAGCTGAAAGTAACTATGCACTCACCTGAGTAGGTGGTGACTCAGCACTCGGACAGCGCTTCGATACTCTCAAAACGATATTCCTTCGATAAAACCTAGTACCGATACCACTAGGGTTTAGTTTAACGATAACCGCGACAAATTAATTAGTCTGACTATTATTAAGCGTTAATAACGCTCAATATAACTCATAATAATAGCCCAAATAATTATTTTAAGGAACTAATAACATTCCTATAATTATTTGAAAGCTATATTAAAAATTGCGTAAGCGTAGCACACTTACATAGAATTTTATCGAAAACCGGGACTTAATTGGAGCAGCGTTTCGAAATCGAAAAACTCCTTTTTCTCGGGACTCCGGGAGCCTCGGGGCTTCCCTAGGGTGCTAAGGGTTTAACTAGGGCTTAGGGGACTCCAAAAGGGCTAGAGAGAGAAGTGAAATGTGTGAAAAATCCGGAAGAATTCGCATGGTATTTATAGGGATCGAAGCTCGGATTTACGCTGGGCGTACCGAGGGTACGCTGGGCGTACTCCTCGGATAGGATCACCAGCTCGGACCCAGCTGTCTTGCACCCATCGGATGGATCAGATCGGACCTATGCGGGGCGTAACCTCTTCGGATGCGAGGCGTACTACGAGGGTGGCGTGTCACAATCCGAAGCGAAGCCTTGATCA
Source organism: Lactuca sativa (assembly GCF_002870075.4). Taxonomy (NCBI): domain Eukaryota; kingdom Viridiplantae; phylum Streptophyta; class Magnoliopsida; order Asterales; family Asteraceae; genus Lactuca; species Lactuca sativa. The sequence continues at coordinate 128,456,735 of NC_056626.2, forward strand.
ACAAGCGATGGCCCAGATGCAGCCACGTCATCCATCTCGCATCAGATTTCGCAATTTCCACTCCCGACTTCTAAAAATCATAACTTTCGCATACGAGCTCCGTTTTCGACGTTCTTTATATCCACGCGAAGGTGGGAACGTACTCTACAACTTTCGTTTAGACATTGTTGGCTAATTTTGGCTCGATTTTAAATTTTAAATTATTAACGGGCCGGGACACGATTGGTCTGTTGAATCTTCATAACTTCTTCATCCGACATCCGTTTTCGCCCATCTTTTTCTCGTTACTCTACTCTCAACAGGATCTTTGATTCTCGTTTAAGTCGTGTCGGCTAAAAACCGCTCGATCTAATATTCGAATTTCGGGCTGTACACTGCTAGTCCGAAACTTCGAAAAATCATAACTTCTTCATACGAAGTCAGATTTGGGCGTTCTTTTTATCGATATTCTTAGTTAAACATATTCTACGACTTTCGTTTAGATTGCTAGGGCTAAATCTTGCTCTATCGTAAATTCACTATATATGCTTCCTGGTGCCGTGCCGATTCTGTCGCAAAACTTCGACGGGTCATAACTTCTTCGTTATAACTCGGATTTTGGCGTTCTTTATATGTACGGAAACCTCTTGACATATACTACAACTTGGTTAAGATTATTTATTCTAAATAATCTTTCGTCGAAAATCCGTTTTTGACCCCTATTGCCTCTAATTTGACTAGCCCGGATTTGCGGGCGTTACAAAATATACGTTGAAAGTTTATATGTGAGTTAAATGCTTATTATCTGGAAATATGTGTTGTATGTATATTTGGTGATATACATAATGTGAACCGGACATTGTTCTATATGTGTTAAGATGTATTTACATGATAATAATAATAGAAATATTATAAATGAGAAGATAAATTTACATTAATACTTAATACTTTGTATCAAATATTACACTAAATTAGGATAGTGTTGCCGAAACAGAGTTAGTATTGAATGTTGATTATAAGCATTGTAGGCTTTCTTAGTGATGAAATAAGACTTAGAAGAGATGCTTAGTTCAAATACGTTTGGATATTGGGTAATATCTTATTAAGGGTACGTGTGTGATCAGAATAGAGAATTGAAACTCTGTTCAAGGAAAGTGATGATCGATGGAGTATGTACTACATACAAAAGTACTTTCTATGTACCAGGTCTTTTTCAAAGCTATGTGTCTTAGGTGCGGCATGTGCTAGGTATTATTATGTTCTAGGGTATGAGTCCTACTCATACCAGGGTACTATAATGTGCCAAAAGTATTATCATTTCTTTTTTTTGATACTTTTGTGCATCGGGGTACGGGAACGTATGAGAGTACTTTATTAGTATTTCTCCATACTTTTTCTTTTGATGAGCTTTGTGTGTCAGTGTCTTCTTTCACGAGGTAATTGAGGGAAATTCATAGGCTGCCTAATAGAGTGTGTTAGTAATACACCACTACCAGGTATGTTTGATGCTGTATTGCCGAATAGGGTGAGTCTGGGGGTAAAATACCTCACGGTGTCAAACCACTGCTAGGCATAATTATATAGATAACCACCCCTGACTTAACTGTCTTGTTGTTTTTACGAACAAAGGTTCATGGTAAAACTTATTCCATTCCCCTTATTTGATGTATTTATTGATCCTTGTTTGCTACCAGGGAATTTTTGAAGCAATTTCGTCAGTTTGTTGTTCATAATGATGCTTTAGGCTAGATCTTGTAAGATCGTTGTATAGGATCTATACGTGGGAATTGACGGGATGGGATAAATTGTTTTAGAGATATGATATATATGTACATGTGTATATGTGTGTGTGTATATATATATATATATATATATATATATATATATATATATATATTAATGATAATAGTTGGATTTTCAGGTTTGAGATATACATTGTTATCACATTGTGGGATTGAAATCCCTACGTACTCACCAGGTTTCCCAACATGACCCACTCAATCTATTGTATCACAGGTATCTATACGAAAGGTACATTCTGCTAAGAGATTCAAGGAGTATTAAGCCACTAGTTTAATTACTGTAAGACTGGTAATATTTCGTTATGCTTATGTTTCTATATTGAGGATGAAATACCAATATTTTAATATAAATAAAATACATTTCTACGGAAGTGCTTTGATAATACATTTATCATATTTTGGGAACAAATTCCGCAACCTTATTCTTCAAAACGGATACTCTGGTTTTAAATAAGCATACACAAATCGGTCTTTTCTAGCCGTGAAAATGGGGATGTCACAGTCTTCATCGGATCCGGAAAGGAAAAAAAAGAAACACGAATAGAATATCTGACGATGGGGCATCAGTTTCGTCTGATAGAGAAGATGATCGATCGGAAGCTGCAATAGAACAAGGGAGGGGGAAAGGACTTCGGTTCCTTGTTGACTGGAAAATGGTCTGGTGATGTTCGATTTATCGAGAAAAGGAAAAAGAAGAACGAAAGCAGAAAGAAAAGAGATACAAAGGCAGAGGAGCTGCTGATGGCTTTATGGGTGCAACGAGGGAATGCTCAAGTAGCTTCTCGACTGCTTGCTTCAGTTTTGATAGTGGACCGTGAAGGGAAGGAGACAACAGATCTGAGGAAAGCAAGCAAACAACAACAATAGCGAAAGGGGGTGCTTGGGGTTGTACTCGACAAGAAAAGTTGGAGAGGGAAGAAGAGGGTTGTGATTGCCTACAACGGTGGTGATAGGGGTTGCTTCAGAAGCTCCTTGTTGTTTCCTTTTCTAGTTCGACAGCAAAGCTCGAACGGTGGGTGTTTGTCTGCTGATGTACGATGGGAAAAGGGGGAGAATGAGGGACTCTTCTGCCTCCTCTTGTCCATAAAAACAACCTCGAAAGGAGGTTCCTTCCATTCGAGTGAAAGTGAGAAAGGGATTGTGAGAGTAGAGAGAGACGTGTAGTGATAAACTGGGAGATGTAGCTTTCTTTTGAAGCAAATATTATGTTGACTTTTAGCAGATATTTTAGGAAATCAATCAAATGAAATGTCCTTTTGTGGTGAAATTCCTTATTCTCGATTCTTGTGTTAATAGATTCTAACATGTATTTTGTTTCTAATTATGCCTGCCTATTTTCCCGATCATTGCGATTTCAAAAATTTATACGAAATTATATTTTTGATATAAAGAACTCTTTGAAATGGCGTTTAAAGTTTTGCAATTAATTGGATCCGATTCGACAGATTTTACGAATCTGATTTTGCTCGAGATTAAAAATATCATAAAAATGAAATCAAATAACAGATTGTAGGCTGAGTTCAAAAATGTGCTTAAAAGTAATTTACAAGGTTCGTATCTATTCCAAATGAAGTAGTGCAAGGTTTGTTTAAGGAAAATTAGATAAATACGGATTTTATAACCTCATAGAGTCGTAACTTCCTCATACGATCTCCGTTTTTGACATTCTTTATATCCACGGAATCAGGAGAGCATAATCTTTTCAAATTGATCATAAACTAGTCCTAGATATACTCGATGCAAAAAATTATTTTTAATGTCACAAATACGATTAAATTTTGATGATTTTTTGCTTCAGTCCTTAACGATAGACGGTTGGTTGAGTAGTTTGTGATGTTCTAAAGGTAATTATGAATACACAATCTTTAATATACATTATAAACATAAAATTACACACAATTGATCCTTAATATATAGCGGTTCATGGTATTTTGACCATTGAACACTGACTAATTTTTACCAATTGTTACAGAAAGTGAGAACACAAGGAGGAAGAGCACCATCCCCCTCCATAAATACCCATGGGTGGAGTCCCAACTGACCCGTTTCAAAACCATGTTGGTACTTATTTAGATAATCTTCATAGGGGTGTGAACTAAATTCGAAAATCCATGGATGTGATATACTCACATTTACACATGGAGCACTCACCCAACATGCCGCCTCAATTGCCTTATATACCTACTTGGGAAGAACTATGGGCACCCAAAATTTTTGGAGCAGGGACTAGCGGAGCACATGGTGATGAGGATAATGAATGACTATCCTTTTAATTTTATATTTGGTTAGATTTATTTTTATTTTGGTTTGTTTTATTTTGGTATGTTTAATTTGTTCAAAACTTGTAACTGAATAATGTTTGTTTTTACTTCCTTGTTTCAACCTTAGGATTTCTATTTATTTTTGTTGATCGCAAAAATTATTTAACTATCTAGAAAAACTCGTGAGAGTTTAAAGAAATTGAAGACCACAACTTTTGATAAGTATGGGGTGAGTATCGAGTGAAGAAGAGTTTAAGAGAGAACATTATAGAAAAAAAGGTCGAGAATGGGTCTTAAGCCATTATGAAGTGAAGAGAAGAAAATCCATACATTGCATTTTCGCAAAAAGGCATTCTGTGAAGGCCCGATTTTCACATCTCACGTTGTGATGTTACTTCCAACGCGATTCCATATTTTGAACCTGATTTTCTCACATCATGACCACTCCTTTTTCATTTCGTGAAGCACTAGATGATCAGGATTCATCATTTCTCACATTCAACCTCACAACGTGACTGTTACTTTTTCACATCGTGATTAAAGTTCATTGCCTTATTTTGAAGATTTTCGCACCAAATTTTTCAAAGTTAAAGTCTTTGGTTTATTTATTCGACCTAATCATGAGCTAGAACTGAAATCCAATTTCTAACTTACTATTAGAGATGTTCAAGCTTTCCCACCACAATATGATTCGATCTCACCATTACTACTCTACAGGGTCTGTTCCTTTTTCTACCTTTTATTGCTTTTTATGTGCTTTTAATTGTGTTATGCATACAATGAAGGCATTGTATAAAATAAGTGTGGGTTAGGGGGTCGAAAAAGGATGTTGAAGCATAAAAGTTAAAAAATTATAGAAAATTAAAAATTAATTGTATATGCTTGCAAAAATAGTCAAATAAATCTAGTCATTTTTAAAATTTTGATATTATTACATTTTGACTAGTTTTCTAGTGTTATGCGGGATGATTAGATGCGAACTCTAAGATTTAGTTAGGCCAATATGTTATAGTGTATTTGTGGCTTCCCAGTCTTAGTGAAATCTTGAGACAAAAATGCAACCTTATGTAATTTGAGGGACATAAAAAGTTTAGCATCGTGTACCAGAAATTTATCCAGGAAAGCTTATGTAGTCATTTCACTCTAGACTAATACCTTTAACCAATAAGGGTTGAGATAAAGTTCCCCTGCTTAAGGATGTGTTTTTCTTTTTAGGTTTTTATATTGAGTGAAAAAAGCAAGTTGTGAAAAAAAGAAAAAAATAGAAACAATACTTGAAAAAGTTTGTTGAGTGAATAAGAGCTTACAAAGTATGAGGATCAAGAATCATGAAGAAAAGTTCAAAAGTTTCAAATATTGAAGATTCAACTTGAAGAAAGTGAAGAATAAGGCAAAATTGCCAAAAGTCAAAGGCGTATTATTCAAAGTTGTAGTTTTTCTTTGTAGGTTATTTTACCATATGTATTCTTGGGAACTTACCAAAAATTACCTTGAGGTTAAGAAAGTTTTCTGGGTATGGATTCAAATGGATGTATAAAATGAATGTTATTCAAAATAAGTGGAAGCGTGTATGAGGATCGTAAGTATTTAGGACTTGGGAAGTAGTTAGGTTTTAGACATAAATACATGCATTGAGGTGATGTGTAGTTACTGATGTATTAAAATAAGTTTTGATTGAGGGAAAGCAAAAGGAAAGTGTGGGGTATTTTGATATATCCATATTTATACACTTATTTAGGAATTATTTTGGTGAAATTCACAGATATTTGGTACTTATAATGTTAAATTGAATTTTGCAGCAAAAAAAAGACATTATCAAGGAAAAGGATATGAAATTGACGAAAGTTGGACATTTGAATTTAAATCATTTTCTTTTCACATTTTTAGTTGTTTAATTGCTAGTTGTTGATCTTGCAAAATCAGTAAACCCCCCCCCCCCCCCCCCCCCCGCTCTTTTACTTGCATTTTCTTATTTTACTTCTAGTACTTATTTTATTAGTTAAATATCATTCCCTATGATCGACAACCAACTTACCTTTCTATTCTATATCCCGAATAGGTACACTGCCTACATGCATTAGTTAGTTAAGCTTTGTTAGGTTATAAATTTAAAACTGGTAAGAGTAATCTATGCACATTAGTATGCAAGTGATTTATCTCTCCTTCTCTCTATAGTTTACATTTTCTCACTTTTATAAAGGAAACATCTACACTTAGTTCGGTTATACTAGAAAATAAATGTGTCGTTGATGACAAATTTGTTTTAAGGACAATGTGTTAAACACATGTCTTAATATTTATGTAGTATGTTGTTCTTCCGTGCATTACTATAATAGCATTACCTCGGTCCAAGGACCGGAGTAAGAACCACAAAAATCAATAGAATCCAACATGCATTATGTTTCATAAATAACTTTGATTACGTGTACCCATAAGGAAATGAATCTCTAAAGCATCACCGATGAAAAGGAAAGCTATGTGGAAGGCATACAATATTTTATTCAAAACTTTTTTTTTTCCATCTAAGGGGTTGTTTGATTTGACTCTGACTGGGTTTGGTCAAAGCTTTTATCCAACTCGATCCGAGTTAGGCCATTTGAAAATGAGGTTTATGTTGTTACTCGGTCAGTGAATGGCTAATGGGAAAGCTGACTGGGACCTTCAAACATAAAAGGCTGACCAAGACATAAATCTTATTTCTTTTATTTTCCCTTGTATTTCACTTGCCATCCCTATCTTCATTTAGCCTCCCACATCGTTCCTTTCGGTCTCCTACCTCGCTCCTCCTACAAAAATGGTATTTTTTTTTTGTTTTGACCTAATTAACAGGTTTTCAAGTCCCATCTTTCTATAAAATCGATTCTTTGAAATCAATTTTTTTCATATGCTTGAAATCAATTCTTCAATTTTGAAATCGACGTAAAACCCGAACACCCAATATCTATTGATTGCTCAATCGCCCCCGGATTATAAACCACTTATCATGACATCATACTAAACATATTCATTGATCCAACTACAGGAGATAACGATATTGATATATTTATAAATATATTTATGCATTATTTAAGTACATTTTATCTTTATTTTCATTAATTACAAAAATATTTGGCGCTTAATTAATCTAAAATCCATTTTGTAGCCAAAGAAAGACATTTTCAAGGAAAATGACTAAAAATGGACAAATCTAGAAACATGGAGGTTGGAGCATGCATCAAGAAGAAAGAAGAGGAGAAAACGTGCATAAAAGAAGATCCCATGGCATGGAAGTCTTATGTCCACAACATGGAAGTTTTGGACTTTCTATGCAACAAATAGACTTAAAATAGGAAGCAAAAAAATCAAACTATGAGATACCTAAGTGTACATGCAGCCTAGGATCTATGGGTTCATACTAATTATAGCTAGCCTAAGAAAACATAAAACATAAGGAAGAAAAATATACCTCTTACGTAGCCCTTGATCTCCATGCTTAAGATCTTGTCCTCCATGAAGTTGTGTGGATGAAATGACCCAAACTAGAATCCATCTAATGGTATCACACCAAATGACACCAAAGATTAGCTAGGAGAAGGGTCAATTTCATAAACCCTAAGAGGGTTAGAAATCGTCCCTATAGGGTGGGGGGAAGGGTTGGTGAAACATCAAGTGAAGGTGCAGGGAAGAATGGAATCCCTAAGGCCCTATTTATAGCCCTGTATCCCTTCCTATTTTTAGTACTCCTTCCTATGTGGGATAAGAGGTCAACAACGAAATTCAGTCCTTTTCCCATGCGGGAGGTAATGATTTTCGTCCAACCCTAATTCTATAAGGGTTCTGGAACATTCCTGATTAACCAACTATCGATTAATAAATATTCAACCCTTTAATTAATTCCCAAAATGGTTTCAAATTATTTTCTATTTAATTATTAACCATAATAATTAATAAACTAAATTCTCTTTTATTTATTCTACTCAAATTGGGTCTTGAGGGCAACCCAAAACGACCTTGTTATTATTAGAAATATTACCAATAGTTAATAACCTTTGACACTATTTTCAACAGTCCCACTTGGACAAGTCATCAACTATACAAGGACCAATACTTCTCTAATAATCAATAGAGAGTTAGCCATCCAATGCAACTACCAAATTCTTGATCTAATCAAGATTCAATCCTTAGATAAGTGATCAACTATTTGTTTGTTCTAGATATTTGTATGAACTCGAGACATGGACAATGGTCAATATCAAAATTCAATATTATGTTTCTCGATATAGATTTGTGACGAATGCATTTGACTACTAAATTGAACACATCAATTCCAGTCAGGGCTTGTATAAGAACTTTAGATGTCAACACCAAATCATCAAGGGGCCCATGGATACCGCTTCTCTTGTTAAGGTAGAAGGAACAAATAAACGTCAACTACATAGTTTTTGTCTACTTCATCATGTCACATATGGACATACCCTTTATTTCTACCCATTATAGATAACATTGGAGTAGACCAATGCATAATAGAATGATAGAGCAAAATCTTGCATGTATCTAGGTTTGAAGAATAAAATATATTATCGTCTTAGAATTACTCGTGACTGTATCCATGAAGTATTCTCTAAGTGTGAGATAGTTCAATACTTACGTCTCTTTTAAGTACTCATGAGTTTTAGTGCAATATTTATGCTTTGCCTAATCATTATGGACAATCCACTAATACTCATGACAATCTTCAATCACTACTTACTTCCAAGAGTATGACCGACTGTGGATGTTTGAGTAAATTAATACTCAAGAAGTGGGTTCCAAACATACAAAAGGAGAACACAGTGATAAGCTAACTGAAATGACTGAACTCCGCCATATATTAAGGTCTCCACTTAATATTCATCAAATCGGATTAACACTTATACTGCTAGAGTTCTCAAGTTTAAAACCAACAAAACTAAGAGTGTTTAAGCCAATTCATTTGCTGTGACAACCCAAAGTTTGTTCCGTTAAATTAAACCTTTTTCTGCTAACGGAATATGTCATTTTTAAAGTTCCATTAATTTGGGGTCGTCAAATAAATAAATGTTTATTTATTTAATTATATTTTATGTGGTTATTGTCATAAAAAAATAGATACAAATCGTAAAATTCATTTCCACTTAATGGGATAAAGTTATTTTATTACGACCATTTAACCCGGCTAAAAAGTTTAAACCTCGTTAAGCTTTAGCATCGGGTAGTCGTATACCGGGTGCAACACCCGAGACATATATAAAGGAGTTTGAACACTTCATAGAAGCTTTTTACCACTCTAGATCCACTCTCTCTCTCTCTCTCTCTCTACTCTCTCTCTAGCTCGTTTTCGACTCAAAACCGTAAGTTTCCGCCTCCAAAACGTAAGATCTTCTACCCTAACTTGTTCTAAATATCATTTCTTGTTGCAATAGCTCAAAAATCACACAAAATGGCCATCAAAGAGGAGTTCACGGCCTAAGAACCTCCTTAGGCTGTAAACACCTAAAATGGTGCCCAAAGTCCCAATTATTCTTCATTTGAGCTTAGAAAGTAGTTGTGGATTTAACCTAGAAGTGTTTGAACCTCAAAACAACAATTTTTAGGGCATAAAAGAGGGTTTACGGCCCAAGCACATGCTTAGGCCGTAAACACCCTCTAACCATGTAAAACAAGTCCAAAAACACTTCCAAACCACCCTTAGACTTAAGATATGGCTTAGGGGCTTGCCATTTCGGACTTGGAACGTTTAAACACATACATTTGAGGGGTAAAATAGAGTTTATGGCCCAAGCATGTGCTTAGACTGTAAACTCCCCTAAATCATGCCAAAGCACCCATTAAACCCCTAAAAAGCCTTATAACCTTTACTAGAATTTGTTAGAATTAAACCAAAGGCCTGGAAATCAAGGAATGGGGTGTACAAGAGTTTACTACCATAAACCCTAGGGTTTACAGCTGTAAACTCCCAAGGAGTGGCCTTTGTTTTGTAAACTCCAAGGGAGTATACTCTTAGACCCTTAAACACCCCTATAGCCTTGTATAATTCCTTAGAACCACTTCTAAATCCACATGAAACTTGAAATCATTCAAAAACACTCCTCCCATGAGTTTACGGCCGTAAACTCATGGGGGATGTGGCCTCCCAACCGTGAACTCACTTAGAGTGGGTTTTAGGAGAGTAAACTCCAAGGTGAGGTCATACACTCCTTCCCTACAACCCACTAACCTTCTAACACTCAACCATAAGACCTTTAATCACATTAGAATGTCTATATGTTTAAATAAGAGTTTAAGTCACTAATTACTTGTAAAACATATATCTCATATGTTACTAGGGTCATAAAAGGTGTACAAGTCCTTACTTGACACCAAACGCTCATCCGACACATCCATCCGATTTACTCATTTCAGGTGAGTTCATACCCCTTAATGAACCATTTCAACTGTTTTTACATGTTTTTAGTGGGTGGGGGACACAAGTACAATAATGCAAGTTTTATTATCAAATCATATGTGATTGACAACTTACCATTAAGAAGGAATTTTTCAATACTTATAAAGGTTTTAAATACTTATTAAATGCATTTACAAAGTTAAATTGTTTTTAAATCATTTTCAAACTATGTTTAAATTACTTTTATTAAATATATCTACATTAATATATTTATATAAGTAAGACTTGAAGGACCTAGGACCGAGAGCTCGCCTTATTTCTTGTTCTTGTTTGATGTGGTCTTAGGGTATTTGTTATCCGTCCAACTGTCGTTGATTTCTTAATTATATATCATGTATATTGGTGTCAGATATAAAAGTCTTCATATTATTCCATACCTTTGTTATACAAATGCCGGGAACCATACACACTAAGTTAACAATAATAGGTATAGTTAAGACTACTGCTCGTTACTTCTACTACTATACTCACGATAACTATTATTATTACAAGTTGATACATGTATAAGATAACACACTATGAACTATAAAAAAGACTACTAATCTATAATACAAGAGAAAACACTAATCCGTAGTATAACACACTATCCCACTACAAGATACTATTCCACGCTTACACCTTGTGACCAGGGCTTTTCGGAAGGAAGGCGACACTACATGTATATATCTATACGGGGTAGACACTATTATATCCCGACTGTTAACTACAGTTCAAGCCGACCAGGCTCAGGGGTGGCACTACTTCACTACACTACGTATGACCGGAAAGGTCATCGGTCTCTATATTTCTCACACTATTGGTCACATAAAGGAATACACGTATATCCACATTAATACACTAAGACTAAAGTCTAAGCTAACATACCGAAGTAAGTAAGTATCTATTACTAATAGAAGTTTGCACCACTACTACTGTCAACAGGCATAACTTTTCCTTATCTACATTACATACTTGAGATTTACTACTATACTTTTACAATAAAAAGGTTTTCAAGGATAATACTTACACGCAACTCGAGGAATTTCACTTACGATGTACTTTCTGGAAAATATAGGATTTTCTAGGTTTTTCTATTACTTATAAATATAAATTGCAGCTTTCATACTATAAGTTTTAAAACATTTTATACATCAACCACACTAAATTCTTATGAACTCACCAGCTTTATGCTGATACTCGTTTTCAAAATAACTTGTATCCTCAGGTCAAAGATAGACAATTACAGGTGCAACATTTTGGAGAAGATGGAGCATACAAGATCCATCTCTTATTTTTGTTATATTTTTGGTGTCTATTGAAACTTTACAGAACACGCTTGTAATTAAACTCACTATGTAAATGAAATGGTTGTTGTTTTCTTGCTTTTACTATTATGCAATTGTGATGATACTGTACATGACGTCCTCCACCCCGGAACGTATTCCGCCATCATCGGTTTGGGGTGTGACAGATTGGTATCAGAGCATTGTTTATAGTGAATCAAGTATATCAACCTATAAAAGATATACGAACTATAAACACTTCGGGAATAAAACACTCTGACCAAGAATATATACTTTTAAGTACTAAAATATTTAACTAAGTATATATATACATCTCTATAAAATACAGAAGTCAGTATCGCACTAGAACAGTACAAAAGTATTAAGATTGTTGGATGTAACGCCTGTGTTTCCGGGCTTGCCATTTTTAGCAATGTAATAGTCTAGGTTAACCTTTGTAACCCGTTTTGAAATAATAAGAATGTATTATTTGAGTATTATGTGTTTTGTGCTTAATTGATTAATTATGTGGTTTGATTAATTAAGAATAAAAATAAGCGTCAAAATTTAAGTGTAAAATAAACTTAATATCTTTGGTTAATGTTGTAGTAGTTGAAACGAGGTTTCCGAATATATATAGAACGCCCAAATCTGACTTCGTATGAGGAAGTTATGATTTATCGAAGTTTCGACTTAGCGGTATTCAGCCTGAAATACTCGATTTGAGATCGAGCGGTTTTTAGCCGAAACAATCTAAATGAGAATCGAAGATCTCATTGTTGGTATCGAAGCGATAAAAAGTTAGGCGAGAACGGACGTCAAACGAAGAAGTTATGAATTTATAACGAAGTTTTTCTGTCGCGGCCTATTAAAAATAAATAATAAAAATAAAGTCAAAATTAGCCGACGGAGTCTAAACGAAAGTTGTAGAGCGTAGTCTCACCTTTCCGTGGATATAAAGAACGTCGAAAACGGAGTTCGTATGAAGAAGATATGAATTTCCGAAGTTTATTAATTATTTTGTATTTAAATTAAATCATTAATTCGGAAGCATTATCCGAAGGCGAGTCACCGATCTGATCCGAGGTACGCGCCGCGTACTCGAGTATGCCCCGCGTACTCCGAAGGTGTCAACATCGCAACAAGTGGCTTCGGATACGTAAGCAGTGACGTTTCTCGGACCAGTACGCCCCGCGTACTCCGAGGCTCCAGCCTCCTATAAATAGGATGCGAGGGCAGCCGGTTATTTTGCCAATTTCTTCTCTTCTCTCTCCCGTTTTGCATCGTTTTGCGTGCCAAAAATACCCCGAAGCCCCGGTATCATACTCTAGCCCCGAGGCAAGTCCCGAGATCCCGAAGATCCCGAGAAGTGCGGTTCCCAAGTCGAAGCTCTGCCCGCGAGAAGTTCGATTTTTGTGGAGATCTTCCAGATCTGCTGTGGATTACTACTTCTGCAAGTCGTAGTGCTGTCTGATCATCTTCTGATCAAGTGAGTGTATACTACCTTTCATAAACACGATAATAATACAAGTGCGGTTTGAGTGTATTAAGTAAATTGTGGTTTATATGTGTGAGGGTGCAGTTACTTCCTTCTAACAAGTAACTATGAAGTATTTTATGCGATATACTTGTTATGTGTATATTTTGTGATTGTATGCGTCAATGGATATTCACTTTATTCCATCTCATAGATCTGAATTGCTTTCTATGAAATACGTGTTATGTGGTATGCCTCATCTGTACGTGGAATATATATATTGAATGAAAATGATATACAGGTTATTAACTATGTATGAAAATATATATCCTTATCTACTAATATGTTGGGTAGAACATGGGTAGATAGTTGGTGTGTTATAAACAGATGAGAGGCCTCGATGTTGTTGTTGTTGTTGATCTAGTTATTCAGCGGAGTATGGATAACGACCACGGACTCCTTCTAGACAGTCCAGTGGAATGCTAGCAGGTTCATAACCTGTAGGTGTTGTGAACGATGTGTTCACCGGTGTACTCTATCCCCCTCATGGTTGCCTTTAGGATATCTATTGTTGAGGAAACCCCTTCGCAGTGATGTCCGTCCCGATGAAAATCCTAGATTAGGTCCCTTGAGATAGTTGTTGTTTTAGGGACGTAAAGTAAGGATAACGGGAATGGGTAATCGGGATAGTGATTGGTTGGTGAAATTAAATATAACTTATTTATTGTGGGTTGAAAACCCTATATGCTCACCAGGCTCCCAAGCCTGACCCACTTAGTTTTATTTGTATTACAGGAAGTGGCACAAGGGAGTAAGATGGATGGAAGATCTTGTTGTTTTGTTTACAAGTCTGTATATGTATATATTTGTTGAATGACTTGTAATGTTATCGTTTATGCTTTATGGTCTGTATCGGAACATGACATCCCGAGTTTTGATTATATAATGAAATGCATCTCTTGTTGAAATGCTTTGATAAATATTATTTTATCATGTTTTGTTTTGGGAACAAATTCCGCAACTCTTTCAAATCAAAAGGATTTACTCTGAAATTATTTAAAATCATAAATGAAAATCGGTCTTTTCTGGCCGTGATTTTGTGGATGTCACAGTTGGTATCAGAGCATTAGTTTAAGCGAACTAGGAATTTGTAGGATTTCTAGACTTAAACTTAGAATGCTAAGTGGAATTTTGAGATGTGTGTCTGTTGGATTTTAGACACGAGCACTAGTTTATTTTAGGAAAGTTGCCTAGAATGCTTTATGTGCTAAATGTTATATGTTGCCATATATGATATTATTTGTTCGGATCTATGGTCTGTTGCCGACCGGATCTAGAAACCTTATGTGTGTAGGATTCTAAACGTGCGTCTACGTTATTAGAACTAGCATGTAAATGTTTCGGAGTAAGAAGGATGATTTGAATATCTATCGTGAATAAGGATCTAATTTCACCTTATTCGGTGTATAGATCAAAATGGTGAGAACAAGGAGTGGCGTTGGAAACGCGGATGAAAACAGGAATCAACCGCCAGTTATTGAGCAAGTACCTGTTGTAGCAGCAGCACCAGAACCAATAACAATGGCTGCGGTGCAAGCCATGATTCGAGCTATGTTAGCCGAACAAAGGGAGGAGATGCGACGGATGTTGCATGATAATAGGGATGAACCTATCAATCCTATTGAGGAACCTGAACTGATTCCCGAGCAATCGGAGGAAGGGAACAATAGTCGCATGATGAGTCAAGTTGGGACTCAAGGAGAACGAAGGAACAATCCAGAAAGGAGAAACAACAAGGATGGGCGAATATATAAGAACTTCTTGGGCGCTAAACCGCCAAGTCTTTCTGGAAGCCCAAAGCCTGTTGAGATAATGGATTGGATCTCCAAAATGGAGATGGTATTTGAAAGTTGCGACTGTAGCAACAAACAGAAGACCGTCTTTGCGGTTAGACAACTGAAGACTGGAGTCTTAAGTTGGTGGAAGTTGTTGGCAGATGCTATGCCACGAGGAGAAGCCCTGAAAATGTCATAGGAGGAGTTCTTGGAACAGTTAAAGGTGCAGTATTGTTCAGAGATAGATCTGATTGATCTGAACAATGAGTTCCAAAACTTGAAGAAGGGTAGGATGAGCATAGATGACTATGCTACTACATTCACTGAGAAAATGAAGTTATTTCCGTACCTAGTGCCAACGGAACTCTCCAAGATTGAGAGGTTTGCTAATGGATTGCCTGCCGACTTTGGTCCGACAGTCAAAATGGCAACCACTCTGAAAACGGCTGTTCGTGCAGCTAAGAATGAGGAGGGACATATGTCAAGGGACTGCCCGAAGAAGAAGGAGGCAGCTAGACCCAACATTCCGCCAAAGCCAAAGGCGAGAGCATTCCAGATGACACTGGAAGCTGCTAAAGATGAAGCTGATGTCGCTTCAGGTACCTTTCTCGTTAACGAATTGCCTGCTTAAATTTTATTTGATTCTGGAGCCAACTACTCCTTTATATCGCATGGATTTGGTAGAAAGCTAGCTTTGCCTGTTGTTAGACTAGATAATGCCTTATTAGTCGAAGTTGCTAGTGGCAAGTTTGTACCTGTTAGCTATCGCATGAAAAACATCTTAATTGATCTGAATGGGAATAAGTTCCACAAGGAATTATAGCCTATCGAACTTAATGGTTTCGACATCGTATTGGGAATGGATTGGCTTAGCACCAACGATGCCGAAATTTTATGCAAGAAGAAAATAGTCAAAGTAAACCCGCCTGGGAAAGATTCGTTTATGGTGTATGGAGATAAATGCAGAGTGAATTCTGGAATCATTTCATTGATGAAAGCTAGAAAACGTTTGACCAAGGGGTGTACATCATACATAGCATTCGTGATTGATACTAAGAAGGAAAAGAAGGTGATCCAGAATATTCCAGTGGTGTGTGATTATCCGGAAGTATTTCCTGAAGATCTTCCTGGATTACCACCAGATCGACAAGTGGAATTCCGTTTTGACTTGTTGCCAAGAACGACGCCAATTGCAAAAGCACCTTATCGATTAGCACCGACGGAGATGAAGGAGCTAATGATGCAACTTCAGGAGTTATTGGACAAAGGTTTCATTAGACCTAGTTCATCACCTTGGGGAGCTCCGGTGTTATTCGTGAAGAAGAAAGATGGAAGTATGAGAATGTGCATTGATTACCGAGAGCTGAACAAGGCAACAATAAAGAATAGATATCCGTTGCCGAGGATTGATGACCTGTTTGATCAATTGCAAGGTTCGAGCTATTTCTCGAAGATTGATCTAAGGTCAGGATATCATCAGCTAAAAGTAAGAGAGCAAGATATCGAGAAGACTGCATTCAGAACTAGATATGGACACTACGAGTTCTTGGTTATGTCGTTTGGACTAACCAATGCTCCGGCAGCGTTCATGGATTTGATGAATAGGGTTTGCAATCCTTTCCTTGATAAATCCGTGATAGTGTTCATAGACGACGTTCTGATTTACTCGAAAAGCCAGGAGGAGCATGGCAGACACTTGCGGGAAGTGTTAGAAGTTTTGAAGAAGGAGAAGCTTTATGCAAAGTTCTCCAAATGTGATTTTTGGATTCGTGAAGTCCAATTCTTGGGTCACGTGGTCAACCAAGAAGGGATAATGGTTGATCCAGCGAAGATTGAAGCTGTAATCAAGTGGGAACAACCGAAAAGTCCCACGGAGATTCGAAGCCTTTTAGGATT
Organism: Lactuca sativa; assembly: GCF_002870075.4. Taxonomy (NCBI): domain Eukaryota; kingdom Viridiplantae; phylum Streptophyta; class Magnoliopsida; order Asterales; family Asteraceae; genus Lactuca; species Lactuca sativa. The sequence goes on from NC_056626.2 coordinate 128,473,689, forward strand.
AGTCGGATATTACCGAAGGTTTATCCAAGGCTTTTCTTCGATTGCTACTCCGTTGACAGCTTTAACCCACAAAGGAGCTACTTATGCTTAGAGAGAGAAGCATAAAGAAGCATTCGAGAAGCTAAAGAAGAAGCTATGCGAGGCACCGATACTTTCTCTACCCGATGGAGTTGAAGACTTCGCTGTCTATAGCGATGCGTCTGGGGTTGGATTGGGTTGTGTTTTGACCCAAAGAGAAAAGGTGATAGCATATGCGTCTCGACAGCTAAAAGAGCATGAAAAGAACTACCCGACTCATGATTTGGAGTTGGCAGTGGTAGTTTTCGCTCTGAAAATATGGAGGCATTACCTCTATGGCACGAAGTACAAACTTTTCACTGATCATAAGAGTCTCCAATATCTCTTTAATTAGAAAGAATTGAATATGAGGCAACGACGCTGGCTAGAATTACTTAAGGACTACGACTGCGAGATAGTTTACCACCCCGGTAAAGCTAATGTTGTTGCTGATGCTCTCAGTCGGAAAGTCAATCTTGAATGGAAAAGGCCAAGAGCGTTGAGAATTGAAGTTGTCTTGACTATTTTGGAAAGTATAAAGAAAGCTCAGAGTGAAGCTTCTGAGAAGAATGACCGAAAGGAGGAACGTTTGGGCAAAACGTTGGTGTTCGGTGTAAACAGTCATGGACTGAAGGTGTTCCAAGATTGGATTTGGATATCTAAGACAGGAGGAGTCAGAGATCTTCTGATGGAAGAAGCTCACAAGACCATGTACTCGATTCATCCGGGTAGCACAAAAATGTATAGGGACCTGAAACCCTACTACTGGTGGCCGACGATGAAGCTTGATGTTGCAAAGTATGTGGCCGAGTGTGTGACTTGTGCGAGAGTCAACACACAACATCAGAAACCGTACGGGAGTTTAGAACCTTTGCCTGTGCCTATGGGTAAGTGGGAAGACATTGCTATGGATTTTGTCACTAAACTGCCCAGAACAAAGAATGGTCACGACATGATTTGGGTGGTCGTTGATCGATTCACTAAGAGTGCGCATTTCATAGCGGCCAAGGAGAAATGGTCTATGGAGAAGTTTGCGAATTCTTACATGAAGGAAATTGTGAGGCTTCACTGTGTTCCGTTAACGATTGTGTCGGATCGTGATAGCCGTTTCACCTCACGATTTTGGAAAAGTCTACAAGAGGAATTGGGTACCAAGTTGTGTTTAAGTACAGCTTACCATCCGAAGAATGATGTTCAGAGCGAACGAACGATACAAACACTTAAAGATATGCTGAGAGCATGTACTCTGGAATTCCTAGGTAATTGGGATGAAGATTTACCGTTGGTAGAATTTTCCTATAATAATAGTTTCCACTCGAGCATTAAGATGGCACCGTACCAAGCTTTGTATGGACAGAAGTGTCGTACGCCGTCTTGTTGGCTTGAGGCTGGGGAAAAGCAGTTTATGGGGCCGGAGATGGTCCATCAAACTGCTGAAAAGTTGAAAATAATTAGGGAAAGAATGTTAGCAGCTCAGGATCGTCAAAAGAGCTATGCTGACAAGAAGCGAAGACCGATGACTTTTGAGGTTGGGGATTCGGTTTTGCTTAAAGTCTCGCCGTGGAAGGGACTTATAAGATTTGGAAAAAAGCGAAAGTTGAGTCCAAGGTTTATTGGACCGTTTAAAGTTCTTCAGAGGATTGGGAACCAAGCTTACAAGCTCGAATTACCCGAAGAACTAAATGGAATTCACAACACTTTTCATGTGTGTTATTTGAGGAAGTTCACGGGAGAAGTTCCCAGCATAATTCCAATTTCTGAATTCAGAATTGATGAGAACAAAAGGTTGATTGAGGAACCAGAGGCAATTGTTGACCGAAAGACTAAGAAATTGCGACGCAAGATGGTTGGGTTAGTGCTTGTCCGATGGAAACACACGAATGGGTCGAATCTCACCTGGGAGACGGAGAGTAACATGATGGGTCGCTATCCGCATTTGTTTGTTGATGTGTGATTCCGGGGATGGAATCATTCTAAGGTGGAGAGAATTGTAACGTCTGTGTTTCCAGGCTTGCCATTTTTAGCAATGTAATAGTCTAGGTTAACCTTTGTAACCCGTTTTGAAATAATAAGAATGTATTATTTGAGTATTATGTGTTTTGTGCTTAATTGCTTAATTATGTGGTCTGATTAATTAAGAATAAAAATAAGCGTCAAAATTTAAGTGTAAAATAAACTTAATATCTTTGGTTAATGTTGTAGTAGTTGAAACGAGGTTTCCGAATATATATAGAACGCCCAAATCTGACTTCGTATGAGCAAGTTATGATTTATCGAAGTTTCGACTTAGCGGTATGCAGCCTGAAATACTCGATTTGAGATCGAGCGGTTTTTAGCCGAAACAATCTAAATAAGAATCGAAGATCTCATTGTTGGTATCGAAGCGATAAAAAGTTAGGCGAGAACGGACGTCAAACGAAGAAGTTATGAATTTATAACGAAGTTTTTCTGTCGCGGCCTATTAAAAATAAATAATAAAAATAAATTCAAAATTAGCCGATGGAGTCTAAATGAAAGTAGTAGAGCGTAGTCTCACCTTTCCGTGGATATAAAGAACGTCAAAAACGGAGTTCGTATGAAGAAGATATGAATTTCCGAAGTTTATTAATGATTTTGTATTTAAATTAAATCATTAATTCGGAAGCATTATCCGAAGGCGAGTCACTGATCTGATCCGAGGTACGCGCCACGTACTTGAGTACGCCCCGCGTACTCCGAAGGTGTCGACATCGCAGCAAGTGGCTTCGGATACGTAAGCAGTGACATTTCTCGGACCAGTACGCCCTGCGTACTCCGAGGCTCCAGCCTCCTATACATAGGATGCGAGGGCAGCCGGTTATTTTGCCAATTTCTTCTCTTGTCTCTCCCGTTTTGCATCGTTTTGCATGCCAGAAATACCCCGAAGCCCCGGTATCATACTCTAGCCCCGAGGCAAGTCCCGAGATCCCGAAGATCCCGAGAAGTGCGGTTCCCGAGTCGAAGCTCTGCCCGCGAGAAGTTCGATTTTTGTGGAGATCTTCCAGATCTGCTATGGATTACTACTTCTGCAAGTCGTAGTGCTGTCCGATCATCTTCTGATCAAGTAAGTGTATACTACCTTTCATAAACACGATAATAATACAAGTGCGGGTTGAGTGTATTAAGTAAATTGTGGTTTATATGTGTGAGGGTGCAGTTACTTCCTTCTAACAAGTAACTATGAAGTATTTTATGCGATATACTTGTTATGTGTATATTTTGTGATTGTATGCGTGAATGGATATTCACTTTATTCCATCTCATAGATCTGAATTGCTTTCTATGAAATACGTGTTATGTGGTATGCCTCATCTGTATGTGGAATATATATATTGAATGAAGATGATATACAGGTTATTAACTATGTATGAAAATATATATCCTTATCTACTAATATGTTGGGTAGAACATGGGTAGATAGTTGGTGTGTAATAAACAGATGAGAGGCCTCGATGTTGTTGTTGTTGTTGATCTAGTTATTCAGCGGAGTATGGATAACAACCACCGACTCCTTCTAGACAGTCCAGTGCAACACTAGCAGGTTCATAACCTATAGGTGTTGTGAACGATGTGTTCACCAGTGTACTCTATCCCCCTCATGGTTGCCTTTAGGATATCTATTGTTGAGGAAACCCCTTCGCAGTGATGTTCGTCCCGATGAAAATCCTAGATTAGGTCCCTTGAGATAGTTGTTGTTTTAGGGACGTAAAGTGAGGATAACGGGAATGGGTAATCGGGATAGTGATTGGTTGGTGAAATTAAATATAACTTATTTATTGTGGGTTGAAAACCCTATATGCTCACCAGGCTCCCAAGCCTGACCCACTCAGTTTTATTTGTATTATAGGAAGTGGCACAAGGGCGTAAGATGGATGGAAGATCTTGTTGTTTTGTTTACAAGTTTGTATATGTATATATTTGTTGAATGACTTATAATGTTATCGTTTATGCTTTATGGTCTGTATCGGAACATGACATCCCGAGTTTTGATTATATAATGAAATGCATCTCTTGATGAAATGCTTTGATAAATATTATTTTATCATGTTTTGTTTTGGGAACAAATTCCGCAACTCTTTCAAATCAAAACGATTTACTCTGAAATTATTTAAAAGCAAAAATGAAAATCGCTCTTTTCTGGCCGTGATTTTGGGGATGTCACATTGGACAACACAATTGGGCTTAGAGACATATGGTCACATTTGGGGGGATGTAGCTTGATCAACTACATTTTCCTAGGAGTGACTAGCATGTGCCTAAGATTGATTGTGGTGTTGCAACAAGTCTAAAACTTACCAACACTACGACAATAACATTAGAAACAAGAATACTATAGGAGTATTCTGTGCCTCTGAAATATACATATGTGAGAACTAAAAAGGGTCGTTACTAGTAGAGCAATAGTTGCTAAGTGGATACTTCCGGTTACCTATGATTAAGGCGTTATAGACTTAGAATCTGTGATCTTTGCTTTACTTCCTGTTCCTTGTTTGGTTGTGAATTTAGAGTTAGGGTCACTTATTCGACGGACTATCCTGTCTCGATCACATGAATTAGTATGCATTACGCAAGTATTGGTCTAACTCGTGACGATCATCTTATAAGTATTTTAGATTAGTACGTCTATTAACCTTCCTTTCCCCTTTCTCGTGTAGATAGCATGGCTGGTTTCCACCTTCCCGACGATCCATACTACCCAAACCAGGGCAATGGAGGATGGCTCGATGAAGAGTCGGACGATGATCACCAGATCCCTCTGGATGATCACCAAGCAGAAGGCTTTTCGAATAGCTCCGACTCTGAACCAGAAGTTAACAACCTACCTCCTGAAGCTCCGAACCCCAACCCCCGTCCGACATTTCAAGGTCCCACTCCCATGTGGGCAATATCCTTGAACCGATGGAGCGAGGAGTACGGCCAGCCTTTACCTTACAATGGAGACCGAAGCTTCTACAGCATAAGCGAAGGAGGATCAGCGGACCGAGTTCTGCCCATCATGGTCCGAAGGATTGCCAGGAATGTCGAGCAGGGTCAAGCAACCATTGGCCGAGTTGTAGAAGTGGATGCCAACTCGAATCTCAAGACTGTTCGCATCCGCCAACTTGAAGAAGCTATGGATAGGACAAGGAGGACCAATGAGGCTCTGCAACAACAGCTAGCTGCATCCCGAGCCGAAGTTAGGGAACTCCGAACACGTCAAAGGGCTCATGAACGACATCTTCAGGAAGTTATGCGTCAACTAGCTGATCTGAGGGTCCGCCCAACGAGTACCTGTCGCCCGTAGAAGATGTCTAATTACCTCACTCTTTTGTTAAGGACTAGCCTTTCCTTTCTATGCTCCGTAGAGCACTTGTTTGTAAACATTTCTAGCTTTGAAAGTACTCTAATTAGGCCTCTAGACTGCCAACATTTTCATTATGGTTTGATGTAAGACCTACTGTTAGGTCACTTTTCACGAACTTGTATTACATCATTAATACCAGTAAATTGGCAGTTAGCTACTCTATTGCTATGATTCTCTTTCTTATCTTTGGATCATGTTGATTTAGTCCATAAAACACTCTTATCATATTAGCAATAGACCCTTACTATTGGTATCATTTCTGTGAACTTTCAGCAAAAGATGCCTCCACCCAAGTGCCCAAATAGAGGAAGACCAGCAAGTCAAACCCCTCCTCCACTACCTCCTCCTCCGCAGTTCGATCCAGTGCTGTTTCAAATGGCTGTGACTGCAGCTATGACGGCAGCCATGGCTCAAATGAACTCTGGTGATGTGAGCAGTGGCAACTCTAGATTTGGTGAAGTCCATCAAAGAGTGCAGGGATGTACTTATAAGGACTTCATGAACTGCAAATCCACTTTCTTCGATGGGACCGGAGGAATCCTAGCATTGTCTCAGTGGTTCAAGAGAACTGAGGCTATCTTTGAAATGTGCTCATGCCCCGAGGAGAGAAAAATAAAGTTCGCTACTGCCACCCTCACTAACAGGGCCCTGACATGGTGGAACGGCCATGTCAGTGCACTCTCTTTGGTAGCAGCCAACGCCATGGGCTGGGACACACTGAAAGACCTCATAAGAGGGTAGTACTGCCCTAGGGGCAAAATTTAGAAACTTGAGGAGGAACTCTGGAACCTCAAGATGAAAGGGATCGACATAACATCTTACACGGCTAGGTTCTGCGACTTGGCGGCTATGTGTCCCAACATGATCCCTTCTGAAAGCAAGAAGATTGAATGATACATTTGGGGTTTAATGCCTCCGTATCGAGGAAACGTTCTAGCCTCACGCCCTACAACCTTCGACAGCGCCAAGGAATTGGCCCAGAGTTTAATCAATCATGAGGTATCTTCCACTCCAGCAACAGCAACCACAACTGCCACTGCATCACCCAAACCAACGGATAAAAAGAGGAAGCATTGGGATAAGAAGAAGGGAAAGAAAACTCAAACCTCCTCCAAAGATCAAAAAATTGTGGTTGTCCATGCTGCCACCTCTCCAGCTACTCCTGCACCAGCAAAAGCTTATATTGGGAACCTGCCCAAGTGTCCCAAGTGCCCCTTCCACCACAACGGCCCCTGCCGTGAATTGCAATGTACCAACTGCGGCCGGAAGGGCCATACTGCCTGGTTTTGCAGAGCCCCACCCAAACCTATCTCGCAAGTTCCCAGTTCGAGAGTGAACCAGACTTGTTATGGCTGTGGTGAACCTGGCCATTTCAAGAAAAACTGTCCGAAAGCTGGGAATGCGGGAGGAACCAGAAGACTACTCGCTATTGGCCACAACAAAGCAGTAGCGGATCCCGCAGTAGTCACGGGTACGTTCCTTCTCAACAACTCTTATGCATGTGTCTTATTCGATAGTGGTGCAGAAAGAAGCTTCATAAACCAAAACTTTAAACACTTACTTAAACAATCCCCGCAACCACTCAAAGAAACATTCGTCGTAGAAATGGCTAACGGGAAGACCGAAAGCTCTAACGAAATCTACATAGGTTGTACCCTCACGTTAGACGATCACTCATTCCTAATCGACCTCATACCAGTCTCAATCAAGAGTTTTGATGTCATTGTTGGCATGGACTGGTTGAGTCTTCATCACGCCGATATCCTATGCTTTGACAAAGCCATTCTCCTAAATCCACCGAATCACGGTACTCTGCTGATCTATGGAGACAAACCCGGTACGAGCCTTCGTATCATCTCCAGTATTCAGGCCCAGAAAAACTTGCGTAAAGAATATCGCGCCTTCTTTGCACACGTCGTTGACACAAGCCAGAAAGCGATAGATCCAAAAGACATCCCTGTTGTATGCGATTTCCCTGACGTCTTCCCAGAGGACCTTCCAGGTTTACCTCCCAAATGTCAGATTGAGTTCAGAATCGACCTAGTCCCAGGAGCTACCCCCGTAGCTAAGTCGCCCTATCGTTTAGCGCCTGCTGAGATGCAAGAACTATCCAATCAACTTAACGAGCTGCTCAGCAAGGGCTTTATAAGACCAAGCTTCTCACCTTGGGGAGCTCCGGTCTTGTTCGTGAAGAAGAAGGACGGATCGTTCTGTATGTGCATCGATTATAGAGTACTCAACAAGCTCACGGTCAAAAATCGCTACCCTCTTCCCCGTATCGACGTCTTATTCGACCAACTACAGGGGGTGAGTTACTTTTCCAAGATTGATCTTAGGTCCGGGTACCACCAATTATGGGTGCTTGAGGAGGATGTACCGAAGACAGCCTTCCGAACTTGTTACGGACACTACGAGTTCGTGGTGATGCCCTTTGGACTGACTAACGCACCCTCAGTGTTCATGGACTTGATAAATAGGGTGTGTCGTCCATACTTAGATCAGTTCGTCATCGTCTTTATTGATGATATACTCGTCTACTCTCAGAGCGAGGAAGAACACAGGAATCATCTACGACAAGTCCTAGAAACCCTGTGATCAGAGAAGTTATATGCGAAGTTCTCTAAGTGCGAATTTTGTATCCGAAGAGTTGAATTCTTAGGACACGTGGTTAGTGAAGAAGGAATCCACGTGGATCCCTCCAAGATTAAAGCTATCGAGAACTGGTCAGCACCGAAGACGCCTACAGAGATTCGTCAATTTCTAGGCCTCGCTGGCTACTACCACAGATTCATTCAAAACTTCTCTCGACTTGCGAAACCTCTCACCATGTTGACACAGAAGGGCGTAACATTTTCCTGGGAAGAGAAAAAGGAGAAGGCATTCCAGACCCTGAAGCGAGCCCTATGCACCGCACTGGTATTATCCCTTCCCGAAGGGATAGAAGATTTTGTGATATACTGTGATGCATCGAACCAAGGGCTCGGTTGTGTCTTGATGCAACGAGGTAAGGTCATCGCCTATGCCTCAATACAGCTTAAGACACATGAGGTAAACTACACCACTCACGACCTCGAGTTAGGGGCGGTCGTCTTCGCACTAAACATCTGGAGACATTACTTGTATGGAACGAAGAGCATAGTATACACTGATCATAAAAGCCTCCAGCACATATTGAACCAGAAAGAGCTCAACATGAGACAACGTCGATGGGTGGAACTACTCAACGATTACGAATGCGAAATTCGTTATAACCCGGGGAAAGCCAACATGGTAGCACATGCCCTAAGTAGAAAAGAGTATTCTGGTCGAAGAGCCAAGTCGTTAACAATGACTATCCATTCGCATATATCTGCATAGATTATGGAGGCTCAGCTCGAGGCCTTAAAGCCTGAGAATGTGATAGGGGAATCCCTGCGTGGAATGGATAAGAACTTGGAGGTAAAGGGTGACAGAGCCTATTATCTTATGGACCGAATCTAGACTCTGCGCCACGGAGGTTTCAGAGACTTGGTCATGCAGGAAGCGCACAACACTCGATACTCCGTTCACCCAGGTTCAGATAACATGTATATGGATCTCAAAAAGCTTTACTGGTGGCCTAATATGAAAGCAGAAATTGCTACCTTCGTGAGTAAGTGTCTTACTTGCGCAAAGGTCAAGGTCGAATACCAGAAGCCATCGGGTCTTCTCCAATAACCGGAGATACCAAAATGGAAATGGGAGTGGATCACTATGGATTTCATAATCAAGCTACCCAAGACAACGGGTGGATTGGATACCATTTGGGTCATCGTCGACAGATTGACCAAGTCCGCGCACTTCCTACCCATCAAGGAAACAGACAAGATGGAGAAACTCACAAGAACATATATTAAGGAGATAGTATGACTACATGGTGTCCCTATATCCATTATCTCTAATAGAGATAGTAGGTTTACTTCGAGGTTCTGGCAATCACTACAAAAAGCATTAGGGATGAGGCTGGACATGAGTACAGCCTACCATCCGCAGACTGGCGGACAAAGTGAGAGGACGATCCAAACCTTGGAAGATATGCTACGAGCCTATGTGATTGACTTTGGTAAATCGTGGGATACACACTTGCCACTTGTGGAGTTTTCCTACAACAATAGTTATCATACAAGCATCAAGGCAGCTCCATTTGAAGCCCTCTACGGTCGGAAGTGTAGATCCCCTCTGTGCTAGGCTGAGGTGGGTGACACTCAGTTAGCTAAAGGACGAGTTCCTGACAGCGCTCTCACGGGTCCCAAGATCATTCGAGAAACGACTAAGAAGATTGTGCAGATTCACGAACGCTTAAAAGCCGCCAGGGATCGACAGAAAAGCTACGCAGACAAACGAAGAAAACCCTTGGAATTCCAAGTGGGAGACCGAGTCCTTTTGAAGGCCTCACCCTGGAAGGGCATGATACGCTTCGGAAAGCGTGGAAAACTGAACCCAAGGTACATAGGGCCTTTTGAGATTCTCGCTAGAATCGGCCCCGTAGCTTACAAACTCAACCTACCCCGCGAACTAAGTAACATACATCCTACCTTCCACGTCTCAAACTTGAAGAAATGCCTATCCAATGAGACTCTCGTGATTCCACTTGATGAGATCGAAGTCAACGAGAGCTTCAATTTCGTGGAAGAGCCTGCGGAGATTTTGGACCGAGAGGCAAAACGAACGAAACAAAGCCGCATCCCAATTGTGAAAGTTCGATGGAACGTCAAACGAGGATCGGAGTTCACTTGGGAGCGTGAGGATCAAATGAAACTCAAATATCCTCATCTCTTTGCTTAGTAGTACTGTAATAGCTTAACTATTTAAATTCTAAATTTCGGGACGAAAGTCCCTTAACAGGGGGATGATGTGACAACCCAAAGTTTGTTCCGTTAAATTAAACCTATTTACGCTAATGGAATATGTCATTTTTAAAGTTTCGTTAATTTTGGGTCGTCAAATAAATAAATGTTTATTTATTTAATTATATTTTATGTGGTTATTGTCATAACAAAATAAATACAACTCGTAAAATTCATTTCCACTTAATGGAATAAAGTTATTTTATTACGACCATTTAACCCAGATAAAAAGTTTAAACCTCGTTAAGCTTTAGCATTGGGTAGTCGTATAGCGGGTGCAACACCCGAGACTTATATAAAGGAGGTTGAACACTTCATAGAAGCTTTTTACCCCTCTAGATCCACTATCTCTCTACTCTCTCTCTCTAGCTCGTTTTCGACTCAAAACCATAAGTTTCCGCCTCCAAAACGTAAGATCTTCTACCCTAACTTGTTCTAAACATCATTTCTTGTTGCAATAGCTCAAAAATCACACAAAATGCCCATCAAAGAGGAGTTCATGGCCTAAGAACCTCCTTAGGCAGTAAACACATAAAATAGTGCCCATTGTCCCAATTTTCCTTCATTTGAGCTTAGAAACTAGTTGTGGATTTAACCTAGAAGCGTTTGAACCTCAAAACAACAATTTTTAGGGCATAAAAGAGGGTTTACGGCCCAAGCACATGCTTAGGCCATAAACACCCTCTAACCATGTAAAACAAGTCCAAAAACACTTCCAAACCACCCTTAGACTTAAGATATGGCTTAGGGGCTTGCCATTTCGGACTTGGAACATTTAAACACATACATTTGAGGGGTAAAATAGAGTTTATGGCCCAAGCATGTGCTTAGACTGTAAACTCCCCTAAATCATGCCAAAGGACCCATTAAACCCCTAAAAAGCCTTATAACCATTAGTAGAATTTGTTAGAATTAAACCAAAGGCCTAGAAATCAAGGAATGAGGTGTAGAAGAGTGTACTACCATAAACCCTAGGGTTTACGGCCGTAAATTCCCAAGGAGTGGCCTTTGGGCCGTAAACTCCAAGGGAGTATACTCTTCGACCCTTAAACACCCCTATAGCCTTTTGTAATTCCTTAGAACCACTTCTAAATCCACATGAAACTTGAAATCATTCAAAAACACTCCTCCCATGAGTTTACGGCCGTAAACTCATGGGGGATGTGGCCTCCCAACCGTGAACTCACTTAGAGTGGGTTTTAGGAGAGTAAACTCCAAGGTGAGGTCATACACTCCTTCCCTACAACCCACTAACCTTCTAACACTCAACCATAAGACCTTTAATCACATTAGAATGTCTATATGTTTAAATAAGAGTTTAAGTCACTAATTACTTGTAAAACATATATCTCATATGTTACTAGGGTGATAAAAGGTGTACAAGTCCTTACTTGACACAAAATGCTCATCCGACACATCCACACGATTTACTCATTTCAGGTGAGTTCATACCCCTTAATGAATCTTTTCAACTGTTTTTACATGTTTTAGGGGGTGGGGGATACAAGTACAATAATGCAAGTTTTATTATCAAATCATATGTGATTGATAACTTACCATTAAGAAGGAATTTTTCAATACTTTTAGATACTTTTCAATATAAAGGTTTTAAATACTTATTAAATGCATTTTCAAAGTTAAATTGTTTTTAAATCATTTTCAAACTATGTTTAAATTACTTTTATTAAATATATCTACATTAATATATTTATATAAGTAAGACTTGAAGGACCTAGGACCGAGAGCTCGCCTTATTTCTTGTTCTTGTTTGATGTGGTCTTAGGGTATTTGTTATCCGTCTAACTGTCGTTGATTTCTTAATTATATATCATGTATATTGGTGTCAGATATAAAAGTCTTCATACTATTCCATACCTTTGTTATACAAATGCCGGGTACGATACACACTACGTTAACTATAATAGGTATAGTTAAGACTACTGCTCGTTACTTCTACTACTATACTCACTATAACTATTATTATTACAAGTTGATATATGTATAAGAGAACACACTATGAACTATACAAAAGACTACTAATCTATAATACAAGAGAAAACACTAATCCGGAGTATAACACACTATCCCGCTACAAGATACTATACCACGCTTACACCTTGTGACCAGGGCTTTCCGGAAGGAAGGCGACACTACATGTATAGATCTATACGGGGTAGACAATATTATATCCCGACTGTTAACTACAGTTCAAGCCGACCAGGCTCAGGGGTGGCACTACTTCACTACACTACGTATGAACGGAAAGGTCATCGGTCTCTATATTTCTCACACTATTGGTCACATAAAGGAATACACGTATATCCACATTAATACACTAAGACTAAAGTCTAAGCTAACATCCCGAAGTAAGTAAGTATCTATTACTAATGGAAGTTTGCACCACTACTACTGTTAACAGGCATAACTTTTCCTTATATACATTACATACTTGAGATTTACTACTATACGTTTACAATAAAAAGGTTTTCAAGGATAATACTTACACGCAACTCGAGGAATTTCACTTACGATGTACTTTCTGGAAAATATTGGATTTTCTAGGGTTTTCTATTACTTATAAATATAAATTGCAGCTTTCATACTATAAGTTTTAAAACATTTTATACATCAACCACACTAAATTCTTATGAATTCACCAGCTTTATGCTGATACTCGTTTTCAAAATAACTTGTATCCTCAGGTCAAAGATAGACAGGTACAGGTGCAGCATTTTGTAGAAGATGGAGCATACAAGATCCATCTCTTGTTTTTGTTATATTTTTGGTGTCTATTGAAACTTTACAGAACACGTTTGTAATTAAACTTACTATGTAAATGAAATGGTTGTTGTTTTCTTGCTTTTACTATTATGCAATTGTGATGATACTGTACATGACGTCCTTCACCCCGGAACGTATTCCGCCATTATCGGTTTTGGGGTGTGACATTTGCAAATTTGATGCCTCTCGACTTTGTCTGACTATCAGACTTAATCAATGACATTGGCTTAGAGAATGGATTGACAAGATTATCTTTCGATATGACTTACTGACTATGATGGCGGAATACGTTCATAAGAATTTAGTATGGAATACGTTCCAAGCTAAAACTTCAATATACTTTAAGTTAGATGTTAAATCCACTATGGTGTATTTCTTGGTACTTTTCCAAGCTAAAACTTCACCATTCAGAAAAGCACAAATTCCGACTGCGAATAAAATCGTCTTTATCAGTATGGAACTTAGCATCAATATAACCTCTACAATGATCTTTTCCATACTAACAAGATCATTTCCTCTGTCCTTTTAGGAAACTTAGGAATGTTCTTGATCTTGACTCGTTGATTCTTTCCATATTGATCTTATCCAACTTGACATACTCAAGGTATATGAGTCATCAGATATGGTATATGGCATGACATATATAATCAATCCCATAGAAGAATCATGTGGGACGTGATTTATTTTCTTAGTATTGCTCAATGTCATGCCATATTTATTAAGCATGAATTCCTTTTTGAGTTATGAATGTCGATTTTCCTTAAGATTCCATGTACTTTCGCTTAATCCAACAAATCATTTCGATCTATCTTCATATATCCTAATTATGTACGTGTTTTGTATCTCCCATGTATATCATAACGGAACAATTCTCATATCAAGCCAAGTTTTTACACGTTCATAGAACATAGTTTCCTATGAATCGTGCATTATCAATGTACAACATAAGGGTGATAACAATGCTCCCACTAGTATTGACATATATATATATATATATATATATATATATATATATATATATATGGTTTATCTATGTTTCTCGAAATTCAAACTCCTTAAACTTTCTCATTGAAACAAAGATTCCAATTACCCCACTATATTTGACAAATGTATGACTCATCTTCATTTCTCAAAATTCAATCTTTTGAACCTTTTCATTGAAATAAAGATCCCACTTGCGATATTCTTATTTCATTCCATAAGGAACTTCTTAAAGATCTACTTACACTTAATAGTTAAATCCAAGTGCTTGATCTACCAAGTTACAACATACATGGACTGAATCTCACTCTCCATGTCCTCCTTCCAAGTTGTAGCCTTTAAAGCCTACCATAGCTTCTGACAGTTGGTATACTCTAATTGTAATATACTAGCGACTCATATACCTCATTAATATAAACTATTATATAACTAGGTGAATGATGTCCTCTATAAGATCTATAACTAAGAGGAGGAGGTATGTTAGTTTCCTCAATAGCTGTTTGAATCTTGAACTGAATAATAAGTCCAACTTTAGGTTCTTCATTGGTTGACTCTCGAATCTTATAAAGATCAATATTGCTCTCAATATACCTTTTGGATATTAGCTCCCTCTTTTAGAAGACCACCTTTTGAGCAACATACACTTTGTTCTCTGAAGGATTGTTGAATAATTATCCAAAATGCTTGATTGGTTCTCCAACGAGATAACACATCTCTATTCTAAGTTCTAGATTGTTGAGTGCTTCACAATGACCGTAAGCCTCATAATTGTAGACTTCCATATGTGCAAGCGAGGAGTGAATCCTAATTCATATCTCATAGGGTGTTTCATGAACCTTCTAGTTGGTACAATATCAAAGGACTTCTCATAACACTATTCATGGTACAATCCACGAATTATTAATAAGCATAGTACATCTCATCTAGTACAAAATCAATGAATGATTTGTTTCTCTATCCAAATAACACTCCTAGTGGTAATGTTTTGGTAGAGACAACTCGTGAGACTCTTTCACATATCCTTATATGATCGACAAAGTTTTCAATGAGATGATCATTATCCTATCTCATCCTATTTCCCAGTCGATTAACAACTTCATTTTATGAGAGATCTGAATACTTGAAAGGTTCCATACTCATGGTTATATGAAGTTGGTCTTACCATGTATCGTGATTTAATCTGAACAGTCCATTAGTGCAAACTAATTCCAACATATATTCACATCACCTAGTGATGTATTTGATGGGTTTTGAGCACTACATCATTCCTATGGTGTACATGCAACCCTAATGATTTGGATCTAGGTTTTTCTCAAGTTATACATGCAATTCTAATCATCCAAAGCATGAACCCTATCTAGCATACAATTTTCGAAATTTATAACATAAAACAAAGTTAGATGAATACCTTTTCCATGTAGTTTCTAGATCTTGACCATCAAGAGCTTAGTGCCTCAATTGTTGCACCTCTAATGAGTCATAAACACCAAGTATCAATTGGAAGAATATGAGAAAGAGAGAGAGGGTGAGGCTCTGAAAATTAACTAGGGTTCTCTTGCTTGATGCATTGGCCGATTTCAAGTAGCCAAGGGGTCCCTAATCTGATTTCATAGGCCTTAAGCAGTCTAGTAGATCCTTCCAGAAGGCCCCCTTGGACGAAATCTATGTGGGCTACACATATAATTTCGTCCACCCCTTCCTAGGGATCGATAAGCCCAACTTGCAACTATCATATAATTGCAATATCAGTCCCGATAATTTAATCAGTCTCTTTTGATCACCAAATTAAATCCAAATTAATTTCTGATCAATACTAATTAAATAATATGATTTCTCTATTAATATATTATTCTTATAACATATTAATAAATCACAATTAACCTCTTTCTCCATAATTCATCCTATCAAATTGCTATGGTGAAGGCAACCCAAAAGGACCATGCTACTATCGGTTCAAGTACGTACCAATTATAGTTATGGGCTTAGACACCTAATCCAATAGTCTCCCACTTGGATATGTCTAATAAATATAACTACAAGTATGAATTCAAAATCCGATTAGCAATTATAGCTCTTTAAAGCAGCTATCGAACTCTGACCTAGTCAATGACACGTCCTTTAGATAAGGGATCATATAATCCCCCGTTCTGCAAGATATCTTGTGGACAATGACATGGAACATAGTCATTCTTAATGTCCAACATTTTATTTCCCGACTTCTGATTCGTTTGACATAGAACTTAATTGAACACGTCAATTCAGTCCTGACCGGGCCTGACACATAAGTCAACACAAAATCACCAGGGGCCCAAGATATCTCTTTTAACCTCTTAGGGTAAAAGGAACAGATAAACTTTGACTTATATGTGTTGGGTTTTCAGCAAAATGACTTCCTATGTGCACATGCCAAACCCTAAAGCTTTGGATCTAGGTTTCTCTATTGTACATGCAATTTTATCGAAAGATTGTAAACCCTAATCTAGCATACTATAAAACGATATCTATAATAAAACAAGTTTAGATGATACCTTTCAACAGTTGCAAGAATTTTCAATCTTCAAAAGATTAGTATCATAAGTGTAATACCTCTAATGGCTTACAAACAGCAAGGCAAGAAGATGATTTGGAAGAGAGAATGAAAGAGGAACAATTTTGGCTCTTAGGAACTCTAGGGTTTCTTGGTTAGCCGAAATTTGTAGCCATGGGGTTCCTTAAATAGCTGAGCTGCTAGGGTTTCAGTTAAAACCCTAATTGGATGACTTAGGCCCTAAGCAGCTTCAAGAACCTTCTGGAATAAGGCCCCTTGGACGAAATTAAAGTGGGCTTCCACTCTAAATTTCGTGCCCCCTTATATCCATAAGGATTCACAACCCAAACTCAATTATCTTATAATTGATAGTTCCAGTCCCCCTTATTTAATTAATCTCTTTTACCCACAAAATTAATTCTTGACCAATATTAATTAAACTATATGATTTATCCTTTAATATATTATTCATATAATATATTAATAAACCAAAAAATCCTTTCTCTCTCCATAACTCATCCTGTCATGTTGCTTTGGTAAAGGCAACCCAAAAGGACCATGCACAATCGGGTCAAGTACATACCAAATATAGTTATGGACTTAGACACTAATCTAATAGTCTCCCACTTGGATAAGTCTAATAACTATAAATGCAAGTACGACTTCAGGATCTGATTAACAATTGATGAGATTAAAACTTAATCTTGTAGATCGATTAGATCTTAAACAGGTGAATAAATATTTAAACAGTAAGAACGAATACAAAATAAAGAACAACTCAACGTTGAATCAAACGTGTCAAATGATTAAAACAAAATCCTCAGAGGAGCTCGATTAAGAACATCAACTGTAGAGGATTGGTAGGTTACAAGAATGATAAAGAAATCTGTAAATTCTATCGTTATGCTCTAGATCAATCGTTAAATCATTAACCTAATATGCATGCAAGCATATACTTATATAATAAACATAATGGGCTCTCGGTTGGACAGGCCCAAACCGGAATACAAATTAAATAAACAAATAGCCGAGCCCAAAGACGCAACCTCTTGAACAAATCTTCAACCCAACAATCTCCCCCTTTGCATCAATTGGAGCGAGATCTTCACTTGTTACTTGGGCCAGCAGCGGAGGCAGGTACCTTCTTCTTCACGGTGTTAAACAGACGAGAGATAAGAGCCAGTATCGTCTGCCTAAACCTGATGTACCATTGGATCATGTCATAGAAGTACTTAACATCATCCGCTGAATTCTCTTTACACCTTCGAATGATCGATAACACATGCTCTAGACAAGCAGTGGTGTAAAGATGTTTGTCAGCTAAAGCAAAGAGACATTTCTATCCTTCCGCTCTAGTGAACATGACCGAATTGCGTCTCGGGTTGATCTTGCCCATCTTCATCTGATTGAGATCACTGGCCGATCCCACAGGAGCTATCTTCGGTTTCTTCTTGAAGACAGTGGCAACCTCCTGATCCATAAGGGCAACCTCCATGATATAACAGACAATCATCCTCTTGAGATGGTCTATGATCGGACCATATTCAGCTTCATTTGTCAAGAGGATGTTATGCAGAACAATCCAATCATGAGGATTTAAGTTCGGTAGATCTGTCAGGGAGATTTGATGTGCAGTTCTTGCAGATCCTCGAATCACCTTGAACCAAACATTAATGAATCTTCCTTCGGTGTAAGGCTTTAGTACCCGAACGTTTACTATCTTCTGGGCGCTCCATGTTAAATACTGAGGACGAGCAGCCTTCAGATAGAATTCGATCAACTCCCTATCCACCTCAGGGTTCGGATGAGGGACTTCAAAAATATTTGAGAAGGCGTGGAAGATAAACGCCTTTCGAGTCAACGGCTTGTCGAACTGCGAATCGACAGAATTATTGTAGTCGAACGAAATCACCGGCTCGAGCCATAAGATGCTGGGAGTGTCTATGGCCTCTTTGATCATTCGCTCCCGAGTCCAGGCAGGGAAGAGAGTCTTCCTGCTCTCGAGGAGATCGTGGGCTTCCTTCTGCTTGCGTTCGGCTTCTTCAGCCTCTCACGCCACACGATTAACATCATCATCAACATTGCGACTGTTCTTTCGTTTCAACATGTTAGCAATGGTTTCATCATCTTCATCATCATCTTCTTCCTCAGCTATGTTTTTCCCTTTATCCTTCACACCCGAACCCGAAGCTTGACCAGTCGGAGGTGGTTCGGTTGTGTGAGTAGCTTTGGAGGAAGGAGGTGGTTTAGATCCGGACTTTAACTCTTCTCCCCCTTGTTTCGGAGTGGACACAAAACTGGGTAAGCCTTCGATTTTGCTGAGAAGGTCCATAGCAGGAGAAAGTTTTTCAGCAAGGGTACGCCTCACCGAATGGTTTAGAATCGGATCGTGTGCTTCAAGGATGTTAGAGAGGGCAGCGTGTACATCCGAAACACATGTCTTGATGACCTCCCTTTCGGATCGAAGAGCTTCAAGATGTTGCTGTGAGTTTGAAAGCTGAGTGCTCTTGACCTTAAGGGCGGTGGTTTTGCTTGCCAGAACGTCCATCAAAGAGTTTTCAACTGCAAGATCCTCTTGTAGCTTAGCAAGGCGCTCATCAATGGAGGCACGAAGGGCCGAGTTGTCGTCGCTTATGGTTTGGCGAAGGGTAGCGAACGATGTCAACTCCGTTGAGACAAACTTTGCCAATTGCTGAACAATCGGTTCCAAATTTGTCTTGGTAGAATCCGCACTCTCCTGTAATGACTTCAACAGAGAAGAGGCGTCTGAGAATAGTTTATCGACTTTTGTGGTCGTGGCCTCACATGCTTTTGTGGAGGCGTCAATGGCGGCAGTGGCTGAGGCTACCGAATCTTGCTGAGCCCTGGAGAAGGCATCAACAATCTTCTGAAGTGCAGCTTCAGATAGAGAGGACTGTTGGTTGGAAGATGAGGCGAGAAGTAAGTCAACCTTCTCGTTGAGCTCCTTAAGATGCTTCTTTGTCACTGGAGCATCATCCTCTTCGTCACTTTGAACCTGAAACGGACTATAGTAGACCGAATCGAAGGTCATATTGTCACCGCCAAGAAACGGGTTATCCCCATCAGAGGCGTGATCTGGAGATGGTTGGGGTGGTGAAGCCGGGGGTGTGGTTGTGTGGGTAGGTTCAGGTTGAGTGTGGGGTGGGGTAGTTTCAGGTGGTAGTTGAGTATGGGTAGGTTCGGTTGTATGCTGGGTTTCGGTTTGAGGTGGTTCGGTTACGGGTGGTGTTTCGGTTGTAGTGGTATGAACCCCCGTATCAGATACGTTGGTTGTAACCTTTGTAGTGGTTGTGGTGGTATCTGTGAAAATGGGTGGTGGTATAGGGAAAGAGGTTGGAGGAATAGTGGTAGTGGGGATTATGGTCGGAATGGAAGTAGGGATGGTTTGAGGAGGTGAAGGAACTGGTGAATTATGAAGTTCCATCTCTGGGGTGGTGTGTTGCCTCTTTGAGGGGTTTCGCCTCCTTGAGAGCCATCCGAACCCGAACTCTCGTTTTCTGAGTCACTCGAAGAGGAAGGAATAAGAAGTTTTCGCTTCGGTTGAGTCTTCCTTCTCTTCGGCTACGGTGACTGGGCAAGTTTCGTTTGTTTCCTCTTCTTGGGAGAAGGACCTTTAGCAGCTTTGGTCACTTGCTTCCCTTTGTCCGCCTTTTTGCCCCTGTTCACCGGTTTGTCAGCATCATGGATGGACTTCAGCATTTCCGGTGTAAGGTCCCTAGGTCTAGTTGCCCTGAACTCCTTGATCGTCCGGATTAGCCGGCTGTCAGAGGGAACGTTGCCATACATTGTCTCCGGAATAGAGCCAATGAACGAGAATTTAGATGCATCAGAGACGATGATCTTCTTGGTATGAAACGTACCGATTGAAGACATCGATGCACCAACAGCAGTGGGAATATCAAACCTGTCCATTGCCCACTTTGTAATGAGAGTCCAAAACCGGGCATACGACACCTCCGAATGTCGTGATGAAGAAGAAAGGCTCTGGATGAGCTGTTGCCAGAGAACCAACCCAAAGTCTAAGTTGACTCCGTTGTATACTGCATACATGATCGACAAGAACAGTCGACTAGCACCATCAGATCCTGAGCTCCGTTCAGACAAGCCCTTGAAGAGAACTGTGAACATGTCGTTCCACTGTGGCGGCAAGCAGGATTTCTTGAACTTTGCGATGGAGGTGAGGACCTCCGTGTACCCCATATTGTAAAACATGCAATACAGATGCCCAACCGGAATCGACTCCGGATTAATTCTCAATGGGTCAGCAGCCAACCCTAGCAGTGTGCAGAAACGTTGTCGAGAAATGGAGGTCTTGTGATCAGCAACCTCGAAGAACACCCACTCGACTGCTTTGTCGTAATAGGCAGTCGCATAAACCTGCGAGAGAGTCGCCATGGGCACAGACTCAATCCTGGAGAGAGCCGGAGCGATTTGGGAGTACTTCAGGCACTCGATGATCGGCGACATGTAGGAGTCGTACGCCAGAGGGTTGAGATCGATCACCAAGCATTGTTGAGGACGAATGGGAAGGATGTGTGAGGTAGCATGGACTGAGGATGATTCCGCCATTGTTGAAGGTAGTAGAAGAAGAAGATGAACAGTGAAGCTTTTGGGAGTTTTTGCTCTCTAGAAAATCCGGAAGCAGTAAAAAGGTAAATGAGAGTGTAGACTGCCTTTTATAGTGAAGGAATGGAGAGAGAAAAATCGTTGCAAATCTTCTATGCGATGATCACGTAGGAAAGAGAGTGTCAGATTCCTAGGATCACGCCACCCAACAAGCACCGTTTCAGAAAAAAAAACCGTTTCAAATCCTCACGCGCCTTTAAGTGCCAGAGAGAAATCCCTTGAAATTTGCACACGCGTCCATGATGTCAGTAAAAGTATGGGCGTTTCAAATCCACACGCGCCCCATTTTTACCGTCATTTGAAATTCAATCCTTGTAACTCCCGCCGAGTCAGCCACCTTTCGTCTTATCATTTTGAATCGCATCTTTTGAATAAACTGCCCACGTGGAGGATTGTTGACCACGTCTTAATTATTAACCACCAATGCAATAAATCAGCCTGAAATTAATTAGTAACGGAATTTTGGAAAATCAAAGATTTTCGTGCAAAGAGTGTAAAAAGAAAAGAAAGAAAGCAACTCTTTTTAGGATTTACTGTGATGTCAATAATGACACGAAACTGATGATCCCGGGCACGAATCTCTTCCTTCAAGGTCAAGAGAGACCTTAAAGTGTTAATGTGGATTCCCGTTGAATTACGATCAATCACTTTTTAAGAAATGTTGAAAGACTTCTTTTAATTAGGCTACTTTAGGGTGGCTTTCGCTTTGATGCAACAATTCTAATCTTGAAATAAGAAAGAAAGGGATCAAAGTACTTGTGAGACCGGTGTAGTCTGTTGAACAAGTAGGTAGGAATTAAGTGTAAGTTGGCTTGGAAAAGTATGAAATCTCAGAAAAAAAAATTAAAAACTGGATCCCAAGGGAAGAAACGTTATGGTGAATAACAATTTCATAGGAATCACACAAAATAAAATTTGAGATTTCATTAAGGTACATTCGTCAATTCTTTGGTGAAAACTTGAGCAAATTAATTGTTCACCGTTAATTCAGATTTGGTGTTGGATTTTGGGTTTCACTCAGCTCGTAGTGACACGAAACTAAGATCATAAACACAGATGTTGTGTAACCATAAACCTCAGTGGTAATTTCTGAGAGTCTCAAGGGTTACTTTGATGAAACGAATGTAATGGAGAAATGTAATGGAGATGGTGTAAGAAAACATAGTACCTCTGCTGCGAAATAAAGGACCAAGCAGAAAACTCTTAACTCATGTGAGAAGAGAGTGAGGTAGCTCACGATTAGAATAAATGTGTTAGCCTTATTGGGAAGACAAGGTTTATGTATACCAGGTCATGAAGGCTATTATTCAAAATCTTATGAGGCTTGGGACACATACAGCAGCATGCTTCTAAGGACACTTAAGTAATCCAATAATTATATCCCCATAAACGAATGAACACACAAACAAAATTGAAAGAGAAAGATATTTTTGGAGTTTTTGAGATATATTAAAGAAGAAAAAAGATAAATAAAAATAAAAGAAAATAAAAAATAAGTAAGAAAAAAATAAGACTTAAAAAAAACTTTGAAAAAAAAATGAAAAACCGAACCCGAACGTTCGGTTGGTTTCGGTTGGGAAAAAAATTGAAAAACCGAACCCGAGCGTTCGGTTGGTTTCGGTTCAACAAAATTTTGAAAAACCGAACCCGAGCGTTCGGTTGGTTTCGGTTCAACAAAATTTTGAAAAAGCGAACACGAACCTTCGGTAGGTTTCGGTTTTGGAAAATTTTGAGAAACCGAACCCAAACCTTCGGTAGGTTTCGGTTTTGGAAAATTTTGAGAAACCAAGGAATTTAGACATGCAATCAGAAAATACTTTCAACACTAAGAAAAACAATTTTTGTACAAGAAATATACAACCAAGAAAAACTACCTTTGAAGTGATGAGCGAGTCGATTGGTTTCGCTTCTTACGTTTGAGGTTGAGAGGTATTGTGAGGTACTGACTCTGATTCCATCATACCTAGCCCTTGCAGTATTCTGTTGAATGATGCTTCAGGAAGAGCTTTGGTAAAGACGTCAGCCAGTTGATCAATGGTTCTTACGAAGTGAACTTCGACGTTTCCATCTTCCACGTGATCTTTGATGAAGTGATACCTCAGTGCTATGTGTTTGGTTTTAGAGTGTTACACTGGGTTATGACAGATCCTAATTGCACTTTCAGAGTCACAATATAGTGGGATCTTCTTCATATTGAGTCCATAGTCTCGAAGTTGACTCTGGATCCAAATCACTTGTGAGGTGCAGGAAGCAGCGGCTATGTATTCCGCTTCGGCGGTAGACAACAATACGCACGTTTGTTTCTTGGATTGCCAGCTAACCAACTTCCCGTCAAGGAATTGACAGCCGCCAGTGGTGCTTTTTCTGTCGAGTCCACATCCTCCAAGGTCTGCATCTGAATAAGCTTGAACGAAAAATCCTGAGTTGGAAGGATACCATAGACCTAAGGAGGCAGTTCGCTTCAGATAGCGTAGAATGTTCTTCACTGCAAGCATGTGAGGTTCCCGTGGGTTTGCCTGAAATCTAGCACAGTAGCATACAGAGAACATGATGTCAGGCCTGCTAGCAGTAAGATACATTAGTGAGCCTATCATTTGACGATAGAGCGTGATATCGACAGCCGGTTTGTCAAGGGATGGAGTTAGCTTGGTGCCGAATGCCATTGGAACTTTGACTTTGGAGTCTCCCATCATACCAAACTTTGCAAGGAGAGTCTTCGTGTAAGCTTCCTGATTGATAAAAATGCCTTCGGGTCCCTGTCTAATATTTAAACCAAGGAAAAAGTTAATAGGACCCATTGAGCTCATTTCAAATTTAGTCTCCATCAACTTTCTGAATTCAGCGGTTAAGCTGGGATTCGTAGAGCCAAAGATAATGTCATCGACATAAATTTGAACTATCATAAGGTGGTTACCTTCCTTTTTGCGAAAGAAGGTTGGGTCAACCGAACCTTGTTTGAATTTAGACATCTTTAAGAATTTAGTTAGCGTTTCATACCAGGCTCTCGGAGCTTGTTTAAGGCCATACACAGCTTTATCCAGAATATAGCAATGGTTTGGATACTTTTCGTTCACGAACCCAGGAGGTTGCTCCACATACACCGTTTCTTCGAGTTCTCCATTAAGAAATGCACACTTGACGTCCATTTGGAAAACTTCAAAGTTTTTGTGGGCAGCATAAGCAAGAAATATTCTTACAGATTCCAGCCTAGCTACAGGAGCGAAAGTCTCTTCATAATCAATCCCTTCCTCCTGACAGTATCCCTTTACTACCAGACGAGCTTTGTTCCTTATAACATTCCCTTCCTTGTCCATTTTGTTCCTAAAGACCCATTTGAAACCAACAACCGAAGCATCTGGAGGAGTTGGAATGAGGCGCCAGACTTTGTTCCTTTCAAATTCGTTTAGTTCGTCTTGCATAGCTTGAACCCAATCAGAGTGATGGAGGGCAGTGTTAACTATCTTCGGTTCAACTTTCGATACGAATGAGTTAAACATACAAAACTCAACCTTTGAAAATAAGGATGTCTGTTTTGCCTTCAGTTGTGATCGGGTCAGAACCTTTTCGGATACATCACCAACCACTTGAGAGATAGGATGATCTCTGGTCCATTTGGTAAGAGGAGGGTAATTTGGATCAAAGGTGGGGTCTAGTTCAGCGTTGATCATTTCTTCTGGCTCGGATTGACTTTCGTAGTCGAGCGTCATATCACCATGCTCCCCCTCGATTGATGAGCTTTAAGAAACTTGAGGTTCAGAGGTTTCTTGTGATGCTGGACTTGCAAGCGTTGATGCACCTTCGGTTGGAGAAGCACTTTCGGTTGGAGAAGCACTTTCGGTTGCAGTTGTAGAGCTTGGCTCCCCCTCGACATGTGAGCTTGGCTCCCCCTCGACTTGTGAGCTTGGCTCCCCCTCGACTGAAGCATCGTTGGATGGAGGTTCATCAGAAGTCGATCCTCCTTCATTTATTCTCCTGGCAGCTTCTTCGACAATATGCTTCATGTGGTCTACCTTGTTGTCTGCTGCACCTGCTTCTGAGAGAGAAGCTTTCTCTGGTTCTTCAAAGAGCTCCAGAAATTTCTTGTATAGATTAGAGATCGAGACTGTGACTTGGCCAGTTTGAGGAAAGATTTCCCCAGCGGTGTCTTCTTTGGCTTGTAGCTTTTTGACATAGCTATCGTCAAAGGTCACGTAATATGTCTCTTCAATTTTTCTCGAACGCTTGTTTAGGACCCTGTATGCTTTGGATGTGAGAGAGTAGCCCAGAAAGATTCCCTCGTCGGCTTTGACATCGAACTTGTTGCGGTGTTCTTTAGAGTTAAAGATGAAACACCGTGAGCCGAACACATGGAAAAATTTCACATTGGGCTTTCTGTTGTTTAGTATCTCATAAGGTGTGAGCGTGAATCGCTTGTTGAGATAGGACCTGTTCTGTGTAAAACAAGCAGCAAAAATAGCATCAGCCCAAAAATAAAGAGGTAAGGAAGCGAAACTTAGCATAGTTCGGGCAGCTTGACACAAAGATCGGTTTCGTCTTTTGACTATTCCGTTCTGTTGAGGTGTGTAAGGAGATGAGAAGTTGTGACTTATTCCCTTTTCTGCTAGAAATTCTTCAAATTCCCTGTTTTTGAATTCCAGACCATTGTCGCTCCTGATGTTGCGAACGACCTTCTTGAGCTGTACTTCAATTTGCTTGATAAACATTTTCAGCTTATGAGTCGCTTCAGATTTGAGCTTTAGAAAGAACACCCCTGTAAATCGTGAAAAGTCATCAACAATAACAAGAATATACTTGCTACCACCGATGCTTTCGATAGATGAAGGACCACACAAATCAATATGAAGTAATTCGAGTGGTTCAACAACTTTTGTGTTAATTACAGATGGATGACTTTGACGACTCTGCTTCCCCATTTCGCATGCAGCACACAAATGATCTCTATCGAACTTGAGCAATGGAAGACCCCTAACATGACCTCCAGTGACAAGTCGGTTGATATCTTTAAAGTTGAGATGAGAGAGTCTTCAGTGCCACAACCAGCTTTCGTCAGATTGAGCTTTTGATAACAAGCATATAGCTGGGTTTCCTTTGATGGGTTTAAGGTTTAGAGGAAACATTTCACCCTTTCGCTCCGACTTAAGAATTACTTTCTTTGTCTTTTTCTCAATAATTTCAGAACCTTCATCATCGAATGAGACTTTGAGACCTGTACCTCCAACAAGCTGAGATACACTGATGAGGTTGTGTTGGAGTCCTTCCACATAAGCCACCTTCCTTATAGTGAAATCACCATTAGTTATCATTCCGTATCCCTTTATGGTGCCGAAAGAATTGTTTCCAAACTTGACATTGCCACCATTTGTAAGAGATCTGTATTCCCTGAGCTCCTCTTTCCTCCCTGTCATGTGACGTGAGCAGCCACTATCGATGTACCATTCTTCGTCGAACTGCTCGTCACTTATAACCTGCAAAAATTAAGCAGATTTAGGAACCCAAAGTTTCTTGGGTCCACGTGAGCTTTTCATGGGAACAGGAACAGTAAGAGAGATGTCAACAAGATATGTTCGTTTTATAAGTGTTGTTTCATCTTTCTTTTTAATGGTAAAGACTTTTATTTTATTAGGATTAGGTGCGTTCGGTTTAGACTCTGGTTTGGATTCATTAACTTTCTGTTTGCCTTTTTGTTCAGCTGACGAATGAGATTTTTGAGAACGAACAGAATGAGCTTTTGAGTGAGATGGAGATGAATTGGTGGAAGTAGAAGAATTAGATGAACTAGAGGGAGTGGGTTTCGATTGAGAGGACTTCTTGGCTGGAGACTCTAGGTGACCCTTTTGCTTCTGATCATTTGAGGGACTGACCTTAGAGTTTTGATCTCTTTTGACTTCAGAACCGAACCTTTGCTTTCGGTTGGAATCGTTCTTTGAACCGAACCTTTGCTTTCGGTTGAAGTCATTCTCAGAACCGAGCCTTTGCTTTCGGTTGGTATTCTCTTGCGAACCGAACCTTGGCTTTTGGTTGGTATTCTCTTGTGAACCGAACCTTGGCTTTCGGTTGTTGTGGCTCTCAGGCTTTCCAACAGGATTGTTTTCATACTTCAGATTCTTGTCTTGATGTGAGAAGTATGCATTCTGGGATTGCTAGAATTGCCTCCTTTCAGAGAGATTCTTCCTGTATCTTTGGTTCCTTTCACGTTTCAGATTCCTCATCTGCTTCGGTTGATGATGAATATTGGCTTTCCTTTTCGGTTTCTCCTTAGCAGGTTCACTTTCAGCTGTGGGAGTTTCACTTTGAACTGAGGAACTAGAAGGAATGTCTTCTTTTGCTGAACTTCCATTCTCTTGAGGAATGTCTTTCGTACCACTAGTACTTGGCTCATCGAAATTATCTGGCTTATTCAAGGGTTCAGGTATGTATCTACCTTTACTCATCCAAGAAGTTCTTTCTGATAAGCCTACCGTTTCATTTGCATTATCTATCGGAGCTGACCAGAAGTACTCATCACAGCCATCAGCATTGTCTTCGTTTACATTAGCTGTGAGTTCAGCCGTCTGATGTTCGGTTACTCCAGTAACCTTGTATACTTGATTTGGAGTGGTCCTGACCTTTTGATACACAACTGCTTTCTCTGCTAAGATCGGGGACTTTTGTTGGGACAATCGAGCGAACTCCACAGAATTTTCAGAAATTAGATTTTTGTGGTTTTCAGGTTCGCTTTTTACAAATTCTGAGCAGTTAACTGTGTCCTCTACAGAAATTTCACTCATGTTGCCGTCCTCGTTAATATCAGATGCATTTTCAACATCTATTTTGTTTACTGAGCTCAAGTTGGCGTTTAATGAGTCAAATTTTTGTATGGTTTCGGTTCTCAGTTTGAGTCTATCATTTTCATCCAAAAGGTTTTTGAGCATGTCCTTGTGGTCCTTGGATTTAATGAAAGATTCTATTTTGTCCAGTCCATACATGTAGGTCGGATTGACATCATCAGATGATATCACACTCTCACAGTTATAAGCTTCGGCATCAATTTCATCCTCCTTAAACTCAAGGAAGGGCAAAATCATGCGATGGATCTTTTGGCCTATTTCACAGTCCAAGTGAAGCTGAGTAATATTAGAATAAAGACGTTTTGCAATTAAACAAAAAACATTTTGTTGTTTTAACAACTTTAAATTGTCTCTTTGTAAATAACTGTTTTCGTCTGTAATTTTAACTAATTCAGACTCCTTCAACTCGATCCACATGCGCCGCTCCTCACTCTTCGAAGACACCCTGCTTAATTGATCAGTTAGGTTAGAATTAGTGACTCGAGTTTGAGTTAAGCTACTATCTAGATGAGAAATTCTTGTATTAACATTTTTTAGTTCTTTCTCATATGAGGATTGTGGTACTTTAAATGAAATGAAAACTGATTGTACCTTCTTTATCAGTTCATCAAGCTCATTGAACTGCTGGCTGAGTGGTTTGGCCGTAAAGCACATGTCCTCCTGCCCCTTCGGTTCATTGCTTCCACCATCAGTGTTGTATCCCCTCATCTGAGATACATCAGACACCATGAAGCATCTTCCTCCACTGCTCTCCTCCTTTGTCACATAAGCCTTTCCATGAGTAGGCTTCCTCACTTCATCGTCTTCTGAGTCGGTAGACCAAACTTCCACGCTACCGAACTCGTCATCAGCAACCGAACCCTGCACAATAAGAGCATTCATGGAAGGGTTAGCGGTAGACTTCTTCTTTCTCATCTCATCGAGCCTTTTCTGCAGCACAGCTTCCTCATCCTTTTCAGCCATCTTTTTGAGGACACAATCCTTAGCATAGTGGTTTTTCCCACCACAGTAGTAACAGCTTACTCTAGAATCACCATCTGCCTTCGGTTCCTTCTTGGGCTCTTCAACCTTCGGTTCATTATTAACTTTCTCTAAACTATAACTCCCCTGCCAGTTTCGGTTTTTGTTGCTGGGGAATCTCTTCTTAATGAACCTCTTGGGGTTAGACACCATCATAGCATAGTCCTCAGACGTGAGGTCATACTCCTCCAAGTTGAGGTCTTCATCCTCCATCACAGCTTTACTTTTTGACAGGAGGGCAAGTGAACCTAGGCTTGAAACAACGTTCTTTTCCTGCAGTACAATCTTCTCCTGAGACTTGAGAATACCCACCAGTTTCGCCAAAGAGTATGATTTAAACTGCTCATGGGCTTTAACTGTTGACACCACAGCTCTCCATTCTGACCTTAGACCATTCAAGAACGTAACCTTCTGCTCGATAAGCTTCCTTTCGATGTCATGTTTGATCATCCTGCTGAGAAGATGATTAAAGCGATCGAACGTCTGGGTCACTGTTTCTTCGGCTCCTTGCCTGAATTCTCCAAACTCAGATAAAAGCAAGGTTTGGATAGAATGTTCAAGATCCTCGTCTGTAGAATACAGTTCGCGAAGTCTATCCCAAACTTCCTTTGCCGTTGTGCATGAGCTGACCAACCTGAAGGTGTCTGACTGAAGGGCGAATCTGATCAACCTTAATGCCTTGATATTGCACTGGAATTTATCCTTTTCATCTTGCGCAATATCTTTAACATCCTTCAACAGGTCATTGTACTCCTTTTGAGTTTTGATAATCCTTGACGTTGCAGAGTGAGAAAAAGGTCCATTAATGATTGCTTCCCATATGAGGTATCCATTATCCTCAGATCCTATAACGTAGTCTTCGAAGTGATGCGCCCAGACTTCATAATCATGGGTATATAGGATTGGAATCTTCGTGGTTGAACCGATGCTGATGGAAATATTGATGGGGTTTGATTGCGACTCGTCCATTATGATCGAAAAACCTGTTTAAAGATCAGACTTGTAATAAATCAGATTAGGGCAAAACAATAAATATCAAGATACGTCAATAATGAGATGACGGCTCAATAAATATCAGTGATTGCGGAAAAACCCTAATTGAAACCTTTTCACAGAAAAGTTGTGTATCGATTACACAGCCTCCTGCTCTGATACCAATTGATGAGATTAAAACTTAATCTTGTAGATCGATTAGATCTTAAACAGGTGAATAAATATTTAAACAGTAAGAACGAATACAAAATAAAGAACAACTCAACGATGAATCAAACGTGTCGAATGATTAAAACAAAATCCTCAGAAGAGCTCGATTAAGAACATCAACTGTAGAGGATTGGTAGGTTACAAGAACGATAAAGAAATCTATAAATTCTATCGTTATGCTCTAGATCAATCGTTAAATCATTAACCTAATAAACATAATGGGTCTCGGTTGGACAGGCCCAAACCGAAATACAAATTAAATAAACAAATAGCCGAGCCCAAAGACGCAAACTCTTGAACAAATCTTCAACCTAACAACAATCATAGCTCTTAAAGATGCTGTCGAACTCTGATCTTATCAGTAACCTGTTCTTTAGATAAGAGATCGTACAGTCCTCCGTTCTAGATATCATGCTGACAATTACATGGAACATAGTCATACTTATTGTCCTGCAGTTTGTTTCTCGATCTCTGATTTGTATGACATAGAACTTAACTGAACACATCAATTCAATCCTGACCGAGCCTGACACATAATTCAAACCAAATCATCGAGGGCCCCAGATATTGCTTTTACCCTCTTAGGATAAAAGGAACCGATAAACTTCGACTTATATGCATTTACTGTTCACTCATCAAATCATGCACATCAATGCGTTTTATAACATCAAGTTACTGATGTGTTTACGCATTATCAATGCACAACGAACTTGCAAACAATAAACCATATATCTAGGTTTAAAGACTATATGATATTATTTTCTTGCGATCACTCGTGATAAATTCCATGAAGTGATACCAGCAAGCGTGGGTTAATCCAATGCTTAAATCTTATTCATAAGCACTCATGAACGTTGCAGCAAACCTTTGCTATGTCTAATACACTTTTAGACAATCTACATGCCAATTCATGACAGTCTTCTTTCATACCTACTTCCAAAGTATGAGCGACTATGAAACATTCGAATAATCTTATTATTCAGGAAGTCAAAACATGCAAAGTGAAACAATATGTAAATAATTAACATAAGATAGTAACCTTACTCATAAATAATACTCCTTTATTTAATCATCAAATGTTAACTACAATTTATCTATTACACGTTTCGAAACTATCTAATCTAAACTAATATCATCCTTCAGCCCAATGTTCCTAGCGTGCTGCAAGTGTTTAAACCTACTCAGTCCCTTCGTAAGGGGATCTGCTGGGTTATCCTCTAACGATACCCTCTTCACTACGAGGAGTCCCTCTTCCACCCGATGTCTAATGAAGTGATATTTCCTGTCGATATGTCGGGATCTGCCGTGATCCCTCGGTTCCTTAGTCAAGGCAACCGGTCCTTCATTATCACAAAAAATTTCCATAGGCTCCTTTATGGCTGGACAACTCTAAGGTCTCCAATAAAGTTCTTTAACCATATCGCCTCTTTTAACGCTCCGCTCGCCGCTATGTACTCTGATTCGCACGTTGAATCAGCTACGGTCTCCTGCTTGGAACTCTTCCAAGTCACTGCTCCTCCATTCAGGGTAAAGACCCAGCCTGACTGAGAACGGTAGTTGTCTCGGTCGGTCTGAAAACTAGAAACCATTCCTTGGTCCTCCGAAGGTACTTAAGAATATTCTTGACTGCGATCCAATGTGCTTTGCCAAGGTTCCCTTGATATCTGCTGACCATGCTAAAAGTGAAGGCCACATCCGGGCGAGTACATGTCATAGCATACATGATCGAGCCAACTACGGAAGCGTAAGGTTCTTGTCTCATCTCTGCTATCTCGACTTTAGTATTCGGGCTTTGAGTCTTACTCCACTTGGCCTTACGTTGGATCAGTAACTCCTTTTTCTTGGAATTCTCCATACTAAAACGTTTTAGTACCTTGTCCAAGTAAGTATTCTAACTAAGTCCTATTATTCTTTTACTCCTGTTTCTGACTATCCTTATACCCAGAATATAGGCAGCCTCTCTAAGGTCCTTCATAGCGAAACACTTCTCAAGCCAGGACTTAACTTCCTGCAGGGTCGGGATGTCGTTTCCTATGAGTAGTATGTCATCAACATACAATATGAGGAAGCTAACTATACTCCCACTGGATTTGACATATACACATGATTCATCATCGCTTCGCAAGAAAACAAACTCTTTGACTTTCTCGTCGAAACAAAGATTCCATCTGCAAGACGCTTGTTTCAATCCATAAATGGATTTCTCAAGCATACACACTCTATTGGGATGCTTCGCATCGACAAAACCCTCTGGCTAACTAATGTAAACATCCTCAACCAACTTCCCATTAAGGAAAGTGGTTTTGACATCCATCAGCCAAATTTCATAGTCGTGAAATGAAGTAATGGCTAGCATCACCATAATAGATTTTATCTTCGCAACCGGTGAGAAGGTCTCATCATAGTCAACTGCGGGAGTTTAAGTAAAGCCCTTCACAACCAATCGCGCCTTATAAGTGTGCATCTTCCCATCCATGTCAGTTTTCTTCTTGAAAATCCACTTGCACCCGACTGTCTTATGACCTGACACATTGCCAACAAAATTCCAAACTTGGTTGTCATACATGGACTGAATCTCATTGTCCATAGCCTCTTTCCATCTTGCAGACTTTGGGCCAGCCATGGCTTCCTTGTAGATGTTAGGTTCATCCAAATTTATTAGTGTACTATCACTAATAAACGTATCACCCTCACTAGTTATATGAAAACCATATAACACAGGCGAAACACTAACTCTATTGGAACGTCTAAGAGGTAAGGACTCGTCAATTGGTTCAACAGGATTTTCCTTCTCAATTTGAGCGCTAGTGTTTGAGGTTCCTTCATCGTTCGATTCTTGAAGCTCTTCAAGATCGATTTGCCTCCCACTGTCCCCTTGGCTTATGAGTTCTCGCTCTTGGAAAACCCTTATCCTCACAACGAAGACAACATTGTCACTTGTTCTATAGAAGAGATATCCCAAGGACTTTTGCGGATAACCGATGAAAATACACTGCTCACTACGAGGTTCGAGCCTGTCGTGAGTCTCTCATCTTACGAAAGCCTCGCAACCCCAAACCTTGATATGTGTCAATGAGGGAGCTTTCCCTTTCCACATCTCGTGATGTGTTTTGGCAACCTTCTTTGTAGGGACTAAGTTAAGGATATGGGAGGCAGTCTCTAAGGCATACCCCCAGAATGAGATAGGTATCGAAGTATGACTCATCATGGAACGAACCATGTCTAGAAAGGTTCGATTACGCCTCTCAGCCACACCATTCAACTGCAGTGTCCTAGGTCGCGTCAATTGTGAAACGATTATGCATTCCTTGAGGCAGTCGTGGAATTCAATACTAAGGTACTCTCCACCTCGATCGGATCGAAACATCTTGATTTTCCTGCCCAACTGATTCTCCACTTCTTGTTTAAACTCTTTGAACTTTTCAAAGGTTTCTGACTTGTGCTTGATTAAGTAGATATACCCATATATGTTATAATCATCGGTGAAAGTCACATCGAAACGGCTTGCATCACTTGTGGTGGATCTAAAGGGCCCACACACATTGGTGTGTATGAGATCCAATAAAACCGTCACCCCTCGCATAAGTGCCAGTGAAGGGTGACTTGGTCATCTTTCCAAGAAAACAAGACTCGCACACGTCATCGTCTCTAAGGTCGAATGACTCCAATACTCCATCCTTTTGGAGTTGGGCTACGTGTTTCTTGTTGACATGTCCAAGACGACAATGCCACAAGCATGCTTTGTCCAAACTATTGGAAGAATCGATATGCAACACATCGTTTCCTAAGTTGTCTACAACCATCAGAGTTTCATATATCCCATTACAAGGCAATGCTTCAAAATAGAAAATATGAAGGTAGCTTTTTTACAGAAGTTCTTCATCGAGCTCTACTAAGGTTTTTACAGAGAAGTATCCTTTACAGTTGATGTTCTTAATCGAGCTCTTCTAAGGATTTTATTTAATCATTCGACACATTTGATTCAAGCTGTTTGTTCTTATTATTGTTGGGCTGAAGTTCTGTTTTGTATTGCGTCTTTTGGGCTCGTAGATTAGCCTTGTATTCTCCGGTTTGGGCCTGTCCAACCGAGAGCCTTTTATGTATTGTATATAAGTTATCGCTTGCATACATATTAGGTTAAGATTCAAGATTTCTGTTTTGGTATTCCAGAGTTTACGATATTGCTCTCTTGTAATCTTCCAATCCTTTACAGTTGATGTTCTTAATCGAGCTCTTCTAAGGATTTTATTTAATCATTCGACACATTTGATTCAAGCTGTTTGTTCTTATTATTGCGTTCCGTCTTGTTATTTATGTTGTGTTCTTGCAGTTTCATAATCATATACTTGTTCACGATCTAATCGATCTTTATAGATTAAAAGGTTATAGTTTTAATCTCATCAATTGTTGGGCTGAAGTTCTGTTTTGTATTGCGTCTTTTGGGCTCGTAGATTAGCCTTGTATTCTCCGGTTTGGGCCTGTCCAACCGAGAGCCTTTTATGTATTGTATATAAGTTATCGCTTGCATACATATTAGGTTAAGATTCAAGATTTCTGTTTTGGTATTCCAGAGTTTACGATATTGCTCTCTTGTAATCTTCCAATCCTTTACAGTTGATGTTCTTTATCGAGCTCTTCTAAGGATTTTATTTAATCATTCGACACGTTTGATTCAAGCTGTTTGTTCTTATTATTGCGTTCCGTCTTGTTATTTATGTTGTGTTCTTGCAGTTTCATATTCATATACTTGTTCACGATCTAATCGATCTTTATAGATTAAAAGGTTATAGTTTTAATCTCATCAATTGGTATCAGAGCAGGAGGCTGTGTAATCGATACACATCTTTTCTGTGAAAAAGATTTCCATTAGGGTTTTCCGCAATCATCAATATTTATTGAGCCGTCATCTTAATTGACGTATCTTAGTATTTATTGTTTTGCCCTAATCTGCTTTATTACAAGTCTGATCTTTGAACAGGTTTTACGATCATTATGGACGCAACGCAATCAAACCCCATTAATATTTCCAACAGCATAGGTTCGACGACAAAGATTCCAATCTTATACACTCATGACTATGAAGTATGGGCACATCATTTTGAAGATTACGTGATTGGATCGGAGGACAATGGTTTTCTCATATGGGAAGCCATTATCAATGGACCGTTTTCTCACTCCGCGACATCCAGAGTTATTAAGACGCAAAAAGAATACAACGATTTGCTCAAGGACGTGACGAATATTGCGCAGGATGAGAAAGATAAATTCCAGTGCAATATTAAGGCACTAAGGTTAATCAGATTTGCCCTTCAGTCCGACACATTCAGACTAGTCAGCTCATGCACTACGGCGAAGGAAGTGTGGGATAGACTTCGCGAACTGTATTCAACAGACGAAGATCTTGAACACTCCATCCAAACCTTGCTTCTATCTGAGTTTGGAGAATTCAGGCAAGGGGCCGAAGAAACTGTGACCCAGACGTTTGATCGCTTCAATCATCTTCTCAGCAAGATGATCAAACACGACATTGAAAGGAAGCTCATCGAACAAAAGGTTACTTTCTTGAACGGACTGAGATCTGAATGGAGAGCAGTAGTTTCCACAGTCAAAGCCCATGAACAGTTTAAATCATACTCTTTGGCGAAACTGGTGGGTATTCTAAAGTCCCAAGAGAAGATTGTGGTTCAAGAGAAGAACGTTGTGTCTAGTCTTGGTTCGTTGGCCCTCCTATCTAAAAGTAAAGCCGTGATGGAGGATGAAGAGCTCAACTTAGAAGAATATGACCTCACAACTGAGGATTATGCCATGATGGTATCTAATCCTTAGAGGTTCATAAAGAAGAGATTCCCCAGCAACAAAAACCGAAACTGGCAGGGGAGTTATAGCTCTGAAAAAGTGAACAATGAACCGAAGACTGAGGAGTCCAAGAAGGAACCGAAGGCAGATGGTGATTCCGGAGTAAGCTGTTTTTACTGTGGTGGCAAGAACCACTATGCTAAGGACTGTGTTCTTAAAAAGATGGCTGAAAAGGATGACGGAAAGGATGAGGAAGCCGTACTGCAGAAGAGATTGGATGAGTTAAGAAAGAAAAAGTCTACCGCTAACCCTTCTATTAATGCTCTTATTGTGCAGGGTTCGGTTAATGACGATGAGTTCGGTAGCACCGAAGTTTGGTCTACTGACTCAGAAGACGAAGAAGTGAGGAAGCCTACTCATGGAAAGGCTTATATGGCTAAGGAGGAAAGCAGTGGTGGAAAATGCTTCATGGTGTCAAGCGCATCTCAGATGAGGGGATACAATACCGATGGAGGAAGCAATGGACTGAAGGTGCAGGAAGATATGTGCTTCACGGCCAAACCACTTAGCCAACAGTTCAATGAGCTTGATGAACTGATTAAGAAGGTACAATCTGTTTTTATTTCATCTAAAATACCATCATCCTCATATGAGAAAGAACTGAAAAACGTTAACACAAGAATTTCTCATTTAGATAGTAGCTTAACTCAAACTCGAGTCACCAATTCTAACCTGACTATTTATAGGGAAAAGACAAGTCTTGGGCTTTTAACCTAGAATTCATCAAAGGGGCCCATTGCCATCATCCATGGAGTGCTTTGAAACCCTACAATCTCCCCCTCAAAGTATGGAATGGATGACAATGCTTTAACTTCCAAAACAAGCATCTAGCAAATAAAAAGATCTGCAACGAGGAATATATGAAGCAATCCACGAATCTTGATTCTTCAATAGTCTTCAAACACGGGCTCTAGGATATATAAAGCACTGAAGTAATGTCTTTAAACTTCATTTTCGAATGTAATCCCAAAGAATCTTCATGAAAACCAAACCTGCCATAAAACCCATCTCAGAACAAAGAAACTGAATCACTTCTTGTCTTTGAAGAGCTCCCCCTCCAAGTCACAACGATCTTCAAATAAGCTAATGATATAAGCCATCAAAAAATATCATGTAACAATCCAAACTTTAAGATTCGTAACGCCACTTGATCGAGAAAATACAAGAAGTCGGAGATATAACAATTCCTTAGCTGAGCTCGATGAAGAACTCTTGCTGTAAAGGATACTTCTCTGTAAAAACCTTAGTAGAGCTCGATGAAGAACTTCTGTAAAAAAGCTACCTTCATAATTCTCCCACAAGCTTTATCAAAAATCTTCGACTTTGAAAAGTCACAAATCCAATTTCGAATGGCCATACCAAATTTTTTTTTTTTTTTTTTTTTTTTTTTTTTTTAAAGAAATCCAATCATATTTGAACAAACAAAAAAACAAAAACGGTCGGGTTTTGATATAATTGATGCATAAACAAGACCATAAGCACAGTACAATAGTAATTAAGGTTCAAGAAAACTTCAGAACTCAATGGTAACAAGAGTCTGACAAAAATGTTCAAAATATGGCTAAAGAAAAAAGATAACACTCTGACTGAAAATGGTGCAGATAACAAAACAAACTCAATTGTCACCCTCCTCTATCTTTCTCTTGTCACTAACATAAATACCATCAAGAAACTTTCGAATATCCTTGTTCTTCACATGACATTTCTGGTTAATTAGGGCACATGATCGAGAAACAAGTTCAATGTCATTTCCATCAAGTATCAATTCATCCTTAACCTTCTCGGATCTGACCACAGTCACTCCATCAAGCATATCCACCTTCCTCACCTTCTTTTCACCAAGAAAGTTACGGATTTCAATCGCAGAGTTGGTGTTGCTAATGCTAGCGTTGATTGGAAAGCGAGCGTACACAAATCTCATCTTGTAACGGAACCCCTGAGTAACACCGGTGATTAGGTTGCCGACGTGACTAAGTGCAGTACGGATGGCGGCGGTGGTCTTGCGAGATCCGAACCACGCATCAACCTTCAGCTTCTTTTTCCCGGTCTCCTCATCAGTAATGAGCATGAAATCGAGATTGAGATGCTTGAAATTGCGAGTTAGGGTTCCTCGTGGTCCTTTCACTTCAATGATCTTGGCTTTTATTTTGATTTCGATGCCGTCAGGGATGTCCATCGTCTCTGATGATAAGATCGTCTTCATCCTGTACCTCTCGCTTGCTAGAATGCCGACGACCTGCTGTGAAGAACTTAGGGTTTTGGGATCACAAGTCTTGGCGGTTCGGAAAATTTACACGTTTGATTCCATCAAGTCTTGGCGGTTCGGAAAGTCGTTTTTTTTTAACGTCAAGTTTTCACGATTTTTTTTCCGGATTTTTTTTGTGTATATCTTTTTGTCGCGGGGGAGCATAGTAAATTTTTATCCATTCAAGATCATTCTCATGACCATTTGAAGGCTTTATAATCATGTTTTTGATTATAAATCGGGGGAGAATTTGGTATGGCCATTCGAAATTGGATTTGTGACTTTTCAAAGTCGAAGATTTTTGATAAAGCTTGTGGGAGAATTATGAAGGTAGCTTTTTTACAGAAGTTCTTCATCGAGCTCTACTAAGGTTTTTACAGAGAAGTATCCTTTACAGCAAGAGTTCTTCATCGAGCTCAGCTAAGGAATTGTTATATCTCCGACTTCTTGTATTTTCTCGATCAAGTGGCGTTACGAATCTTAAAGTTTGGATTGTTACATGATATTTTTTGATGGCTTATATCATTAGCTTATTTGAAGATCGTTGTGACTTGGAGGGGGAGCTCTTCAAAGACAAGAAGTGATTCAGTTTCTTTGTTCTGAGATGGGTTTTATGGCAGGTTTGGTTTTCATGAAGATTCTTTGGGATTACATTCGAAAATGAAGTTTAAAGACATTACTTCAGTGCTTGATTTATATATCCTAGAGCCCGTGTTTGAAGACTATTGAAGAATCAAGATTCGTGGATTGCTTCATATATTCCTCGTTGCAGATCTTTTTATTTGCTAGATGCTTGTTTTGGAAGTTAAAGCATTGTCATCCATTCCATACTTTGAGGGGGAGATTGTAGGGTTTCAAAGCACTCCATGGATGATGGCAATGGGCCCCTTTGATGAATTCTAGGTTAAAAGCCCAAGACTTGTCTTTTCCCTATAAATAGTCATGTATTATTCATTATTAGGGTTAAGAGTGTGGCAAAATGTAGCCGCCACGTGAGGTTTCTTGTAGAGTTAGATTATTATTTCTTAAAGTGTAATTTGTTCCTCACAATTCAATAAATCGAGTGATCATTCGACATAATCTTCATTATTGTGTTTGTTCTTATTTTCCGCATCTTGTTCATCAAATCACAATTAGGGTTTTAATCCCAACAGAAAACACCATTAAGATAAGCATTAAAAGAACGCTTTTCATTATCAAATGAATATCTAAATCATTATCTATACAAACCATGAATAGAAATGATGTTTCTTGCCATTTCTGGAGAATAGCAACAATTATTCAAATCTAGTCTTAATCCATTTCTAAGCAATAAAGAGTAAACTCCAATCTTGGTGACAGGCAACGCTCTTATATTCCCCATGATGAAGTTTATCTTCCCATGCTCCACATACCTATTTATTCTTAGGCCCTGCAAATCAGAACAAATGTGAAAACCACACCATGTATTGAGAACCCAAGAAATAGCATGTGATGAATCATTAGATTGAATAGTATAAATACTTGCGTAGGACGGTTTGATCTTACCATCCTTGATATCTTATAGATATTTTGAGCAGCTTCATTTCCAATGCCCTTTGTCGTGGCAGTGATAGCACTCTGCATCCTTTGGGTTTAAGGTGGGTGCAGCGGGACCAGTCTTGGTTCCACTAGAAGAGGTGCCATCATGGGACTTTGCTTATGGTTGCTCTTTGAGGGAGCCTTCCTCTTCTTACCCTTCCCCTGCCCAATTGCCAAGATGGCAGCTGTAGCGGGAGTTGATGCAACGGATTTATCCTTGAGGTTCCTCTCAGCAGTCCTCAACAAGCCTTGAAGCTTGCTTATGCTGACCTCCTCTTTGTTCATGTGGTAGGTCATGCGAAACTGGTTGAAGCAGGGTGGCAAAGAATGAATAATGATGTCGATCACCAGCTCTTCATCAAAGTTAACATTGAACTTCAGCAAGCAGTTAACGTATCTCTGCATCATCTGCAGATAAGCAGTAACAGACTCTCCATCCCTCATCTTGTTCGTGATCATAGAAATGATGATCTCGTACCTCTCCTGCCTTGCACTTTTGTGGTACCTTTCTAGCAAATCTTGGTGCATCTCATAGGGATAGTAGTCCTCGTAGGAATTTTAGAGTCATGCAGTCATCGTCGCGAGCATAATGCAATGGACTTTCGTAGCATCTCGCTCATGGGCCTCAAAGGCAACAATCTCCTTGGGAGTAGCAGTGTTTACATCCACCTCTTTCAGCTCCTTGTCAAGGACATACTCCTTGTCCTCGTTGCGGGTAACCACTCATATGTCACAGATCCATTCATTAAAATTGTTTCCGTCGAAGATCACCCTCCCACACAAATTCATGAGTGAGAATGAGCTGGAAGTGTTTGAACCTGAAGCGTTGTTGTTCGAGTTTGACATCTGAAAAGGAGAAGAGACAAAGTTTGATTAGATAAGAATCCCAAATTAAACACCAAAATGAGAAATTAGGGTTGGGATCCCATAACATTATTTGCAATTCAGAAGAGGGATGTCGTAATCTAAACAACAAAAAATTTGAAGGTAAGTGAATGAAGATTCACTAATTTCCACCATGAAAAATAAAATAAAAGATAAGTTTTAAATGTATTGAGACTCCTAGATCTTTTGAGATTCATTGAACTTTTCAATGGCATGTTTAAATCTCGATATGCCCCTTATGTTTGTGATTGGGATACCGAGGATCACAATAGGGTGTGAATAACCATGCAAATGTACATGGTGCCCTCAATGTTTCAGTCACCTAATCAATGTGCCAGTTAACCACACACGATCTATTGATCTATGACAAACATCGATTCACCCTTTTCCACCTTTGCTTAGACCCAAATTAGTGTTCCGGTTAACCACACACACTCCACTAATGTCTAAGCAAGGGTACAAAGTGTAATTTCATGGAATAGCATCATTTTCACATTTTTCCTAAAGTAACTAAGATTGGGAATTTTTATAAAACATTCAGTTACTTTATCAATCATTATACTTTTAATGAGGAATTAGTTGCCCTATCCTACCCATTCGGCAAACGACCATCCACCAATTAAGGAAGCGGTGAGTGAGAGTGGACACCCATTAAACGGCCACTTTATAGGGCATAACCTTATCCCCCCCCCCCCCCTTATAGATCGGAGTCGTGAATGAGGCCTACTAACGGTACAACTATCATTTATCTTATACATATATAATAATTTTTCTTATAATATTATAATAGTATAGGGATAAATTTTAAATTTGTAAAATTCTAGGGTTTGGAATTTAATTATTTCAAAATTAAACTTTTTAATCAAAATGTAAATTTCAAAACTTAAGGATAAGTTTCCAAACATTTCAAAACTATCCAGATCAAAATTCAAATAAACAATTAAACAATTAGTTTTTGGTGATTTTCTAATTTTGATCTAATCCAATTTCAAGCAAGATAATTGATCAAACTATTCAAATAATTAAGATTTTTCATATAAGGCAATGATTATCTAATTAAATGATAAATATCTTTTATTTTGACAACGATAATTATACGGATTCAATAAAAAGCGAATTTTATCAAATAAAAACAATTATGGTAATTATCCCAAGCCAAAATAATCAAAAATCCCGAATTTCCCTTTGTCTGACATCCTGACTCGTCGAGCCCCTTACAGGACTCGTCGAGTTCATCCTACTCCTCGAGTACATCATAGGGCTTGACGAGTCTGTCAAGCAGATAGCATAAAATTCGATTTTAAGCAATGAATAAATACACCATGCATCAAATACAATTGAAAACAAGCAAGACTCTGATACCAGTAATGGATTTTGAGCTAAAGAACACCCTATGTGCACATGCAAAACCCTAAAGCTTTGGATCTAGGTTTCTCTATTATACATGCAATTTTATCCAAAGCTTGTAAACCCTAATCTAGCGTACTATAAAACGAGATCTATAATAAAACAATTTTAGATGATACCATTCAATAGTCGCAAGAATTTTCAATCTTCAAAAGCTTAGTATCACAAGTGTAATACCTCTAATGGCTTACAAACACCAAGGCAAGAAGATGATTTATAAGAGAGAAGGAGAGAGGCACAATTTCAGCTCTTCGGAACTCCAGGGTTTCTTGGTTAGCCGAAATCTGTAGCCCTGGGGTTCCTTAAATAGCTGAGGTGCTAGGGTTTCAGTCAAACCCCTAATTGGATGACTTAGGCCCTAAGCAGCTTCAAGAACCTTCTGCAATAAG
The DNA here is from genome assembly GCF_002870075.4 of Lactuca sativa. NCBI lineage: Eukaryota > Viridiplantae > Streptophyta > Magnoliopsida > Asterales > Asteraceae > Lactuca > Lactuca sativa. The sequence goes on from NC_056626.2 coordinate 128,516,301, forward strand.
GCCCCTTGGACGAAATTAGAGTGGGATTCCACTATAAATTTCTTCCCCCCTTATATCCATAAGTATTCACAGCCCAAACTCAATTATCTTATAATTGACAGTTCCAGTCCTCCTTATTAAATTAATCACTTTTAGCCACAAAATTTATTCTTAATTAATTCTTTACCAATATTAATTAAATTATATGATTTCTCCTTTAATATATTATTCATATAATATATTAATAAACCATAAAATCCTTTCTCTCTCCATAAATCATCATGTCAAGTTGCTTTGGTGAAGACAACCCAAAAGGACCATGCACAACCGGGTCAAGTACATACCAAATATAGTTATGGACTTAGACACTAATCTAACAATATGCTTGTACTATTTACTCATTAAATCATGCACAAAAACACATTTTATAAGATCAAGTTACAGATGCATTTACGCATTATAAATGCACAACCAACTTGTAAACAACAGCTCATATATCTCGGTTTAAAGATTATACAATATTATCGTCTCACAATCACTCGTGATAAATTCTATGAAGTGATTCAAATGAACGTGGGTTTAATCTAATACTCAAATCTTATTTCAAGAGCACTCATGAATGCTGCAACAAACGTTTTCTATGTCTAAACACTTTGACAATCTACAAACCATTCATGACAGTCTAACCTCATAACTAACTCCCAAAGTATGATTGACTGTGGATAATTTGAATAGTCTAATTATTCTGGAAGTAAAGCACGAAAAAGTGAAACAATAGTAAACGATTTACACAAGATATTAACTTTACTCATAAATAAACTCCTTTATTTAATCATCAAATGTCAATTACATTTTATCTATTACAAGTTTCTAAACAATTATCTAATCACTAAAACTAATATCCTCCTTCAGACTAATGCTCCCCGCATGCTGTAAGTGTTTAACCCTGCTCAGGCCCTTTGTGAGGGGATCTGTTGGGTTCTCCTCTGACGATACCCTCTTTACTATGAGGGGTCCCTCTTCTACCTAATGTCTGATGAAGTGGTATTTTCTGTCGATATGTCTGGATCTACCATGATCCCTCCGTTCCTTGGTTAAGGCAACCGCTTCTTCGTTATCACAGAAAATCCCCCTAGGATCCTTTATGGCTGGTACAACACCAAGGTCTCCAATGAAGTTCTTCAACCATATTGCCTCCGTTGATGCTTCGCTCGCTGCTATGTACTCTGATTCGCACGTTGAATCAGCCACAGTCTCTTGCTTGGACCTTTTCCAAGTGATTGCCCCTCCATTCAGGGTAAATACCCAGCCTGTCACTCTTAAGTCATCACTCCCACCAAGGGTAAGGACCCAATCCTTAGTCCTTTACAGGTACTTAAGAATGTTCTTCACTGCGGTCCAATGAGCTCTACCCGGGTTCCCTTGATATTAGCTAACCATGCTCAGGGTAAAAGCCACATCAGGGCGAGTACATGTCATAGCATACATGATCGAGCCAACTACGGAAGCATATGGCCCTCGACTCATTTCCACTATCTCGGCGTCGGTAGTTCCCCTTTCTTGAAATTCTCCATGCTAAAACGTTTCAGCACTGTGTCCAAGTAAGTACTTTGACTAACTCCTATTAGTCTTCTACTTATGTTTCTCAATATCTTTATCCCTAGAATATAAGCAGCTTCTCCTAGATCCTTCATAGTGAAACACTTCCCAATCCAAGACTTAACCTCCTACAAGGTCAGGATGTCGTTTCCTATGTGCGGTATGTCATCAACATACAAAACTAGAAAGCTAACTATACTCCCACTAGCCTTGACATACACATAGGACTCATCCTCACTTCTCAAATATCCAAACTCTTTAACATTCTCATCGAAACAAAGATTCCATCTGCGAGATGCTTGTTTCAATCCATAAATGGATTTCTCAAGCTTGCACACTCTATTGGGGTATTTGGCATCCACAAAACCTTCTGGATGACACATGTAAACATCTTAAGCCAGATTCCTGTTAAGGAAAGCGGTTTTGACATCCATCTACCAAATTTCATAATCATGAAATGCAGCGATGGCCAACATAACCCTAATAGACTTGATCTTGGCCACTAGTGAGAAGGTCACATCATAGTCAACCCTAGGGGTTTGAGTAAAGCCCTTTGCAACCAATCATGCCTTGAACGTATGCACTTTCCCATCCATGTCGGTCTTCTTCTTGAAGATCCATTAGCACCCGACTGTCTTACCACCCAGTACATTGTCAAGCAAGTTCCAAACTTGATTGTCACACATGAACTGAATCTCGTTGTCCATTGCCTCTTTCCATTTTGCAGACTCCAGGCCTGCCATGGCTTCCTTGTAGTTGTTAGGTTCATCCAAATTTATTGGTGTACTATCACTAATAAATTATCACCCTCACTTGTTATATGAAAACCATATAACACAGGCGAAACATTAACTCTAGAGGAACGTCTAAGAGGTAAGGACTTGTCATTTGGTTCAGCAGGAGTTTCCTCCTCAAGTTGAGCGCCAGTGTTAGAAGTTCCTTCATTGTTCGATTCTTGAAGCTCTTCAAGATCAATTTGCCTCCCACTGTCCACTTGGCTTATGAGTTCTCGCTCTCGGAAAACCCCTCTCCTTGCAAGGAAGAAAACATTGTCACTCGGTCTATAGAAGACATATCCAAAGGACTTCTGCGGACAGCCGATGAAAATACAACGCTCACTACAAGGTTCGACCTTGTGATGAGTCTCTCTTCTTACGAAAGCCTCGCAACGCCAAAGGTTGAACACTAACTCTACTGGAACGTCTTAGAGGTAAGGACTCGTCAACTGGTTCAGTAGGAATCTCTTCCTCAAGTTGAGCGCTATTGTTAGAGGTTCCTTCATCGCTTGACTCTTGAAGCTCTTCAAGATCAATTTGCCTCCCACTGTCTACTTGGCATATGAGTTCTCTTTCTCGGAAAATCCCTCTCCTCGCAGCGAAGACAACATTGTCACTCGGTCTGTACAAGAGATATCCAAAAGAATTCTATGGATAACCGATTGAAAATACACCGCTCAATACAAGGTTCAAACTTGTCATGAGTCTCTCGTCTTACGAAAGCCTCACAATCCCAAACTTTGATATGTGCGAACGAGGGAACCTTCCATGTCCATATCTCGTGAGGTGTTTTGGCAACCTTCTTAGTTGGGACTAGATGAAGGATATGGGCGGCAATCTCTAACGCATACTCCCAAAATGAGATAGGTAGCAAAGCTCGACTCATCATGGAACGAACCATGTCCAACAAGGTTTGATTGCGCTCATAGATACACCGTTGAGCTGCGGTGTCCTACGTGGGGTCCATTGTGAAACAATTCCACATTCCTTAAGATAGTCGTGGAACTCGATACTAAGATACTCACCACCCCTATCGGATCTGAGCATTTTTATCTTCCTGCCCAATTCATTCTCCACTTCTTGTTTAAACTCTTTGAGCTTTTCAAAGGTTTCCGACTTGTTCTTGATTAAGTAGATATACCCATATCTGTTATAATCGTCGGTGAACGTAACATAGAAGCGGTTAGCATCCCTTGTGGTGAGTCTGAAGGGCCCACACACATCGGTGTGTATGAGATCCAATAATCCCTCACCTCTTTCACAAGTACCAGTGAAAAGTGATTTAGTCATCTTTCAAAGCAAACAAGATTCGCACATGTCATCCGACATTAGGTCAAATAACTCCAACACACCATCCTTTTGGAGTCGGGCTATGCGCTTCTTGTTGACATGTACAAGGCGACAATGCCACAAGCGTGCCTTGTCCAAACCATTGGACGAATCAATATGCAACACATTATTTCCTAAGTTGTCTACAACCATCACAGTTTCATATATACCATTACAAGGTAATCATTCAAAATAAAAAGTTTCATTATAGAAAGCATTAATAGAACCAATTTCATTATTGAATGAAAATCTAAAACCTTGTCTATACAAACCAAGAAAGGAAATAATATTCCTCGTCGTTTTTGACGAGTAGTGAGAATCATTCAAATCTAATCCTAACCCACTACTAAGAACTAAAGAATAAACTCCAATCTTGGTGACAGGAGATGCTCTCCTAGTCCCCATGATCAAGTTCATCTTCCCATGCTCCACATCTACTTCTTCTTAGCCCCTGCAAATCAGAACAGATGTGAAAACCACATCCTGTATCAAGGAACCAAGAACTATCATTCGATGAGTTACTAAATTGAATAGTATAAATACCTGCGAAGGTGGGCTTTATCTTCCCATCCTTGATATCTTGCAGATGCTTCAGGCAGCTTCATTTCCAATGCCCTTTGTCGTGACAGTGAAAGCACTCTGCATCTTTTGGATTGGATGAAGGAGCAGAAAAACCACCTTCTCCTTTAGATCCATTTGAAGAAGATCCATCATGAGAATTTCCCTTGTGATTCTTAGAGGGAGCTTTCCTCTTCTACCCCTTCCCATGTCTAATATCCAAGACAAGGGCAGCAGCAGTAGGAGTGGTTGCGACAACTTTGCCTTTCAACCCACTTTCAGCAATTCTTAACAACCATTGAAGCTTGCTCAAGGTGACCTTGTCCTTGTTCATATGATAAGTCATCTTGAACTGATCATAACAAGGAGGCAAAGAGTAGAGAATGATATTAATCGCCAACTCTTCGTTAAAGTTGACATTCAACTTGAGCAAACGATCCACATACCTATGCATTCTTTGCAAGTTGCTCGTGATGGACTCTCCATCTTTCATTTTGGTCGTTATCAATGAGGCGACAATCTCATACCTTTATTGACGCGCATTTTTACGGTACTTTTCCATCAAGTCTTGGCACATCTCATAAGGCCAATAGTCCTCGTAGAACCGCTGCAGCTCAGGAGTCATAGTGGTTATCATTATACACGACACCTTTCTTGTGTCCTTTTCATGAGCCCTATACTCAACAATTTCTTCAGCGGATACTTTAGTTTCGTTATCTCTTTGAGCTTTTCATCAAGGACGTATTCTCTTTCCTCGTATTGGAGGGCCATGCGGATGTTGTGGATCCAATCATTGAAATTGGACCCATCAAAGGTGACCCTCCCACAAATGTTTAAAAGAGAAAATGAGCTTGAGGGGTTTGAGCTTGAAGCGTTGTTTGAGCCAGACATCTGAAAAAGAAAAGGAACAAAGTTTAGATTAGATAAGCAATCCTTAATATAACACCCAAATGAAATATTAAGGCTAGGACCCAACACTATAATTCACAATTCGGAACAGGGATTCCGTAATCCAATTGCAAATTATATGAAGGTAGGTAAATGACGATTTACCAATTTCCACCATGAAAAACGAAATGAACACTTAGGTTTTAAATGAATTGAAAGTCCTAGATTCTTTTGAGATTCATTGAACTTTTCAATGACATTTTTAATCTCGAATATGCCCTTCAATTTTGTGACTGGGATACCAATGATCACAAACAAGGTGTGAATAACCATTCCAATTAGCTTGGTACACTTGAGTCATTTACCACCTAATCAAGGAGTCGGTTAACCACACACGCTCCATTGATCTATGATAATTCTTAAGCTACCCTTAGACACCCTTGTTAGTCCAAGTTAGTGTGTCGGTTAATCACACACGCTCCACTAACGACTTTGACAAGCTGTAAACTGCAATTTCATGGAATAACATCATTTTCACATTTTTCCTAAAGTAACTAAGATTGGGAATCTATAAAAAAACATTTAGTTACTTTATAATAATCATTATACTTATTAATAAGGAATTAATGTCCTATCCTACTCGTTCGGCTAACGACTGTCCACTAGTCAAGAGTATGGTGGGGAAGAGTGGATACCCAATGGCGGTCATATTACAGCTCGCTTCCTTAAACACCCCTTATAGACCAACTTCGTGAATGAGGCCTACTAACGGTAAGGCTGACTCATCTTATACATATATAAGTATTAAGCTTTTATTATTATAATAGTGTAAGGGTTGTATTTTAAACTTTTGAAACACTAGGGTTTTAGAATTTAATATTTCTAAATTAAAACTTTTTTAATCAAATTTTAAATTCCAAAACTTGAGGGTAAGTATTTAAACTTTTCAAAACTTCAAGATCAAATTTAAAACAATTAATTTATTCATATAATTTTATCCTTATCAAAATTTGACCTAATCCATTTAATTTGGTAAGATAAACACAAAAAAAATTTTACAAATAATTAATTTATCACATAATCTTGAAATTATCTTAAAATTTGACCATTATCTCTCAATTAGATGAGGATATTCATTAACATTCAGAAAAATCGATTTTAATCAGTTAAAACAACTTATGGTTATCCTTATCTAATTTAGGCTTAAAATCCAAAAATTATGAAGTCAGATGACTCAACTCGTCGAGCCAGGCTTTAGACTCGTCGAGTCCCATATTCGAGTACTCGAGTCTCATAGCTTCTGGCAACTGATATACTCTGATTGTTCTAAACTAGTGACTCATATACCTCAGTAATATAAACTATTATATAACTAACTGAAGGATGTCCTCTATCAGATCTATAACGAAGAGGAGGAAGTATGTCAGTTTCCCCAATAGCTCTTTAAATCTTGAACTGAATAATAGGTCCAACTTTAGATTCTTCATTGGTTGACTCTCGAATCTTATCAATATCAAAATGGCTCTCACTAGCCCTTTTGGATATTAGCTCCCTCTTTTGGAAGACCACCCTTTGAGCAACATACACTTTGTTCTCTGAAGGATTGTTGAATAATTATCCAAAATGCTTGATTGGTTCTCCAACGAGATAACACATCTCTATTCTAAGTTCTAGATTGTTGAGCACTTCTCAATGATCGTAAGCCTCATAATTGTAGACTTCCATATGTGCAAGCAAGGAGTGAATCCTACTTCATATCTCATAGAATGTTTCATGAACCTTATAGTTGGTACAATATCAAAGGACTTCTTATAACACTATTCATGGTACAATCCATGAATTGTTAGTAAGCATAGTACAACTCTTCTAGTACAAAATTAATGAATGATTTGTTTCTCTATCCAAATAACACTCCTAGTGGCAGTGTTTCGGTGGAGACAACTCGTGAGACTCTTTCACATTTCCTTATATGATTGACAAAGTTTTCAATGATATGATCATTATCCTATCTCATCCTATTATTGGATTAGATGTCTAAGCCCATAACTATTATTGATATGTACTCGACCCGAGAGTAGCATGGTCCATTTGGGTTGCATAACACCAGGACAATTTGTTAGGATGGACTCTTAAGAGAAGGTTATATATGATTTGGTAATATAATATAAGTTATAATATATTAATATGAAATCATATGTTTTAATTAGTATTGATCAAGACTTAATTTGGAATTAATTTAGTTATCAAAAGAGACTAATTAAATATATGGGAACTAATTATGGTAATTAGTTATATTTATATGTGTTGGGCTTATGTTCCATGTTAGACCAAGTTTATGTATGGATACATAAAGAGTTGGGCCACATGAACCATGGATAATAAAACCCATGGGTATGGATTTGGGTTATACCCATGACCCTTGGAATCCACACATATAAATACATGCATCATGACCTAAAAACGCCAGATATATACACTTGACATATTCTTGGAGTTCATGGTGGTTTTTGGTGCATGGAGTTTCTCTCTCAAGAGTCACCTTTGTTCTAGGTGAGTATCGATTCTGTTTGAGGTGCAACACTTGGGGCACTAAGCTCTTAAAGGCCAAAGTCTTTCAAGTAACACCAAATACATCAATATTGTAAGTCCCTAATTTGCCTGTGTATCAATCAGATCCGTTTGATGGTGCGGAATCCCAATCAAACGGATAATGTCAGATCAAATAGAAGAGAAGGAGAAGAAGAATAATATGAATCTTGTTTGAATTGATTAGAATGAAGTTCCCTTACAAGACTCACACACAACACACACTTGTTCTTCTCTCTACCGTACACTCTCTACAGTTCATCAATCTCTACTCCTCACCCTAACACCTATATATATACAAGGGGAATATGGGCCGGAAAACGTGGGCCGTAAATGGGTTTACGGCCGTAAACACCAAGTTGTTTACGGTCCAAGACACAAAAATACATTTTTCTAGAAAAGTAAAGTATAAACCATATTTTTGACCCAACAATCTCCCCCTTGGTTTATAACTATCTTTTTTTAATTGACCTAACAAGCTCCCCCTAAAAAGTAGTTGGCTTTTCTTATTAATCTTCATTGAGAGCTTAGCTTCAACATTTATCTTCAAATTCTTCACAACTTCAAGATGAACCTGATGAATCTTCAATAAATGACTTCATCTTGAGCAGTTGGGCTTTTCTTCAGAATTTGACATTGAACGCCCATTGGGTGAGGAGGCTTAACGTACTGATTCTTGAAAGATAGAGCTTTCAGCTTGAGAATCTTCATAGAGAACATCAGAGAGAACAAATCATCTGGATCACTTTAGCAGGTACAACGATAGCAGCAGGTTGATTGAGGAGGCTTCAATGCAATCTGTTACATAATCTTCAATTTCAGCTTCACCTAGCTTCTAGGGTTGAAAGATTGAATGTCGAAAGAATAATCTTCATTTCTTGCTCCTTCGAATGAGAATTCTTCGATGATCACGGATGAAGCCTTGGATCAGAAATCTTCGACACAAACTCCATGAGTTTCATCTTCACCTGAATTCAGTTTTCAAGATAAAACAAAACTAAAATAAAATTTAGCACACAATATTTTTGGATTTTTCATATTTTCTAAACAAAAATTAAAACAGAAATAACACTACTTTTGGATTTTTAGTTTTTTTTTTAAATTCTCCCCCTAAATTTGTGCATAGAAGAAAACTATGAACAAATTTAACAAAAACAAAAATATTTGGGATCAGAGTTGTGAGACAGCCTTAATCGACTTGTCGGTACCTCTACCTTCATGTCTATGTCTAGTCGATCGCCGGTATTGTGATCCACTTAAACACGAAAAATTTGTGATAAATTTTAGACAAGCTAAGAAAGACAAGACATTTTTGATCCTATATTCTTTGATAAATTTCCTAGGGACCATCTAGCTGACGACGACCAGGGATATTGTTGTCCACCTAAATCAGCAGCGAGATCTACAGACAATCAGTAAGTGTTCAATTTTAATTATACTAGAACATGTTTCCCGCTTCCTGATATGCTCCAACCATTAAGGACTTCCAGAATACTCCTTACACCGAGTGAGCAAACAATTATTAAGAGAGAAGATAGATTTAGAGTGCATATGCTATACATTTAGGTCGGATCTCTTCCAATCACGCAGAGGATGAAACATATGACTTAATGAAGTTTTAGAGGGATTGAGAAAAAGAATGATGGATATACTATGTACCAGTTCGGATTGTGAGTCACGTAGAGGAGACAGTATATGGCTAACAGATAGAAAGAATTGCATAGATAGAAGATACAGAGAGATAGAATTGCATATGTTACAGTCCAGGTCGGATCTCTTGATCACGTAGAGGAGGTAACATATGGCTAACAGACAGAAAGAAAGAAAATAACTTTCTACAGACCTAGTTTATCGGAATTCCCCAGTCACCCCATCCAACCGGAATTAAGGACAGAATCCGCACATCGAGGAAAAATGAATCCACAGTTCTAGATACGGGTTCATTAGTGTGACCGGTAGATTCTCATGTATATCTCCTTGCTCAACCTATCCGAGCGTCGTATTGTCAGGCTAAGCGGATCTAACTAGGTCAATGTTTGTCAAGTCCTTGAATTCATTAAGTTCAACTCTCCCTATTCAAGTCCATTTAAAATCTTTTCGTGCCTACCAGCGCATCGAGCACACAGCGTAGACGATTCAACTTAGGTACGTTACGCAGATTCAGATTGCCCGTTATCACTTGCTAATTTCATTTCCCAAACAATACCTACTAACGAAAAACTATTAAGAAAATGAAAAATTGTCTTTAAAACGAATCACAATAAGATAAATTCAGGAGTATAGAGAAGAAAACGCAAACCGTAATTCACCAATTGAATTTGCATCCAAAAGGTCTAAGAATAGCACGCATAATATCAGAACAGATCCGAAAATTCTTCATGTCATTAAGCACAAATCCCATGTGATCCCTGATGGGTTTTGAGCATTCTAACACTTCCTAAGTGTACATGCAACCCTAATAACCTTGAATCTATGTTTGTCTAATTATCATGCAAAGTTGAATTCCAAGGTTATATTCCTATCTAGGATACATGGGGAACAATTTTAACTTGAATCATAGATAGAATAACTTACCTTGTTGTTGCTTGTGTTCCTTGAAACCTTGTGAGCCTAGCACCCCAAGTGTGATGCCTCAAATGCTTCACACAACACCAAATGCTCTTGGAAAGACTCTTGAGATAACACACACTTCTCAAAATCGGCCAAGCCCTCTAGTTTCTTAGTGTTCAACTTGTGTAGCCAATTTTGTGGAGAATGGGACTCTTATATAGTGTTGACACATCTAGGGTTACACCATGTAAACCCTAATGTGTCATGACTCTTCACTTCCATGACCCATGGGTTTGTAACTCCCATGGAGCATCCATGGAGCATCCTATGGGTAGAACCCAACTTGATAATCCATGGAGCCTCTTAGCCCACTATACAAGATATGAATGATTTACATAATCAACCCATATATTTAATTAGTTATTCTTTGATCACTTAATTAATTCCAAATTAATTCTTTGATCAACTAATCAAATAATATTATTAATATATTAGAACTTATAATATATTAATAATCTCCAAGTGTTATTTCTCTCATTTAGTCTAACCAATTGCATGGTGCCATGCAACCCAAATGGACCATGCCGGGTCGGGTCAAGTACAAGCCCGAAATAGTTATGGACTTAGACACCTTATCCAACAGTCTCCCACTTGTATAAGTCTAATAACTATATCTCTAGTACTTCAGGAACCGACTGGCAATCGTAGCTATTTCAAGACCTCTCGGAACTAAGAAGATGATGGTACGCCATTTAAGATAAGTGATCATATAGTCCTCCGTTCTAGATATCAGCCGGACAAATACATGGAACAATGTCTTACTTATTGTCCAGCAGTTTGTTTCCCGATTTCCGATTTGTTTGACATAGAACTTAATTGAACACATCAACTTAGTTCTGACCGGGCCCGGTACATGGGTCAAAACAAAATCATCGAGGGGCCCAGATATCAGCTTCTAATCCAAGAAGGAACAGATAAACTTCGACTCATATGTTTGTTCTACCACTCATTGAATTACACACAAAAGTACGTTTTATAACATCGAGTTACCAATGCGGTTTCGTACAGTTAATGCATAACCAACTTGTAAGTAACAAATCATATCTCTAGGTTTGAAGACTTATATGATATTACCGTCTCATGATCACTCGAGATAGAATTCCATGAAGTGATTCTAGTGAGCGTGGGTTGAGTCCAATGCTCAAAACTTATGAGCACTCATGATTGTTGTAGCCTTGTCCAAGACCTCTACAACCAAACATGGCAGTCTTGATTCATATCTACTTCCAACATATGACCGACTGTGGAGGTTTGAATAATATGTTATACCAAACAAAATTATTCTGGAAGTCAAAACATGCAAAAGAAATATAGTAAACGATCGACAAGAGATAGCAACACTTTACTCATAAATAAAACACTTTTATTCATCATCAATTGTCAATTACACTTTACAAATTTCGAGATTATCTAACTACTAAATCTAATATCATCTTTCAGCCCTATGCTCCGAGCATGCTGAAGATGCTTAACCCGAGTCAGTCCCTTTGTGAGGGGATCTGCCGGATTCTCATCTGATGATACCCTCTTTGCCACGAGGTGTCCTTCTTCGATCCGATGTCTAATGAAGTGGTATTTTCTGTCGATGTGCCTGGATCTCCCATGATCCCTTGGTTCCTTGGCTAAGGCAACAGCACTTTCACTATCACAGAAAATTTCCATTGGCTCTTTAATAGCTGGTACAACTCCAAGGTCTCCAATGAAGTTCTTCAGCCATATCGCCTCCTTTGCTGCTTCACTAGCTGCAATATACTCTGATTCACAAGTAGAATCTGCCACTGTCTCTTTCTTGGAACTCTTCCAAGAAATTGCTCCTCCGTTTAGGGTAAAGACCCAGCCCGACTGAGAGCGGAAATTATCCCTATCAGTCTGGAAGCTAGCATCACTATACCCTTCAATTCTCAAGTCATCATTCCCACCGAGGGTAAGGACCCAGTCCTTAGTCCTCCGTAGGTACTTGAGGATATTCTTTACCGCAGTCCAGTGTGCCTTGCCAGGGTTCGCCTGATACTTGCTAACCATGCTCAAGGCAAAAGCTACATCGGGTCGAGTACACGTCATAGCATACATGATCGATCCTACAGCCGAAGCATAAGGTGTTCGACTCATTTCTGCTATCTCAGCCTCAGTGCTAGGGCTTTGTGTCTTACTCAATCTGGTGTTACTCTGGATGGGTAACTCTCCTTTCTTGGAATCCTGCATGTTGAATCTCTTCAGCACCTTATCCAAGTAGGTACTCTGACTAAGTCCAATTAGTCTTTTACTCCGATCTCTCAAGATTCTTATCCCTAGAATATAGGCAGCTTCACCAAGGTCCTTCATAGCGAAACACTTCCCAAGCCAGGACTTAACTTCCTGCAGGGTTGGAATGTCGTTTCCTATGAGTAGTATGTCATCCACATACAATACCAAAAAGCTAACTATACTCCCACTAGCCTTGACATACACACAAGATTCATCTTCACTCCTAGAAAAGCCAAATTCCTTGACCTTTTCATCAAAGCAAAGATTCCATCTGCGAGGTGCTTGCTTCAATCCATAAATGGATTTCTCAAGCTTACACACTCTATTAGGGTACTCGTTGCTGACAAAACCCTCTGGCTGACTCATGTAAACATCTTCAGCCAACTTTCCATTAAGGAAGGCGGTTTTGACATCCATCTGCCATATTTCATAATCATGAAATGCAGCTATGGCTAACAGAACCCGAATAGACTTAATCTTGGCTACCGGAGAAAAGGTCTCATCATAGTCCACTCCAGGAATTTGAGAGAAGCCCTTTGCAACCAGTCTAGCCTTATAAGTGTGTACTTTACCATCCATGTCGGTCTTCTTCTTGAAGACCCATTTGCACCCTACTGTCTTACGACCTGGTACATTTTCAACCAAGTTCCAAACTTGATTGTCATACATGGATTGTATCTCGCTATCCATAGCCTCTTTCCATTTAGCAGACTCAGGGCCTGCCATGGCTTCCTCGTAGCTGTTAGGGTCATCTTGACTTACTAGTGTCTCATCACTAATAAGTGTCTCACCTTCTGCAGTAATATGGAATCCATAGTAATGCTCAGGTGCACTCCTAACTCTCGTGGAACGTCTCAGAGGTACAGATTTGTCAATTGGCTCAACAGGAGTTTCCTCCTCAAGTTGAGGGCTAGACTTTGAAGTTCCTTCACCGCTTGATTCTTGAATTTCTTCAAGATCAATTTGCCTCCCACTGTTTCCTTGGCTTATAAACTCTCTTTCTCGAAAGACTCCTCTTCTTGCTACAAAGACCACATTGTCACTAGGTCTGTAGAAGAGGTAACCAAAGGATCGTTGTGGGTAACCGATGAAAATACACCTCTCGCTTCGAGGTTCGAGCTTATCATGAGTCTCGCGTCTCACGAAAGCCTCGCAACCCCAAATCTTGACGTGGTCTAGTTTAGGTACTTTACCAGTCCACATCTCGTGAGGAGTTTTGGCAACTTTCTTTGTAGGGACTAGATTAAGAATATGGGCGGCAGTCTCTAAGGCATACCCCCAGAATGAGATTGGTAGCGTAGCTCGACTCATCATGGAACGAACCATATCTAACAAGGTTCGATTACGCCTCTCAGCCACACCATTCAACTGTGGTGTCCTGGGAGGTGTCAATTGTGAGACTATCCCACATTCCCTTAGATAGTCGAGGAACTCTGAACTAAGATACTCACCACCACGATCGGATCGAAGCATCTTAATGTTCCTGCCCAATTGATTCTCGACTTCCTGTTTAAATTCCTTAAACCTCTCGAAAGTCTCTGACTTATGCTTGATCAAGTAGACATATCCATATCTACTATAATCATCAGTAAAAGTCAAATAATAACGATTAGCATCCCTTGTGGCATGTTTGAATGGTCCACACACATCCGTGTGTATAAGGTCCAACAAACCTTCACCCCTCTCACATGAACCTGTGAAGGGTGACTTTGTCATTTTTCCAAGAAAGCATGATTCGCAACTATCATCTGACTTTAGGTCAAACGACTCCAAGACTCCATCCTTTTGGAGTTGGCCTATGCGTTTCTTGCTTATATGTCCAAGACGACAATGCCATAAAGATGCTTTATCCAAGTTATTATTAGTATAATCAATACTCAAAACATTATTTCCTAAGTTATCTACAACAGATACAGCTTCATACACACCATCACAAGGTAATGCTTTAAAATAAAGAACATTATTAAAGAAAGCATCAATAGAACCAACTTCATTATTAAATGAAAACGTAAACCCTTGTTTGTACAAAGAATGAAAGGAAATAATATTTCTTGCCATTCCTGGCGAATAACAACACTTATTCAAATCTAAACTAAACCCACTACTTAGCAATAAAGTATAAACTCCAATCTTGGTAACAGGTATAGCTTTCCTATTCCCCATGATCAAGTTTATCCTTCCTTGCTCCACATTCTCACTTCTTCTTAGTCCCTGCAAGTCACAACAAATATGAATACCACAACCGGTATCAAGGACCCAAGAATTAGAATGGGGTGAGTTATTAGAAATGATAGTGTAAATACCTGCATGGTTGGGTTTAACTTTCCCATCCTTCACATCTTGCTGGTATTTTGGGCAGTTCCGCTTCCAATGAGCCTTTTCATGGCAATAGAAGCATTCAGCCTCTTTTGGGTCAGAAGAAGGAGTAATGAAACCTTTCTTGGTTCCACTTGAAGAAGAGCCATCAAGGGTCCGAACCTTGGTACCCTTAGAAGAGCTCTTTCACTTCCTCCCTCGACTTTTCCCGATTGCCAAAACCGGAGAAGAGTTTTGAGTAGGAGTGATAGCAACCGACTTCCCCTTAAGACCTGATTCTGCGGTCTTGAGAAGTCCCTGAAGTTTGCTGAGGGTGACTTCTTCCTTGTTCATGTGATATGTCATGCGGAATTGATCATAGCACGATGGTAAGGAATGCAAAATAATATCTATTGCAAGATCCTCCGGGAAGTTCACATTAAGCTTCAGCAAACGATCCACGTACCTTTGCATTTTCTGCATGTGGCTCGTGACAGATTCCCCGTCCTTCATCATGGTTGTTATCATGGAGCAGATGATTTCATACCTCTCTTGTCGTGCACTTTGATGGTATCTTTCCATCAAATCTTGGTGCATGTCATAAGGGTAGAAATCCTCATAAGACTTTTGGAGTTCCGCTGTCATCGTGGCCATCATGATGCAAGCCACTTTCGTAGCATCCCTTTCATGTGCCCAAAATTCAGCGATCTCCTGAGGAGTTGCAGTGGACTCATCAATCTCCTTAAGCTCCTTGTCAAGGACATATTCTTTGTCCTCGTAGCGGGTAATCATCCTGATGTTTCTGATCCACTCATTGAAGTTGGATCCATCAAAGGTGACTTTCCCACACAAGTTCATAAGGGAAAAGGAGCCATTAGGATTAGAGCCAGAAGCATTGTTGAAAGACATCTGAAGAAAAGAGGACAAGATTAGTTTAGATATAGGAGAGTCCTTAATAAAACACCCAAATGTAATATTAAGGCTAGGATCCAATCACAATATAATATAACTTAGAAGAGGTATGCCGTAATCTAAGCTATATCATATTTGAAAGGTAGGTGAATGACGATTCACCAATTTCCACCACGAAAACCACAATATTTTAGTATTAGGTTTTTTGAATGGTTCTTAGAAATTCCTAGATTCTTTGAGATTCAATGAACTTTTCAAAGGCATGTTTCAATCTCGAGTGTGCCCTCCAAGTTTTGTGATTGGGATACCGAGGATCACAAAACGAGGTGTGAAGTAACCATGCAAATCACTTGGTACCCTTAAAGTTTATCACTCAATCGATGTGCCGGTTAACCACACACGCTCCATCGATACTATAATAAACCCTAAGTCACCCTTTACCTACCTTGTTAAGTCCAAGTTAGTGTGCCGGTTAACCACACACGCTCCACCAACGACTTAATCAAAGTGTAAAGTGTAATTTCATGGAATAGCACCTTATTCACATTTTTCCTAAAGTAACTAAGATTGGGAATTTAATAAAATATTTAGTTACTTTATAATATTCATCATACTTTGAATGAGAATTAATAAGTCCTTGTCTTACCCGTTCGGCTAACGACCCTCCACCGATCAAGCAAGCGGTGGGTGAGAGTGGACACCCATTAAGTCACCATTTTATAGGCAACAACCTTATACCCACCTTATAGACCGGCTTCGTGAATGAGGCGTACTAGCAGTAAGACGACTTTGTTCTTATACATATATATATAATTATTAAATCATAATAATATAAGTATAAGGGTTGAATTTTAACTTTTAAAATTCTAGGGGTTGGAACTAAAGTTTTAACTTAACTTTACTTGTTCCAAAACTTGAGGGCAAGTTTTGTAAACTTTCAAAACTTTTCATTTCTTGTAACTTATGAGTTTAATAGAGTAATAAAATGAGGACTTTTCATTTTTCCTAACTCTTGTGTTCTTTTAATGGTTTTTAATCCAAGAGACTTTTGGTTTTCCATAACTTGAGGACAAGTTATGGACTCCATTAAAACACATTATGATCATGAATTAATCTACCACATAGGTTACAAATAATTCCTATGATCATCTAAACATCATAAGAACAAGAATATGAATATGAACACTCTCAAGAATCAAAATCACATTTAATCTTTGTAATTTTGATAACTAGTTGTTGTAAATGAGTTAGAAAAGACATTACACCTTCTAAAATAAGTTTTCAAGTACCAAAACATTTTAGGGTAATGATTCTAACCCATTTCCAGCAACTCAAGTCGAAATCCTGCACTCTGTCGACCCTACTCGCCGAGTGCATAAACCTACTCGCCGAGTAGGTTGAAGATACACATGAACTCGACGAGTCCTCCCCATGGACTCGCCGAGTCCATCAGTCAGACAGCAGAATTTTCGACTTTCTTCAACTTTTAAGCACAAATAAAAAACAAACAAGCCTAGGCTCTGATACCACTGATGGGTTTTGAGCATTCTAACACTTTCTAAGTGTACATGCAACCCTAATAACCTTGGATCTATGTTTGTCTAATTATCATGCAAAGTTGAATTCCAAGGTTATATTCCTATCTAGGATACATGGGGAACAATTTTAACTTGAATCATAGATAGAATAACTTACCTTGTTGTTGCTTGTGTTCCTTGAAACCTTGTGAGCCTAGCACCCCAAGTGTGATGCCTCAAATGCTTCACACAACACCAAATGCTCTTGGAAAGACTCTTGAGATAACACACACTTCTCAAAATCGGCCAAGCCCTCTAGTTTCTTAGTGTTCAACTTGTGTAGCCAATTTTGTGGAGAATGGGACTCTTATATAGTGTTGACACATCTAGGGTTACACCATGTAAACCCTAATGTGTCATGACTCTTCACTTCCATGACCCATGGGTTTGTAACTCCTATGGAGCATCCATGGAGCATCCTATGGGTAGAACCCAACTTGATAATCCATGGAGCCTCTTAGCCCACTATACAAGATATGAATGATTTACATAATCAACCCATATATTTAATTAGTTATTCTTTGATCACTTAATTAATTCCAAATTAATTCTTTGATCAACTAATCAAATAATATTATTAATATATTAGAACTTATAATATATTAATAATCTCCAAGTGTTATTTCTCTCATTTAGTCTAACCAATTGCATGGTGCCATGTAACCCAAATGGACCATGTCGGGTCGGGTCAAGTACAAGCCCGAAATAGTTATGGACTTAGACACCTTATCCAACAATCCCTTCCTTTCTTCCCTTCCCGCAAAGGACACGTACTCTCAAACAAAGGTCTGAATGTTGTATAGTTGAGAGATGTCCCCTATCATGTGCCTGGAACAGCCACTACCAACAAACCAAAGTCTGATGATATGCCTCCATAGCTGCTCCGACATAGAGCGGGATTAATTGGTCTTTGGAACCCCATCCATTTTGAAACTGGGTCGACCTTTGTCATCAATGCACGATACTCTCTCCCATGACATATCCTGTTTATCACAAACAGAAGACGATGAAATATTAGAGTCATTAGAAGATTTGGGAGTTTTCACCTTTGGTACCCATCTATATTCGGGTCTAACCCATTTCTTGTTCGATCCGATGGGTGGCTCAGTGCTTGCTTTTGATCATGATGTCGGCCGTTGAGATGACTTTGACCAAACCGGTCTTTGTTTCGCTAGAGCATCTCTTGGATTGGTCTTCTCGACCGACATTCCCTTCTTGCCTTTGAGATTCGGATTCTTGGCCTTGTGGGTTTGATTCTTGGTCTTCTGCACGTTCCAGTCACCATTTTCTGAACGTGACCTTGAGGGGTTTCTTTTGAAGTATCTCCCTCTTGGCACGTTCTGCCATCCTTGTGTGTAGTAGGGAACGTATGCGCGATTTGGACAGTTTCGGGCAATATGTCCAGGTGTTCCATAGTGAAAACATGCGTTTTTCTTCACTGTGAAGTTATTTCTTCCTTCCCCTGGTGGCATATCCTTGCCTCGTTTCTTGTTGTTCCCACATGCACACTTGCAACAAGCACTCTGTTGCGCTGGAATTGGAGGCCTATATTTCTCAACGGTAGGTTTGTTAGGAGTAACAGAATTCGAAGCAATAGATTCTGAGTACAAGGAGTCATTGGTTTGTTCAGTAGTGTTCTCCTTGTTCTCATCTTCTGCTACTTTACCTACACATGAAGTAGAAGCATTAGTATTTTCAACCTAAATACCTCCTGACACAAATCCAGCTGGTTTTCCATATTGAAGATGTGTCTCCCTGTCAATTTCTTCCTGTGTCATAGGGATGGATGTGTAGTTATGATTGAAAGGTGGAGGAACACTATCATACCCTAGACCCTTGTTTTGATTATCTTTGAATTTTAATTGGGTTTCAAATAATGAGTCGACTGTCTGACTTGACGCAGTATAATTTTTGAAACTAACGTCTGTTTTTCCACACTTAATTTTCAAAGTGTCAAGTTTTTCGGTTAAAGCAGCAAGTTGTCTCTTAATATAGTCATAAATTTCACATTTGTTGCTATACTCTTCCTGAAGCTTCCTAAAGTCTTTGGTTTTTGCTTCTAATTTAGCTTTTAGGGGTTTCTGTCCTTTCCTGAGTTGATATCCTTCGTATTTTAGGTCATCAACTTCTCTTTTTAGCAAATCATTATGTTCACGAAGAATTTTAAACGTATCTTCACAAGATGGAGTACATGAAACTTCATTTGCCGGGATGTTTGTGGAACTCATTGTTTTTCCACATTTCAAAGCATCAAGCTCTTCAATTACATCAGCAATACTAAGACGATTGAGATCTTTTGTCTTCTTGATGACAGCTATGTTCATATCCCACGATTTCAGAAGAGAATTCAGTAGCTTTTTGTTTATCTTAGATTTGGTCAAGAAGATCCCAGCCATATTCATCTCAGTAATGAGTGTGGTAAATCGTTGCAACTGAGTTTTGAGGGGTTATCCAGGGATATAATCGAAAATGTTGAAATTTTCTCTTAGCATATCCTGACGAATCTCTTTCATGTTTTCAACTCCCTCGTTGATCTTAAAAGCCATTAAAAGCACAACTAGAAGCTAAATTCTTTGACTAAAAACTCAAAAGTCAACATTAAAAATCAAATTTAAAAAGTCAAACTCAAAAGTCAAACTTGAAAAAGTCAAACCGAAAAGTTAAATTTGAAAATTTAAAAAAAAAACGAAAAAGTCATAGTTTAAAGTCAAGGGTGAAACTTGAAAGAATAAAAAGTCAAAAAATTAAAATATAATTTTTATTATTTTTATTTAATTTAACTTTATTTATTTACTTATTCATTTATTTATTATTATTTTTTTAATTTTGGATGAAAAGGGAATTTAAAATTAAAAGGAATTGAATTTTGGGTTATAAGTGTCAAATTTTGAAAGTTGAAACCGAGATTAACGGGTTATAATTTAAATTTCGAAAGATTGTAACAAGTGATCAGGTATCTGACTTGGATAAGGCGTTGGGTTGTTAAATCAAAGGTCTTGGGTTCGAAACCCGGCACCTCCAAATGTGCTTCTAGTTTTTTATATATGCGAAGCGAGGCGAGGAACTAGCTGCTGCGAGGACCTAGTGCGAGGTGCGTGGCCGTAAACTCCGAGCCGAGGCCGCAAACTCCGAGCTGCAAACCTCGGGCCGTGAACTCCGAAACCCTAGCCGCCGCCGACCGTAAACTGTTTCCGGCCCTAAACCCTTCAAAGGCCGTAAACCTTCAACAGATTCGCGAAAAAACGACGGTCTTCACCCTTTTTTGCTCTAAAATTCGATTAAAAACTCAAAGAAGAAACCCCCCTTAATTTTCATAGATCTATCCAAAAACGCATAAATATTTCGAAAATAAGATAAAATAAGCTCCAGATCTGACAAAATTGACTGATATAAACCTTGCTCTGATACCAACTGTAAGTCCCTAATTTGCCTGTGTATCAATCAGATCCGTTTGATGGTGCGGAATCCCAATCAAACGGATGATGTCAGATCAAATAGAAGAGAAGGAGAAGAAGAATAATATGAATCTTGTTTGAATTCATTAGAATGAAGTTCCCTTACAAGATTCACACACAACACACACTTGTTCTTCTCTCTACCGTACACTCTCTACTGTTCATCAATCTCTACTCCTCACCCTAACACCTATATATATTCAAGGGGAACATGGGCCGTAAATGGGTTTACGGCCGTAAACACGTATACGGCCGTAAACACCAAGTTGTTTACAATCCAAGACACAAAAATACATTTTTCTATAAAAGTAAAGTAAAAACCATATTTTTGACCCAACAAATACTTCAAGCCATATAAAAAGGTATGTTACTCTAACTAGTATCTTGTATTGTTTATGTCAAATTGCATGCTAGATATAGGCTTAATACATTGGAAACACCTTTGCATGTATAATTAGTGAAAACATAGATCCAAACTATTTAGAGTTGTATGTGCACCATAGGATGTTGTAGTATACAAAACCCAATAGTGGTATCAGAGTCAAGGCTTATTTTCAATTATACTTGATGCAAATTGCTGAAAAAAATCGTTTTTCTAGCTATCTCGACTGTGGACTCGCCGAGTCCACTGACAGACTCGTCGAGTAGCATGCATTTTGCCTTGGACTCGCCGAGTCCAAGTACAAATCTGACCAACTCGCCGAGTTAGTTCATGTACTCGACGATTTGGTGCTTCAGAGTGTAGTTTTTCGACTTTTAAGCCTGGAATTGGACTAGGAACATTACCCTAAGCTGTTTTTGAACTTATAAACCTGTTTCTTTTTTAATGTGGTAATGTTCATGCTAATCCAATTCAAATGATAATTGTCAAAAGTTTCATGTTTTGTATTAGTTTAATGGTTAGGCTATGTGACATCCCCATTTTCACGGCCAGAAAAGACCGATTTTGTTTATGCTTTATAAAAATCAGAGTACTTTTCATAAAAATGTTGCGGAATTTGTTCCCAGAAAAATACAATAAATACGTTATCAAAACATTTTCGAAGAAAGGTATTTTATTCATTTTAAAACGTTTGGGATGTCATTGTCAATACAGGAACATAAGCATAAACGGAACTTACATTTATTTACACTAGTGATCTACATCTCTTTAATCTCTCAGTGTAATGTCACTTCATATCGACACCTGTGATATAAATAAACTGAGTGGGTCAGGTTGGGAAACCTAGTGAGTACATAGGGTTTTCAACCCACAATAAATAAGTTTATTAACTTTATCAAATCAAACAAACCCGATTACCCGTTCCCGTTATCCTCACTTTACGTCCCTAAAACGTTTAACACAAGGGAGCTAGTCTAAGGACTATCATCGGTATGGACACTACTGCTAAGGGGATTCCTTAGCAATAAATGTCCTTAAGGCAACCATGTGGGGGATGGAGTACACCTGGTGAGCACACAGTTCAAATAAACACCTACAGGTTGCGAGCCTGCTAGTGTTCCACTGGACTGTCTAGAATAGTCCGTGGTCGTCATCTATACTCCGCTAGATGACTAGATCATCAATAACATCTATAACGAGGCCTCTCATTTTTTCATTTTATCACATAGCATCTAACACATCTACCCATGTTTTACCCCAACATCTTCGTAGATATAAAATACATATACAGTTTAAATCATTGAAAACATGTATAAAAATGTTCATCCAGCATAGATAGCAAATATTCAGATAATATGCACACATAGCACGTAATTTATATAAAATACTTCATATCTATGTGTAAGCTGAAAGTAACTATGCACTCACCTGAAAGGTGGTGACTCAGCACTCAGACAGCGCTTCGATACTCTCAAAACAATTTTCCTTCGATAAAACCTAGTACCAATACCACTAGGGTTTAGTCTAACGATAACCACGACAAATTAATTAGTCTGACTATTATTATTATTATTATTATTATTATTATTATTATTATTATTATTATTATTATTATTATATAAGCATTAATAAAACTCAATATAACTCATAATAATAGCCCAAATAATTATTTTAAGGACCTAATAACATTCCTATAATTATTTGAAAGCTATATTAAAAATTGTGTAAGCGTATCTCACTTACAGCGGATTTTAACGAAAACCGGAACTTTATTTGGAGCGGAGTTTCGAAACCAAAAGACACTTTTTCTCGAGACTCCGGGAGCCTCGGGGCTTCCTTCGGGTGCTAGGGGGTTTTCCTAGGGTTTAGGAGGGTTTAGGGATCCTAGAGAGAGAAAGAAACTAGAGAGAGAAATGATTTTTGGTGTGAAAATGCGGGCAGCCTCGGCCTCCTTTTATAGCTACGAGGCCTTGGTTATGCTGGGCGTAATTCTGAGGTACGCTGGGCGTACTCTCGCATCGTACAACACGTGTTGCGGCTTCGGTGGGGCGACGTGGCTTCTTCTGGACCAAGGGAATACAACTGTACGCGGGGCGCAATTCTTTCCGACGTGGGGCGTACTCTGGACGCTAGGCGTCTCTTCGCTACGCTGGGCGTAACCCTCGCACCAGGTGTCACCATCCGAAGCGAGTTCATCCGACGGCTAGGAGTTTGGCCACGTCATCATTTCATGCATCAGCTTCGCAAGTTCATGCTTCAACTTTAAAAATTCGTAACTTTCGCGTATGAGCTCCATTTTTGACATTCTTTATATCCACACGAAGGTGGGAACGTACTCTACAACTTTTGTTTAGACTTCGTTAGCTAATTTTGATTCGATTTTAAATTTTATATTATTAACAGGCCGGGACAGGATTGGTCCGTTGAATCTGTTGGAATAGTGTCTAAGGCTGCAACTATATTAGGCAAGTATTTGACCCGGTTGTGCATGGTCCTTTTGGGTTGCCTTCACCATAGCAACTTGATAGGATGATTTATTACGAGAGAGTAAATATTATTAATATATTATGAGAATAATATAATGAATAATATATTTGTTATTTGATTAATATAAGTCATAGAATTAATTAGAATTAATTTGGTGACTTAAAGAGATTAATTAAATAAAGGGGTATAAACTGTCAATTGTTTGATAGTTAAGCTTTAGACTGTAAATCCTTATGGATATGCTAGGGACGGATTCTAGAAGCTAGGATAGCTTCAAAATCGTCCAAGGCTTATCTATGGAAAGGATTTGGATAGCCTTAAGAGAACATTATCCAATTAGGGTTTAGGTTGTAACCCTTAAGGAGTCTACAAGTATAAATAGACCCCATGGCATAAGGAAATCGGCACCTCTCCTAAAGCAAGAGAACCCTGGCTGATTTCCTCCCCACTCCTCTCTCCTAAATCATCTTCCTTGCTATTGGTGTTTGTAAGCCATTAGAGGAGTGACATTTGTGACTCTAGAAGCTCCAAGACCTCAAGATCAACGAGGAACTCAAAGGTATGATTCTAGATCTATTTCAATGTTAATATTTAACCTAATTATTCATTAGAAGTATTGGATTCAAAGCATGTTTATTAGAAAGCCTAGATCCAAGCATTAGGGTTTTGCATGCGCACATAGGAAAGTTCTTATGGCTAAAACCCATCAGTGGTATCAGAGCCTAGCTTGGTTTTCTTTAAATTGTTGCTTGATTAACTGAAACAAACCTGCAAAATTTGATTTTTAGGTTTCTAAGTCATGGACTCGGCGAGTTCCAAGGTGGACTCGGCGAGTAGGCCTGACTCGGCGAGTCCCCTTGTGCACTCGGCGAGTCCAGGCGTCAGGAATGGCCAGATTCGGGATTTTTTTATAATTGTCTTATGGAAACTTACCTTAATCATAATAGATCAATCTAAATCCTATTTTTTGATATATATGACTATTATCTTGATCTAGTTAAAGGTATTTATCAACTAATAAAATATTTAATTTCCTTATATGATAATTAATTAATTATTTTAATTATTTTGGTAATTATCTTTCAAAGAAATCTTGAATAAAATCAAATATAGATAATTAGGATATTAATTGTTAATTGGAATTATTTGTTATTTGATCCTCCATGTTTTAAATGTTTAAAACTTACCCACAAGTTTTGAAATTTATATTTGTGATTAAAAGTTTTAATTTAGACAACTTAAATTTCAAATCCTAGATTTTAAAAGTTTTAAAATACAGCCCTATACTAATATGATATTACTAGAATAATATATATATGATTTGAATTGTCTTGTTCATATGATTTTAATCTAGATCATAGTTGTCTAATTACATGAAAATTGTTTGATTTGAATTGTCTTGTTCATATGATTTTAATCTAGATCATAGTTTTTCTTGACATGCTTGTTAGTTGAATTGATGATCTTGGTGTTTTTTAATGGATTCCATAACTTGTCCTCAAGTTATGGAAAACCAAAAGTTTTTTGTGTTAAATCTTCATTAAAGCCATAGGTTACACAATTGAACAGTATTTTTCCTTATAAATAGTTTTATGAAATCCATAACTTGTCCTCAAGTTATGGATGTCCAAGAGTCTCTTCATTAAATGTTTTAAATCCTACATTAAACTCATATGTTATGGAATTGAAAAGTTTTTGAATTGTTCAAAACTTGCCCTCAAGTTTTGGAATTTGTAAAGTCCCCCCCCCCCCCCCATGAATACTTTAATTCCAAGTTAAACCCTTAGAATTCTAAAAGTTTAAAATTCAACCCTTATACTATTATAATATTATAGGTTTAATATTTATATATATGTATAATAGTAAAGTCAGTCTTACCGTTAGTAGGTCTCATTCACAAAGCCGGTCTATATGGGGAGTATAAGGTTACTGCCTATAAAATGGCAGTTTAATGGGTGTCCACTCTCACCCACCGCTTCCTTGGCTGGTGGAGGGTCGTAAGCCGAACGGGTAGGACGGGACATTATTTCTCCCTTCATTAAAAGTATAATCATAAATATAAAGTAACTAAACTTTATTAAATTCTCAATCTTAGTTACTTTAGGAAAATGTGAAGTTGGTGCTAACCATAGATCAATGGAGCGTGTGTGGTTAACCGGAACATTGATTAGGTGGTTGTAACATTAAGTGTACCAAGTTAATTTGCATGGTTATTCACTCCTTGCTTGTGATCCTCGGCATCCTAGTCACAAACTTGAAGGGCACAATCGAGATTTAAACATGCCATTGAATAGTTTAATGAATCTCAAAAGATCTAGGAGTTTCAATTCATTTAAAACCTAATGTTAAATTTCGTTTTTCATGGTGGAAATTGGTAAATCGTCATTTACCTATCTTCAAATATTTTGTAGCTTGGATTACGACATCCCTATTCTAAGTTATAAAATATTGTGTTGGGTCCTAGCCTTAATATTTCATATTATGTGTTATATTAAGGACTTAAATCAACTAAACTTGAATTTCTCCCTCATAGATGTCTAGTTATGACAACTATGGTCATATTTATCCTTTTAGATAAAGCTTTCCTAATGAAGATGATATTCCAAATGGAGATCAAGGTGAAAGATTTATCCCTTTGTTGTGCATTAATGAGACTGGAAATCATACTTCACCTCCTTGACCTCCTCCAATTGTTCTCCCTAACCCACAAGCTCTTGAATAGTTCAAGGTCACTCAATGCCTATTGGCAAGTAGTGTCTATATGTACTCACATCTTGGAGATGAAGTCTCATATTGACAAGCTGGGAGAGTTGGATGTCGAAGTCTCAACGAAGTTGACTGTTGACTGGGTTCTTCAATCGCTTTACGAGTCATATAGTGAGTTCATTAAGGACTACTATGTGATAGACCACGACATGACCCTTAATGATCTTACCTATTTGCTTGTTGCTACTAAATCAGAAATGATATGGAGCACTGGTAAAGCAATTTTGGTTGGAAGATCTACTTCCCAAACTTTCATGGACATTGACAATGGAAACATTGGAAGTCCAAAAAAGTCTTCTCTCCCACATGGAAAGGGATCGGCCATAGTCAACCCGGTTGACCGAATGGTAAAGAGAAAGGCAAAGTCTGAGATAGTCCCATGTACCATTACTAAAGAGTCCATATGTTTCTATTGCCAAAAGGAATGGGCATTGGTTACGAAGATGCTCTATTTACCTGAAAGTTAAGTAGGATGGTAAAAGTCAATAAATTTGACTATGCTTCACGTAAAGTCCACTATCCAACTCTAATAAGTCCATATTTGGAGATTCTTATTACAAAATGTGACTGGGTCGCATTTTGATGTTTTGTAGAATCGAAGAAAAGAAAGGAAGCTAAAAGGATGAATAAACTAATTATGATCGTGAAGAGATGGATTTCGATCGCATGATCTGAAGATCAAAATTTTGAGCTGCTGCTAAGAGTTATGATAGATTGCTTAGGAATGGATAAGAACATAATTTTCATATGCATTTGCATTGTAAAGCTAATATTTTCTGAAATTTTAAAATAAAAAGATAATTTTTTATTTTATTTATTTTACGTATTCTTACAATGAGATTTGTGAAAATTGTTGTTTATATGATTCCATTGATAGCAATATTGGAAAATGGATTTGATTTTTTCATTTGTGGTAGTGTCATAATTTACCAAATAATGAAAGATTTTCATCACCCAAGTTTCAATTGGATAGAAACTTGGAATCATGCAACTTGTATTGTATGATGAATGAGAATTTTTATCTTTGGGAAATTAAGACTAATTTCTTGTTCACCTGTATATGTGAGTCAAGTGAAGGACTAGGAGATCGGGTACACTTGGATGTGCGTTGATCAGGTCCACCACAAAGAAAGATAAGGCCATTCATCATGATTTACTAAATTTTAGTAAATATTGTTGTGCTTACACGTTTAAGTATAATTCTGAAACACTAGAAAATTTTCAATGTATGGCATGACGAATGAGAAGAATCAAAATAGGCAGAAAGATAAAAGTTTCTCCAATCTGAAAAGATGGGAGAGTACTTCAATATTATGTGTTATGATCATCTTAATGATTAGGAAAAAAACATATCACAGTTGATCCTCTAAGAACATCTTAGTGCATTTGTTTGACTAAGAAGAGGAATTGTGAATTGTTGAAATGGTTAAATCAAAAGATGAATCATACTTCGTTCCAAAATCGAGTCTTAGAGTAATACTCCAAGATCAAGCCTTGATTGACATAATGTTAAGAAGGTTTAAAACACTTATAAAATGTAGAGTAAAATGTTTTCTTACTCTTGTACATTTGAAATTGATGAGTTGTGATGTTTTGGATAAAACAAAGACCAACTAAGGCCAATTGTGTGAAGTGTTTGTCTTGATAACAATCCGCACTAACTCTTGAATATTTTCTTTGTGAAGGAATGGTTCTTGACAAGATAATATTATACGTCAAGAGGTCAGTGGGAGTCTTAAATTGAAAAGTTTCAAGAACTAATCAAGGGTATTGTTTATCACTAGCACACGACTTGAGGTTTATAACCTATCGTGCTGACAAATTCTTGTTTCTGTGCCCATTCCAGTTAAAGTTGACTATTCATGTGAGTTCTATGAGTTCTCAGTTGTTTGCATACTACTTGGAAGCAATGGTAGGCCCTTGTGCTGCCAGGTGGCAAGCAGTTAAGATTGAACAATTTCAGTCCATATGAGTTTGGATTTGTCACTAACCTCCTCTTGTGGTTATGTTTTTGACAAATTCACATGGATAGGAACACATAGACCATAAAATATAAGTGTCATAAGGTTTCTATCCGATTCATGAAAATGATGGTGAGGAAACGCTTTCACTAAAAAGATTTTAAGTAGATAGAAATTGTGATATTTGCATTCTCAAAGTCGTTAGTGGAACGTGTGTGGTTAACTGGCACACTAACATAGACTAGTGAGAATGGCAAAAGGTCTAAACAATTGAGACTATGATTACGGTATCCCTTTTCATAGATCTAAAAATTGTTTAGACACACATGTGAGCTATATGAAGAAAGGTGTATGATTTTGGATACATGTCATAGCTAGTGGGAGCATAAGTATTATGCTGATAAGGATATAATTATCATGTTAGTGGGAGCATGATTATTATGTTAAGTGTTGCAAGTTAGCAATGTTAATTATAGAAAATAAAAGTTTCAATTTGCAAAGTTGCAGGGTTTGAGAAGTTGTTTTTCTATAATTAAGGGAGATGAAATTATACTTCATCCCAATTCTAAAAGCTTAGATTGAGATTTTAATCAAATTTAGTCAAGTATATATATATATATATATATATATATATATATATATATATATATATATATATATATATATATATATATATTATGTTGGAATGGTTCAACATAAGGAAATTCTATATATGGAAAAGTTAATTGCGTTCTCAAAATTCGATTATGATTACGAATCCCTCTTCATAGTCCAAATTTTGAGAACATGGCTAACAGAAAAAATTATAGCAAAAGACTGGTGTAGGATCATGTCTTTATCTGAGACATTATTAATCGTATCACACATGCTTCGGGTATAGGATCGATTACATATGCTATAATATTTCCATGTGTTCTAAATTTTCCAAATGCCTAGGGAATTAAGAGGGAAAAAGGAGTAGAACAGTATATGACTAAAATGATTAAGCAGTTGTCGAGGACAATCTGAGGCTTACCAAAGATTGGTTGCTCATGGACAGTTGGAAGTATAGTGTAAATTTTGGAAGGACCATATTGACATATTCTAAAAGGAGGCAACTCTTGTTCAGAAGTGATATTCAAAATGGGAATATGGAAATGTTTCCATAGGTGGAAATTATTCTTTAAATCTATGTAAGATTAGAAAACTTAATGCAAGAAGGATGTTCAAAGGAATGTGTTTTGAATATGAGACTTCGTTTCATGGAATAGCTCTCCATTGGAATACTTTGTAATATTTGTTGCCAAGTCTTTATGACTTTTGTGCATAGTCATTACAAGAGGATCAATGCATATAAGTTTAGAATCTAACAGATTTCAGTAAATGACAAATAATCTTGTATTCTTACATTTATGATAAGGATTTGAAATTGTGAAATGAGTATCATTTGAAATGTTGTCAATTAATCTATTCCACAAACAAAGGACCATAGGTAAACATAGTGTGCATGCTTGGAGCATGGGACAACTATTGTTTTGATTCAAGTATAAAGTTGATTATTCGAAACATTATACAATGAATAATGAATAATCAATATGGTGATTAAATGAAATGTGTTTTATTTACTCTCACAAGTATTGGGGCCATATAGGATTAGTATTATTCTTGTGTTTCACTTTGCATGTTTTGACTTCCCGAATAACTAGGTTATTCAAATCATCCACAGTCGATCATACTTTGGAAGTAGGTATTGAGGCAAGACTGTCATGAATGGGTCTATAGTTTGTCTAGGTGGCTTAGACATAGCTGCAGTATTCATAAGTGCTCCTAGAATAAGATTCGAGTATTGGATTAAACCCACGCTCACATGAATCGCTTCATGGATTTTATCACGAGTGATCATGAGACGATAATATCTTATAGTCTTCAAACTAAGAGATATGAGTTGCAGTCTACAAGTCGGTTACACATTGATAATGTGAAAATGCACCAGTAACTTGGTGTTATAAAACACATTGTTGTGTGTGATTTGATGATTTAATAGAGCAAGCATATGAGTCAAAGTTTATCCATTCCTTACCCTTGGAGGGATAAAAACGACATTTGTGGGCCCCTCGATGATTCAGTGATGACGAACGTAAGTGCTCGGCCGGGCTGGACTGATTTGATTTGTTCAATTAGTCGGTTGTCACAAATTGGAAATCGAGAAACAACAGATGGATAGAGAATATGATTATAATCCATGTCTCAGTCCATATAATATCTAGAATGGAGGAATATATGATCCCTTATCTAATGGACACGTCGTTGACTAGGTCAGAGTTTGACAGCGGCTTTTAAGAGCTACGATTGCTAGTTGGGATTTTGGAGTCATATTTGCAATAATAGTTTTAGACTTATCCAAGTGGGAGACTGTTGGATTAGATGTATAAGCCCATAACTATTATTGGTATGTACTCAACCTGAGAGTAGCATGGTCCATTTGGGTTGCATAACACCAGGATAATTTGTTAGGATCGACTCTTGAGAGAAGGTTATATATGATTTGTTAATATATTATAAGTTATAATATATAAATATGAAATCATATGTTTTAATTAGTATTGCTCAAGAATTAATTTGGAATTAATTTAGTGATCAAAAGAGACTAATTAAATCTATGGGGACTAATTATGGTAATTAGTTATATTTATATGTGTTGGGCTTATGATCCATGTTGGACCAAGTTTATGTATGGATACATAAAGAGTTGGGTCACATGAACCATGGATCATAAAACCCATGGGTATGGATTTTGGTTATACCCATGACCCTTGGAATCCACACATATATATACATGCATCATGACCTAAAAATGCCAGATATATACACTTGACATATTCTTGGAGTTCATGGTGGTTTTTGGTGCATGGAGTTTCTCTCTTAAAAGTCACCTTTGTTATAGGTGAGTTGTGATTCCATTTGAGGTGCAACACTTGGGGCACTAAGATCTTAAAGGCCAAAGTCTTTCAAGTAACACCAAATACATCAATACTTCAAGCCACATAACAGGTATGTTATTCTAACTAATATCTTGTATTGTTAATGTAAAATTGCATGCTAGTTATAGGATTAATACCTTGGAAACATATTTACATGTATAATTAATGAAAACATAGATCCAAGGTATTTAGAGTTGTATGTGCACCATAGGATGTTGTAGTATACAAAACCCAACATATATTGCCCAGTCGATTAACAACTTCGTTTTATGAGAGATCTGAATAATTGAAAGGTTCCATACTCATGTTTATATGAATTTGGTCTTACCATGTGTCGTGATTTAATCTGAATGTTCCATTAGTGCAAACTAATTCCAACATATTTTCACATCACCTAGTGATGTCTTCGATGGGTTTTGAACACTGCATCATTCATATGGTGTACATGCAACCCTAATGCTTTGGATCTAGGTTTTTCTCAAGTTATACATGCAATTCTAATCATCAAAAGCATGAACCCTATCTAGCATATAATTTTCGAGATTTATAACATAAAACAAAGTTAGCTGAATACCTTTTCCAGTAGATCCTTCCAGAAGGCCCCCTTGGACAAAATCTATGTGGGCTACACATATAATTTCGTCCACCCCTTCCTAGGGATCCATAAGCCCAACTTGCAACTATCATACAATTGCAATATCAGTCTCAGTAATTTGATCACTCTCTTTTGATCACCAAATTAATTCCAAATTAATTTCTGATCAATACTAATTAAATAATATTATTTTTCAATTAATATATTATTCTTATAATATATTAATAAATCATAATTAACCTCTTTCTCCATAATTCATCCTATCAAATTGCTATGGTGAAGGCAACCCAAAAGGACCATGATACTATCGGTTCAAGTACATATCAATTATAGTTATGGGCTTAGACACCTAATCCAATAGTATTCATCATCTATCTTGATAAACAAGATTTGAATTTATCATAAGACTTTCGGTCAAATGATATCCAAAATTCGATCTAACTGGATACTTGGTAATGCATTTCTGTATTCAAGACTATGATTTCACAAATATATTTCACCCAAACCTTTTGGATGTATTTGAATTAGTGCATATTGTGGTCAATCTGAACGATCCAGTAGTTAAATTAAATATTCGAATCAATTTTGAACTATTTTCTACTATACTAGTTTCATAGATTTCATGACTTTCTTTTAACATGTTAGAATGTTCTACATTTAAATAAGTTAAAACTATCTCATGAAAAATAGTATAAACAATCTGAATTACAACACCATAGACTAAACATTTAGGAAAATAATTGTCTTTTGATTTTATGAATAGTAGCAAGGCTTTGGCATTCATGATCAAATTATCTTCTCCATGTTTTATTATTCTTACTTCATTTTAGTCACTGCATATTCTTGAAAATGTCACTACTCAATCCTTAGTAAAATGCTCAAAGGGTTAGAAGTAATGTTCCAATGACATGATCAATTAATTCATATATCTGATTAAACGCCCAACAAGGGAGAACTAGTTTTCTTTTGTTCCCATGTGTAGTAGCAATGGCTCGTAATCCATGATCAAATTTAACTTCTTCCTGTTTTAGTCATTTCACTTCAAATATATATTAGGCATACATACTTTCTTATTCCTTTTCTTGTTATAGAAAGGAATAGTTATCAGAACATGTATCATAATAAGCCTTTCTTTGTCCTTGGCATTTGGGCCAAGATTAGGTATACCAACACTAATCGCCTATTAACCCATGGGAAATTGGATTTCTTCTTCTTGAAATTTCTATTCATGATAGTAAATATATGGGAGTGTTTTGACATTGGAGTTTCTATGATTGGCCATGTTAGTTTCAAAATGAAACCTCAACATGCTACAGAACTCCTTCATGGACATTCCAAGTTGTTCATATCAAAATTAAAATGAACTGATTATATTTACATGTCAATTAGGTGACCAATCCTAGTCAATTCCTAACTCAAGAAAATTTCATTTTACTTCAATATGTCAATTTACAACGTACACTAGATAACTGCTCTTTCTGATAGATTAGAATGTAGTGGTGGATGTAACCTACGAAGAGCTTTATCAAAGGAATGATTTTCCTTTCATTTATGAGAATTGTTCCCAAACTATGAATTTGGACAAGATTGATCATCCTAATAGCTAATGCTTTCAAAGGTTTTATAATAGTAGACTTTAGTGGTTAAGATTATAGATATCATTCAATATCAATTTCCATTGTAGTTTGTTTTATTTATCCTTATAAAATAATTACCTTATATAAAATTATTTAAGAAGGCTAGGATCCAAATTTGGCTCCATGATGTGTAAAGGGATGTCGTAAACACGCCATAAAGTGATTTATGTACGCAAAGCCCTTTGCCAATTTCGATCACCACAAAATTCCTAGATCATTGAGATTCATTGACTATCAATGGCATGTTAATCTCGAATTATGTTCATCTCAAATTCAATGACAGGGTCACCTCGTTTCGCTTAAAAATGGTGATTCGTCCATACAAAATCACATGATCCCCAGCTCAAGTTATGCTTGAGATTCACAAGTTCCACATTATTCTCACTTATACTCTCAAATTAACGTGACGGTTAACCACACGAGCTCCCTCAACAATTTATAAAGAGAATATGCAACTTTTAAGGATAACATAAGATGCACATTAAATAGATTGTGAATTAACCATGCAAAATCGCATGGTCCCCAACTCAAGTTATGCTTGAGATTCGCAAGTTCCATATCATTCCCAACTACATTCTAGATTGACGTGTCGGTTAACTACACGAGCTCCATCAACAAAATATAAAGAGAATGTGCAATTGTCATGGGTAACATGAACTTCATAGTCTATTAATAAAACAAGATTTTGTTTTATACTTGTATTTAGAATAATTTAGATTGACTATTATCACTATCAAACCCTTTCGGTAACTCCACTCTCAAAATGCAATAGGGCGGTGAGGGTGGTAAGCACGAAGAATATTAAAAACTGACCTCATTAGGAATCATAGAGACCTCCTTAAACCCCTACATCAGAATGGGTGAGCATAATCATGGTAAGACTGATAATGTCAATATTTAATCACACGAGGATGCATGTTATGACTTTCTTATACATAGAATAGATACAACTCTTATATATATATATATATATATATATATATATATATATATATATATATATATATATATATATATATATATATATATATATAAGTGGTAAATTTAAAAACACTTTAAATTTAGTTATCTATTATTAATTTTAATTAATTACGAGTACACAATGTAACAATTAATAAATCATGAGGAGTTAATGTTCATATTTATAAATCTGTAATATAAATAAAATTAAATGTTTGGAATAAATGCAGAGATGATGAATGCGGAATATCAAGAACAATCAAGAATCAATCACTAACATATGCAAGTAATCTGATAAAGGTTTTTCTTGTATTGATTACGAGATGAACGTACAGAGAAAAAACTAATCTGGTAAAAAGCTTACACCAAAAGCAAACCTAATGATTATTTATAGGGAATAATAAATATCTACCATAAATATAAAATAAATGCCTAATATAAAACCAATGCCTTAGCAGAGCTCGATTAAGAACTTCTACTATAAAGGCACCGTAGAGAATCATAAAATGATTAACCCTAAAAAAGCTTCCCCAAATAACCAAATATGTCATATCAGTTTCAATATCTCAAATACTCAACAATCTCCCCCTAGATGTTGAAATTGATGAAGATCACGATTTCCGATCTTCTTGGCATTTCTCCTCCTAAATTGTGATACTCATCAGCACATGGGGTCTCCAAAACAAGAGAAATAGAAATAATCTTCCAAATACGAACTCCCCCTTGAATAATCATCACTCCCCCTTGAATCTTCAACAAATACCATGGAGAGAATCCGGAAAGTTAAGAAGAATCACCAACAATCTTCAAAACCCGTCAGATATAATGAAATAAATCTCTTTAGAATAAACCCATTTCTCAAAAATTAAAACCGGAAAAATAACAAATTTTGTATTTTCCAATATTTAAATTTAGACAAAAGAATAGAATATGAAGCAATTATTTTAGAAGGGTTTGAAAAGAATAAGACCAAAGAAAAGGATAAGAAATGAAAATATTTTGGAAAGAAGGGGTAAAAGTGGTAAAATCCAAAAAATTGTAAAGAGTTTTGGATTCTGGGATAAAAACGGATAAGTTCTAAAAATATAGGGACTGGAGTTGAAACTTTAACCCTTCTTCGTTTGATCTATAGAACACGCATCTTTGACTTTCAAAATAAATTGAAGTTGCCAATTTGTTCAAAGACAGGGGACCGAAACTGTAAAGTAGCTGAACATTCAGGGACCGATAATGTAA
This sequence comes from Lactuca sativa, assembly GCF_002870075.4. Taxonomy (NCBI): domain Eukaryota; kingdom Viridiplantae; phylum Streptophyta; class Magnoliopsida; order Asterales; family Asteraceae; genus Lactuca; species Lactuca sativa. The sequence goes on from NC_056626.2 coordinate 128,552,093, forward strand.
CATGATCTTTCTTCCCCACTTAACTTTACCCCTGATTAAAAGAACGCCTGTAACTCGTATACTCAGTAGGAATGTTTGTAAACAAAATCCACAAACACCGATTCCAACCAATCCCACTTATACATTCGTTTCGAGAATAAAGATACGAATCCAAGCATAGGTTCTAGAGACGAATCCGAGTCCATCGATTATACCCCAAAGCGAATCTGATTTCAAACACGAACCCAATCACCGGTTCGCTATGAATCCCGATTGACACGTTCGCTGCGAATTAAATCCATAGTCCAAATGTTCCCTTTTCGATCTGAACACAGTGATTGTTTGTGAGATGCGAATCGAGTCAACTGGTTCGTTTAAACGCCGATGATACCAGTCCATTGACTTTTCAAAGTCAAAATTAAAGAACCATCATATCAAATCCAAACAACAACACCAAAGAAAGTTCCGATCGACAGTATAGCATCGTTCAGATTTCAAATTTTGCTTGAAATCCGATTCTAGATTCCCAATCTTGAATTTCTAAAATCAAATGTCATTTTCTTTTATGCCGACTGTAAATTCCATCTCCAATTAAAAATCCGATTGCGATTCGTTTGATTTGCAACTGTGAACCATCGAACACGAACCTGTAGATGTAGATGAGGAAGCGAACTTAATCCTCTCGCTCCAAATCAATTGTTCATGAACCGAAAGCAATCAAGGACCGAACGAGATTAAGGACAGAAAGCTAATTTAGGACCGAAAGCTTCGGTCTATTTCGTTCATTTTTGTTGATGCATTTTGGATTAGCTTTTTAACTTATATTATAGCTTATTTGTGATGGGAATAAGCAATAAACATGAGAGATGCTTATAATTAGTTTATTTATCTTAATAAACTGGATTTTATCCAAACACTCAAATTAGTTTATTGTAAGAATAATCAATAAACAATTTTTTTTTTTTAATTTTTTAATCCAAACAGTCCGTTTCCTGTGAGTTTGGTTTCCAATTTCGTTGATGCAAAGCGAACGTTCGCTTCATTGACTTTCCTTTCTGAATTTGACTTTTGCTTTTGTTTGATGAACTTCGTTCCGTGATTTTGTGTCATTCGTTTCTTCAACGAACATTCGTTGTTAATTCCGATTTCAAAATTGAGGCTTGAATGTGCCAATGATTCTGAAAGCCAAAAAATAAAATCCGAACTACAATTCAGGTGCACAAAGTCCGAACGTGAATTTCAGTTTTTAAGAAAAATTAAGTTGCAGAAGTTCATCTTTGAAAGTAGATTCGCAAGCCAATTTCACAAGCAATTGATGATATATTTAGGAGAACTACCCTTAAGGTTTGAAGGAAATGGTAGAATTTGCCAAATTACCAAAGTAACAGCCTTTTGACAAAATTTCAGAATCTGACCATCTTTTTGCAGTAGAATGACAGTTTCAACCCTTTTTGTTGAAATGTATCAGCTGACAGCATACTTTATGCAGAAAATGTCACTTTTCACCTCTTTTTCAACTTTTTCAGATTTTTGTCAATTCCAACACACAAAAAAACAATAAATTTGATTTCTTTAATAAGATTTCATATCTTTGACCCAATATTCACTAAATTCCATCAAGATTTTGTCCCCATTTTGTTTTTTTTAAATAGAGGACAAAACTTTTATGGGACTTTTGGTACCCATTTAAGGTTCGACTTTGAATTTGGTTTCTTGCACACCCACTTATTTGAAGAAAAGCTATCATCCTCTGAAAATAATACCCTCTTTTTAGTTGGAAAACAAAAATTTCCAAAAACTTCATTGAACCTGAAGAGATCAAAACTCTTAGATCGATTAGATCTTTCACAAGTATGATAAAAGAAATCAAACAGTTTAAGAACAATATGAGAATGAACACAGAACGGAATCAAATATGTGCTTATGATTCAAAACTGAGTCACGCCTCAGCAGAGCTCGATGAAGAACTTCCACTGTAGAGGCGAGCTAGGGTTTACAAAAATATGAAGCAAAAACAATGAAAGTGATGATTTCTAAGTCTGCATGCATGCAGCTTATATACTAAACCCTAATACAAAATAATACACGGCTGGACGGGCCCAATACCGGCATTCAAACTGGACTAAGGACCGAGCCCATGACACAATCTAATAGACTCAACAATCTCCCCCTTTGCGTCAAATGAGGCGAGAGATTATTTCCTCTGAGTAGGCTTTACCGTCTTTATCACTTTAAACAAACGAGGAATTATGGCGAGAAGAGTCTGTCTGAACTGTATGTACCACCTCAGCATGTCAGTGAATAATTTCTTATCAGCAGCACTGTTCTGATCGCACCTCTGAATGATCTCCAAGATATGCTCAAGGCAAGACGTTGAGAAGAGGTGTTTGTCGACAAGAACGAACGAACATTTTTGACTTTCGCCCCTGAGGAACATAACTGTGTGATACTTTGAATCGATTTTCCCCTTGATCATGGTATTGACATTGCCATCCCTGCCCATAGTCTTGATCGTTGTTCGCTTGTGTATGGCAGAGGCAATCTCCTGATCCATCTTCGCTACCTCATGTATGTAGCAAACAAGCATACACTTGACATGATCGATTATTGGCTGGTACTCCAGAGGATTCAACAAAAGAATATTAATGAGGAGTATCCAGTCATGAGGATTAAGGTTTGGTAGATCAGCGAGGGTAAAATGGTAGACTGAGCCTTCGGTTCCTCGAGTCACCCTGGATTTGACATTGATAAATTTCCCTGTTGAATAGGGCATCATCACCTTGACTGTGGTTATTTTCTTCAAGCTCCAAGTCACGTATTGGGGTTGTGCAAACTCCAAGTAGAATTCCAGAAGATCCCTATCTACCTTCGGGTCTGGGGATGGAATAGCAGCAGTCGAGTTGAAGTAGTGGAGGATGAATGCCTTTCGAGTGATTGGCATATCGAACTGTGCATCCTTGGAATTGTCAATACCAAAGGACATAATTGTTGGAATAGTGTCTAAGGCTGCAACTATATTAGGCAAGTATTTGACCCGGTTGTGCATGGTCCTTTTGGGTTGCCTTCACCATAGCAACTTGATAGGATGATTGATTATGAGAGAATAAATATTATTAATATATTATGAGAATAATATAAAGAATAATAATATTGTTATTTGATTAATATAACTCATAAATTAATTAGAATTAATTTGGTGACTTAAAGAGGTTAATTAAATAAAAGGGTATAAATTGTCAATTGTTTGATAGTTAAAATTTAGACTGTAAATCCTTATTGGATAGGGGTTGGACGAATTCTAGAAGCTAATGATAGCTTAAAATCGTCCAAGGCTATCTATGGTAAGGATATGGATTGCTTTAAGAGAAGATTATCCAACTAGGGTTTAAGTTGTAACCCTTAAGGAGTCTACAAGTATAAATAGACCCTATGGACAAGGCAAATCGGCATCTATTCTAAAGTAGAGAACCCCTGGCTGATTTCCTCCCCTCTCCTCTCTCCCAAATCATCCTCTTTGCTATTTGGTGTTTGTAAGCCATTAGAGGAGTGACAATTGTGACTCTAGAGCTCCAAGACAACAAGATCAAACAAGAGATTCAAAGGTATGATTCTAGATCTGATTTAGTATTGTTCTTATTCCTAATTAGTTATTAGAAGTATTGGATTCAAAGCATGTTTAATTAGAAAGCCTAGATCCGAGCATTAGGGTTTTGCATGCGCACATAGGAAAGTTCTTATGCCTAAAACCCATCAGTGGTATCAGAGCCTAGCTTGGTTTCTATTAAATTGTTGCTTGATTGTTTGCTTCTTAACTGCAAAATTCGATTTTTTGTGTTTCTGAGTCATGGACTCGGCGAGTCCCATGGTGGACTGGGCGAGTAGGCCTGACTCGGCGAGTACCATGGTGCACTCGGCGAGTCCAAGCATCAGGAAAGGCCAGATTCGGGATTTCTTCATGATTATCTTATGGGAACTTTCCTTAATCATATTAGATCAACCCTAATCCGTTTTTTAGATATATATGAACATAGTCTTGATCTAATTGAAGATATTTATCAAATAATAAAATATTTAATTTCCTTATATGATAATTAATTAATTATTTTGATTAATTTGGTAATTATCTTGCACGAAATCTTGAATAAATCAAATATAGATAATTAGGAAATTAATTGTTAATTGAAATTATTTGTTATTTGATCCTCCATGTTTTAAATGTTTTAAAACTTGTCCTCAAGTTTTGAAATTTATGTTTTGTGATTAAAAGTTTTAATTTAGACAATTTAAATTTCAAACCCTAGATTTTAAAATGTTTAAAATACAACCCTATACTAATATAATATTACAAGATTATATATATATATATATATATATATATATATATATATATATATATATATGTATAACTAAAATGCTAGTCTTACCGTTAGTAGGCCTCATTCACGAAGCCAATCTATAAGGTGGGTATAAGGTTGCGGCCTATAAAATGGCGCTTAATGGGTGTACACTCACACCCACCGCTTGCTTGATCGGTGGACGGTCGTTAGCCGAACGGGTAGGATAGGGCAACCTCATCCTTTCATTAAAAGTATAATAAGAAATATAAAGTAACTACATATCTTTAAAATTTCCCAATCTTAATTACTTTAGGAAAAGTGAATCGATGCAATCCCATGAAATTACACTTTGCACCCTTGCTAAGAAGTTAGTGGAGCGTGTGTGGTTTACTGGCACACTAGTTGGTTCTAAGCAAAGGTAGCAAAGGGTGATTTATTGTTTATCATAGTTCGATGGAGCGTGTGTGGTTTACCGGCACATCGAATAGGTGATCGTTACAATGAAGGCACCATGTGAATTTGCATGGTAATTCACACCCGCTTTGTGATCCTCGGTATCCCAGTCACAAACAAGAGGAGCATATCTAGATTTAAACATGCCATTGAATAGTTTCAATGAATCTCATCCGAACCTAGGAATTCTCAATACATTTAGGACTAATAGTTAGGTTTTATGGTGGAGAATCAGTGAATCGTCATTCACTTACCTTCAATTTATTTGCATGTTAGATTACGACATCCCTTTTCTAATATGTAAATATTGTTGTTGGGTCCTAGCCCTAATTTTTCTTATTGGGTGATAATTAGGGATTCATATTCTAAACTATCTTTGTCCTTTCTATTTGTAGATGTCGAACGCAAACAACGCTACTGCAAGTTCTTTCACGTTGATGAGCCTTTGCCAAAAGGTCACCTTCGATGGAACGAACTTTAGCGAATGGATAAGATACATTCGCACCATTGCTCGCTATGAGGATAAGGAGTATGTCCTCGATGAGAAGCTCGAGAAAATCAACCCTGAGATCGCTACTCCGGCTGAGATTACCGCTTTTGAAACCCATGAGTGTGATGCAACGAAGGTACATTGCATCATGATAGCCACCATGAACTCCGAATTCCAAAAGTCCTATGTGGACATGTACCCGTACGAGATGCATCAAGACTTATTGGAGAGATACCACCAAAACGCAAGACAAGAGCGTTATGAGATTTTCACTAACATGATTTCCGCTAAGATGGGTCATGGAGAATCTCTTACCGTGCACCTGCAAAAGATTCAAAGGTATGTCAACCGCCTTCGCAAGTTAAATGTTGACTTTGGGGAAGACTTGGCAATCGACATGGTGCTTCACTCTTTGCCTCCGATGTACAATCAATTTAGGATGACCTACCACATGAACATAAAGGAGGTCACCCTAAGCAAACTCCAAGGTCTCTTGAGGGTCGCTGAGAGCAACTTTAAAGACAAGTCTGTTGCACCAACTCCCAATCCACCCGCTGCTCCTGTCTTGGCTATTGGTGAAGGAAAGGGAAAGAAGAAGAAGGCTTCGTCTAAGAACTATCGCAAGGTTAAAGCCCGAGATGGTGCCTCTTCTAGTGGGACCAAAGTTGATCCCGCTAAGCCCTGCCCTAACCCTAAGGAGGCAGAGTGCCACCACTGCCACAAGATAGGACAATTGAAGAGAAGTTGCCCAGAGTACCTACAAGCCATCAAGGAAGGAAAGATCAATCCATCTTTCGCAGGTATATACACAATTACATCTAACGATTCTAATCATGCTATTTCTTGGGTTCTTGATAACGGTTGTGGTTATCACATTTGTTCTAATGTGCAGGGACTAAGAAGAAGTAGGGATGTGGAGCAAGGAAGGATCAATCTAATCATGGGGAACAGAAGATCGTCGCCTGTGACCAAGATTGGAGTGTATTCTTTAGTGCTTAGGAATAATTTATGTTTAGAATTGAACAATTGTTGATATTCGCCAGAAATGGTTAGAAACGTCATTTCATTTCATGGTTTGTTTAGACAAGGTTTTAGATTTTCTTTTAATAATGAGAATGGTTCTATTTTGGCTTATCTAAATGGTGTCTTTTACTTTAAAGCTATACCATGTAATGGAATTTATGAAACTGCTATGATTGTTGATAACTTAGGAAATGATGTTTTGAACATAGATTCTTCCAATAGTATGGATAAAGCATCCTTGTGGAATTGTCGTCTTGGACATGTCAACAAGAAACGCATAGCCCAACTCTAAAAGGATGGAGTGTTGGAGACATTCGACCTTAGGGAAGATGACACGTGCGAGTCTTGTTTGCTTGGAAAGATGAATAAATCACCCTTCACGAGTACGTGTGAAAGGGGTGAGGGTCTATTGGACCTAATACATACCGATGTATGTGGACCATTTAGATCAACCACGAAGGATGGGAACCGCTTCTACGTGACCTTTACCGATGATTATAGTAGATATGGGTATATCTATTTAATCAAGCAAAAGTCAGAAACCTTTGAAAAGTTCAAAGAGTTCAAGAATGAAGTGGAGAATCAATTGGGCAGGAAAATCAAGATGCTTCTATCCGATCGAGGAGGAGAGTACCTAAGTCTTGAATTCCACGATTATCTCAAGGAGTGTGGAATAGTTTCACAATTGACGCCTCCTAGGACACCGCAGCTAAATGGTGTGGCAGAAAGGCGTAATTGAATCTTATTGGATATGGTTCGCTCTATGATGAGTCATGCTTCACTATCTATCTCTTTTTAGGGGTATGCCTTAGAGACCGCCGCCCATATCCTTAACCGAGTCCCTACTAAGAAGGTTGCCAAAACACCTCACGAGATGTGGACAGGGAAAGCTCCCTCGTTAGCACATATCAAGGTTTGGGGTTGCGAGGCTTTCGTAAGACGAGATACTCACGACAAGCTCGAACCTCGAAGTGAGCGATGTATTTTCATCGGCTACCCGCAGAAATCCTTTGGATATCTCTTCTATAGAGCGAAGGACAATGTTGTCTTTGTTGCGAGGAAAGGAGTTTTCCTAGAGCGAGAACTCATAGGCCAAGGAGACAGTGGGAGGCAACTCGAGCTTGAAGAAATTCAAGAGTCGATAGATGAAGGAACCTCTACCGCTGGCACTCAACCCGAGGAGGAAACTCCGGTTGAACCGATTGACGAGTCCTTACCTCTTAGACGTTCCGATAGAGTTAGAGTTCAACCCCAGTTTTATGGTTTTCATATTACTACCGAAGGGGACACGTATATTAGTGATGGTACACTAATAAATCTTGATGAACCTAATAGCTATAAGGAAGCCATGGCAGGCCCGGAGTCTGCGAAATGGAAAGAGGCAATGGGTAGCGAGATCCAATCCATGTATGATAACCAAGTCTGGAATTTGGTTGATAATGTGCCCGGATGTAAGACCGTTGGGTGCAAATGGATCTTCAAGAAGAAGACTGACGTGGATGGAAACGTACACACATATAAAGCGCGATTGGTTGCGAAGGGCTTTACTCAAACTCCTGGAGTTGACTATGATGAGACCTTCTCACCAGTTGCGAAGATAAAATCTATTAGAGTGATGCTAGCAATTGCCGCATTTCATGATTATGAGATTTGGCAAATGGATGTCAAGACCGCTTTCCTTAACGGAAAGTTGGCTAAGGATGTTTACATGGCTCAGCCAGAGGGGTTTGTGGATCCGAAACATCCGAATAGAGTGTGTAAGCTTGAGAAGTCCATTTATGGACTTAAACAAGCGTCTCGCAGATGGAATCTTTGCTTCGATGAGAAAGTCAAAGAGTTTGGATTTGTACGAAGCGAAGATGAATCATGTGTATATGTCAAAGCCAGTGGGAGTATAGTTAGCTTCCTCGTTCTATATGTCGATGACATATTACTCATAGGAAACGACATTCCAACTCTACAGGAAGTTAAGTCCTGGATCGGGAAGTGCTTCGCTATGAAGGACCTCGGAGAGGCTTCTTACATTTTGGGAATAAGGATAGTAAGAGAAAGAAGTAAGAGACTAATTGGACTTAGTCAGGAGACTTACTTAGAGAAGGTACTAAAACGTTTTAGTATGGAAAACTCGAAGAAGGGAGAATCACCGATACAAAGTAATGCCAAGTTGAGTAAGACTCAAAGTCCGAGTACCGAAGCTGAAATAGCATAAATGAGCCGAGTACCATACGCTTCCGCAGTTGTCTCAATCATGTACGCTATGACTTGTACTCGCCCTGATGTAGCCTTTGCTTTGAGCATGGTTAGCAGATATCAAGGGAATCCTGGCAGAGCCCATTGGATTGTAGTGAAGAATATCCTTAAGTACCTTCGGAGGATGAAGAAATGGTTCTTAGTCCTCGGAGGGAGTGATGACTTGAAGGTGCGAGGGTATAGTGACGCCAGCTTTCAGACTGATAGGGACAACTACCGTTCGCAGTTGGGTTGGGTCTTTACTCTGAATGGAGGAGCAGTGACATGGAAGAGTTCCAAGCAGGAAACCGTAGCTGATTCAACGTGCGAATCAGAGTACATTGCAGCGAGCGAAGCGTCGAAGGAGGCAATATGGCTGAAGAACTTCATCGGTGACCTTGGAGTTGTACCTGCCATAAAGGAGCCCATGGAGATTTTCTGTGATAATGAAGGAGCGGTTGCCTTGACCAAGGAACCAAGGGATCATGGTAGATCACGACATATCAACATAAAATATCATTTTATTAGACATCGTGTAGAATAAGGACAACTCGTAGTGAAGAGGATATCATCAGAAAATAACCCAGCAGATCCGCTTACGAAGGGACTAAGTAGGGTTAAGCACTTGCAGCATGCTAGGAGTATTGGGCTGAAGGATGATATTAGCATAGATTAGATAGTATTAGAAACGTGTAATAGATAAATCTAATTAACATTTGATGATTAAATAAAGGAGTTTTATTTATGAGTAATGTTACTGTCTTATGTTAATTATTTAACTATTGTTTCACTTTGCATGTTTTGACTTCCAGAATAATTGAGTTTATTAGGAATAATCGAATTATTCAAATTGTCCACAATCGTTCATATGTTGGAAGTAGATATGAATGAAGATTGTCATGAATTGGTGTGCAGATTGTCTAAATGGTATTAGACATAGCAAAGGGTTGCTAAACCGTTCATGAGTGCTTATGAACTAGTTTTGAGCATTGGAACAAACCCGCGCTTACTAGTATCACCTTATGGAATATGATATAAAAAGGGGTGATCACAAGACGATAATATCTTGTAGTCTTAAAACCTAGATATATGGTTTGTTATTTGTTAATTGATTGTACATTGATAATGCGAAAACGCATCAGTAACTCGGTGTTATAAAACACATTGTTGTGTATAGTTGGTTAATGAATAAGTAAATGCATATAAGTTGAAGTTTATCTGTAACTTTTATCTAAGAGGGTAAAAGCGATATCTCGGCCGCTCGATGATTTGATTTGACTTATGTGTCGGGTCCGGTCAGAACTGAATTGATGTGTTCAATTAAGTTCTATGTCGAATAAATCGGAGATCGAGAAACCTAAATGCTTGACTAACCATTCCATAGGATTGTCAGCATGATATCTAACAGAGGACTATACAATCCCTTATCTAAAGGACAAGATTGATTAGATCAGAGTTTGACAGCGTCTTAGAGAGCTACGATTGCAAATCGAATTGTACTTGTGCATATTGTTACTAGACTTATCCAAGTGGGAGACTGTTGGAATAGTGTCTAAGGCTGCAACTATATTAGGCAAGTATTTGACCCGGTTGTGCATGGTCCTTTTGGGTTGCCTTCACCATAGCAACTTGATAGGATGATTTATTATGAGAGAATAAATATTATTAATATATTATGAGAATAATATAAAGAATAATAATATTGTTATTTGATTAATATAAGTCATAAATTAATTAGAATTAATTTGGTGACTTAAAGAGGTTAATTAAATAAAAGGGTATAAACTATCAATTGTTTGATAGTTAAACTTTAGACTGTAAATCCTTATTGGATAGAGGTTGGACGAATTCTAGAAGCTAAGGATAGCTTAAAATCGTCCACGGATATCTATGGTAAGGATATGGATTGCTTTAAGAGAAGATTATCCAACTAGGGTTTAAGTTGTAACCCTTAAGGAGTCTACAAGTATAAATAGACCCTATGGGCAAGGGAAATCGACATCGATTCTAAAGTAGAGAACCCCTGGCCGATTTCCTCCCCTCTCCTCTCTCCCAAATCATCCTCTTTGCTATTGGTGTTTGTAAGCCATTAGACGAGTCACAATTGTGACTCTAGAGCTCCAAGACAACAAGATCAAACAAGAGTTTCAAAGGTATGATTCTAGATCTGATTTAGTATTGTTCTTATTCCTAATTAGTTATCAAAAGTCTTGGATTCAAAGCATGTTTAATTAGAAAGCCTAGATCCGAGCATTAGGGTTTTGCATGCGCACATAGGAAAGTTCTTATGGCTAAAACCCATCAATAATAGGCTCAAGCCAGAGAATGCTTGGCTCATTAATCTCACCTCTTTGAAGCGAGTCTTTTGTCCACATAGGAAACATGGACTTTTTCTTCTCAAGGATCTCAGCCTCATTTCGCTTCAGCTCTTGCTCAGCTTGCTGTTTCATGGTGTTTTCTTCCATTTCTTTTTTAGAAGTGTTAACCTCCTGGACGGGTTTCTTGGGAATCTCGACATAGACATCATCTTCATTGTCTGTATTGTCTTCACCAATTTTCTTCTTCTTTTTATCTTTGTTAATGACCGAAGCTTCATTACCCTTCGGTTCAACAGATGGTTTTGATCCAGAAGGAGGAGGTTGCTTTGCCACTTTCTCTCCCCCTTGTTTCGGTTGGACCCCGGTCACCGGAACACCGTCGATACGGTTGAGAACATCCAGTGCCGGTCTGAGCTTGTCCGCCAAATGTCGTCTGACAGTTATAGTGATAATCGGATCATGAGCCTCAATAAGATGAAGAAGGATGGAGTGAACATCTGCAGCAGAACTCCTAATAACCTCCCTTTCTGAATTGAGGTCATTAATCTCAGCATTAGCAGTACGTAGCTTGTGTGTTTTCAATTTAAGTTGGGTTGTACGTCTGTCGAGCTCATCCATAATCCGATTTTCCACTGCTAATTCCGCTTCCAGCTGAGTTAAGCGTTACTTGACATTAGCATGGAGCGTTTCATTGGCTTCTTCAATGGCTTGGCGTGCAGCTTCAAGGTTCGAGCGCTCAGATTGAAGAGACCTTTGAAGATTCTCTACTGAAGCATTGACAGTTTCAACATTTTTGGCAGCAGCAGCCTGCAAGGAGTCTAGAAATAAGTGAGCTTCTGAAACTAGTTTATCGACTTTTGCGGTCGCATCCTTGCACTTCTTAGTAGAGGCATCAACAGCGAGAGAAGCTTGTTGACATTAGGAAGTAGAGGCTTCAATAGCCTTGGCTATAGCAGATTAGCACTGTGTTCGGCAACGACCGAAGAGAACAAGGCCTTTAAGGCAGCTTCTGAATAGGCACCAGAGGAAGAGGATGAAAGCAGTTGATCAAGCTTGTCCTTTACTGCCTTGAGATAACGTTTTGTAACAGGCTCATCGTCATCATCATCACTCTGTACTCGATAAGGACTAAAATATGTGGAATCAAATTCCAAGTCCTCACCGCCTAAAATAGGCGTTGTTTCAGTAGATGGTGTGGGGGGATAAGGGTTTTGAAGAAGGTGGAGGTTCGGTTGTGACAGAAGGTTCGGTCATAGGTGGATTGGGAACAGTAAATTCAGGTTTTGTAGTAGTAGTGGTAATAGTTGTATCTGTGAAAATGGGAGTGGGAATAGGAATTGTAGTGAAGGGTTGAGAGGTGGTAATTGGAGAGATAGGAGGGATAGAAACTGGGATGGTAATAGGTGGAGGTGAAGGAGGATAAGAGCGAACTGGAATTTCTGGAGTAGGGGAGCGAGGCGGAGTGTCACCTCGGCCCGAAACCTCTTCATCAGAGCTTTCGCTCTCAGATTCAGAAGGAGTAGCGTTCTTCTGCTTAGGAGGGACATATTCTGAATCCGAATCACTGGAGGATTGAAGAATAAGTCTCCTAGCGGGCTTTTTCTGCTTTTTCGGTTGAGCTTGAGAAGTAGCAGCTTTATCAGATTTCCGCTTCTTGGGGGTTTGCCCCTTGGTTGGTTTAATGACCGGTCCCTCTTTCTATGTTTCAGGCTTTTTACCCCTCTTGGCTGGCTTGTCAGCCTCTTCAATGGAACGAACATAGCCGGTGTAAGCTCTCTTGGGCGAACAGATGGTCGCTTCCTGTACTGTTGAAAAACGTTACTCGACGCTGAAATACGACCGAGCATAGCCTCAGGAATTGGTCCAATGAATGAAAACTTGGTTGGGTCAGCGATGATGATTTTCGTCGTGTGAAAGGTAGCAATAGAGGAGAGAAAGGAGTCCGCCATTATTGGAACATGAAGAAACCAAGCTTTGAACCAACTGCTGCCAAATAATAGACCCATAATCTAGATTAAGGCCATTGTACAACCCATACAGCACCGTCATGAATGACTTGCTTTCACCATTGGAGCCAGCGCTTCTCTCAGACACTCCCTTGAATAATAGCGTGAAAAGCCCATTCCATTGATGAGGAAGGTAGGACTTCTTGAACTTCGTAACAGTGGTTAGGGTTTCGGTATACCCCATCTGATAGAACATAGAGAACAATTGACCAGTTGTAATGGAATCGGGGTTTACTAGAGATGGATCTTGAGAAAGACCAATTAGGGCACAAAATCGACTCTTGGAGATGGAGGTCTTCTCATCATGGAGTTCAAAATGAATCCGTTCATTAATATTGTCATAGAATGCAGTAGAGTAGACAAGAGACAAGCACGACATGGGAACCACTTCAACCTTAGTCGGTGCGTCGACGAGTGGTGAGTATTTGAGACACTCAACCACATACAGCATATAGGGCTCATAGATGAATGGAGTGAGATCAATGATCAGATTCTGTTGGGGTCTGATGGTGAGAAGCGGTTGACGAACTGAAGTATCGTGAATGGATGACGAGTCTGTCATTGTAGTAGCTTGGAGAAGACGATGAACAGTTGCAGAGAATCACCGGGTTTCTTTGAGAAATTTTGGGAAGTGATAAAGGTTGAGAGAGTACCATTCCAATTCCTTTTATACGTACATGGAAGAGAAAGAAAAATCCGGCTGAAATCTTGGATTATCTAAAAAATAGCGCCTGAGTAGATGGGTGAATAGTTGGCATGCCGAAGATGACGCAGGAGAGAGAAAAGACGTTTCCCTTTTACACGCCCTTTCATAAAACTCATTTTTTCAAATCGCCAAACCGTTTGGATAGCCGTTGAGTCTGCTTCCACTTTATCCCAATCGTTTCTCCTCATGACGTTTGAATCTTTGTGCCTTTAGCATTTGAATTATCATTCTTTATAAAACTAGAATTTGGAAAATTAAAAAAAAATTCCGTGCATAGGGTGTAAAAGATAAAGAAATAAAATGAAATTTTAGGGATAATCTGTGATGTCGTAATCAGACATAAAACAATTGATTCTGGGCAAAAATCACTTCCTTCAAATTCAAGAGAGACATTAAAGTGCTTGCTTGGTTTCCATTGAATAACGATCAATAACCTGTTGAGAAGTTTT